>NC_090338.1:71229711-71829711 GCF_035084215.1 Heptranchias perlo | reverse complement strand
ATGTCAAATCAGGTACAGAAAGCGAAATAAAGCGGGTAAGAAAGATTGAATCAAGAGACAAAGAGTAAGTTAAAAAAATTATTAACTTTTTAAAAATTTGCAACAATCATTAAAATCTGAAGGAATGAGATTCTACATTTACAAAAGTTAATTTTCAGTGCCAGAGAAGTTGTTTGGCAGCAATTAAGACTTACCACCCCGTTAAAAGGGTACTTAGACTTGAAATGACTTGACTTGACTTAACTTTTTTGGGCGAGTTTAGTCCGTATCTATCAGGTAAGTACAGGAACCTCACGCTGTTCAATACGTTTGAACGGGGAGCCAGACAGCGAGATGCCGTTTACGTGCAGCTTTTGAAGGAGCATCGCATCTCGGCCAGCAACTTTCAGATTTTCGCATTTAACTGCTCATGTGCAGTCTTGGAAGTTTCTGTCCGATTTGCACATGAATAACGGTGAGCGCTGTTAGCCTCACTGTTATTTTTACAGCAAAATCCGGCCCATTAATTCAAGAGTGCATTCTCCACTTAACTGGGTTGTACATCTGACACAAACTGACTGCACGCTTTGCAAAAGAAGTATTATTATGCTGAGACCAGTTCCTGTACCTGAACTGCAATGAATGCTTTCAGAAAGTGCAATTAAAATCCACCTGTGGATGAATAGAGATTATGTATTAGAGGTGCCAGTTTCTATTAACCTCTCTGTTATTCTCTTGACGGACTAAATAAAAGAATAGGACTTCGATTTTCACCATATACAGACAACAATTTTGTTATAATAAGGACACAGTGATGCTTAGGAACAGGACAAGACCATCAGGCCCAAGTAGATCATCCTTGTTTCAGACACCACCTCCCCATCTCTCACCAAGTGCCTCAATCCCTGCCCTCTCCAGAAACAGACCTAATTGTCTGTTGCTTTGAAGTCTTTCTCTGGCAGCTATTCTACTAATCTATTACCCCATGGGTGCAAAAATTTCATCTGACTTCCCTTCTTCAAACTTACTCAAGTTTAACTCATATCCCCTGCTATTTGAGCCTCTCAAGTGGTGAAAAATTTGTCACAATCAATTTTGTCAATTCACTCCCTAGTGATAAAAACTTCAGTGTGATCACTTTGAAGTCTTCTGTTTTCAAACAGTTATGAAGAAAAGGTTTAAAAATTTGGGGCTGTTTTCACTGGAACGAAGAAGGTTGGAGGGTAGAATCTAAGTTTTTAAAATTATGAAAGGTTTTGAGAAGCTATTAAAAGATTGTTTCCAGTGGTTGGGTGAATCGGTAACAAAGGGGCACAGACTGATGATTATTACTAGAAGAATAAAGGGGGAAATTAGAAGAAATTTCTTCACACAAAGGGTTAATAGAACATGGAATGCTTTGCCGCAGGTGGCTTTTGAGGCAGCGGCTATAATGTTATTTAAAATGGAATTGGTCAAGTATTTGAAAAGGAAGATTACAAAATGATACAGAGGAACGGCACAGAAATGAGGTTATAGTTGATAGCTTGAGCTGAAGAGCTATCACCAGGTGTGATGGACCAAGTGGAATCCTTCACTGCTCTGATTTCTGTGATTTCAAGGCCCTTAACCTTAAGAGAGTTGCATTGAGTTACATGTGAACTGCAATATAGCAGTTTTTCCCTCAATGAAAAAGAGTTCATTGTAAGTGGGTGTCTACCATAAATAAAATGGAAACCCACTTCCATTTATATATGGATTAATTGTCCCTGTCCTCGTTGAGTGCAAGAACACATAACTATACATTGAGTACGAGTCAGAAGCTGAATAAGGAGGAAGCGTTTGTGTTGAAGGATATTTCCCTGTCAGCACATGAACACTTAGTCTTTTCTGTTGACTCAGTCATCAGTGTAAAGTTAGGCTTTCTTATATAGCTGGGACAGTTGTGATCTGTGGATCAATCACAGAGACACTATTATTATTATTCAAGTCTCCTGTCTTGAGATCAGTGCTGATTTTTTTTTTGTTATTTCCATGAGTAATCTTGAAATAATTGATTTGTTTTTTCTATTTTATTGTTTGACCATTCAGCTTCAAGAAGGTAAAACTTACAACAAGTTAGTCTGGCTTATTTCCAGTTTCTGAGGTTAACACGAAAGTGAATTGCTTGCACAATTATGTAGACATTAAAACTCCGGCAGTGATGCAGTAGCTTCTCCTTGGCAATAAACTTCATGCAGTCAGCACCCTTAGCTTGGAATATCATACAAACCAATAAGCTTATAATAATGCATTATAAAAGGTCTAAAAATCCATTATTGGTAACAATTTAGAAGAAATAGAAAAAAAACAAATTCACTGGAAACTGGTTCAAATGAAAAGTCATAAAGGGAAGGACCCCTTGTGTAATCGTTATTGAAAGTATTTGCGATGCAAGAATATTTAGCAAAGCTGCTGCCTTTCCTGTCTTTGTGATTAATGGTACTTTCTATTTTTGAATAATTAGCCTTTGAAACTATAGCATTATATTATTCAATTATAGAAAGATTAGGAGCTACATACTGACAGTCAGTGCAAATTAGCAGGCATCTCCAAAATGTGCTGTGCTTTGGAAATTAGATATCATTTTTAATTCAACTTGGGCCAACTAGTAAATAAGATTAATCCCATAAATATTCAGCTGATTTTGAATAAGCAATTGATAGAAAGTAGATAAACATTGCTATAGGGGTAGATTAATTTGTCTGTAAAGAGGCAGTGATAAATGGTATTAATGTGCTGGTCACTGAAAGAGCGGAACCAATGGGGATTTGATAGGTTACTCACTCCAGCTACTGTCAGGTTGCATTTAGACTCGACCTTTCAAAAAAAAAAGAGCGCAGTCAGTGGATCATCTCAACACTGAAAGATCAGAAAGAAATATCTTACAGCCAAGTGGATTCATTTATTTTTATTTATTTGTTTTATGCAACGTGGTTATATAAAAAAGTACGACTGTTTTAATAACCTTGTTCTACCGCTGGGAATAAAATATATGCAGGATTATAATGTGCCTAATGTTTTACTCTAGCCTGTAGGAAACGAAAAATGATTAAGTTGCTCAAGTTTTTAAGGATTTTTACAGTGGCTGTGGGGTGTATTACTTCACTACACCATCAGTTATGTTTAATTGCATGGAATGTTTCCAGGCCTTTTTTGCTACTGAGAATTTGGACGATTGTTGAGTTTACATAACACAGTGCCCTTAAATGTCCAGGGTTTTGAATCAGGTTGTACAAAATAGTGCCTTTTGTTGAGTGACCTACCTTTATTGAGGTATTAGGAATACAGACTGTACAATGACACAAAGAGTCCAATGCATGAATTCTGCTTCCCATAGTTTAATAAGTTGTATGCTAGACTGCACTTTATTTATTAAAAGCTAGAAAATATATGCAAAAAAAAACCATACCTGGGATTTACAGAGGTTGGCAAGAGAAAACGAGCTCTGTCTTGAGGCTCTCTATGAGGACTTGAAGATCACTTATGAAGTCCTGTAAATATGGGCATGAAAGCAGGATTCCAGACTGTATTTACTAAAATGTTTTATGTTTCTGTTGAAAGAGAATATCATATCTGAAGTGAAAGAATCTACCTTATAAGCATTCTCTGATTTATCTTAGACTATGTCAGTGACAATGAGTACTGTACCATATATTTAGGAAGGTTTTTAAACTTGTATTTAGAAAGAAATTTATTTGTCATAAATGTCTCAAAATCCTTCATATGCAGTGAATTATCTTGAAATGCGCGACAGTTGTGTAGGCAGATGTGGCAGCTGTTCTGCGCACAAAATCCCAGAACCAGCAATGAGATGAATCTGTTTATTGGTGGTAGCTGGGAAAGGAATGTTGACTAGGATACCGTGAGAACTCTCTGCTCTTCAAATAATGTCATGGGTTCTTTAACATCAACCTTAATCACAGGAACAGGGCAGTAGTTGGGAAAACAGTAACCTCAGTCCTTCTAATCGAGAGGGGAGAAAATCAGCCTGTGTTCCCCTCCTCATTCCTGAATGGCCCACAGGCACTCGCTAGCTAGTCTGAAACGTGAAGAATGTCTCGTCGAGCAAGATACAGGAAGGTGATGGAACTATACTCCAGCAGGAGTCCATGCCTTCAGGAGAGAAGGGGGTCAGAAAAACTGACAAAAAATACCCCCAAAACTTTGTACAGATAATCTTATTTGGTACAGTAGTTTAGTGGCTATTTTACTGGACTAGTATTCCAGAGGCCTGGACTAATAATCCAGAGAGCGTGAGTTCAAATCCCACCATGGTAGTTTGAGAATTTGAATTCAGTTTAAAAATAAATCTAGAAATAAAAAGCCGGTATCAGTAAAAGTGACCATGAAGCTGTTGGAAAAATCCAACTGGTTCACTAATGTCCTTTAGGGAAGGAAACCTGCCATCCTTACCTGTATGTGACTGCAGCCCCACACCAATATGGTTGACTCTTAACTGCCCTCTGAAGTGGTCTAGCAAGCCACTCAGTTGTACAAGGACAACTATGGACGGGCAAAAAATGGCAGCCTTGCCAGCAATGCCCATGCCCCAAGAATTATTTTTTTTTTAAAAGTCAGACGCAAATTGTACAGAGAATAGTGGATGGAGTTACGAAGCAATGGTTGTAATTGCATTATTTGACATCCTCAGGGTTTGGATAATGGGAGCTGTTGTAAGAGAGAAGCTCATGCAGTTTATACAACCATCTGAATCCCAAGAGTGTGTTTCAGGCTTGTCTGTACTCCCAAATATAGTTTATTTTTGAGACTATCATAATTTATTTTCCATAAACCAGTTTTGAACCATCTGATCAGTGGCAAGTAACATTTATGCCAGACAAGTGCCAGGCAATGACCATCTCCAACAAGAGGGAGCTTAACCACCTCTCCTTGACATTCAATCGCATTACCATCTCCAGAATCCCCCACCATCAACATCTTGGGGGTCACCATTGACCAGAAACTTAACTGAACCAGCCACATAAATACTGTGGCTACAAGAGCAGGTCAGAGGCTGGGTATTCTGCGGCAAGTGACTCACCTCCTGACTCCCCAAAGCCTTTCCACCATCTACAAAGCACAAGTCAGGAGTGTGATGGAATATTCTTGCCTGAATGAGTGCAGCTCCAACAACACTCAAGAAGCTCGACACCATCCAGGACAAAGCAGCCCGCTTGATTGGTACCCCATCCACCACCCTAAACATTCACTCCCTTCACCACTGGCGCACCGTGGCTGCAGTGTGTACCATCTACAGGATGCACTGCAGCAATTCACCAAGGCTTCTTCGACAGCAACTCCCAAACCCGCGACCTCTACCACCTAGAAGGACAAGGCCAGCAGGCACATGGGAACAACACTACCTGCACGTTCCCCTCCAAGTCACACACCATCCCGACTTGGAAATATATCGGCGGTCCTTCAATGTCGCTGGGTAAAATACCTGGAACTCCCTACCTAACAGCACTGTGGGAGAACCTTCACCACACGGACTGCAGCGGTTCAAGAAGGCGGCTCACCACCACCTTCTCAAGGGCAATTAGGGATAGGCAATAAATGTTGGTCTTGCCAGCGACGCCCACATCCCGTGAACAAATTTAAAAAAAAGAACCATCAAGTGAAACATTAAGGCAAATTGGTATGGTGCTGGGCAGGGTCATGAGCCTGATTCCTAGCATCAGAGGATTGAGTTATGAGTAGAGATACTCGGATACTTTAGCAGAGGGGTCTTTACAGAGGTGGATAAGATAGTAAATAGTATAGGTATGACAAGGCTAAAGTACTAAGTGAAGGTAAGCCATGAACAGGGAATAGAAAGGTTAAAATTGGTGAAAGAATAATTTGGGAGGGATGCCAGGAATTATTCTTGCAGAGAGTAGTCAGCACTGGGAATGGACCTCCAGGTCGGGGAATGAAGATGAAAACCAGAGATTCTGTCAAGACTGCATGACGGAAGCACTGTAACTTTCTTTTCCTAAATGGAAATTAAATTAAGATAAAGTGATCCCGTATTTTATTTATCTTGTAATCGTTGCATTAAGTTCTTACCGCTCAGGAGTTTCCCTAGCTACCGAGATTTTGCTGTGCAATTTCACATCATGTGACAGGAAGAGGAGGCATTTCACAGCATTCTTACTTGATCGAGCTTACAATGGCGGTCATTTTAATTTTCAGCGGTGGAGTAAAACGGGCGATACCACATCAACTGCCCGTTATTTACCCTGCCTGATTTTACTTTACATTGAAGCCAGTGGAATAAGCCCCAGTGGGATCTATATCTCTGTATATACCCTATACAGAACAATGGATTGATGGAATTATGAATGAAACAAGGGATGGCCAGGCAAATTACAAATACTTGTGCAGGCAACCTTCTGGGGTTGATGGTATGGAATTAGAAAAGAAGCCACAATAAAGCACCTATAGTCTCAGACCGATGGGGAACCCAGTACACATCTGTAATCATCCTTGGTGTTTTGTTTTTTTGTTGAATGTTTGTCAAGTTTTTCTTTATTCCCCCACTTTCTGCCGTCTAACCTGATATTTCATAGAAAGGCAGTCGACAGGTGAGGAGGTTGTAGGTTATGAAGGATAATGCAGAGGATGACACATCCCAAAGAACACCTGGCATTTTAGGTCAACGCACGCTGGAAAATAATGATTACGCTGTCACATAACAGTGAGGAAGATACATTGTGAAGCGCTGATGGTCAGTGCAAAATACAGATCTGGAATTGCAGGGAGCTCTGTCCAATCCTGCACTTGTACCAACAAGAACGTTCAGCCTTAAAACCATTTGCTGCTCGCTTGTTCCATGGTAACCCGCAGATGTGGTCCCGGAAATCGGATGCTCAGGATGGCCTACGTTTTGATTCTTTCAGTTTTGTCTGAACTGATGATGATGGGGGATGATTTTAATTGTTACAACTGCTAAGGAAGTTCCCCTTTTTCATAAATGATGTGGTGATTTTTATCAAAATGTTTGAAAAGGAAGCTTTCTATTTCTTAGGACTATAGTTTCAACACTGACTGTTCCCCTTTCTCCCTTCCAAAATTTAGTGCAGAACTATGAGTCATCAGCTGAGCTGTACCTTTCTGGATGTGGAAGTATTGAGACTGCACTGGCAGAAAGCACAGAGCTGTCTCAGCAAATGCCGTACAGTGAGAGGATTATGTTACAAGGCTGCAACGTAATCAAGGATTCTGACAAGGTCAGAATCTTTGGAGCGAGGCTTAAGTACTTTGTATGGCTTTAAACCTTGGGACTTCATACCACCCTTATTATATGTTCTGCATTCATCTTTTATTTTATTATAATAGCCATGTTGGTGGTAAATTTATGGACGTTTACCATCTGAATGTACCAGTCATCTCTTGAACTTACCATCATAAGTTATCAGTCAGTACTATTTCTAAGGTCAATTTGCATATTTCACCTCAATATAAAATTGTGCAATGAGACTACTTGGGGTCTTTGATGGCTCAGGTTATAAATGTGGTGTGTAACTGAGCCATGCAGACCAGAAGATCCCAAGAGAAACATAGACGTGGAAGGCCCAACTGAGTTCATCTTTCCAGAATAAAAAAATCTTAAATTTCCCTCGTCATGCCATCTGTCTCTTAAATGAATCTAAGGTTTTCATTAACATTATCCAATCCAGAAGACTAATCTCTCCCCATAGCCCTGTATCTTCTTCTGCTTCAAATATTTATCCAATTTTCCCTTAAAAGATGCACTGATCTCTGCCTGAACTACTCTCTGTGGTAAAGCATTCCATGCTCCAACAATACGCTGCATAAATTAATTTCTCCCAACCTCTTTCCTCAATCTCTTAGTCTTAAATTGATAACCCTTCAACACTGACTCCTCAACCAGAGGAAATAGTCTTTCCCTATTCTTTCTATCAGAGCCCATCATAATTTTCAAAACCTCAATTACATCTTCTCTTAGCCTCCATTGCTCCAGTGGAAATAGCCCCAGTATCTCAAGTCTCTCCTCATGACTATAGTTTCTCATCCCTGGCATCATTCTAGTCATTCTACACTGTACGCTCTCAATGGCTGTAATTACCTTTCTATAATGGGGTGCCCAATACTGCTAACAGCACGCTAACTGTGGCCTAAGAACATAAGAAATAGGAGCAGGAGGAGGCCATACGTCCCCTTGAGCCTGCTGCACCATTCAATAAGATCATGGCCAATCTGCTACCTCAACTCCACTTTCCCGCCCTATCCCCATATCCCTTGATTCCCGAACCAATGTTTTGTACAAACTTGTTATTACTTCTTTACTCGTACTCTATCCCGCTTTTTATAAAATTCAAAATTCTCTTGGTCTTTTTTATGGCTTTATCTACCTGCACTCACACTTTCAAAATATCATGTATTTGAACCTTTAGGTCTCTTCCTCCACATCCTTCTTTAATTGAGAGTTTGCTTATTTTCCTTGTTTCTCCATCCAGAATACATCACCTCACACTTCTTTACATTAAATTGCATCTGCAACCTGTCTGACCATTCCACCAATCTGTCTGCGACCTCCTGAACTCCTTTACACTCCTCCTTGCTGTTTGTCAAACATCAGCACATTTTGATATTGTGCTCCAAACCATCTATATACACCCAGAACAAGAGTCGACCCACCAATGACCCACTTCCAATCTTTTTCCAATCCATACAAAAACCCACTGGGGGTGAAATTAGTCTCGGAGGGTAGCGCAGAATGGGTGATAGCGATTTGCAGCCCGTTTTACACCCTGCCCGATTTTCTTTTCCATTGAAATCAATGTACTATGGGCTGTCGATTCGCTATCGCCTGTTTTGCACTACTACCAAAGACCGAGTTCATCCCCATTAACCCAAATCTTTTGTTTTCTGTCTGACCACCAACCTTCAATCTTTGCTTCTGCATATTTTCCCTGAATTTTTCTAGCAAGCATCTGTGAGACATCTTAACGGATATTTTCTGAAAATCCTTATGCACCATCGCTACTGTATTCCCTTTATCTATACAAACAGCGACTTCCTCGGAAAACTCTACTAAATGCGCCTATACTGTACTGTGCAGAAACTGTGAAGAATTGCAGCTTCAACGCGTTAAGACTGCGGGCCTGTGGTAAGCAAGGCATCAACACTTTCAAGCGAGAGGGCGGAAAAAGGGAGAAAGTTGGCATAAAAAAGAGAGTATTCGCAGTATATGAAGCAAGGATTGTACTAATCCATTTTGTATCTTTTTCCAGTAATGAACATTATTTTTGGAAAGAAAGAGAACTGAGTGCTTTGTTAGTGATCACTGAATATCCCCAGCAATCTCATTTTCTTCAGCTTTCATGAATTATCTCTATATCAAAAGTTTGCGTTTATTCCCCATATAATTTTTTTACAAAAACTTTGGGCTGTGAAGTGCAACAGACATTAATTGTACAACTGTGAATATGAAGGGAATACCATATTGGACAGGGGCTGCAGCTATCCTCGTATTTAGAATAATGTAGATGGGATGACTGTGAGAAATTTGCACAACCTCAAATGATGAAGGTAGACTAGTTTGTGCACCTTTTAAAGCCCCAAGATTGTGTTTACATAGTTTGATGCCTCTTCTATGGGTACCGTTTTAATTATAGTTACTATAAATGTACAATTTTTTATGATTCAAGTATCCAGAGCTGCCTCATATCCTTTACATTCCCAACACTATGACATGATACGCTATAGGATATTGATCACCTTTGTGCTGTAGTGAGTCTTGAGTTATCCATTCCTTTGTATATGTCATATTTGTATTGTACACTGACTGTAGTATATTTGAAACTGAGTTCAATCATAAAACACTTTGCCCATTTTGTAAAACAAAACTTTAGGATGCATCATGTACACATTCCTAACCATCTGACCTCCCTTCTGGCCCCTCCCACTTCTTAACCGGATGCACAGGAGTGACCCTCGCAGACTTTCTCTACCCATCTCCCTCTAACCCTGTGGGAAACGGCCCACTTCTATGCAGTGCATCCTCTCATGGCCGTCCAGCCTATGTCAGAATTCACGCTGAGGTATCGTGGATTCTGAGTTAAGGAGTGGAAAATCATGCAGGATTCCGACTCTTAACCAATAAGTAGTGACTCCTGCTGCAAAGTGCCTATATATGAACGTTGGGTGAATGCCGGATTGGAGTCGGCTAAACAAAGCTGCCAATACTTACTGTCCAGGAGGACAGGTGAAGTACGGGCAGCTGTGCCAGGGACCAACGGACTGCTGCTGCCAGTCCGACTCAATGCCTCCCGGGGTATCGTGATAAAGTGGAGAAACTAAATTATTTTACCCTTTCCATTTCGGGAATGGATATGCTTTTCCAAGAATTCAGCTAAGTTATATTGTAAGAAAAAAAATTGAAGTGAGGGAAAAATGCAATGGCAGGAGGTATTCAGTACTTAATAACATTAACTAAGCAGCTCAGCAGTCTCTTTATTTCCTTTCTTTACAAAATAAAGCAAATAATTCTGAAAGTTAATTAGTGGAAAACATTGTGCTGCAAGGTACAACACAGATTAATTGTGCAGCTGTTAATATAATGAGAATAATGTGTTGTTCGGGCTTTGCAGCCATCATTTGGAATATTGGTGTCCATTAAATGCCACATTAAGCAAAGCACATAATTACTGTTTGGGGCCAATAATGATTGCAGCGCTCCAACGGTGCTGCTCCAAGAAGTACAGGCAATATTTATAGTCTAATATGCAAAGGTTTCTTCAATATTAATAGTGTTGCTTATTAAGACAAATTATAACATTTATGAGAATTGTGGAAAAGCACAGGGATGCAGCAAAGTGTTTAAATGAATCACATCTACAATTTGCAAATTATATTTGTTACTGAGCTTTGTTTAACCCACTGAGCATTGGACAATTATTACAAAGCATAATTATTATTATCACTGTTACTCCATTCAATCCAAGAATGCTCTTAATTAAAAAAAAATTTTTGACCGTTCTGTCCAATTTTACTGTGACATTCAATTGCTAAATTTCAGGCAGCGGTTGTGCATATAGCTCGCTCAGTGGCTCAGTTGGTAAACACACTGCCCGCTGTAGCACTGAACCGCATATCCTGAAGATCCCAGGTTTGATTCCTGACTCCTGCTGTTGTAGTTGATCGGGACACCCCTGCTGACATTCCCTGTGTCGGCTCACACAGGAAGAGTGTACATTTGGCTGGGAACTGTACCCCAGCAAAGAGTCAGCACCTTCAGCAGAGGAGGAGAGGGGGATAAAAAGATAAAAACTACTGAGGCCAGTCGAAAAGTAAAGGTATTAGAATGCTATGGCAAAGGGAGGGGGAATACACCGAAGGCCTGAGCTAGATGTCCAAAGGATGTGGGAGAGGATGTAAGGCTGAAAGAGTTCGCAAAAACAGATCACGGTACTTCATCCGTGTAAAAGGTGCTGATCTTATTTTTTTTGCATATATTGTAAAATGTTATGCATTTTTTCCAAGGTTTGCATAATCACTCTCCACCTCATTATCCCTGACCTTGGGGAGGGAGACAGCTCGACACTGGGGGCCACTGAATGAGCTTGCAGTACATCCACTTACTGACTGCCGAGATTCGGTTCTTGATGAACAAACCCGGTTAGTGTAAGGAAATTGAAACTTCTGACCTCATGCTTTGCAAAAGAAACTTTATACCACAAGACACTATTCAAACTTCTGTCAGATAGGACTTTCACTTTTTTGTATTATTTAAGTATTTGTACTTAAAATGATGCTACTGATTTAAACTTTAATTATTCCTAAAGCATTCACATGCTGCATGCCGTAACATTACATCAATCCATTGTCCGGTCCACCATTATTTATCCATTAACAAATGAAAAAACAGCACATGCTGGAAACACAGCAAATCAGTCAGTATCTGAAAGAGAAAGGTAGCTTCATGCTCTGGGTGATCCCCTTCAGCAGAGGTGAGATGTTCAGGAGGTGACACCCCTTATAGCAGAGATGTCCAACCTCTTGGACCTGGGGACTGGATACCTGTGTCAAAACCAGCCAGTGGGTTGAATGTAATTATGCAATAATGGGAACCTCCGGACATTAAAAAGTGAAACTCACATATACAAAAAAGCAAAACTGCCCCCATCTGTTTTCCTCACTCATTCTCCCTCTCCTTTATCCCCATCCTTCCTTCCCCTGAAGCCTGATTGTTTTTCTCTCCTCTTCTCATTCTTCCTCTGTCCACCTACCCCTCTCTTTTCTAATCCTCTGTCCTCTTCTAGTTCTTTCTCCTCTCCGTATGTATCACTGGGGCAGAACATCACAGCTTAGCTCAAACCTGCACCTCGCCCATTATCCATGTATGAGGTTTCCAGCAAGGGTTAATATCCCCTCTCAGTCTCAGGACATACTACTGCATAGGCTGACATCAACTAAGCTATCACCTTTTGGACCGTATGGCTCAGTTATGTGTAGGCTTTACCAAATGAACCCTTGGGGAAGCCTTTACTTTATTTCCATTGATTTGTTTGATTAATTCTTGGGATCTGGTCATCGCTGGCAAGGCCCTCAGTCATCAGGGCAACTGGGGATGGGCATTTATTGACCATTCCTAGTTGCCCTGATGACTGAGGGCAGTAAAGAGGTGTGGAACTTGAGCCACAAATAGGCCAGACCGGGTAAGGAAGGCAGGTTTCCTTCCATAAAGGACATTAGTGAACCGGTTGAGTTTTTAATGACAATCCAACAGCTTCATGGTCACTTTTGCTGATACCAACTTCTTATTTCCAGTTTTTTAAAACTGAACTGGTGAGATTTGAACACACGTTCTCTGGATTATTAGTCCAGGCCTCTACATTACTAGTCCCGTAACATAATCACTACACTACCGTACCTGTTTCATTGATTTGCAGACTTTAGTTAGCATCATATTGATAACATCACTGTGTGCCCTTCAGGTACAAAAATGTGAGTCTGGCAGTGATGGTCTTTAAGCCTGAACTATCAAATAAGATACAGAGTATTTTGAAAAGCAGTTAGTAGTGATGGGAAGGGACAGAAGATTCCAGGTGTTGGTTCAGTAACGTGGCTTAGTATAGAAACTTGAGTCAGAAGTCACAGCATCATTTCTCAGTTTACTACATAGAGAGGACAGATTGAAAGACATCTGAAGGTAATAGCAGACCAACAAAAGAAACAGGAATTAATTACTGGAATGCCTCAGGGCATTAAGGAACCAGATGAAGCTTTAATAGACAAGTAGATTGAATATACATTTGTCTTTTTGATTTCCCTGGGAGTAGAAGGTTTCTCGTGTTCAATCGACTGGACATTAAGCGCACCTGGGCGGAGTGCAGGGAGGAAAATTGGATGGGGAGGATGGCACACCTGGTACAGAACGCACCTGATTTTCCTTATTTAGTTTAAATAGAGGGAAAATCCAACGTCAGCTGTTGGGGAGGGGCAATCTCCCCCGCCAATCTCTGTGTTCCCCCCCGACAATGCATAACATCTAGGCAGTAATGACAAAAATCTACCTCACTGTCTTCTGACTGAAAGACTAGAGACCCAGATACTGGGAGAATCAGTGGCCTGTGAGAGGCTCTTGGTGACGCAGATCAGCCTCTATTCTTTTGTTATGCACATTGATCGATAGCTACCAAGGTTGGGAAAATAGTCTGATGGGAATCGTGGAGAATCAAGAGCCCAGTATGCAAGAATGATTGCCTAAACTTTTTCCTAAGAATTTTTCATTTGGAGTGAACAGCAAAAGGAGTCCGTAAATACAATTTGGACCTTCTTTTGAGATCTCACAATAACAAGACCTTTCACAGAAGCAGCACAAAATATAGAACAAGAAAAGGCCATTTGGCCTATCAAGCCCACTCCTTCCACAGCCTATGTACTCTCTGCTCAATCATGGAATGTACCCCTAACCCATTTCATTTCCTCAGGGATGGTTCTGCAGAGTTTACCCCTACTCTTGCCCCATCCCTGTAAAAACAAAATGAATCAAGCAAAAGTCTTGAATACTTATCTAACTTTACATCTTCCATTTATATTTTCTCGAGCAGTAGGTTTCGGTTTGAATGCAGTGCAGACTGATGATGTTCCAAGTTGTCTCCCGCTGCTGCCTGTAAAGTTTCTAAGTGAAATGGGTTTGTGGCCGTCTTGAGCCAGTTCATTGTGGTTATCGGTCTCCCACACCAAACTGTCTGTAGTTCAGCACTAGTTGTCTTCTCACTCAGTGAAGGCCATAACGATGGCTTGTGTTCAAACTGAAAGAAACACATTGGCAAAAGGCCATTGTTCTGACAGTCATTGGGCACGTTGTTAGAGTGGAAGGACCTTTGCTGTGTTGCATCTAAAGCTATTCTATTCTTCAACACTGATATCCCTCGAACAGATGAAATTTAAGATATTCAATTGCCACAAGTAAAAAAAAATCAAAGGCAGTGGCTCCCTGGTTTTGCACGTTACCACTTGAGTTTGTTTACAACCAGTTATCCAAATGAATGTTTATCATCCAGTTTGTACTTACAATGGACAGGTTGAGGTGTAGTAGAGTTTTGGATGACCCCAAGACTAAAGTAAAATTTTTAGTCATAAGCAGTTGACTTGTGTTTGGGGAGAGGGAGAGAAGGATGTGAAGGAAGAAAAGACTGTAGGTAAAAATAAAAAGCATGGTCAAAAACTAAACTCCAGACAAAACAATATCAATAATCCAGTACCTCAGAAGATCTTGTGATTTGATACGAAGTTGTTTATTTCTGGTTTCTGTATGCAGTTAATGCTGACTCTTTGTGCTGTCTTTGTTATTAAGTGAAGAGGCAAGGCCTATAGTGTAGGACACCATCAAGTTGGGGGGAAAAGTAGAAGAGGTGAGATAAATCAGGAAATATGCAGTAGGTTTGCATTTTAAAAGCCTGTGGGTTATGAAAGGATGGGGGAAGACTGATGGGAGGTATGGTGGGGATCAGGTCAGGTGTGGGGGGGATGGAAATGAGTATGTAAGACAGCATATCTGGAGAGCTATATTGATACAAGTTGTGGCGGGGATGCTTTGATGTCACTCAGCTCCTTTGCAGGACTGTGAATAGTGTAGGTCAAATTAAAACCCATACAACCACTCACCCGAATAATTGAAAACAATTGTATCAAATGTATTATGCAGCAGCTGTCATTTTTCCTGATCATGGTAATTCACATGAACTTTTTAAAATAAATTGAAGTTGTGCACATAAAACAAAACCTGCCGGAGTGTTTGAGGAGAACTAATGGTCTTGGGTTTCTTCAAAACGCAGGTTGTTGAAAATAGGTTACTCAACCTCACTTAAAAAATATTCCAAATATTTTTGATTAAGTTCTGTGCTGAAAGAGATTGCTCCCAGGATTATATCTTTTCTTACAGACCTCTACAAAAATGCTGATGGAGGATGAGCGCCATACATCACTTTTATAATAGTGGGCTATTAAAAGGTAAATGTGAAAGCAGTTTGAGGCCCATAAGTGCTGATAATAGCTCCCGCTTTAATGAATTCCCTCTTAGATGTCCATTAAATGCTCATGGCAAATGTACTCTTAATGGAAATGGCTAATCCGAATGGGATGATATGAATAATCCATGGAGTCGAATAACAGTTTGAGACCCTCTTTGCATTTATTTTCAGAATGGCACAATTTAGTTTTTATTGCATTTTAGTATAAAGAGGACAGGGAGTAATTGATTGCTTGGAGCAGATAAAAATCGATTTGTTTCTTTTCTAAGCAGAGCTAGTGTTAGTTGTTGCCAAGTGTGTTGTTTTTGTATTTATATTATTTATATTAGCTCAAATGGCTGAAAGTTATTGTGGAAGTTCTTTTAAAACTCCTAGCAGCTCACCGTTTTGTGTCTTGTTTAGAAGAGGGGATTTTTCTTATAGAGATTTATGAGTGGTGTGTGAATGGTTGGCAATCTGTATGTTGAGTCATTTTGATTTTATTGCAGGCATAATGAATCAATGATATTCCCATCATCACTGTAATACTGTTTGCAACCCATTAGCACACAGAAATTACAACCCATCATACATCATTACTATGATTGAGACTTTATTGTCTGTGTTCTCAATTTGCTGCTTGCTCTGGGACTAAATAGACACAAGATCACTGTATATACAATGGAATAGATGAGCTTCTCTTGAAGTTCAGTAATGAGGAATGACTGTATCTTGTGGAGATAAAAAAATAACTTAGTGATGTGACGAACAGCTAGTTCTGTTTAAGACGATATTCCCAGTTTAATTTAACAGACAGGTTTTTTTCAAAACACTTCTGCTGTTATGTTAAATATCTTTCTACACGGGCTCACAATTTGGGCACTGGACTGCTAATTAAATGTGGGACGCAAGGATTAGTCAATTAAACAAATATTAATCAGCTGGTACATCAATAGCTGCTTAAACTTACTGGTGTTTGATAGTATTTTAGTTTAAAATGATTAGTTCGTTGTCAGGGGAAGGAAGAGCACTTCTCCTACAAGGAGTGAAGGAAGGTTGAACGCCAAGTGAACTTGCTACTCCAGTGCTCAGTGCTGTGGTACAGTTGAACCTGTACTTATAGGCCTAGAAATTGAAACACGACCATTTTCGGGCATGCAGGGAGCGTAGTTCGCCCGCGCCTCCCCATGCCTGAATGGTGAGTCGCGAAGCTCTCCAGATATTGGGCTCTGGGCCTCGTTTCAATATTGCTCGCGAAGCGTTAAGAGCTCGCCAGTCAAGAGGTCTCTAATTTTGGGCTGCTTCTCGCATTGCAGTGGCCCTCAGGTAAGTGTTGTCGGGGATTGAGGATCGGGCATCGGTAGTGGAGGCCGGTGGGGGGGTGGGGAGACCATCAGGGGTCAGGAGAGGAGGCCAATTGGTAGCCGGGAGAGGGGGCTATGGGCGGGGCGGGGGGAGAAAGGGGGTCTGGAGCAGGTCGGGCGACGAACAGGATGGGGGGTTAAATGTGGGGTCGGGCGGAGCAGGATTGCTTGCATTCAGGTAAGTTACTTACCTTCTTTGTTGCAGGCGATCCTTAGGGTTGGTTTTCCACAATGGCGCTGGCTGCTTCAGGGTAAACCAATCTTGGAGAGGGGACCTCAAACAGGTGTTAATGCCTGCTTCAGGCATGGGTAAAGGATGCCTCTTGTTTGCCAATACCCAATATGGCAGGTGGCTCACTTCGAGACAGAAATGTACGCATGCTTCCTGCCCGCCATATAGAGGCCCTAGTCGTCTGAGTAACGGACGCTGCACGGACCAATTCCTAAAGCATAGTCTCCTGCTTAAAGGCACCATCTGTCCATATATCATGGACCTGACCAAAAATTAATACAATTCAATGTAATTATCCTTGATATAGTAATCACCTTTGTATTCTGTACGGGCTC
Organism: Heptranchias perlo; assembly: GCF_035084215.1. Classification (NCBI taxonomy): domain Eukaryota; kingdom Metazoa; phylum Chordata; class Chondrichthyes; order Hexanchiformes; family Hexanchidae; genus Heptranchias; species Heptranchias perlo. Next base: position 71,812,316 of record NC_090338.1, on the reverse strand, counting down.
TTAATCCAGCCAATTATACCTTCTTTAGTAATTCCATCTATTTGGAACGGTCAGTGGGCTGACAGTTGGCGTTGAAAAATGTATGTTTATATTTTTCTCCACATTTTGATTGGATAAAAGTATTGGCCATGTCCACCATTGGTCCATTTGATTGGATGTTTGACATGTCCACAGTTCAATAATAAATCAGACCTATAGTAAAGTGGACTGGCATCAGAATATAGTCAGGGGTGCTGCTAAACTAACACTGTCACCTAAATTTCCCTTACCAATTTGCAATCGCTGTTACATCTGTGTTCACCACGCAGATTCCCAAGGAGAGGGAGGGGGGATAAGCTGTGTTTTCAGTATACTCAACTTGAATTCACTGAACTTCACGTTTTCATTTGTGCTCAACTGTCAAGTTTAGTCCACGTAGCTGAGTAGTTCTCTCATGAACATGTAGGTACTTATACTGTACAGTGTGGTAATTATATCTGAAAATTCCAACATGAATTATCTGTACATCAAATATCTGTCGGTATTTCTACCATCTTCCTATTGTGATCCAAGTTAAAAGATTTTGTTCGCAGCTGTCAATGGCCTAGTGTGCAAAGGCTCCATACAGAACAGAATGCCCCAGGTTGGAAGGCTGGTCTGTGTTGAGTTATTTGCTCTCAGTCAGGCAACAGGTAAGGGGTTCAATTTGCGCTCAGCAACCCTGAGTTAAAGAAGGGGAAAGGATCGGCCAGGGTGCCTGGTCCTGCCTGCTGTCCAGTAACATCTGCTGAAACATGGGTGTATATAGACTTTGGATGAGCGCTGGACAGGGTTTTATTTTTCATTCACGGGATATGGGCATCGCTATCAAGGCTGGCATTTATTACCCGTCCCTAGTTGCCCTTGAGATGGTGGTGGTGGGCCTTCTTGAACTGCTGCCGTCCGTGTGGTGAAAATGATCCCACAATGCTGTTAGGTAGGGAGTTCCAGGATTTTGACCCAGTGACGATGAAGGAACGACGATATATGTCCATGTCAGGATGATGTGTGACTTGGAGGGAAACATGGAAGTGATGGTGTTCCAATGCACCTACTATCCATGTCCTTCTAGGTGGTGGAGATTGCGGCTTTGGGAGGTGTTGCCGCAGAAGCCGTGGCAACTTGCTGCAGTGCATCCTGTAGATAGTACACGCTGCAGCCACGGGACACCAGTGGTGGAGAAAGTGGATGTTTAATCTAGTGGATGGGGTGCTGATCAAGCGGACTGCTTTGTCCTGGATGGCGTTGAGCTCCTTAAGTGTTGTTGCAGCTACTGCCATCCAGGCAAGTGGAGAGTATTCCAGCAGCCTCCTGACTTGTGCTTTGTAGGTGGTGGAGACGCTTTGGGGAGTCAGGAGATGGGTCTCCTGGTGTCGTTGTGAAATAGCATGGTGACACATGAAGAATGGCCACTCAGACAAGGAACCAGAGGGCTACTGGTGCCTGTGAAACTACATTGCAGCAAAAGTAAATGTGTTCAGGAGAGGAAGAGTGGCAATTTGAAAGAAAAAGAGATGGTTCTGTGCAAGTACAAAGTGCAGCTCTAGCCTACAAAACCTAATCAGTGGTAAACCCGATTGAGGTGGATTTTCACTTTTACCACCGGGGTGGGGGGGGGAGGGGGAGGGGGAGGAGAATGGGCGTTATCCAATCGGCCACCCGTTTTACACCCCACATAACATCAACAAAAACGAAAATCGGGCGGGGTGTAAATCGGGCGACCAATCCACGATCATCTATTTTCCCTCCAGCGGTAAAAGTGAGAATCCAACTCGTTTTTATTTTATTGTATTCAGGTGCAAAATTGTTTCAGTTTAAATGAAGCCAAAATCTGGAGTCAGAGCCCAGTGAGACTCCCTGGATAGCAAAGTTACACTGATCCTAGAGTTAAAGGGTGAATACAGCTTTAAATCCAGGTTGGGGCCCAGTCTGATACCTGAGTGAAATGGAGTGTGGAGCCAGGTCAATAAGAACTTGCTTTTTTAAAACGTCTTTAATGCAGAATAAAAGTCCCAAGACACTTCGTAGGAGTGCAAAGAAAAAATGGATGATAAGCCAAAGAAGGAGACATTAGGAGGGGACACCAAAAGGTCAGGGAGGTGCGTTTTAAGGAGGGTCTTAAAGGAGGAGAGGGAAGTTGGGAGGCAGAAGGATGTAAAGAGGGAATTCCAGAATGTGGGGCCCAGATGGATGAAGACTCAGCGCCAGTAGGCCCTGACTCTGGATTTATGGAACAGAAGTTTGGAGTCTTTGATGGATCTTAGGCTTATTTTGAATTTTTTTTTTAGAACATTGCAGAATATGTAGATCTTGGACTGGACGAGTAGTTGCAATGCTTGAAGACCAGACACTGAATGATGAGACGGTTGTGGTCTTGTTTCCCTTTTACAGATGGGCTCTATTTTCGCACCTGCGATCGGGTGCGTTCGTGGCGGGGGGGCTGCGAAAATCGGGGATTCCCAGGGCGGGTCTGGAGCCCGGCTCCAACCCGCCCTATTTCCGGGATCCCCACTGATGCGCTGACATGTGCGCGCAGCCCCCGCATATGGGACTCCCGCCGGCAGTTAAAGCCGGCGGGGTGCCACTTAAAGTAATCGAACAGGTACTTCAGGTTGTTTACAGACCTGATTGACCTGTTATTTTAGCAGGGATGGGATTTTGCAACTGACTGAGACTGTTTCCCGTACTGGGGGAAACACTCCCAGTTGAAATGGTGGTGTTGCAGCCATCAGCCTGTGGCAGCTGCAAAGGTCCATTTGACAGGTGGGGGGGGGGAGAGACCCTCACACATTGCAGGAGGCCACTCTTACTTTGGACAAAGTTTGGCCTCCACCACCCTCCTCCTAACAATAAAATTCACCAACTTGCACACTTACCCCGGTGTCCAGACACATGTACCTACCTTGTGGACCTCCTCAGATGTACATCTTCCGGATGGGGGCCGCCATAGCTGCAGTCATGACCTCCTCGGAGGGCGAACAGCCTCGCCGGCCACACCGTCCACCTCTGACACGTGGAGCTCCACACCACAGTGCTGTGACACATCCACCTGCACAGCAGGAGGGAGGGCAACCGCAGAGAGAGATGCGTCGCAGAGGGCACTACCCTCGCCACAGGGTCCACAGACTGAGGCTCAGCTTCCTGGACCTCTGAGCAGCAGTGCACACGGAGGCTCAGAGGCACTCGACGTGTAGTCGTGGACATCTGCAGCCTCCTTCGTGCCGAGCCGCTCCCGGCTGGCCCGAGCACCATCTTCTTACCTGTCGCTGTCAAAGTCACCACTGCCCTCAACAACTTCTCCTCCGCATCCTTCCAGGGTGCCACCGGGGACATCGCCAACGTCTCTCAGTCGTCTGCACAAAAGAGCCCTGCAAATACACCTACACCCACTCTGCAGTGACACAATGGATGGCATCAGGTGTGGGTCTTCATTGTGATCCTCAGGAAAGGGCATTATTACACAAACCAGACAAGATTCGCAAAGACGTGGCAGTAGTGGTGCCAATATAATATGTAATGTGAGTTGATCAGAAATTAAATATAAGTAAAAACCATGACAAACCCTCAAACACCCTTGTGCATCCCCTTCATGCTCACGACACGTTTGCCTTACGCTTCCTACCGCACATATGTGATGCATGCCCTGTGGCTGCAGCACAGGTAGTGGCAGGTTGAGTGAGGCTGACTGCGAAAGAGATGCACGAGAAGGTGAGTATGAGATAGAGGCCTGAGATTGTATGAGGATTGGGTTGATTGGTAGTGGCGGGATGAGTACTGGCGAGGTGAGTAAGTGCAGGTAAGATGAGGATGAGGTTTGAGTGGGTGTGAGGGGTGATGTGACAGAGTAGTGTTGGCTGTGCAGAAGGAGATGTGGGGTGGGGGCGGTGATGTGGCAGACGGAGTGTAGGGGAATGAGTAAGTGTACTCACTTTGGCTGACCTACTTAGGTCATTGGAGCGCCTCCTGCACTGTATGCAGGTGGGCGATATGTTGGTGGTGCAGGTGACCTCCTCTGCCACCTCGAGCCAGGCCTTCTTGGTGGCAGAGGCAGGCCGCTTCCTCCCGCCCGCCAGGGGGGAAGATCTCTGTCCTCCCCCTCCTCCTCACCCCATCCAATAAGAGCTGAAGTGAGGCATCATTAAACCTGGGAGCAGCCTTCCCCCTGGGCTGCTCCATGCTGTAATTTTTCCTATTTCTTGCAACATCAGTCAGTGGAGGACTGCCCCTTTAAATAGGGCTCCTCCAGCTGACAGACCTTACTGCGCATGCGCAGTCCGCCCGCCGCGCAGCTCAGCAGCGGGGAACCCGGAAGTACACGTAAGTGGCTCCAATCAGCCTGCGATTGAGCGCAGAGCAGACTGATTTCACCGGGCGCGTTGCCCACGCGCCCAATCGACCCCCCGCCGCCCTGGTAATATCGGGCCCAGTGTATCAGCAAACCTTCAGACCCTCAAGGTACATGTTCATCTGTGAAGAATAGCCACATGGGCAAAGTAGCGGAAGGCTGCAAGTACCCATGGACCTGAATTGGCAGCCTAGGTACGTATGTGCTCAGGCTTCAAACCACAACCTTCTGACTCAGAGGCAACAGTGCTACCAACTGAGCCAAGCTAATGCTTAAAACATGAGTCACACAGTGCAGTGCGGCCATTTACCAGATGGTCATAAACACTATCCTCATTCTGTATTTATCTATATTTTTGTGTTCTATGTATTTTTGATCTATAATAGTTTGGGGAAGTGGGAGGCATCATTAAAATTGATAAATTGCCCTAGTTGTGAATTACCATCATAACATGTTGTGCAAGAAGAAAGGGATGGGGTAGGAGATCATATTGATGATCCAAAGGTATCTCAGCATGAGTCAGTGTAAAGGGGAGAACATTTCAGGGTAAAATTTATCCCAAAAAATCAACACTTTGTTTAGAACATATTACAAAACTGTGGTAACTTGAAGGGATTGGTTAATATGTTGTCACATGGAATGATTGAAGCAGATAGCATTGACACATTTAAGGGGAGGCTTTATGCATACATGAGGGAGAAGGGAATTGAGGGATACAGGGGCAGGATGGGAAGAGGGAATTAGAGTGGGAGTCGGCTCAGGTGGAGTATAAACACCAGCACTGACCAGTTGGGCTGACTGACCTGTTCCTGTAGATTCTATGTAATGCTGTACTGCAAGAACAGGATTGAGGATATCAACGTTACGCCAATGTTTAATGTGTGAGCCAATTTGTACATTTTTAAATTGGAGCCATGTGGATCCAGTTTGTTGCTGGTGTGGTAAATGATAATACAGTGGCATGCAGGATGCATTAATTTCAGAGCTTTACATTAAAGAGACGGAAATAATTCCAATATATAAACCTCAGGCCAGTTCAGAGCTGCTCAGAATCTATCTCAATTGTCAGACCTGATATTTTTTTATATTCATTCTTGGGATATGGGCGTCGTTGGCAAGGCCAACATTTATTACGCATCCCTATTTGGCCTTGAGAAGGGGATGGTGATTCTTCTTCTCGAACTGTGTGGTGAAGGTGCTCTCTCAGTGCTGTCAGGTAGGGAGTTCCAGGATTTTGATCCAGTGACAATGGAGGAACAGCGATATATTTCCAAGTTGGAATGGTGTATGACTTGGAGGGGAACTTGAAAGTGGGTGGTGTTCACATGCATCTGCTGCCCTTGTCCTTCTCGTTGGTGGAGGTCGCGGGTTTGGGAGGTGCTGTCGAAGAAGCCTCCATAGTACCGTATAACTCTTACGAAAATGATGATGTCATTACACCCGTGATGGAATGTCAAAGGCAGGTTGAATAACAGTGATACATTTATTTTTATTTTTTTCTGCCTATTTCCTCCTGCTCTCTGCTGAAGACATTGACTCGTACTGGGGCACAGAACCATGGGAACTGGCACCGTTTCCGTAACCTCACCCCGCTGACCATTTATCATGTGACAGCACACTATTATATCACGGAGGGTATCGCAGTTGAGCCCAGTCCTGCCTTCACCTGACTCCCATGTGTGCACACTTCCCAGCAGGACACACTGGATAGTGGTGATCAGGAATTGGGTGACCTGTTTTTTGCCCCTTTCTGAGCTCATGGGAGCTGAGGTCAATTGTAGTACCTCAGTTAGTGCCATGGCTGAGATCAGCTAACTCAGCACCACACGGAACATTGTATTTAATCACCGTGTCACTGATTCGGTCTCTGTTTAGAGACATCCTGCAGATTTAGTTCAAAGTTGTAAGTAACGACGTAGAGCAATATTTAGGAGACTATGCTGAGTACTTCACTCTTAGAAATGTCTGTATCTATGTGTCCAATATGAAGGGGTAGCATAATAACTCCATCTATCATTATTACATTTGTTCTCCTACTCTGACATGGAGAAAATTCCATATTTACTCATAATAAAAGAATTAGTGAAGCTGTCAATAAATTTTCAGGCATAATTTAATCACTTGGTACCTAAAAGGTTGATAATACGATCTGCCATTTACACATAGCTGTCTAGAGAAAATGATGGATTAATTGACTGATGGCTAAAGTTTCTTCTAAATATAATGCTTAGTCAGTTTATTTGATTTGAGTAAAGTAACTTTCTCTAATATAAGATTTGCTCAGAGGCAATAGGAGAATAAATGGTTATCAAACCAAACTTAATTAGTCCTTTCTAGATTGATGTTACTTTGGGAGTCTTAGCTGTAATTGTGGAGAGCAGATTGTTAAGAGTTTGGTTCATTATTTTTTCCGTAAGCTGTGTTACGCAAACTACCTATGGAATATTAAAATGTCAATTCATTTTAATAAATGCTTGTAAGTAAATTAGGTAATTAAGCAAGGATAAAGATGATTTCTTCAATTATTTCAGATACTTTCCTGGCTCTGTCTATTTTGCCACTTTCTTGTGATAGCCTTTTGATGTTTTGCGATTCCTTGTTGAAATATCGCTCCCTTTAGAGTATCAATTCCTTAATGTCGCAGTTCCCTCGTGACATCAGTACATAGTTAAGCTCTTCAGTAATATAAACAGAAAATGCTGGAAATACTCAGCAAGTCAGGCAGCATCTGTGGAGAAAGAAACAAGAGTTAATGTTTCAGGTCGATGACCTTTCATCAGAACTGAAGAAAGGTCATCGACCTGAAATGTTAACTCTTGTTTCTTTCTCCACAAACGCTGCCTGACATGCAGAGTATTTCCAGCATTTTCTGTTTTTATTTCAGATTTCCAGCATCCGCATTGTTTTGCTTTTGATTTAAGCTTCTTCAGTATTTGTCTTGATGGTGAATGTTAATTTCAAGAAATAGAACACTTTCCCATTTCAGACACTCCTAGGGTCAGGTTCACCATGGAGTAGATACAGAGGTAGGCTCCCTTTATTCTGCCCCAACAATATACCTTACTGTGTGCCTCAGAATAGCACCCCCATACCATTGTGACGCTTCCCATTTCCCACATCAGCCATCTTTGCGGCCCTGCTGAGGTGGGATTGACAATTAGTGCCAAATAAAGGTTAGTTTTAGGCCGTGGGCCCACACCCAATACAAACTAGATTGAGGCTGAACAAATTGATTTCATGTCAGAGTCAAAAGGAGACTTCAAGGCTTTTGAACAACTATTAGAACGTTGTATGAGTCCTTTGTGATTTATAGCAAAGCAAGTGCAAAAGAGTAAACTGGCGATTTCATCGGTTGAGAATTATGTCATCCTTATTTGCAGGAATATAAATAATAATTCACGCTCACTCCTCAACAGCAGACTTTGTTGTCCTTAATTGTGTTATGCAATCTGCAAAATTATTGATACCATTCTAAGTAATAATCAACAATTGCCTGAACTGGAAAGCTGGTCTGAAGAACTGAACCCCTAGTGCAGTGTTAAAGCCCATTATTCAAACCATTACCTTGTTTCTTGGTCCATCCCAATTTTCAGAGACTGCTGACCAGACTCCGACCTCCGTAAGGAAACCCTCTACTGCTGCTGACATGCGGAGAGGATTGGAGGGGAAGAGATTGGTTAGCACCCTGCCACATGCCAAAGCATCCAGTCCTCAGCTTGGCCTCCATGTCTTCAGTTAAGTGATTATATAACGTTCACCAAGCGCTGTGTTTCTAAATAGTATTCTGAATAAATGACATTTAATAATCGTTCTGCTCTGTCATCTTGACCGTGCTCTTTTCTTCAGTGAAGGTGTCAGCAGTTAAAGCCATTTGTGTGTGCGTTTGCAATTCCATTGAGGTTAAGGGCTGATCAAACATAGACTAAGTAGTCCAAAGAAGCTAGTCTACTAGTTCTCGCGTTTGTGTCAGAAATCAGTCTTCTCTTTCACCCTGCAGCTGCTGGCCTTGTGTCTTTCTGTATGGTGTTTGAGAGAGGTGCCTTTACCAGTTCTGTAAAGGTTCATAAACAATGTCTTGTGAATGATGAAGCTGTTGGAAAAACATGAGGAAGGGGACATGTATTTTGTAAAAACTATAGGGCTGTGGTCGCCATACCTATGCATGGCGACAAATGCTACATTTTTTTAAATGTAATCCGAAAGCCATCATTTATACATGAGACACAACAACACCACCTTCTATAGGACAGAACTTGCAGACTGCTGCAAAGATACAGTGGGGTCTCTTATTAAAATATATAAAATGATTTGTCACACAATAAAGTGGAAAGTGACATTGATATGAGCTTATTAAACCACACTAGGATAGAAACAAAACTGAGCATGAAATAGAAAAAGAAGCAATCCAAGAAAATGAGGAAAGGGACTAATGTACTGTGAAGAGATGAGAAATGTTCAAAAACAGGTACTAAGGAGTTTAAAAACTTAGGCATTTATATATCAATATCTACCTGGAGGAGATGGCCAAGCAGCTCATGCTATTGAATGAGGACTGTTTGCTTATTAACCTCCATGTTAGTTGTACAGAGTTGAGGTTCTTTAAGACGCCAACTTGGTTCATTTGGTAACACTTGCCTGAGTCAGAAGATTGTGGGTTCAATCCCCACTCCGGGACTTGAGCACGAAATCCGTGCTGACATTTCATTGTAGCACTGAAGGAGTGCTGCACTGTTGGAGGTGTGCCGTCTTTCAGATGAGACATTAAACCAAAGCCCCGTCTGCCTGTTCAGGCAACTGCAAAAAACCCAATGGGAGTGCTCTAAAGAAGAGCAGGGAGGTCCACAGGGGACCTGGACACCATTCCTCGCTCAACCAACACCAGCAAAAACAGATTAACTAGTCATTCATCTCATTTATGGGGCCCTTGCCTAATCATAGAAATTTACGGCACAGAAGGAGGCCATTCGGCCCATCGTGTATGTGCCGGCCTAAAAAGAGCCAACTAGCCTAATCCCACTTTCCAGCTCTTGGTCCGTGGCCTTTAGGTTGCAGCACTTCAAGTGCATATCGAAGTACTTTTTAAATGTGGTGAGGGTTTCTGCCTCTATCACTCTTCCAGGCAGTGAGTTCCTGACCCTTACCACCCTCTGGGTGAAAATATTTCTCCTCAGCTCCCCTCTAATCCTTCTTCCAATTACTTTAGATCTATGCCCCTTGGTTTGGACCTCTCTGCTAAGGGAAATAGGTCCTTCCTATCCACTCTATCTAGGCCACTCATAATTTTATATACCTCAATTAACTTTCCCCTCAGCCTCCTCTATTCCAAAGAAAACAACCCTATCTAATCTATAGCCTATCTAATCTTTCCTCATAGCTAAAATTCTCCAGTCTTAGAAACATAGAAAATAGGACCAGGAGTAGGCCATTCAGCTCTTCGAGCCTGCTCCGCCATTCACTATGATCATGGCTGATCCTCTATCTGAATACCATATTCTCGCTCTCTCCCCATACCCCTTGATGCCTTTTGTGTCTAGAAATCTATCCAGCTCCTTCTTAAATATATTCAGTGACTTGGCCTCCACAGCCTTCCGTGGTAGAGAATTCCACAGGTTCACCACCCTCTGAGTGAAGAAATTTCTCCTCATCTCAGTCCTAAATGTCCTACCCTGTACCCTGAGACTGTGACCCCTCGTTCTAGACCCCCCAGCCAGGGGAAACATCCTCCCTGCATCCAGTCTGTCTAGCCCTGTCATAATTTTATATGTTTCAATGAGATCCCCTCTCATTCTTCTAAACTCGAGTGAATACAGGCCTAGTTGACCCAATCTCTCCTCATACGACAGTCCTGCCATCCCAGGAATCAGTCTGGTGAACCTTCGCTGCACTCCCTCCATGGCAAGTACATCCTTTCTTAGGTAAGGAGACCAAAACTGCACACAATACTCCAGGTGTGGTCTCACCAAGGCCCTGTATAACTGCAGTAAAATATCCTTGCTCCTGTACTCAAATCCTCTTGCAATGAAGGCCAACATACCATTTGCCTTCCAACTGCATGCTGCAGCTGCATGTTTGCTTTCAGTGACTGGTGTACAAGGACATCCAGGTCCCTTTGTACATCAACATTTCCCAATCTACCACAATTTAAATAATACTCTGCCTTCCTGTTTTTCCTTCCGAAGTGGATAACTTCACATTTATCCACATTATACTGCATCTGCCATGTATTTGCCATACTTGGCAACATCCTCGTTAATCTCCTCTGTACCCTCTTTAGTGCAATCACATCTTTCCTGTAATGTGGTGACCAGAACTGAACACAGAACTCAAGCTGTGGCCTAACTAGTGTTTTATGGAGTTCCAGCCTCCCTGCCCTTATAGTCTATGCCTCGGCTAACAAAGGAAAGTATCCCGTATGCCTTCTTAACCACTTATCTACTTGTCCTGCTTCCTTCAGGGATCTGTGGACGTACACGCCAAGGTCCCTCTGGTCCTCCACGCATCTCAGTATCCTCCCATTTATTTTATACTCACTTGCCTTGTTTGCCCTTCCCAAATGCATTACCTCACACTTCTCCGGATTGAATTCCATTTGCTACTTTTCTGTCCACCTGACCAGTCCATTGATATCTCCCTGCAGTCTACAGCTTTCTTCCTCACTATCAACCACACGGCCAACTTTTGTATCATCTGCAAACTTCCTAATTATGCCCCCTACATTTAAGTCTAAATCATTGACATATACTACAAAAAGCAATGGATCTAGTCCTGAGACCTGCGGAACCCCACTGGAAACTACGTTCCAGTCACAAAAACACCACTTGACCATTACCCTTTGCTTCTGTCACTGAGCCAATTCTGGATCCAACTTGCCACTTTCCCTTGGATGCCATGGGCTTGTACTTTTCTGACCAGTCTGTCATGTGGGACCTTGTCAAAAGCCTTGCTAAAATCAATGTAGACTACATCAAACGTGCTACCCTCATCGACCCTCCTTGTTACCTCAAAAAATTCAATCAGGCTAGTCAGACACGACCTTCCCTTAACAAATCCATGCTGACTGTCCTTGATTAATCCGTGCCTTTCTAAATGACGATTAATACTGTCCCTCAGAATTTTTTCCAATAATTTGCCCACCACCGAAGTTAGGCTGATTGGCCTGTAATCACATAATTGTCCGGTCTCTCCCTTTCTCCCTTTTTAAACAACGATACAATGTTAGCAGTCCTTCTGTCCTCTGGCACCACACCTGTAGCCAGAGAGGATTGGAAAATGATGGTCAGAGACTTTGCTGTTTCCTCCCTTGCTTCTCTTAACAGCCTGGGATACATTTAATCCGGGTCTGGCGATTTATCTACTTTCAAAGATGCTAAACCCCTTAATATTTCCTCTCTCACTATGTTTATCCCATTCAATATTTCACCCCCCTCCTCCTTAACTACAATGTCTGCATCGTGCCCCTCTTTTGTGAAGACAGACCCAAATTATTCATTAAGAACCATACCCACGCCTTCCGCCTCCACACACAGCTTACCTTTTTGGTCTCTAATAGGCCCCACTCTTTCCTTAGTTATCCTCTTGCTTTTTATGTATTTATAAAACATCTTTGGGTTTTCCTCGATTTTACTTGCCAATATTTTTTCATGCCCTCTCTTTGCTTTCCTAATTTCCTTTTTAATTTCACCTTTTTAATTTGATAAACGTATTGCCCAGTGTGGTCTGAGGTTTTGTGTTTGATCCCCAGTCTATGCTGAGTTAGCCGATCTGGGCCAGGGTGATGGTTCTTCAATTTGCCTCAGTGTTCCTAGGCTAGGCAGGAGAGAAGATTCTGCCCCTGATCACTATCCAACGACTCCTGGAAAGTGCATGTGTGTTACCGATGTGTGAGGACAGGTTTGGTTTTGACCATCATTAATGCTGCTCTATAGTTGGCCGGAAGGAGATGTGATTTGATTGGGGCATTTGTGCCCCTTTCCCTCTGAGATGGGAACACCTTTGCTTTCTCCCAAAGCTCATTTTACCGAGGCAAATGTTTTCCAGTCAGAGGCAACCCCCAGGACTTGAATTCCTTGTCTTTTGGTTAGAAGTCAAGAAATTAACTTCTCTTGCCAACTAGGCTACCTTTGAAATCTTGGGCTCAATTTTCCAAGGAAATTGCGGGTGCATTCCGAAAAACGGGGGAATCCCGATCAGGTTCGGAACCCGGCTCCAACCTGCCAGTCAAGAATGGCCAAGACATGGCAGCAGTGGTGACAATCATAACATTTAATGTCACTTCAACAAAAGGCAAATATAAATGAAAAACGTGACAGTCTGTCAAATACCCTTGTGCATCCCCTTTGTGCTCACAAAACCTTCGCCTTTGTCTTCCGACTACTTCTACGTGGTGCATCTCCTGTGGCTGCAGCAGAGTTAGAGGCAGGTTGCTCTTGTTCATGCCCTGACTGCTTAGATGCTTTGGCCCTACACCCTCTGGGTTTTGGAGCCCATGAGGGTCCCTCCAAAGACTGCTCCATCTGCACCTGTGAAGGGGCAGACTCGGCCACCTGGAGAGGAGGCAGCATTGCGGGTACTGGTTGAGAGGGGGGCAACGGGTGAGACGTGAGAGCGCTTCACTTCTATCACTCTGCTGGGCAACAGTTTGGAGGACATGTGTGATGCCCTAGAAGACCAGTGCTAATGTATCTGTCTGCCTGTTTAAGTCGGCAGAATGTTGTTCACCCTGAGTCCGAACGGCCATTGTCAGGGCCTGAATGGACTCATTTGTGAGCCGTGCTTGAAGCTCAATGGAGGCTAGTCTTCTCTCCAGCGCAGACATTCCTACACTTACCCGTGACAGTATCTGAGATTCCCTCACGTCTCTGTGGCACCATTCCACTCATGCAGGAGTTGGACTCGTCCACCCTCGGCGCTATTGTGGAGGAGTACGCATGGAACCTGTTCCAGTACCTCACAAATGTGCTGCTGTCCCTCGATCATTCTCCTTTTAAAGGATGGCCCCCCGAGGTTCCGCATCTGCGTCCAGCTGAGCAGAGCCTGGAGAGGAGTGCTCCCACTGAACTGGACTCTCCACAGCTGCCCCTGCCACCAGTGCCTGCTCATGCTCATATGTGTGTGGCAACCCAACTAACTGAGGACTAGGCCCCACAGAGGTGTGAGTATCTGCGCTGGTGGATGGCTCGCTAAGATATGACGGTGCCCCCTCAGATGCCGGCAGGTCCTCTGAGGAATTCGCCCTCTGCTGTCACAGCGGTCGCTGAAGGCCCTGTAAGAGAACAGAAGGCAATATTAAGCATCATCTCAGATGTGTTATGTTGCGATGAGCATACTGAGGTGCTGAAGATGGCAAGGCATGTTAACATCAATTCATATTGTGTGTGATGAATGTTAAAGTTGTGTCACCAGACGTTTGTGGGTTGCCAGTCTCGGCATCGCCGACGGACAGGCACTCGAGGGTTCGGCTGAGCTCCAGCGCCTCCTGCTCTGCGTCTATAAAGTCAACGATTTGTTACGGCCGCCCTCAGGTCCTCGCCCTCTCCCATGCATTTTGCTCTCTCTTCTCCTAGAAGGGGAGAAAGAACATATGTGACAGTGAGTGATGGTGACATGGCCAACCGATGAATGCATTGGTTTGGGTGAGGCTGACCGTGAAAGCGGTGCATCAGAGTATAAGACAGAGCCATGACATTGGATGAGGATTGAGGTGAGTGGTAGCGGTGGGGTGACTAATTGGGAAGTGAGGAAATGCAGTTAAATTGAGGATGTTAAGTGGGTGTGAGGAGTGATGCGATAGAGTAGTGTTGACAGTGCAGAATGAGTTGGGGGGTGGGGGGCGGTGATATGGAAGAAGGAATGTAGGAGAATCAGTAAGTGTTAGGTCATTGAAGCGCTTCCTGCACTGGATCCAGGTGCGGGATATGTTGCTGCTGCTGCTGGTGACCTCCTCTGCCACCTCGTGCCAGGACTTTTTGGTGGCAGAGGCAGGCCACTTCCTCCTGCCCGCCGGGTAAAACAGATCCCTCCTCCTCATCACTCCATCCAGTAGCGCCTGGAGTGAGGCATCATTGAATCTTGGAGCAGTCTTGCCCCTGTGCTGCTCTACCGTGGTGTGTGGGTGTTTGCTCCAGGAAAAGCCTTTGGAGCAATGGCCCTTTAAATAGAGCTCCTCCAGCTGACAGCCTGTGATGCGGGTGCGCAGTCCGCCCGCTGCGCAGCTTTTGGACGGCAAGCGCAGAAGCCACGTTAAGTGGCACCAATTGAATCGCGATCAGGTGGGAAACGGACATTTCTTATTGGTCGGATTACCCGTGCACCCATTCACCCCTCCCTCCCCCCACTGCCATCCCACCTCCACTCTAATATCGGGGCCCTTATTTCAATAGAAGCCAATATGCTACAGGAAAAATCACACTTAAGCTGATACTCAATGTTGAGGACTAATGTGGTACGTTAAGTCCTCACCTCAAATTGCTCTCACCACTACCACCACCACCACTGACACACCTGTTGCCACCAGTACTTCACCCTGGTCCCACACAGCTCAAAATACTCTCTCCAAACACAATGCAAGTTTAGGAGGACAGAATCTCTCATTGAACGACTGGTTGTTTTTTCACAGTTCAAGTGGACAAAGTACGTAATTTTTCCCCTTTTGGTAAGAACATTGAGCGTACTGAAAATGTTTGTCATTGTCTCTAACATGTACATAGACTACAAAACCTTCAAATAATGCATTGAAAACCACACTATTTAAATACTGTGGCTACGAGAGCAGGTCAGAGGCTGGGTATTCTGCGGCGAGTGACTCACCTCCTGACTCCACAAAGCCTTTCCACCATCTACAAGGCACAAGTCAGGAGTGTGATGGAATATTCTCCACTTGCTTGGATGAGTGCAGCTCCAACAACACTCAAGAAGCTCGACACAATCCAGGACAAAGCAGCCCGCTTGATTGGCACCCCATCCACCACCCTAAACATTCACTCCCTTCACCACTGGCGCACTGTGGCTGCAGTGTGTACCATCCACAGGATGCACGGCAGCAACTCGCCAAGGCTTCTTCGACAGCACCTCCCAAACCCGCGACCTCTACCACCTAGAAGGACAAGAGCAGCAGGCACATGGGAACAACACCACCTGCACGTTCCCCTCCAAGTCACACACCATCCCGACTTGGAAATATATCGCCATTCCTTCATTGTCGCTGGGTCAAAATCCTGGAACTCCCTTCCTAACAGCACTGTGGGAGAACCGTCACCACACGGACTACAGCGGTTCAAGAAGGCGGCTCACCACCACCTTCTCAAGGGCATTTAGAGATGGGCAATAAATGCTGGCCTCGCCAGCGACGCCCACATCCCATGAACGAATAAAAAAAAAACACTGTCGGGTTTAGTTTCTAATGGTCTTCATTTGGAACACACTCACCTGCGTTGTGATTATTGCTCACTGCACTCATGGTTCCACAGACCAGCTCTCTCTCCTCCACTGTCCCAAGCTTGATAAGAACAGGTAGGGGTGGATTAACCTTCCTACCCCTCTGTTTTCCCACACACTGTTGTACAGGCCCTACACAACCAGAAACCCCCGCTAAATATCAATAACAGGACACCAATCCCATGTCACAGTCACTCCCAGAGGCACCTCTTGCTGCACTCTGCATCCACACAGCACTTTCGATTAGCACTTTGCTACTCCAGGGTTATGAGATCTGCATCACTCCAATGGATAGGTTCTCTGTACTAACTTTTACAATGCATTGTAACTGTGAACCCTACTTATCCAGTGAATGCAGTGGTGTTTGTGGTCGGGCATTGGGTGAATGCTGTGCTGTATTCTTGTTGAAACATAAAAAAGGAACTTAACATTCTAAATCCATCATCCTCTCTACATTTTTCTTATGTCACTGATTTAATTTTTAAAAATTTAATTCTGAATTTTTTTTGCCAATTTCCAAGACACCACTCCTGTCTACTTTACAATCTTAACATTTATTAAAACCATGCAATATGAAACTTCTAGAAGCATTAATTTGTTTCATTTTGTAATATGCACAATGTGTGTTACAGTGGAAGTCCATATGAATAACAACCGTGGTAAATTTCTCCATTAAATATTATTTGTTTTTTTTCAAAGCTGTAATTGTATCGTAATGAAAGTAACTCCTGAGACAGCATGTAACAACAGAATAATTTTTTTTCGAGTTATGCAAATATGCCAAATTCATTTGCTTAATAACAGTAATTTCACATTTATAACTTCTGTGGCAATTGCATATAATTACTCACATTCCTCCAGGAAAATAGAAAATTCTCAGGGTTGTTAGTAATGCAGAAAAGTACATTGGAAGAAATTATTGCACTCCTATTAACTTCCGTACACATTAGTAATAACTCATTTGTTTTATCAGGGAAGCAGTGCAACACTTATCAATTTAATAGTTTTTTAGGGAGGAAATAAACTTGATGCCTTTTAAATTTATTGCCTCCATAATAATGTGGTGTAATACTTTGTGCATGAATAGCCTGGCACACTTGTCTCAAAGGTGCTTTTGCATTGTTGCAGTCTGCAGGTATATTACAGGGCGCATGCCTGTCACCTGTCATGTCACGATGTTGCACATGTCATGACCTTACCACAGGGGATGTGTTACCGCTGGAGCAGCGTGTTCACTGGAGCTGGTTAGACTGGCGGCAGCTGGTTTTAAAAAAGAATGTCTTACTGGCTGCCAGACTTCTAAAATCCAGTAGCTTTATCTTGCTGTCACCTTGTGCACAAGCTCAATATAAGAGCAGTTTAGGTGGGACAAAGAAACAAAAACAAGTGATGCTGCTTTTCCAGGCATTGTATATTCTACGTCCCATTTCCAAAACTTGAACTTTGATGAGAAATGGATTTGGGACCCATCTTCCAACAACTTATATTTTCTGCTGTGTTTATGTTTGAGTGAAACAGATTTCCTTACAGCATCTAAAACTGCCAATTCAGCCCCGTTTGCTTGTATGTCCAGTGAAAAACACTCCTGATATGGCAGCAGACTTCTGCTATCCATCAGCTGCAAAACTAAGGTTCAGTCAGGTCAGCTCTAAAACCCCAGACAACTCCGCCTGCTTCCTTGCCATTTCCTAACATATCTCTGAGTAGGATAAGCTGCAGCCATTGTTCTCTACAGACCAACAAGTGAGCACAGTGAAGAATTTATCCTCAAGAGTTCATAGGCTAACAGTGAATTATCTTGGCTTATCTGAGGAGGTTAGAGTTAAGCAAAATTTGGGAATCATCTTGGTGAATCTTACAATTCCTCATGTCGGTGAATATCACAGCAGCTCTGAATCTTTTTGCCACAGGGTGATTTAAGCTTCTGTGGGAGAATGCACTTGACTTTCTGCAAAGCATAATGCCAAATTGAATATTGACAGTTGTTGAAGTTAGTATAGCCTACTCTTGTGTGCTTTATACATTCTTAAGAAGTAAATGCAAAACTATTGTGAAAGGAGCAGAGATTCCACATAATTTGTGGATTTGCAGAAACCGCTGAGTGTGGTAAACTGCATACATTGAGAAACAGGCCACCTTCACTCCTGCTGTCTCTCCCCCTCCTTTCCAAGTCTGAAAATTTAGTTCTGTACAGTAATCCAAAGGGATGATGCTCGTTTAACATGCAGGTAATTTGTGATGCGCAGTACATTATTATAATGATTCTTTTTCCATTCCTAATGATTCATGTGTGCCAGGATTGTTCAAATAACCTGCTGTAAGGATGGCTGCTGGGAGACCAGGAGTATGGCTTAAAGTGGCTTATGACAGGCAAACAAAGCTGAACACAATTACAGCCATTCTTGTACAAAAATGTTTAAAATCTGCCCACAGTGCTTTTCTGCTCAACATGAGGTAACTTTAAATTATTCTTCACATTAACTTAATTTTCAAAATAACACAATTGTAACAAACAATAAGGTACCTTAGTCCAGTTTTAGTTCTTGGCAGTTCTTTT
Organism: Heptranchias perlo; assembly: GCF_035084215.1. Taxonomy (NCBI): domain Eukaryota; kingdom Metazoa; phylum Chordata; class Chondrichthyes; order Hexanchiformes; family Hexanchidae; genus Heptranchias; species Heptranchias perlo. The sequence continues at coordinate 71,793,963 of NC_090338.1, read as the reverse complement.
AAATCCAGTCAATGTACCTAAGCATTTTATTTTTAAAAACAGCAGTTCAGATCCCTGTAACAAGTTTACTTCATATGTTGCCAAGTTGGTACAAACTGACTCTTGAACGGTATATTTGAGAGGACGAACCGAGCTAACTTTGAAGAAGCGTAGATGGCATGATTTGTTCCGTTAAATGCACGACAGCCAATTATTTGAGTCCGACTTTTATGGGAGGGCATTTAAGTGACTGTATCTGTTCATTAAGCTGAACTGAGTTGTGATTAGAAGGCATTTGGACTGATTGGAAGCTGCACAGGAAATCGTAAAGTTGAATGGTTAGCTCAAGTAGTCAGAAGAGATTGTAAGAAAGAAAAGAACAATGTTCATAAAAATTATCTATTAAAAATAGATTAGTATTAGATTGGGACTGTTTTATTATTTTATCTACTCGAGGAGTTAGAGAGCTTGTTGATTGTTCATTTAATAAATTTGCTTGATATCTTAAACTAAAAACCGAGACCTGATATGATGGTCTACTGCTTTTGAAGTCGGATGTGAGATTTTATGGAGGCATAAGATAGTCCAGTAACTAACAGCAATCACCAAAAGGGGTTTGCTGTTCAATTTTCCTGGCGTGTTACTGAAAGCTTACCTAGATTTCAAGGCAAGGACAGATACTCTTAAAGGGATAGGGAGCTGATACTCGCCCTGGAGGCAAAGTAATCTAGGATAAGAAAGTTTAAAAGGACCTAAAACCGTAACAGTTATATACAGTCTTAGAATAAATAGCCTTAGTGACTTTTGACAACCAGATTCTGAAATAGGTGACAATTAGAAATCTGAGAATATGTTTTCTTCTTTTGGTAAGAAATCATTAATAACACTGTTGCATGATTTTCTAGTTGAGGATATTGTGAAATTCCATTTCATTAGTGGAAATAGTTAAAACTGGCCAATTATTCTGCACCTGTATTAATGCTGTGTCCATAGTACTCAAGCAGCCAGTGAGACACTAACTTATGTAAAGCAAATGTTCCATTTATCCAGCTGCAGAATGCAGAAAAACAAAGTGTTCACGAATATATTAAATGTTTGGAAAGCCCAATTTATGACCTGGACCATGGAGGTCCTAGTAGATGGCATCATGGAGATGATGTACTCACATTGAGGAATCGCCTGCCCAAAGCCATTATTTGAATAGAAAGGAGTTCAGTGTACAGAGGTGAGCAAAATGGGGGATATGGCTGCCAATCTGGTGTCACTGTGAAATCCTGTATTTTTTGGGCGTGGGTACTGACATTTAGCAAAAGCCTCATTATTAGCACACCCTACCGTGAGTGAAATGTCACCTTTGTAACATTTCTAATAAGCCAACATCTCTCATACAGATCTGTACGTGGGTCTTGCTTGATTTTTTGTAGGAATTTAAGCTCCGTAGCCTTTTTCTAACAACAGGTTACCTCTATGCAATAGAAAGGTATCACACTGTTATGCTGAGCTCCATGCGAGCAGGCATATTATGTGGCAAGGTAAGAGCTTATGTGATCTGAACTTAAGCGATCATGCCAGCCCTATTTCATCCATTTGTAGTTAACCCATGTCACTGAATATTGTAGTACCTAGTTAGCAATGGAACTCCAGACTATTGCGTGTGTTTGAAGCACTCACTTCTGTTTCATTCAATAATAGATTAATTGCAGAAATAGGCAAGGGTTAGGCCTTTTAAACAATAACCTCCAGTTAAACTGTTACTATCAGTAGTTTTTCATTAAAATATATGGAGAATGAATTGATGCCTGCATAAGTGGCCCTTTTGAAAGGATGTTCCCATTAAGAGAAGACTAATTAACTGCTGTGTATAGCATTGCTGTTCACCTCAGACGCTTGTATAGAGAGTACTTTCCTCATGAAGACTTTTGTTTGATATGGAGTCTACAGGAAATCACAGTGAAATGGTTCCAATCATGCCTTTTTATTATTGTCCCTTGTGCAGCCAGAGCGTTGGCTCCCTTTTTTGTGGTATGTTTCCAATCTTCATTGAATCCTTCATTAAAAGGGAAAAACGGGTGGTTTGGGTGCGGGGGGTGGGGAGGTGGCAATCAAAATCGCTGTTTTTGGGAGCGGGCAGACATTCGGCTGGAACCCGCACATTTTTGAATGAGACTCAGGTAAATCTGTGTGTGTGTGTACAGCAGTCACCAGGAAGTCCCGCCCCCACTTAAGTCTGGCGGGTTGATAATTAAAGGAGCAAATGTACCTCATTGAGGTACTTAAGGTAGTTTATTTTTTGTGTATTGGACACGTAAAAAGATTTTAACGTTACCTGGGCGGTTTTCCCACAGCTTCCGATTCACGCCTGGTGAAACAGACAGGAAGGGCCAGATCAGTGAAAAATAAACTAAATAAATTAAATTAAATTACATTTCCCATTGTAAAGAAATTAAATAAATATACCTTAAAAACAATGTTGCCTGGACCCCCCACCCCCCACTCTGATCCCGATATCTGATCATAGAATCATGGAAAATTTACGGCACAGGAGGAGGCCATGAGGCCATTCGGCCCATTGTGTCCACACCGACTGAGAAATGAGCCACCCAGCCTAATCCCACTTTCCCGCATTTGATCCGTAGCCCTGCAGGTCACGGCTCTTCAGTTGCACATCCAGGTATTTTGTAAATGAGTTGAGGGTTTCTGCCTCTCCCACCCTCTCAGGCAGTGACTTCCAGACCCCCACCACCCTCTGGGTGAAAAACTTTTTCCTCATTTCCGCTCTACCCTTCTACCAATTACCAAAAGTCGATGCCCCAGGTTATTGACCCCTCCGCTAAGGGAAATAGGTCCTTCCTATCCAATCTATCTAGGCCCCTCATAATTTTGTACACCTCAATCAAATCGCCCCTCAGCCTCCTCTGTTCCAAGGAAAACAATCACAGCCTATCCAATCTGACATCATAGCTAAAATTCTCCAGTCCTGTCAACATCCTCCAAAATTTTCTCTGCACCCTCTCGAGTGCAATTACATCCTTCCTGTAATGTGGTGACCAGAACTGTGCACAGTACTCAAGCTGTGGCCTAACTAGTGTTTTATACAGTTCCAGCATAACCTCCCTGCTCTTATATTCTATGCCTCAGCTAATAAAGGAAAGCATTCCATATGCCTTCTTAACCACCTTATCTACCTGTCCTGCTACCTTCAGGGATCTGTGGACATGCACTCCAAGGTCCCTCACTTCCTCTACACCTTTCAGTATCCTCCCATTTATTGTGTATTCCTTTGCCTTGTTTGCTCTCCCCAAAGCATTACCTCACACTTCTCCGGATTGAACTCCATATGCCACTTTTCTGCCCATCTGACCAGTCCATTGATATCTTCCTGCAGTCTACAGCTTTCCTCCTCACTATCAACCACACGGCCTATCTTTGTGTCATCCACAAATTTCTTAATCATGCCCCCTGTGTTTAAGTCCAAATCGTTAATATATACCACAAAAAGCAAAGGACCTAGTACCGAGCCCTGCAGCACCCCACTGGAAACAGCCTTCCAGTCGCAAAAACACCCGTCGACCATTACCCTTTGCTTCCTGCCACTGAGCCAATTTTGGATCCAATTTGCTACATTCTCTTGGATCCCCTGGCCTTTACTTTTTTGACCAATCTGCCATGTAGGACCTTGTCAAAAGCCTTGCTAAAATCCATGGACACTACATCAATTGCGCTACCCTCATCGATCCTCCTTGTCACCTCCTCGAAAAATTCAATCAAGTTAGTCAGACATGGCCTCCCCTTAACAAATCCATGCTGACTGTCCTTGATTAGTCCATGCCTTTCTAAGTGACAGTTTATCCTGTCCCTCAGAATTGATTCCAATAATTTGCCCACCACCGAGGTTAGGCTGACTGGCCTGTAATTACTCGGTCTATCCTTTGCTCCCTTTTTAAACAATGGTACAATGTTAGCAGTCCTCTAATCCTCGGCACTACGCCTGTATCCAGTGAAGTTTGGAAAATGATTGTTAAAGCCGCCGCTATTTCCTCCATGGCTTCTTTTAACAGCCTGGGATACATTTCATCTGGCCCTGGTGATTTATCCACTTTCAAAGATGCTAATCCCCTTAATACTTTCTCTCTCACTATGTTTATCCCATCCAATATTTCACACTCCTCCTCCTTAACTTCAATCCCAGCATCATCCCTCTCCTTTATGAAGACAGATGCAAAGTATTCATTAAGATCCATACCCACATCTTCCGCCTCCACACATAGTTTACCTTTTCAGTCTCTAATAGGCCCTACTCTTTCCTTAGTTATCCTCTTGCTCTTAATGTATTTATAAAACATCTTTGGGTTTTCTTTGATTTTACCTGCTAATATTTTTTCATGCACTCTCTTTGCTTTCCTAATTTCCTTTTTAACTTCACCCCTGCACTTTGTATACTCCTCTAAGCTTTCCGTAGTATTGAGTTCCCGGTGTCTATCATAGGCTTTCTTTTTCTGCCTTCTCTTACCCAGAATGCTTCTTGTCATCCAGGGGGCTCTAGATTTGGCAGCCCCTCCCTTTTTCTTTGTGGGAACATGTTTACCCTGAACCCCTTGAATCACCCCTTTGAATGTCTCCCACTGTTCTAACTCTGATTTACCTTCAAGTAGCTGTCTACTTCTGCTGAATTACTTCTCAGTTTGGTAAAATTGGCCTTTCCCCAATTGAAAACTTTCACTCTTGCTCTATCTTTGTCCTTTTTCATAACTATGCTAAAACTAACTGTATTATGATCACTACCACCAAAATGCTCTCCCACTGCTACTTCTTCCACCTGCCCCTCTTCATTTCCTAGAACTAAATCCAGAACTGGCCCCCCCCTCCCGATGTGCTTGCTATATACTGGCTAAAAAAATTCTCCTGTGTGCAATTCAAGAATTCTGCACCCTCTATACCATTCACACTGTTTATATCCCAGTTAATATTAGGGTAGTTGAAATCCCCTATTATTACTGCCCTATTGTTTTTGCACTTCTCAGAAATTTGCCTACATATTTGCTCCTCTATCTCCCTCTGATCCTGATATCCATTGTCTCCACTCTAATCTTTGTTCCTCTCCCCCATCTCTATCCTAACTGCTGATGAGGTCACTCTCTCTCTCTCGCTCTCTTCCTCCCCTGCCCCCCCCCCCCCAACTCTGATGTGCAGCTCCTGTCGGCAGCCAGCCTGTCAATCAGGTTGGTTGCCGGGCGCGAAACCCCGAAGAGGCTTTGATTGGCCTCATGCAACCCGCCTACTTCCCTTCTGAGTTTGGTGCCTGCAAATCACCCCCCTCTTTCTGCCGACATGTTAAAATTGCGCCCCTAGTATTTATCTTCTGCTTCTGTCAGCAACTCACAGGACAGGTGGAGATTTGGATCCTGGGCAGTCTTGGAGGCACAGAGTTTCACTTCTTCATTGCAGTACTGAGGTTCTCCCTCTCTCCCCCCCCTCGCCCACCCTCTCCCTTCTCTCTACTTCTCCCCATCTCTCTCTCTCTCTCTCTCTCTCTTGCTTACAGGAGTGGTATGTGTGGGCTGCTGTGTTTTCTCTGATCTTGCAAAGTACTTCAAGTTATATACATTACAACACAGTAGGAGGCCATTGGTCCCGTAGTGCTAGCTCTCCAACTAGAGTAGCCTACAGAGAGTAGGGGTTCAGACCAGCAGAAGGTGGCAAGTGGTGTTCCACAGTGCTGGGACCACTGCTGTTGACCATTGACATAAACGATTTGGACACAGGAAATTTCAAAATTTGCGGATGACACCAAATGTATAATTAATACTCACGAAGACTGCGACAAAATACACGGTATTAATTAACTAGCAGAATAGGGTGTAAATGGCAAATGAATTTCAATATGGATAATTGTGAGATGGTGCATTTTGGTAGGAGGAATAAGGAGGCCACTTACAACTTGGAAAATAAGAGTCTAAATGGGGTGGAGAAGCAAAGGGATCTAGGGGTACACATTCACAAATCATTAAAAGAAGCAACACAAGTTAACAAGGCCATAAAAATGCAAACAAAGCACTGGGGTTTGTTTTTAGAGGAATAGAATTGAAAAGCAGGGAAGTTATGATAAACTTGTACAGAACCTTGGTTAGACTACACTCGGAGTACTGTGCCCAGTTCTGGTCTCCATATTACAAAAAGGATATAGAAACACTGGAGAAGGTACAAAAAAAATTTACAAGGATGATCCCAGAACCTAGAGGTTATAATTATCTGGAAAGACTTCTCCAGAAAAGAGAGGGCTGAGGGGTGACCTAATAGAGGTCTTTACAATTATGAAGGGATTCTACAGGCTAGACGAAGAGAAGATGTTTTCACTTGTGGGGTGGTCCAAAACTAGAAGCCATCAATATAAGATAGTCACTAATAAATCCAATAAAGAATTCAGGAGAAAATTCTTTACCCAGCAAGGGTTAGAATGTGGAATTTGCTACCACATGGAGTAATTGATGTGAATAGCATAGATGCCTTTAAGGGGAAGCTAGATAAGTACATGAGGGAGAAAGGAATAGAAGGTTATGCTGATAGGGTGAGATGAAGTAAGGTGGGAGGAGGCTTGTGTATAGCATAAACACCAGCACAGATCAGTTGGGCCAAATGGCCTCTTTCTATGCTGTAAATTCTATGCTGTAAGTTCTGTGTGTACTTGTCCCATTTCCCTGTCCTGTATTTTTATATTCTTCTGTTTCAAATACTTATCAATTCCTTTTTTACATGATGTTAAAGTCTCTGCTTCAGTGACCATTTGCAATAAAACTTTCAATGTTCAAACAACCATCTGCTAATTTCTTTTTTCTGTACTTCCCCTTTCATTCTTCACATGATACTGCTGAGTCTACGCTCCTCCAAAACCAATTTGCCTTTGAGTATTTACTTTCTCAAACATTTCACAATTGTGAAAACCTCTGTTAGATCCCCCATTGACCTTTTCTGTCCCAGTGAAAAGGTCTCAGTCTTTTTCTTCATAACCATAGCCTCATTCCTGGTATCATTCTGGTGAATCTTCACTGTACCCCTTCCTTAGCCCCCATTCCTATAATGGGGTTCCTGGAATTGCATGCAGTATTGCAACAGTGACCCAAACAGTGCTCTGTACAAATTCACTGTCGTTTCCTTGCTTTTGTATTTCAATTCAAGATTCTAGAATAACTAATGCAGACAACCTACAGGCGACCTGAGTATAACGTAAGATCCCTAGAAGTGATATATGTCTCATCTGTGGGTTTGTTGCATAAAGAGGCTTGCATAGTAAATGTTGCCTCATATTAATTATGTGGTCATAGACCTGACCTGAAACGTTATAATAGCAATGACATAATGACCAGACAATCTGTTTTTTTTAGTGATGTTGGTTGAAGGATAGATATTGGCCAGGACACCTCTCCTACCCTTCTTCAAATAGTGCCGTAGGATCTTTTACCTCCACCTGAGAGGGCAGACAAGGCCAAGGTTTAACATCTCATCCGAAAAACGATGATGCAGTGCTCCCTCAGTACTGTACTGAAGTGTCAGCCTGGATTATGTGCTCACGTCTTGGAGTGGGGCTTGAACCCACAATTTTCTGACTCAGAGGCAAGTGTGCTCCCACTGAGAAAAGACCAATAAGCTCATCTCTGTTTCATGGAGCAACCCCACCTACCCAGCATCCTGATATTAAAATGTTATTGTTGTATAAGCTGTATGCTGGGATTTTTGAAGGTGGTTTGATTCTGTTTTTGATCTTTTTGGCAATGTAGATCACAGTGGCCATCAGCATATGGGCTAATCCATGCAGTTGGCTGCCCATTGGTATCCACACTGATGGATGACTCATTGTGAGAAAATTATGACAAATGAATCCCGTGATAGTCCACAGTTCATAACTGTGAAATAACATGAGATACACTGCTGTATCATTATTTAAATAACTAGATTTCATTGGGTAAGCTTACTCCAAGGGAAGGTATATTTTATATAAAATGTATGAAAAGTCATTAAAAAAGAACTGTACTGTATAAGGCTTTAGGGTTGGTATCTCTGGTGAGCTGTTGACAGCTGATGAAAGTTTATTCTTTTCAGAATTGTGGTGTTGACAGCACGCAATGATCGATCTTCGCATGAACTCATTATTTTTGTGCTGGGATTGTTGGGCCTATGGTGAAGATAACTCCATTTTTGGCCTGACTGCGATCAGCTGTTCATTTTTCAGTTTCTAGCAAGTTTGAAAGCACCACTCATATACAAAGAACAGTATTCGGCACTAAATGAAATTCATCATCTTTTGTTTCAAAGCAGAAGCACAACCTTGAAAGACTTGTTGGTGATGGAGAGTAATTGGATCTGGCTGAATTTTCATAACTTGGATTCTTATTTCTTGAAAGTTCAGCTTTCTTTGTTTCTCTTTTAGGTCAACATGATTGAGCCCTACATAGTCCATAACATGCTTTGCTGTTTATTTAGGATTGATTTAATGATTTGTTTTCAATTTTTTATGAGGAAGCACTTACTAGTAGGAGTTTGACATTTTGTCTGACCTTAATCATCAGGAGTACTATGAGAGGTTTATTCAGTGGTAAGAGAACTGTTACAGCTCTGAAGCAAATGATAGGAAGTAAGTTAACAGCCTTTCAAATCTTCCGCAAAAAATCAATGGGGTTTAAATATGATGGACGTTGTGGACGTTGGTGTTTTTGCTACTTAAGGACTTCAACCTTTTACTGGGAAATGTGTGCTCAAAGTGTCAGCAAGATTTTTTAATGCATGTAATATATCACAGTGGACTCCTCAGCCAATTGAGACGTAACCTGTATTGACAAGCAGAGCTCCATGCTTTGCAAACGAAGTTGCAGAATCATGGTTTTAGATTTCCTTCGATGTGTTGAGCTGTGTTCACTGAAAACTATAGCAAAAAACGTAGCAATGTGGTCAGCATCTGTGCAAAGGGGGTTGTTGTCGGTGAATGCTTTTGGTTACAAGCTGGATCGTAGCACAAGACTGGTGCTGTGAGCTAAGCTCGAAGCCTCTTCTATACACTGCAAATTATGATACTGTATGGGATTGATTTTCCTCTTCACTGCTTGGGCACTAATCTAGTGGAGCGGATCGCCCGCCCGTTATAGAACTGACGGGTTCTGTAATGAGTGGGTGATCGATCTGCCCCACCAGATTACTGTCCAGGCAGTGAAGATGAAAATCCAAGCCTGCTTCTCTTGAATGATCACACAGCCCTACTTCTGTATTCTGTGTTCCTTTTCTTTGTTGTTCTTCCCATGTATGAGAAATAACTCATCAGTGATGAGACTATTCTGCAAGAGTAAGAGCAGCAACAGTGTGTTGGGTACTAGGCCAGATGTTGACTACGTCCGCAAACCAAAAGCCATCTGAGCTGAGAGTCAGCATTTCAACACACACATCAGCTTGTTGGCGTTTAAAAGAAAAATCCACTTTTTTTCCACGGGTTAGAGGTTGTCAATGTTAACCAATCAGATCAGTTGATCGGTGTCCCTGCAGGCTGTTTGAACCAATCAAGCAGATGTTGTTTTCTCTCATTGTTAGTTGCGCACAACTTGCAGAAGTAAAGTTTTTAAGATGAACTTGTTTTTTGAAAGTCACAATTACCTGTGCGTTCGTCCCCAAATAAATTATTTATGGCAATGCAGGTTTTAAAATCTTTTCCTTTTCCTCTAAGGAACTTTCTGGGCCATGATGGCTAATGTTTTATATGAAGGTTTATTTTCTTCAAGATCAGTTGCAGCCATGTTTTTTGAGATAAGGAAGGAGTTCCCTGATGTGGGTGTTTTGACTGGCTTTATGTAAGTTTTCCTGTCACTGGACTTGTGCTCTGGTTTGGAAGTAAAATAGAGAGTGTGGTAATGGACTGGTAATGAGTTTTGATGGTGATGAGATTCCCAAATCGAGGATTTTACTACAGTAATAATGCGGAGTGACAGTGCCTAGTTATGTTCTGTAACTGTTTTCAGCCTCTTTACACGTGGCGATCCCTTTGTTACCATGCAGCAATCAGAGAGACAACCCACGTCTTCATATTACAGTAGTGGACATCCACAAGAAAACATGTGGAGTGACATAATAATCATAGTAAAATGGGTTACATACCCCAGACTGGAGGCTGCCCTTAAGGTCCACCTGAGAGATCAAAATTCAGTTCCGCATCCTTATTCCTTCAAGGTCAAAAAAGCAATTTGGCTAAAAATTAGTGTTGGTGACAAAAATAGTGGGCAGGCACTTAACTCATTCAAATAACTTTGCTATTTTAATGGAGGTGTCAACCCACTGTGTCAAAATTTATTTAAATAAAAATGTACTTAAATTGAGATTTATTTTCACAGATCCCTTAGAAAATAAATCTCGCGCCTTCAGTGATCTCTAAATCCACAAATGACAGAATGCTGGGTATACCTGCAGTTTAACCTCTGATAGGCACATGTCCCACTGTACTTTCAGTCTAACTCCTTGTTTTTGTGTGTCATAAGATCTGTATTCTGGGCTGTTTTGAAGTTATCAACTCTTTCAGTGGACTTTGCCAATGTTTGCTAGTCTTTTTAGTTTAGCAGGTATGACGAGTCTGAATGGATTCATTTACTGAGCTGACTCAGCCCATTTGAAATAATACCAAATTACAAAAAATAGCAAGGTGACTGGTTTATTTACTCTCCTGTGCAACATAATGTCTATGACCCACATTGTGAAACTTAGCTTAATATCTTTAGAGGCTGAATTTTTCAGTGGAATTAAATGAGATTTTGTAGATACTTTGTTTTGTTAGACACTCTGAGGAGCTTAACTGGCATTTCACTTACTTCCATTTTTGCATGTCTTACTTAGTTTGACAAAGGTTTGAAAAGTTCACACTGGAGTAGGGTGAGGCCAAATGTAATATTTAGATTTGTTTTGGTTGAGTTTGGTTACCATTTGATCCATTGGATGGTTTTGGAAGGGACGGTGTTTCCTGATACGTTTGTGACATCTTATTTATATCTCTCAATGAAATGAGACCACATCATTGGCTTATTTGAATGTTCTTTTTGTGCAGGTTTGATTGACAGTTGAATGCAAGAGCATTTGCCTCTTTAGAAGAAATGATAATGTTAAATCCTAATTAGGTTGAAACCTGTCTACAGTGACAACCTTTGGGACTGAGTTCAGGTGGTTAAATTTACTTTTAATATGGGTTCAGATCTGATTAATTTGTGGTTGCGACTGATGTTAACTACTTGCTTTAGACATGTGGTATTGTGCACTATATATATAACGAGTATAAAAACTTCACACGTATTTAGTAATGGAGGGGTTCATTCTCCTTTTATGCGAGAAACAAATAATACAGTTCATGAAATCTTGACAAGTGACACAATTATTGCACGTCAGCTAGTGTTCTCCAATTTTTGCCTGCTTTAGGTATAATTAGGGATTCTGATTTTCAATTTAAAACAAAAACATCCCTGGGAGAAAAATTCTCAAACTATTTTTTATAAAATAAACATTGGAAGAAAGGGGAAATCTTACCGCTGCCAAGAACAAAAAAGAAACCTTTTCAAATGGATTTCTGAGCTCCTGTGAGAGGTTTTCAGCTTCCTGCTTTTTGAATGTTTCCTTTAGTGAATTAGTAAGTTAAATCACTTGTAAAATGTAAAGATTGTGAATGACTTGAGAAATTGCTAATGAGAGTCAATGTCTATTATTTCAACAGTTTAGGCAAAGCCAGCCACAAAACTAACTAAATAAATTAAGACCTTGATATTACCGTTGATTGTTGGTTCAATATTAAGAGCAGATGATTTTAAATTTTGGTAAGAAAAAAGTAGATATATCCCAAATTTGGTCAAAAATAACCACTGAAATTGAGGGTGGGGGGAATAGAAACTGGAAACCAGAAACCCTTGGTATAATTAATGAAAACATTTGAACAATCCATAAACATGTCAAAGCATAAACCTAGAAGTCATTAGTGCAGAGCCATTACATGTGGTCAGTTTTACTGGAAGGGATCTGTTGATACAGTGATGCTGATCTTTAATAATTAATGTCTGTAGAAATAGTCCTTGTATAAGGTTTCTAATCTGTTTTTATAAATTTTTAATCCCTCACACCACGAGATACAGGATGAATTGATATTATTGTACCATCCACCTGTTCTTTCATCTGTTTGCCCAACTTTAAATTCTTGTTGCCTCCAGATTTAAAAACACATTGTCAGATTTTAATAAACCTTTAAAAGTTCTTCGTCTCATCAGATAATGTAATCCTTTGGAAGGTGTGTATGTTGGAACCATCCAGGTTTCCTGTCTCTAGGTCAACAATAATTGAGTGTCAACTCAGGAATACTTAAAACTGTTCGGCTTTTTTTGGTCAGTTTTCTTCTCTGCACTCCCTTCCTCCTATTCTGAAGGTTAAATCCTGCTCACGAGCAGTTTGAGGATCCAGGAAACCCTCTGGTGCCTCGCCCAAGTGGCCATTCTTCATGTGAATGAAACACTGAGTATCGGCAGCCTAATTGACCATGGGGACTTCAAAACCAAGCTCAATACTATCCTCATGTGACATCCGTACACACTCAGAAGGGATATCAGAAGCAGGAACCCTGGCTGATTTCGCCTCCTCACTTCCCCCCCCCCCCCGCCCCGTCCAGGGGCATGAAGGCCAATTGTACCCAAATTGCTGCTCATTGGAGATCAATGTATTTAGCACAAACCAGTACCCTTACCCACTGGACTGTGGGAAGAGCTTGTAATAATGAAGCATTAATCATCAGCCATATATGTAAGATCAGGGAATTGAAATGAGAAAAAATGACTTGCAAGATGAGACAGTCAACTCATACTCAACACATGGCATTTTCTATTTGATTGTCATACATTGAGAGGATTTATTATGTGGTATTTTTCTTTCTTCATTGGTTTCATAGGCATTCGATAAGGTGCCACACAAGAGGTTGTTACACAAGATTAGGGCTCATGGGATTGGGGGTGATATATTAGCATGGATTGAGGATTGGTTAATGGACAGAAAACGGAGAATAGGAATAAACGGGTCATTTTCAGGTTGGCAGGTTGTGACTGGTGGGATGCCGCAAGGTTCAGTGCTTGGGCCTCAGCTTTTTACAATATATATCAATGACTTAGCTGAGGAGACTGAGTGAAATGTATCCAAGGTTGTTGATGATACAAAGCGAGGTGGGAAAAGAAAGCTGTGAGGAGGATGCAAAGAGGCTGCATAGGGATATAAACAGGTTAAGTGAGTGGACGAAAAAGTGTCTGATGGAGTATAACGTGGAGAAATATGAAATTATCCACTTTGTTAGGAAGAATAGAAAAGCAGAATATTTTTTAAAAGGTGAGATACTAAAAATGTTGGGATTGAGAGGGATTTGGGTGTCCTTGTACATGAATCACAGAAAATTAATATGCAGGTGCAACAAGCAATTAGGAAGGCAAATGGTGTGTTAGCCTTTATTGCAAGGGGGTTGGAGTACAAGAGTAAGGAGGTCTTGCTACAGTTATACAGGGCTCTGGTGAGACCACACCTGGAATACTGTTTACAGTTTTGGTCTCCCTACCGAAGGAAGGATATACTTGCCTTCGAGGGGGTGCAACGAAGTTTCACTAGATTGATTCCTGGGATGAGAGTGTTGTCCTATGAGTAAAATGGGCCTATATTCTCTCGAGTTTAGAAGAATGACAGGTGATCTCATTGAAATGTATAAAATTCTTAGAGGGCTTGACAGGCTAGATGCTGAGAGGCTGTTTCCCTGACTGGAGAGTCCAGAACTGGGGATCATGGTCTCAAGATAAGAGGTCCAAAACTAGGGTCCTAAATCTAAACAAAGGAAACTACGAAGGTATGAGGTGTGAGTTCGCTATGATGGATTGGGAAGCTTCATTAAAAGGCATGACAGTGGATAGGCAATGGCTAACATTTAAGTAATGAATGCATGAATTGCAACAATTATACATTCCTTTCTGGCGCAAAAACACAAAAGGAAAAGCGGCCTAACCTTGGCTAACAAAAGAAATTAAGATTGTATTAGATCCAAAGAGGAGTCATATAAAGTTGCCAGAAAAAGTAGCAAGCCTGAGGATTGGGAGCAGTTTGGAATTCAGCAAAAAAGGACCAAGAGATTGATTAAGAGGGGAAAAATAGAGTATGAGAGTAAACTTACAAGGAATATAAAAGTGGACTGTAAAAGCTTCTACAAGTATGTAAAAAGAAAAAGATTAGTGAAGACAAATGTAGGTACCTTAGTCAGAAACAGGAGAATTTATAATGGGGAACAAGGAAATGGCAGAGCAATTAAACGAATACTTTGGTTCTGTCTTCACAGAAGAGGACACAAATAACTTCCCAGAAATGCTAGGGAACCAAGGGACTAGTGAGAAGGAGGAATTAAAGGAAATTTGCATTAGTAAAAAAATAGTGCTGGAGAAATTAATGGGACTGAAAGCTGATAAATCCCCAGGGTCTGATAATCTGCATCCCAGAGTACTAAAAGAGGTAGCCATGGAAATAGTGGATGCATTAGTTGTCATCTTCTAAAATTCTATCGATTATGGAACAGTTCCTGCAGATTGGAGGGTGGCAAATGTAACCCCACTATTTAAAAAAGGAGGGAGTGAAAAAAACAGGGAACTACAGACCGGTTAGCCTAACATCAGTAGTGGGGAAAATGCTAGAGTCTATTATAAAGGATGTGATAATAGGACACTTAGAAAATATCAACGGGATTAGACAAAGTCAACCTGGATTTATGAAAGGGAAATCATGTTTGACAAACGTACTGGAGTTTTTTGAGGATGTAACTGGTAGAATAGGTAAGGGAGAACCAGTAGATGTGTTTTATTTGGATTTTCAGAAGGCCTTTGATAAAGTTCCACATAAGCGGTTAGTGTGAAAAATTAAAGCACATGGGATTGGGGGTAATATACTGGCATGGATTGAAAATTGGTTAACAAACAGGAAACAGAGAGTGGGATTAATGGGTCTTTTTCGGGGTGGCAGGCAGTGACTAGTGGGATACAGCAGGGATCAGTGCTTGGGCCCCAGCTATTCACAACATATATCAATGATTTGGATGAGGGAACCAAATGTAATATTTCCAAGTTTGGTGACGACACAAAACTAGGTGGGATTGTGAGTTGTGAGGAGGATGCAAAAAGGCTTCAAGGCAATTTAGACAAGTTGAGTGAGTGGGCAAATACATGGCAGATGCAGTATAACATGGATAAATGTGAAGTTATCCACTTCGGAAGGAAAAACAGAAAGGCAGAGTATTATTTAAATGGTGGTAGATTGGGAAATGTTGTTGTACAAAGGGATCTGGGTGTCCTTGTATACCAGTCACTGAAAGCAAACATGCAGGTGCAGCAAGCAGTTAGGAAGGCAAATGGTACGTTGGCCTTCATTGCAAGAGGATTTGAGTACAGGAGCAAGGATGTCTTACTGCAGTTATACAGGGCCTTGGTGAGACCACACCTGGAGTATTGTGTGCAGTTTTGGTCTTCTTACCTAAGAAAGGATATACTTGCCATAGAGGGAATGCAGCGAAGGTTCACCAGACTAATTCCTGGGATGGCAGGACTGTCATACGAGGAGAGATTGGGTTGACTTGGCCTGTTTTTACTCGAGTTTAGAAGAATGAGAGGGGATCTCATTGAAACATATAAAATTCTGACAGGGCTAGACAGACTGGATGCAGGGAGGTTGTTTCCCCTGGCTGGGGGGTCCAGAACGAGGGGTCACGCCTCAGGATACGGGGTAGGACATTTAGGACTGAGATGAGGAGAAATTTCTTCACTCAGAAGGTGGTGAACCTGTGGAATTCTCTACCACGGAAGGCTGTGGAGGCTAAGTCACTGAATATATTTAAGAAGGTGCTAAATAGATTTCTAGACACAAAAGGCATCAAGGGGTATGGGGAGAGAGCGGGAATATGGTGTTGAGATAGAGTATCAGCCATGATCATATTGAATGGCGAAGCAGGCTCGAAGGGCTGAATGGCCTACTCCTGCTCCTATTTTCTATGTTTCTATGTCAGCCATTTAGGACCGAGATGAGGAAATATTTCTTCACTGAGGGTTGTGAACCTTTGGAATTCTGAACCCCAGAGGGCTGCAGATGCTCAGTCGTTGAGTATATTCAAGATTGAGATTGATAGATTTTTGGATGCTAAGGGAATCGAGGGATATCGGGATATGGCAGGAAAGTGAAGTTGAGGGAGAAGATCAGCCATGATCTTATTGAATGGTGGAGCAGGCTCGAGGGGCTGTATGACCTATTCCTGCTCCTATTTCTTATGTTCTGATGTTCATCTCTCTAGTAGGTGCTGCTAATTACATCTTCCACAAACTCAAGGAGCTAAATGTTTACAGTGCCCCTTCTTAGGATAAATACATACTGCATAAATAAATGCTGCCTGATCCCAAAAGTCAGCATGCAAACTCTGGTTTAGAAAGGACGCATTCATGGAACGAGAAAAGGCCAATCAGCCCTTCAAGCCCGCACAATCAACCTTGTTGTGGATTCTATCCTACTTATTTAATCTACTGAGAGAAAATTCCGTCTAAATACCCTTTGATCATAGAATGATGCGGCACAGGGCACTGAAGCAGGAAAAGTGGAATACAACACAAAGTATAGCCCACATAAAGAATATATTTGTTTAAAAAATTGTTGAATTCAGGAGTACTACATGTTGAGAGTTGATGGGGCTGAGATCAAGTATAGTTGCCAACAGTGGGCAACGTTTAAAATGATACGAGTATCTCTGTTTTGACGTGTGAGCAGTTTGAAGCCACAGGTGGAAGTTTTACATAATGAGCCGGATTTTTCTCTTAAAAATAACAGCGAGCCCAACAGCGCTCACCGTTATTTCAGTGCAAATCAGACAGCAACTTCCACATGCGCAGTTAAACGCATAAATCGGGAAGTTGCTCTATCAGATGCCCTGCTCCTCCTGAAGCTTTGTGGGAACGAGATCTCACCGGTTGCCTCACCGTTGAAATTGAATGCAACAGTGCCAAGTCCCTCTACTGCTCTGAGGGAAACAAAGTCATTGCGCCAGAAAAAGGTACATCAAGTTATTTAAGTCTAAGCAAACTTTTAACTGCGTGGTAAGTCTTAATGACTGCCATACAACCTCTCTGGCACTGAAAATTTACTTTTACAAGTGTGGAGTCTCATTCCTTCAGATTTTAATTGTTGGACATTTTTAAAAAAAAAACAATTTTTTATTTTTTTTTACTTTTTCTTTCTGTCTCTTTTATCTCCATCTTTTAATTCAATATTTCTTACCCTTCCTTTATTTTGCTTTCATTAACTGATTTGACATTCACTATTCTAACTTACACTTCCTGGTTCTGTATCTGCGTTGCTGATTAACATGCTTCAACCTGATTCATTAAGGGGATAGTCAGTTGCTTGCCCCGTTCACACAGGTCCCAGATCCCTGGGAGAGGCCGCGGTGCTGGATTGAGGGCCCCATGAGAGGAACATGCTGTGCAAAAACCCATAAAGAGTCTATGGAAAAGCCCAAGTCCAACGAGCGGCGGCAGCCGTTTGTTCGCTGCTCAGAGCAAAATCCGGCCCATTATCTCGTCTTCTAGGTCTAGCTATGTATTGGGGGCCTATTGTAGGTGATTTATTTTTCCCCTATTCCTTACTCCTCCCCCCCCTCAATTCCCATTTACTCACCCAGTTGAGAGAAGAGATAGTCTATCCTTTCTGGAGTCTGACCACACCATCAGAAAGTTCCCAAGAACACCTTGGGAGTGACTTGCCTTACATTTTACACTATCTCTCTGATAGGAAATGCCTTGACAGCACAACTGAGGTTGGGAGTTCACCTTGTGGGTAATCCAGGTTGGAAACTGAGTCCTTCAAGCTGACTATAGATTCTGTTGGAGTTCGTCACAATTCTGCACTGTTCTGTCAGTCACTTTCGAAAGCTAATCAGAAATAAATTACTTAAATATAGACTAAAGATTGCTCAAGCTGTGTTGCCTTTTTTTTCCTTCATCAGTTTTCTCCCCTCTGCTCTTCCAAAGGCATTGACTCCTTTTTGGAGTATGGTGTCACGGGCGTCAGTAACCCTCCAGTACCTCACCCAAGTGGCTATTATTCATGCATTGGCAGGCTATTCAATTAAGATGGGGCATTACAGCTCAGCCCCATCCTGTCCTCACCTGATGTCCACTCATGCACATTTCCATCAAAGGCTGTTGGATAGCGAGCGGGAGCCCTGGACGTTTCTAGCAGGGTTTGTTGGATAGTGATGAAGAGTAGGAACCTTGGCCACTTCCAGCATGGTTTGTTGGATAGTGATGAGGAGCAGGAACCTTGGCCATTTCCAGCAGGGTTTGTTGAATAGTGATAAGGTGCAGGAACCTTGGCCGTTTCCAGCAGGGTTTGTTGGATAGTGATGAGGAGCAGGAGCCTTGGCCGTTTCCAGCAGGGTTTGTTGGATAGTGATGAGGAGCAGGAACCTTGACTCTTTCTTTTTCTTTCTTTCCCCCTTCCCCTTACTCAAGTGTGATGAGGTCACATATTGTATCTCTACTGCCACCTCAGCTGAGATCAGCCACCTCAGCACAGATTGGGAATCAACCTGAGACCTTTGTGGTCTACTCATTAGATACCCCATGATTCCTCGGTTGGAGCTAGGTTGAATTTTTGATGTGAATATCGTTCTGAGTTAGTTGCAAAGTACATATTCAAGATCAGAATCTACTCGATAAACGCATCTGTAGTTCAACACATCTGAGGCTATTCTATTATTTGGCATAACTTGTATACCTTACAGGTCTCCAGATGTATCTGGGAGGAATCACCTGTTTAGGCTGTTGCAAGCAAATGTCCCAATTGCATTGTTCCTGCCTGAGTTGGGAGGTTTTGTTAGGTGGTGAGGACTAACAATCCTCCTGGATGATATGCAAAGTATAAGCTTGTACTACTACTTTTTCTTGATTCATTTAATGGACAGATACTTCTTCCTGTCGTAATTGAGGTAAACTGGTATCACAGCTGAAGCTAGGGCATTTTAATAAGGAACCAAAGATGTTGCATGTTAAACAACACCACCAACATTTGACATGAGGGGTGCAAATTTCCAGAAAGATTTAAGTCATCTGACAACAATTAGTGAGGATAAACTGCTTAGTCTCTGAATGAATGAAACACTGGACCCAGCTGTGTGTGAGTATCAGTATCACTGTTTGGGAAATGATGGAGATAGTTCTGTGTTTTATTTAATACAGCAAACCTTATTTTAGATGTGATTCTTGCTGGAACTGATCAGTTGTTTATAATTCATGTGGGTACTCGAGATATAGATCCCAACTGTGTATTTCATACACTGAAAATCTGAGAATTCTGTCACAAGCAGACATGAATTACAAACAACAGTTCAGTCCTTCTGCATGTGGAGATGAAGCTGTCCCTACTGATTCATGTAAGAGCAGCCCAAAGAATCGCTGGTACATAGGGAATTCTGTAACTCATAATCATCCACAGTTCCCACAAAAATAGTCTTGATACCCAAGAGGAATGTAATTTAAGTAGTTTCACAATTAGTATCCTCCATTTCTATCCCCTTGGTTTTCCAGGAATTGCAGCACCGTGTTCAAGTAGGTGACTGATTGCCTTCTTACACCTATTTCATTCTTGATTTGGCCATGACATGCACAAGAGTGGCGAGGCAACAACTCTACCTCCAGCTGAGGAGTGTTAGATAATTCACAGTATTGTCTTCCTCATTCTTTGAAAGAAATTCACCTCCCCCCCCCACCCACACTCCATTAAAAAAAATCATGCTCAGCATCATTCACTTTCTGACCTAGTGCAGTTGGAGCCAATCTAATTTCTATGTATGGCCTTCATTGTTACAGTTGAAGTCTCAGCCTAATCGAGTTGAGGGGGAAACTTTGGCCCTGCTCTTTGTCCAATAGTGCCACATGGTCTTTAGCATCCATCTGAACCACTCACACAGGCGACAACAACTTCTTGCATTTATTTCACTCCTTTAACATACAAGAACATTCCAAAGTGCTACACAGAAGCGTGAAGAAATAATGGATGCCGAGCCAGAGGAGGAGAGGTTAGGAGGGTGACCAAAAGCTTGGTCAAAGAGGTAGGTTTTAAGGAGCATCTTAACGGGAGAGAGGGAAATGGAGAGGTATTTGGAAGAGAATTCCTGTGAATAGGAGCTGAGCGGCTGAAGGGCACCAATGGCAAAGCGAAGGGTGGGGGAGGGATCTACAAAAGGCCAGAATCAGAGGAACGGAAAGTTTGGGGAAGGGGTTGTAGGGGTGGAAGAGGTTACTGAGATAGGGAGGGGTAAGACATGGAGGGATTGAAACACAAGGATGAGAATTTTAAATTTGACGTGTTGGGGGACCAGGAGCCAATGTAGGACAGCAACGATGGGTGAGCAAGGCTTCGTGTGAGATAGGATAGGGCAGCAGAATTTTGGACAAGATGGAGGATGGAGGCTAGGAAGCTAACCTGGAGAGTATTGGAATATTCAAGTCTGGAGGTGACAAAGGCATTGATGAGGGTTTCAGCAGTACATGGGCTGAGGTAGAGGTGGAGGCAGTTGATTTTTATGGAGGTGGAAGTAAGAGGCCTTCGTGTTGGAGAGGTTATGGGTCTGAAACTCAACTCTGGTCAAACAGGACGCCGAGATTGCAAGAAGTCTGGTTCAGCCTAAGATAGTGGCCAAGGAGGTGGATGGAAACAGTGGCAAGGGTATAGAATTTGTGGTGAGGGCCAAAGAATATGGCTGCAGGAAGCTATGGCTGATGATATGTCAGTTTAATGCCTCATTCAAAGGATGGTACCCTCGACAATGCAGCACTCCCTCAGTTGTGCACTGAAGTGTCATCCTATTTTATGAGCTCAATACCTGGAGTAGAATCATAGAATCATAGAAGTTTACAACATGGAAACAGGCCCTTTGGCCCAACATGTCCATGTCGCCCAGTTTATACCACTAAGCTAGTCCCAATTGCCTGCACTTGGCGCATATCCCTCTATACCCATCTTACCCATGTAACTGTCCAAATGCTTTTTAAAAGACAAAATTGTACCCGCCTCTACTATTGCCTCTGGCAGCTCGTTCCAGACACTCACCACCCTTTGAGTGAAAAAATTGCCCCTCTGGAACCTTTTGTATCTCTCCCCTCTCGCCTTAAATCTATGCCCCCTCGTTATAGACTCCCCTGCCTTTGGGAAAAGATTTTGACTATCTACCTTATCTATGCCCCTCATTATTTTATAGACTTCTATAAGATCACCCCTTAACCTCCTACTCTCCAGGGAAAAAAGTCTCAGTCTATCCAACCTCTCCCTATAAGTCAAACCATCAAGTGCCGGTAGCATCCTAGTAAATCTTTTCTGCACTCTTTCTAGTTTAATAATATCCTTTCTATAATAGGGTGACCAGAACTGTACACAGTATTCCAAGTGTGGCCTAACTAATGTCTTGTACAACTTCAACAAGACATCCCAACTCCTGTATTCAATGTTCTGACCAATGAAACCTAGCATGCTGAATGCCTTCTTCACCACCCTATCCACCTGTGACTCCACTTTCAAGGAGCTATGAACCTGTACTCCTAGATCTCTTTGTTCTATAACTCTCCGCAACGCCCTACCATTAACGGAGTAGGTCCTGGCCTGATTCGATCTACCAAAATGCATCACCTCACATTTATCTAAATTAAACTCCATCTGCCATTCATCGGCCCACTGGCCCAATTTATCAAGATCCCGTTGCAATCCTAGATAACCTTCTTCACTGTCCACAATGCCACCAATCTTGGTGTCATCTGCAAACTTACCAACCATGCCTCCTAAATTCTCATCCAAATCATTAATATAAATAACAAATAACAGTGGACCCAGCACCGATCCCTGAGGCACGCCGCTGGTCACAGGCCTCCAGTTTGAAAAACAACCCTCTACAACCACCCTCTGTCTTCTGCCGTCAATCCAATTTTGTATCCAATTGGCTACCTCACCTTGGATCCTGTGAGATCGAACCTTATGTAACAACCTACCATGCGGTACCTTGTCAAAGGCTTTGCTAAAGTCCATGTAGACCACGTCTACTGCACAGCCCTCATCTATCTTCTTGGTTACCCCTTCAAAAAACTCAATCAAATTTGTGAGACATGATTTTCCTCTCACAAAACCATGCTGACTGTTCCTAATCAGTCCCTGCCTCTCCAAATGCCCGTAGATCCTGTCTCTCAGAATACCCTCTAACAACTTACCCACTACAGATGTCAGGCTCACCGGTCTGTAGTTCCCAGGCTTTTCCCTGCCACCCTTCTTAAACAAAGGCACAACATTTGCTACCCTCCAATCTTCAGGCACCTCACCTGTAGCTGTCGATGATTCAAATATCTCTGCTAGGGGACCCGCAATTTCCTCCCTAACCTCCCATAACGTCCTGGGATACATTTCATCAGGTCCCGGAGATTTATCTACCTTGATGCGCGTTAAGACTTCCAGCACCTCCCTCTCTGTAATATGTACACTCCTCAAGACATCACTATTTATTTCCCCAAGTTCCCTAACGTCCATACCGATGCGAAATATTCATTTAGGATCTCACCCATCTCTTGTGGTTCCGTACATAGATGTCCTTGTTGATCCTTAAGAGGCCCTACTCTCTCCCTAGTTACTCTTTTGCCCTTTATGTATTTGTAGAAGCTCTTTGGATTCACCTTTGCCTTATCTGCCAAAGCAATCTCATGTCCCCTTTTTGCCCTCCTGATTTCTCTCTTAACTCTACTCCGGCAATCACTATACTCTTCAAGGGATCCACTTGATCCCAGCTGCCTTTGCATGTCATATGCCTCCTTCTTCTTTCTGACTAGGGCCTCAATCTCCCGAGTCATCCAAGGTTCCCTACTTCTACCAGCCTTACCCTTCACTTTATAAGGAATGTGCTTACCCTGAACCCTGGTTAACACACTTTTGAAGGCCTCCCACTTACCAGACGTCCCTTTGCCTGCCAACAGACTCTCCCAATCAACTTCTGAAAGTTCCTGTCTAATACCATCAAAATTGGCCTTTCCCCAATTTAGAATTTTAACTTTTGGGCCAGACCTATCATTCTCCATAGCTATCTTAAAACTAATGGAATTATGATCACTGGTCCCAAAGTGATCCCTCACTAACACTTCTGTCACCTGCCCTTCCTTATTTCCCAAGAGGAGGTCAAGTTTTGCCCCCTCTCTAGTCGGGCCATCCACATACTGAATGAGAAATTCCTCCTGAATACACTCAACAAATTTCTCTCCATCCAAGCCCCTAATGCTATGGCTGTCCCAGTCAATGTTGGGAAAGTTAAAGTCCCCTACTATTACCACCCTATTTTTCTTGCAGCTGTCTGTAATCTCCTTACATATTTGCTCCTCAATTTCCCGTTGACTATTTGGGGGTCTGTAGTACAATCCTATCAAAGTGATCTCTCCCTTCTTATTTTTCAGTTCTGCCCATATGGACTCCATGGGCGAACCCTCGGATATATCCTCTCTCACTACTGCCGTGATGTTCTCCCTAATCAAGAACGCAACTCCCCCTCCTCTCTTACCTCCTGCTCTATCTTTCCTATAGCATCTGTACCCTGGAACTTTGAGCTGCCAGCCCTGCCCCTCCCTTAGCCATGTTTCAGTAATAGCTATAACATCCCAGTCCCATGTACCCATCCATGCCCTGAGTTCATCTACCTTGCCCATCAGACTTCTTGCAACTGCAGCCATCTGACTTCGGTAAGATTGCTAATAACTGACCCAAGCTCGCAAGAAGGGGCTCGGCTCCAAGTGATGATCCTCCAGAGCTGCATTGCTCATAGGATCATAGAATGGTTATAGCACAGAAGGAGGCTATTTGCCCGTTGAACCCGTGCCGGTTCTCTGCAAGAGCAATCCAGCTGGTCCCACTCCCCCACCCTGCAAATTTTTTCTCTTCAAGTACTTATCAAGTTCCCTTTTGAAAGCCACGATTGAATCTGCCTACACCACCTACCCTCAGGCAGTGCATTCCAGATCATAACCACTCGCTATGTAAAAAAGTTTTTCCTCATGTCGCCTTTGGTTCCTTTGCCAATCACCTTAAATCTGTGTCCTCTGGTTCTTGACCCTTCCGCCAGTGGGAACAGTTTCCCTCTATGTACTCTGTTTAGACCCCTCATGATTTTGAACACCTCTATCAAATCTCTTCTCAACCTTTTCTGCTCTAAGGAGAACAACCCCATCTTCTCCAGTCTATCCACCTAACTGTAGTCCTTCATCACTGGAACCATTCTAGTAAATCTTTTCTGCACTCCCTCTAAGTCCGTGACATCGTTCCTAAAATGCAGTGCTCAGAATTGGACACAATACTCCAGTTGTGACCGAACGAGTGTTTTATAAAGGTTCATCATAACTTCCTTGCTTTTGTACTCTATGCCTCTATTTATAAACCCCAGGATCCTGTATGCTTTTTTAACCGCTTTCTCAACCTGCCCTGCCACCTTCAATGATTTGTGCACATATACTCCAGGTGTCTCTGTTCCTGCACCCCCTTTAGAATTGTACTATTTAGTTTATATTCCCTCTCCTCATTCTTCCTGCCAAAATGTATCACTTCGCATTTCTCTGCATTAAACTTCATCTGCCACGTGTCCGCCCATTCCACCAGCCTGTCTATGTCCTCTTGAAGTCTATCACCGCCCTCCTCACTGTCCACTACACTTCCAAGTTTTGTGTCATCTGCAAATTTTGAAATTGTGCCCTGTACACGCAAGTCCAAGTCATTAATATCTATCAAGAAAAGAAGTGGTCCCAGCTCTGACCCCAGGGGAACAGCACAGTATACTTTCCTCTAGTCCGAAAAACAACCATTCACCACCACTCTCTGTTTCCTGTCACTTAGCCAATTTCGTATCCGTGTTGCCATTGCCCCTTTTATTGCTAGGTCTTCAACTTTGCTAACAATCCTATCATGTCGCACTTTATCAAACACCTTTTAGAAGTCCATATAGACCACATCAACCACATTGTTCTCATCAACCTTCGCTGTTACCTCATCAAAAAACTCAATCAAGTTAGTTAAATACGATTTGCCTTTAACAAATCCATGCTGGCTTTCCTTAATTAATCCATACTTATCCAAATGATTGTTAATTTAGTCCTGGATTATCGTTTCTAAAAGTTTCTCCACCACCGAGGTTACATTGACTGGCATATAGTTGCTCGGTTTATCCTTACACCCTTTTTTGAACAAGGGTGTAACATTTGCAATTCTCCTGTTCTCTGGCACCACCCCCATATTTAAGGATGAATGGAGATTATGCCCAGTACCTCCGCAATTTCCACCCTTACTTCCCTCAGCAACATAGTACGCTGGACCTGGAGTCTTAGCTACTTTAAGTACAAGCAGCCTTTCTAGCACCTCCTCTTTATCAATTTTTAGCCCATCCAGTATCTCAACTACCTCCTCTTTTACTGTGACTTTGGCAACATCTTCTTCCTTGGTAAAGACAGATGCAAAGTACTCATTTAATAACACAGCCATCCCCTCTGCCCCCATGCGTAGGTCTCCTTTTTGGTCGCTAATTGGCCCCACCCCTCCTCTTACTAGCCGTTTACTATTTATATGCCTATCGAAGACTTTTGGATTCCCTTTTATGTTAGTTGCCAGTCTATTCTCATACTCTCTCTTTGCCGCTCTTTCCTTTTTTGCTTCCCCTCTGAACTTTCTATATTCAGCCTGGTTCTCATTATCAACCTGACATCTGTCATACGTCCCCCTTTTTTTTCCTTCATCTTACTCTCTATCTCTTTCGATATCCAGGGAGCTCTGGCTTTGGTTGCCTTACCTGTCCCCCCTCATGGGAATGTACCTAGACTGTATCCGACCTATCTCCTCTTCAAAGGCCGCCCATTGTTCAATTACAGTTTTGCCTGCCAATCTTTGATTCCAATTTACCCGGGCCAGTTCTGTTTTCAACCCACTGAAATTGACCCTCCTCCAATTGAGTATTTTTACTCTAGAGTGCTCCTTGTCATTTTCCATAGCTAATCTAAACCTTATGATACTATGATCACTGTTCCCTAAATGTTCCCCTACTGACACTTTCTCCACTTGACCCACCTCATTCCCCAGAACCAGATCCAGCAATGCTTCCTTCCTCGTTGGGCCGGAAACATACTGATCTGGAAAGTTCTCCTGAACACACTTCAGAAATTCTTCCCCTTCTCTGCCCTTCACACTATTACTATCCCAGTAGATATTAGGATGGTTGAAGTCCCCCATTATCACTACTCTATGGCTCTTGCACCTCTCTTTAATTCCCCTGCAAATTTGCTCCTCTATATCCTTCCCATTAGTTGCTAGCCTATAGAATAGTGTAATGGCACCTCTATTGTTTCTTAACTCTCACCAAATAGATTCTGTCCTTGACCCCTCCAGGACATCCTCTCTCCCTAGCACTGTATTATTCTCCTTAATCAATATTGCCACCCTCCCCTCCTTTCTTTCCTTCCCTATCTTTCCTGAACACCTTGTATCCAGGAATATTTAGTACCCATAGTAGTGCCATAAATTTGAAAGGCTAAACTGAGTCTGCTTGTTGAGGCACTTGGCGCTTGAAATATATTTATAATCTCTCACCTGCTCAGAGGAACCTTGAGATGTACTTGTCAAGTTCCCAGAAGTATTGATCCAGGGACCTAACATTTTGGGGTAAATTTTAACCTGGAGCTCGGAAAAGGGCGGGGTGGTGGGGGCATTCCTGATAGGAAATCCGGAAGTACGGGCTTCCCAGAGGTCCTTATGATTTTGATGTAAGGATATCTTTTAAATTGGTCGGTTTCCCACCCGGCAGGCTAGCCAGATTAACAGGCTGGCCGTCAGTTAGACAGGAGAAGAGCCAGGAAGGGGATGTCAGCAGGTAAGTCTTAGATTGGGGAGGGGTCGGTCATCAGGGGTAGTCATCGAGGGGGGTCGGCTGTGGGTCATCGAGGGGGTCGGTCACTGGGGGTGGGGTCGGAGATCATGGGAGGAGTTGAGGGTCACCGGTGGGGGGGGGGGGTGTGGGGGTCGGTCGATCGCATGTGTGGGATTGCGGCAGGTAGATTTGTTAGGCCTGGGGGAAGCACTCCTGCTCCTCCTGGCCCACAAGCTGTGCAATAAAGGCACATACCTGCTGAGCTGGGCCTTCTCTCCTCCTCTCACGTGGCATGAAGCAGAAGGCCCGGGAGTCCCGGCCCCCAGGAGTTAAAAATAAAAAAGCTGTCAAAATGGAGGCCCACAGTCTCCTTAAAAGCTTTCACTGACCAACCCACCTCCTAAGAGCCGGTTGGTCAGGGAGAGCTTTTAAGGAGGCTGCTAAGAGCGGGTTGGTCGCCTGCCCCTCGACCTGCCTCCGTTAAAACTGGAAGTGGGCGGGTTGGAGGCGAGTTGGGGTCGGGTTTTAGTTTTTTTTACAATTTTTACCTTCCCACCCGCCCCCAACCCACCCGCTCGTGGGGTTAGAATTTTGGCCTGCGTGTCAGGAATACGTGGAAGAGGCAGAGAAGGGCTTTCGTTTTGAGTTCTGTTTGCTCACAGAGCAGAATTCTTTTAAAAGGGAATTAGCTAGTTGCTTGAAAAAGAGGACGATTAAAGGGCACTTGGAGAAAACAGGAGAGTGGAATTAGATTAGGTGGCTCATGCAGAAAAATCCCAGTATAGACAGGATGGACCAAATGGCGTTTTTCTGTGCTGTAACATTCAATGCTTTTATGACATAGTGATTTACAATGAAGACTATGGAGGCATTTTCACACTTTATAGATTCTGGTCAGCTTGACTCAGTTGGGAGCCCTCTTGCCTTTCAGTCAGAATGTTGAAGGTTTAAGCCCCACTCCAGAACTTTTGCACACAATTTAAGTTAAGACTTTATACAGTATTGAGGAAGTTATGCATTATCAGAGATCCCGCTGCGTATTTTGCGGCGAGTGGCTCACCTCCTGACACTCCACCACCTACAAGTTACAAGTCAGGAGTGTGCTGGAACACTCTCCACTTGCCTGGATGAGTGCAGCTGCAACAACACTCAAGAAGCTTGACATTATCCAGGACAAAGCAGTCAGCTTGACTGGCACCTCATCCACCACCTTAAACATCAACTACCTTCACCACCAGCGTACCGTGACTGCACTGTATACTCTCTACAGGATGCACGGCACAAGTCGCTAAGGCTTCTTCGGCAGCACCTCCCAAACCCGCGGCCTCCATACCTAGAAGGACAAGGGCAGCAGGTGCATGGTAACACTGTCACCTCCAAGTTCCCCTCCTCGTCACACATCATTTTGACTTCGACATATATCGCTGTTCCTTCATTGTTGCTGTGTCAAAATCCTGGAACACCCTACCTAACAGCATTGTGGGAGCAGCTTCACCACACGGGCTGCAGTTATTCAAGAAGAGGGTCCATCACCACCTTCTCGAGGACAACGGGGAATGGGCAATAAATGTTGGCCTTGCCAGTGATGCCCACATCCCGAGACTGAGTGGAAAAAAAAGTTGGCATTTTTTGGAGGAAGAAGAGGAGGAACACCGGAAGGATGCCAGGCAGGGCGACCTGCAGCAGTGCTGTTCTCTGCCATCCTGCCGGTAATCTGATACTAACATCAATAGGCAGAGGTGCACATGCCTTGCTTTTGCAGAGGATTTATACACGTGGAGACTCCAGTTCCCAAGACAGGCCATGACAGCAGACCTGATGGCATAGATACAGTATGTGAAAGCCTGACTAGCCATAATGCTGATGGTTCCATGGAAACACCCCAATTATAATATGTCAGGCATTCAGTGGTACTGCATGAAAGCAGGCATGACAAAATGATTCAAAAGCCAGCACAATCTGCTTGACTATACCTGCTAAGATGCCACCAGCCATATCTGCAGGAATTGGCACACCTACCTGGCAACAACCATAGGAACTGTCTTTGCAGGCTGCAGGTCAACATGGAGGCAGATGCAGAGAACTGCCATCTACTGCAAGAACCTGTGCAGCTGATATGCAGCTTAGGGCTGGCACAGTTAGTGAAAACATGCCTCCACTTCCTTTCAGGCATGCTGCAATGCTGTCCTAGGGGGATGTTCATTTGGAATGGCAAACAGCGGCAAATAGCCACCTCATGCAGCACCACCTCTACTTCAGCAGCCACCAAACGGGGGGTTGGGGCGCTCAACTGCTCCATTACATGACTGCAGGCTCATGTCCGCACCTTGGGTTTCCTTCCCTTTCACTTTTGCCTGCCGCTTCTCAGGCCACTTCCCCATCCTGCTTGGTAAGGGCTGCCAATGGGACGAGATGTCTTGCGAACCTTTCCAAAAGCTGTAAGAAATGCTTGTGTCCCCTCCCCATTCTGCCAATTCCCTTCAATTGCCTGCATTCCTGTAAATTTCACTTACCTGCAGTGTTCCACTGCCACCACTAGTGTGCTCCCTGCACACACTGAAATCTGCATTGGAGTGTGAATAATTATGCAGACCCACAAAAACTGAACACTATTAACACATTACCTTTCTGGTGAGATTTGCACCAGTTCTCATTTAGAACTGAGTTACAGCATGGAAAAGTAACTGAGCTACTTTGGCACTCACACCATTGTCCTTTGAAATGGACTGTTGCTATTACTCAAAAATGAGGCCCAATGTGTTTTCTTTTCTCCCAGTTACTTCTTCTCTGTTGCCTGAGATAGACACGCGCTTCATTCTCCAGTAAAACTCCCTCTTCCAATGAGAAGCTATACTTGGGGGTGTCAAGGAGATATGGTGGAATTCTGAACCCCAGAGGGCTGCAGATGCTCAGTCGTTGAGTATATTCAAGATTGAGATTGATAGATTTTTGGATGCTAAGGGAATCGAGGGATATCGGGATATGGCAGGAAAGTGAAGTTGAGGGAGAAGATCAGCCATGATCTTATTGAATGGTGGAGCAGGCTCGAGGGGCTGTATGACCTATTCCTGCTCCTATTTCTTATGTTCTGATGTTCATCTCTCTAGTAGGTGCTGCTAATTACATCTTCCACAAACTCAAGGAGCTAAATGTTTACAGTGCCCCTTCTTAGGATAAATACATACTGCATAAATAAATGCTGCCTGATCCCAAAAGTCAGCATGCAAACTCTGGTTTAGAAAGGACGCATTCATGGAACGAGAAAAGGCCAATCAGCCCTTCAAGCCCGCACAATCAACCTTGTTGTGGATTCTATCCTACTTATTTAATCTACTGAGAGAAAATTCCGTCTAAATACCCTTTGATCATAGAATGATGCGGCACAGGGCACTGAAGCAGGAAAAGTGGAATACAACACAAAGTATAGCCCACATAAAGAATATATTTGTTTAAAAAATTGTTGAATTCAGGAGTACTACATGTTGAGAGTTGATGGGGCTGAGATCAAGTATAGTTGCCAACAGTGGGCAACGTTTAAAATGATACGAGTATCTCTGTTTTGACGTGTGAGCAGTTTGAAGCCACAGGTGGAAGTTTTACATAATGAGCCGGATTTTTCTCTTAAAAATAACAGCGAGCCCAACAGCGCTCACCGTTATTTCAGTGCAAATCAGACAGCAACTTCCACATGCGCAGTTAAACGCATAAATCGGGAAGTTGCTCTATCAGATGCCCTGCTCCTCCTGAAGCTTTGTGGGAACGAGATCTCACCGGTTGCCTCACCGTTGAAATTGAATGCAACAGTGCCAAGTCCCTCTACTGCTCTGAGGGAAACAAAGTCATTGCGCCAGAAAAAGGTACATCAAGTTATTTAAGTCTAAGCAAACTTTTAACTGCGTGGTAAGTCTTAATGACTGCCATACAACCTCTCTGGCACTGAAAATTTACTTTTACAAGTGTGGAGTCTCATTCCTTCAGATTTTAATTGTTGGACATTTTTAAAAAAAAACAATTATTATTTTTTTTTACTTTTTCTTTCTGTCTCTTTTATCTCCATCTTTTAATTCAATATTTCTTACCCTTCCTTTATTTTGCTTTCATTAACTGATTTGACATTCACTATTCTAACTTACACTTCCTGGTTCTGTATCTGCGTTGCTGATTAACATGCTTCAACCTGATTCATTAAGGGGATAGTCAGTTGCTCGCCCCGTTCACACAGGTCCCAGATCCCTGGGAGAGGCCGCGGTGCTGGATTGAGGGCCCCATGAGAGGAACATGCTGTGCAAAAACCCATAAAGAGTCTATGGAAAAGCCCAAGTCCAACGAGCGGCGGCAGCCGTTTGTTCGCTGCTCAGAGCAAAATCCGGCCCATTATCTCGTCTTCTAGGTCTAGCTATGTATTGGGGGCCTATTGTAGGTGATTTATTTTTCCCCTATTCCTTACCCCTCCCCCCCCCCCCCCTCAATTCCCATTTACTCACCCAGTTGAGAGAAGAGATAGTCTATCCTTTCTGGAGTCTGACCACACCATCAGAAAGTTCCCAAGAACACCTTGGGAGTGACTTGCCTTACATTTTACACTATCTCTCTGATAGGAAATGCCTTGACAGCACAACTGAGGTTGGGAGTTCACCTTGTGGGTAATCCAGGTTGGAAACTGAGTCCTTCAAGCTGACTATAGATTCTGTTGGAGTTCGTCACAATTCTGCACTGTTCTGTCAGTCACTTTCGAAAGCTAATCAGAAATAAATTACTTAAATATAGACTAAAGATTGCTCAAGCTGTGTTGCCTTTTTTTTCCTTCATCAGTTTTCTCCCCTCTGCTCTTCCAAAGGCATTGACTCCTTTTTGGAGTATGGTGTCACGGGCGTCAGTAACCCTCCAGTACCTCACCCAAGTGGCTATTATTCATGCGTTGGCAGGCTATTCAATTAAGATGGGGCATTACAGCTCAGCCCCATCCTGTCCTCACCTGATGTCCACTCATGCACATTTCCATCAAAGGCTGTTGGATAGCGAGCGGGAGCCCTGGACGTTTCTAGCAGGGTTTATTGGATAGTGATGAAGAGCAGGAACCTTGGCCACTTCCAGCAGGGTTTGTTGGATAGTGATGAGGAGCAGGAACCTTGGCCATTTCCAGCAGGGTTTGTTGAATAGTGATAAGGTGCAGGAACCTTGGCCGTTTCCAGCAGGGTTTGTTGGATAGTGATGAGGAGCAGGAGCCTTGGCCGTTTCCAGCAGGGTTTGTTGGATAGTGATGAGGAGCAGGAACCTTGACTCTTTCTTTTTCTTTCTTTCCCCCTTCCCCTTACTCAAGTGTGATGAGGTCACATATTGTATCTCTACTGCCACCTCAGCTGAGATCAGCCACCTCAGCACAGATTGGGAATCAACCCGAGACCTTTGTGGTCTACTCATTAGATACCCCATGATTCCTCGGTTGGAGCTAGGTTGAATTTTTGATGTGAATATCGTTCTGAGTTAGTTGCAAAGTACATATTCAAGATCAGAATCTACTCGATAAACGCATCTGTAGTTCAACACATCTGAGGCTATTCTATTATTTGGCATAACTTGTATACCTTACAGGTCTCCAGATGTATCTGGGAGGAATCACCTGTTTAGGCTGTTGCAAGCAAATGTCCCAATTGCATTGTTCCTGCCTGAGTTGGGAGGTTTTGTTAGGTGGTGAGGACTAACAATCCTCCTGGATGATATGCAAAGTATAAGCTTGTACTACTACTTTTTCTTGATTCATTTAATGGACAGATACTTCTTCCTGTCGTAATTGAGGTAAACTGGTATCACAGCTGAAGCTAGGGCATTTTAATAAGGAACCAAAGATGTTGCATGTTAAACAACACCACCAACATTTGACATGAGGGGTGCAAATTTCCAGAAAGATTTAAGTCATCTGACAACAATTAGTGAGGATAAACTGCTTAGTCTCTGAATGAATGAAATACTGGACCCAGCTGTGTGTGAGTATCAGTATCACTGTTTGGGAAATGATGGAGATAGTTCTGTGTTTTATTTAATACAGCAAACCTTATTTTAGATGTGATTCTTGCTGGAACTGATCAGTTGTTTATAATTCATGTGGGTACTCGAGATATAGATCCCAACTGTGTATTTCATACACTGAAAATCTGAGAATTCTGTCACAAGCAGACATGAATTACAAACAACAGTTCAGTCCTTCTGCATGTGGAGATGAAGCTGTCCCTACTGATTCATGTAAGAGCAGCCCAAAGAATCGCTGGTACATAGGGAATTCTGTAACTCATAATCATCCACAGTTCCCACAAAAATAGTCTTGATACCCAAGAGGAATGTAATTTAAGTAGTTTCACAATTAGTATCCTCCATTTCTATCCCCTTGGTTTTCCAGGAATTGCAGCACCATGTTCAAGTAGGTGACTGATTGCCTTCTTACACCTATTCCATTCTTGATTTGGCCATGACATGCACAAGAGTGGCGAGGCAACAACTCTACCTCCAGCTGAGGAGTGTTAGATAATTCACAGTATTGTCTTCCTCATTCTTTGAAAGAAATTCACCTCCCCCCCCCACCCACACTCCATTAAAAAAAATCATGCTCAGCATCATTCACTTTCTGACCTAGTGCAGTTGGAGCCAATCTAATTTCTATGTATGGCCTTCATTGTTACAGTTGAAGTCTCAGCCTAATCGAGTTGAGGGGGAAACTTTGGCCCTGCTCTTTGTCCAATAGTGCCACATGGTCTTTAGCATCCATCTGAACCACTCACACAGGCGACAACAACTTCTTGCATTTATTTCGCTCCTTTAACATACAAGAACATTCCAAAGTGCTACACAGAAGCGTGAAGAAATAATGGATGCCGAGCCAGAGGAGGAGAGGTTAGGAGGGTGACCAAAAGCTTGGTCAAAGAGGTAGGTTTTAAGGAGCATCTTAACGGGAGAGAGGGAAATGGAGAGGTATTTGGAAGAGAATTCCTGTGAATAGGAGCTGAGCGGCTGAAGGGCACCAATGGCAAAGCGAAGGGTGGGGGAGGGATCTACAAAAGGCCAGAATCAGAGGAACAGAAAGTTTGGGGAAGGGGTTGTAGGGGTGGAAGAGGTTACTGAGAGAGGGAGGGGTAAGACATGGAGGGATTGAAACACAAGGATGAGAATTTTAAATTTGACGTGTTGGGGGACCAGGAGCCAATGTCGGACAGCAACGATGGGTGAGCAAGGCTTCGTGTGAGATAGGATAGGGCAGCAGAATTTTGGACAAGATGGAGGATGGAGGCTAGGAAGCTAACCTGGAGAGTATTGGAATATTCAAGTCTGGAGGTGACAAAGGCATTGATGAGGGTTTCAGCAGTACATGGGCTGAGGTAGAGGTGGAGGCAATTGATTTTTATGGAGGTGGAAGTAAGAGGCCTTCGTGTTGGAGAGGTTATGGGTCTGAAACTCAACTCTGGTCAAACAGGACGCCGAGATTGCAAGAAGTCTGGTTCAGCCTAAGATAGTGGCCAAGGAGGTGGATGGAAACAGTGGCAAGGGTATAGAATTCGTGGTGAGGGCCAAAGAATATGGCTGCAGGAAGCTATGGCTGATGATATGTCAGTTTAATGCCTCATTCAAAGGATGGTACCCTCGACAATGCAGCACTCCCTCAGTTGTGCACTGAAGTGTCATCCTATTTTATGAGCTCAATACCTGGAGTAGAATCATAGAATCATAGAAGTTTACAACATGGAAACAGGCCCTTTGGCCCAACATGTCCATGTCGCCCAGTTTATACCACTAAGCCTGCACTTGGCCCATATCCCTCTATACCCATCTTACCCATGTAACTGTCCAAATGCTTTTTAAAAGACAAAATTGTACCCGCCTCTACTACTGCCTCTGGCAGCTCGTTCCAGACACTCACCACCCTTTGAGTGAAAAAATTGCCCCTCTGGAACCTTTTGTATCTCTCCCCTCTCGCCTTAAATCTATGCCCCCTCGTTATAGACTCCCCTGCCTTTGGGAAAAGATTTTGACTATCTACCTTATCTATGCCCCTCATTATTTTATAGACTTCTATAAGATCACCCCTAAACCTCCTACTCTCCAGGGAAAAAAGTCTCAGTCTATCCAACCTCTCCCTATAAGTCAAACCATCAAGTGCCGGTAGCATCCTAGTAAATCTTTTCTGCACTCTTTCTAGTTTAATAATATCCTTTCTATAATAGGGTGACCAGAACTGTACACAGTATTCCAAGTGTGGCCTTACTAATGTCTTGTACAACTTCAACAAGACATCCCAACTCCTGTATTCAATGTTCTGACCAATGAAACCAAGCATGCTGAATGCCTTCTTCACCACCCTATCCACCTGTGACTCCACTTTCAAGGAGCTATGAACCTGTACTCCGAGATCTCTTTGTTCTATAACTCTCCGCAACGCCCTACCATTAACAGAGTAGGTCCTAGCCTGATTCGATCGACCAAAATGCATCACCTCACATTTATCTAAATTAAACTCCATCTGCCATTCATCGGCCCACTGGCCCAATTTATCAAGATCCCGTTGCAATCCTAGATAACCTTCTTCACTGTCCACAATGCCACCAATCTTGGTGTCATCTGCAAACTTACTAACCATGCCTCCTAAATTCTCATCCAAATCATTAATATAAATAACAAATAACAGTGGACCCA
The DNA here is from genome assembly GCF_035084215.1 of Heptranchias perlo. Taxonomy (NCBI): domain Eukaryota; kingdom Metazoa; phylum Chordata; class Chondrichthyes; order Hexanchiformes; family Hexanchidae; genus Heptranchias; species Heptranchias perlo. The sequence continues at coordinate 71,758,337 of NC_090338.1, read as the reverse complement.
GCACCGATCCCTGAGGCACGCCGCTGGTCACAGGCCTCCAGTTTGAAAAACAACCCTCTACAGCCACCTGCCGTCAATCCAATTTTGTATCCAATTGGCTACCTCACCTTGGATCCCATGAGATCTAACCTTATGTAACAACCTACCATGCGGTACCTTGTCAAAGGCTTTGCTAAAGTCCATGTAGACCACGTCTACTGCACAGCCCTCATCTATCTTCTTGGTTACCCCTTCAAAAAACTCAATCAAATTTGTGAGACATGATTTTCCTCTCACAAAACCATGCTGACTGTTCCTAATCAGTCCCTGCCTCTCCAAATGCCCGTAGATCCTGTCTCTCAGAATACCCTCAAACAACTTACCCACTACAGATGTCAGGCTCACCGGTCTGTAGTTCCCAGGCTTTTCCCTGCCACCCTTCTTAAACAAAGGCACAACATTTGCTACCCTCCAATCTTCAGGCACCTCACCTGTAGCTGTCGATGATTCAAATATCTCTGCTAGGGGACCCGCAATTTCCTCCCTAACCTCCCATAACGTCCTGGGATACATTTCATCAGGTCCCGGAGATTTATCTACCTTGATGCGCGTTAAGACTTCCAGCACCTCCCTCTCTGTAATATGTACACTCCTCAAGACATCACTATTTATTTCCCCAAGTTCCCTAACATCCATGCCTTTCTCAACCGTAAATACCGATGCGAAATATTCATTTAGGATCTCACCCATCTCTTGTGGTTCCGCACATAGATGACCTTGTTGATCCTTAAGAGGCCCTACTCTCTCCCTAGTTACTCTTTTGCCCTTTATGTATTTGTAGAAGCTCTTTGGATTCACCTTTGCCTTATCTGCCAAAGCAATCTCATGTCCCCTTTTTGCCCTCCTGATTTCTCTCTTAACTCTACTCCAGCAATCACTATACTCTTCAAGGGATCCACTTGATCCCAGCTGCCTATGCATGTCATATGCCTCCTTCTTCTTTCTGACTAGGGCCTCAATCTCCCGAGTCATCCAAGGTTCCCTACTTCTACCAGCCTTGCCCTTCACTTTATAAGGAATGTGCTTACCCTGAACCCTGGTTAACACACTTTTGAAGGCCTCCCACTTACCAGACGTCCCTTTGCCTGCCAACAGACTCTCCCAATCAACTTCTGAAAGTTCCTGTCTAATACCATCAAAATTGGCCTTTCCCCAATTTAGAATTTTAACTTTTGGGCCAGACCTATCATTCTCCATAGCTATCTTAAAACTAATGGAATTATGATCACTGGTCCCAAAGTGATCTGTCACCTGCCCTTCCTTATTTCCCAAGAGGAGGTCAAGTTTTGCCCCCTCTCTAGTCGGGCCATCCACATACTGAATGAGAAATTCCTCCTGAATACACTCAACAAATTTCTCTCCATCCAAGCCCCTAATGCTATGGCTGTCCCAGTCAATGTTGGGAAAGTTAAAGTCCCCTACTATTACCACCCTATTTTTCTTGCAGCTGTCTGTAATCTCCTTACATATTTGCTCCTCAATTTCCCGTTGACTATTTGGGGGTCTGTAGTACAATCCTATCAAAGTGATCTCTCCCTTCTTATTTTTCAGTTCTGCCCATATAGACTCCGTGGGCGAACCCTCAGATATATCCTCTCTCACTACTGCCGTGATGTTCTCCCTAATCAAGAACGCAACTCCCCCTCCTCTCTTACCTCCTGCTCTATCTTTCCTATCGCATCTGTACCCTGGAACTTTGAGCTGCCAGCCCTGCCCCTCCCTTAGCCATGTTTCAGTAATAGCTATAACATCTCAGTCCCATGTACCCATCCATGCCCTGAGTTCATCTACCTTGCCCATCAGACTTCTTGCAACTGCAGCCATCTGACTTAGGTAAGATTGCTAATAACTGACCCAAGCTCGCAAGAAGGGGCTCGGCTCCAAGTGATGATCCTCCAGAGCTGCATTGCTCATAGGATCATAGAATGGTTATAGCACAGAAGGAGGCTATTTACCCGTTGAACCCGTGCCGGTTCTCTGCAAGAGCAATCCAGCTGGTCCCACTCCCCCACCCTGCAAATTTTTTCTCTTCAAGTACTTATCAAGTTCCCTTTTGAAAGCCACGATTGAATCTGCCTACACCACCTACCCTCAGGCAGTGCATTCCAGATCATAACCACTCGCTATGTAAAAAAGTTTTTCCTCATGTCGCCTTTGGTTCCTTTGCCAATCACCTTAAATCTGTGTCCTCTGGTTCTTGACCCTTCCGCCAGTGGGAACAGTTTCCCTCTATGTACTCTGTTTAGACCCCTCATGATTTTGAACACCTCTATCAAATCTCTTCTCAACCTTTTCTGCTCTAAGGAGAACAACCCCATCTTCTCCAGTCTAGCCACCTAACTGTAGTCCTTCATCACTGGAACCATTCTAGTAAATCTTTTCTGCACTCCCTCTAAGTCCGTGACATCGTTCCTAAAATGCAGTGCTCAGAATTGGACACAATACTCCAGTTGTGACCGAACGAGTGTTTTATAAAGGTTCATCATAACTTCCTTGCTTTTGTACTCTATGCCTCTAGTTATAAACCCCAGGATCCTGTATGCTTTTTTAACCGCTTTCTCAACCTGCCCTGCCACCTTCAATGATTTGTGCACATATACTCCAGGTGTCTCTGTTCCTGCACCCCCTTTAGAATTGTACTATTTAGTTTATATTCCCTCTCCTCATTCTTCCTGCCAAAATGTATCACTTTGCATTTCTCTGCATTAAACTTCATCTGCCACGTGTCTGCCCATTCCACCAGCCGGTCTATGTCCTCTTGAAGTCTATCACCGCCCTCCTCACTGTCCACTACACTTCCAAGTTTTGTGTCATCTGCAAATTTTGAAATTGTGCCCTGTACACGCAAGTCCAAGTCATTAATATATATCAAGAAAAGAAGTGGTCCCAGCTCTGACCCCAGGGGAACAGCACAGTATACTTTCCTCTAGTCCGAAAAACAACCATTCACCACCACTCTCTGTTTCCTGTCACTTAGCCAATTTCGTATCCGTGTTGCCATTGCCCCTTTTATTGCTAGGTCTTCAACTTTGCTGACAAGTCTATCATGTAGCACTTTATCAAACACCTTTTAGAAGTCCATATAGACCACATCAACCACATTGTTCTCATCAACCTTCGCTGTTACCTCATCAAAAAACTCAATCAAGTTAGTTAAATACGATTTGCCTTTAACAAATCCATGCTGGCTTTCCTTAATTAATCCATACTTATCCAAATGATTTGTTAATTTAGTCCTGGATTATCGTTTCTAAAAGTTTCTCCACCACCGAGGTTACATTGACTGGCATATAGTTGCTCGGTTTATCCTTACACCCTTTTTTGAACAAGGGTGTAACATTTGCAATTCTCCTGTTCTCTGGCACCACCCCCATATTTAAGGATGAATGGAGATTATGCCCAGTACCTCCGCAATTTCCACCCTTACTTCCCTCAGCAACATAGTACGCATCCCATCTGGACCTGGAGTCTTAGCTAGCCTTTCTAGCACCTCCTCTTTATCAATTTTTAGCCCATCCAGTATCTCAACTACCTCCTCTTTTACTGTGACTTTGGCAACATCTTCTTCCTTGGTAAAGACAGATGCAAAGTACTCATTTAATAACACAGCCATCCCCTCTGCCCCCATGCGTAGGTCTCCTTTTTGGTCGCTAATTGGCCCCACCCCTCCTCTTACTAGCCGTTTACTATTTATATGCCTATCGAAGACTTTTGGATTCCCTTTTATGTTAGTTGCCAGTCTATTCTCATACTCTCTCTTTGCCGCTCTTTCCTTTTTCGCTTCCCCTCTGAACTTTCTATATTCAGCCTGGTTCTCATTATCAACCTGACATCTGTCATACGTCCCCCTTTTTTTTCCTTCATCTTACTCTCTATCTCTTTCGATATCCAGGGAGCTCTGGCTTTGGTTGCCTTATCTGTCCCCCCTCATGGGAATGTACCTAGACTGTATCCGACCTATCTCCTCTTCAAAGGCCGCCCATTGTTCAATTACAGTTTTGCCTGCCAATCTTTGATTCCAATTTACCCGGGCCAGTTCTGTTTTCAACCCACTGAAATTGACCCTCCTCCAATTAAGTATTTTTACTCTAGAGTGCTCCTTGTCATTTTCCATAGCTAATCTAAACCTTATGATACTATGATCACTGTTCCCTAAATGTTCCCCTACTGACACTTTCTCCACTTGACCCACCTCATTCCCCAGAACCAGATCCAGCAATGCCTCCTTCCTCGTTGGGCCGGAAACATACTGATCTAGAAAGTTCTCCTGAACACACTTCAGAAATTCTTCCCCTTCTCTGCCCTTCACACTATTACTATCCCAGTAGATATTAGGATGGTTGAAGTCCCCCATTATCACTACTCTATGGCACTTGCACCTCTCTTTAATTCCCTTGCAAATTTGCTCCTCTATATCCTTCCCATTAGTTGCTAGCCTATAGAATAGTGTAATGGCACCTCTATTGTTTCTTAACTCTCACCAAATAGATTCTGTCCTTGACCCCTCCAGGACATCCTCTCTCCCTAGCACTGTATTATTCTCCTTAATCAATATTGCCACCCTCCCCTCCTTTCTTTCCTTCCCTATCTTTCCTGAACACCTTGTATCCAGGAATATTTAGTACCCATAGTAGTGCCATAAATTTGAAAGGCTAAACTGAGTCTGCTTGTTGAGGCACTTGGCGCTTGAAATATATTTATAATCTCTCACCTGCTCAGAGGAACCTTGAGATGTACTTGTCAAGGTCCCAGAAGTATTGATCCAGGGACCTAACATTTTGGGGTAAATTTTAACCTGGAGCTAGGAAAAGGGCGGGGTGGTGGGGGCATTCCTGATAGGAAATCCGGAAGTACGGGCTTCCCAGAGGTCCTTATGATTTTGATGTAAGGATATCTTTTAATTTTTTTTGGTCGGTTTCCCACCCGGCAGGCTAGCCAGATTAACAGGCTGGCCGTCAGTTAGACAGGAGAAGAGCCAGGAAGGGGATGTCAGCAGGTAAGTCTTAGATTGGGGAGGGGTCGGTCATCAGGGGTAGTCATCGAGGGGGGTCGGCTGTGGGTCATCGAGGGGGTCGGTCACTGGGGGTGGGGTCGGAGATCATGGGAGGAGTTGAGGGTCACCGGGGGGGGGGGTGTGGGGGTCGGTCGATCGCATGTGTGGGATTGCGGCAGGTAGATTTGTTAGGCCTGGGGGAAACACTCCTGCTCCTCCTGGCCCACAAGCTGTGCAATAAAGGCACATACCTGCTGAGCTGGGCCTTCTCTCCTCCTCTCACGTGGCATGAAGCAGAAGGCCCGGGAGTCCCGGCCCCCAGGAGTTAAAAATAAAAAAGCTGTCAAAATGGAGGCCCACAGTCTCCTTAAAAGCTTTCACTGACCAACCCACCTCCTAAGAGCCGGTTGGTCAGGGAGAGCTTTTAAGGAGGCTGCTAAGAGCGGGTTGGTCGCCTGCCCCTCGACCTGCCTCCGTTAAAACTGAAAGTGGGCGGGTTGGAGGCGAGTTGAGGTCGGGTTTTAGTTTTTTTACAATTTTTACCTTCCCACCCGCCCCCAACCCACCCGCTCGTGGGGTTAGAATTTTGGCCTGCGTGTCAGGAATACGTGGAAGAGGCAGAGAAGGGCTTTCGTTTTGAGTTCTGTTTGCTCACAGAGCAGAATTCTTTTAAAAGGGAATTAGCTAGTTGCTTGAAAAAGAGGACGATTAAAGGGCACGGGGAGAAAACAGGAGAGTGGAATTAGATTAGGTGGCTCATGCAGAAAAATCCCAGTATAGACAGGATGGACCAAATGGCGTTTTTCTGTGCTATAACATTCAATGCTTTTATGACATAGTGATTTACAATGAAGACTATGGAGGCATTTTCACACTTTATAGATTCTGGTCAGCTTGACTCAGTTGGGAGTCCTCTTGCCTTTCAGTCAGAATGTTGAAGGTTTAAGCCCCACTCCAGAACTTTTGCACACAATTTAAGTTAAGACTTTATACAGTATTGAGGAAGTTATGCATTGTCAGAGATCCCGCTGCGTATTTTGCGGCGAGTGGCTCACCTCCTGACACTCCACCACCTACAAGTTACAAGTCAGGAGTGTGCTGGAACACTCTCCACTTGCCTGGATGAGTGCAGCTGCAACAACACTCAAGAAGCTTGACATTATCCAGGACAAAGCAGTCAGCTTGACTGGCACCTCATCCACCACCTTAAACATCAACTACCTTCACCACCAGCGTACCGTGACTGCACTGTATACTCTCTACAGGATGCACGGCACAAGTCGCTAAGGTTCTTCGGCAGCACCTCCCAAACCCGCGGCCTCCATACCTAGAAGGACAAGGGCAGCAGGTGCATGGTAACACTGTCACCTCCAAGTTCCCCTCCTCGTCACACATCATCTTGACTTCGACATATATCGCTGTTCCTTCATTGTTGCTGTGTCAAAATCCTGGAACACCCTACCTAACAGCATTGTGGGAGCAGCTTCACCACACGGGCTGCAGTTATTCAAGAAGAGGGTCCATCACCACCTTCTCGAGGACAACGGGGAATGGGCAATAAATGTTGGCCTTGCCAGTGATGCCCACATCCCGAGACTGAGTGGAAAAAAAAGTTGGCATTTTTTGGAGGAAGAAGAGGAGGAACACCGGAAGGATGCCAGACAGGGCGACCTGCAGCAGTGCTGTTCTCTGCCATCCTGCCGGTAATCTGATACTAACATCAATAGGCAGAGGTGCACATGCCTTGCTTTTGCAGAGGATTTATACACGTGGAGACTCCAGTTCCCAAGACAGGCCATGACAGCAGACCTGATGGCATAGATACAGTATGTGAAAGCCTGACTAGCCATAATGCTGATGGTTCCATGGAAACACCCCAATTATAATATGTCAGGCATTCAGTGGTACTGCATGAAAGCAGGCATGACAAAATGATTCAAAAGCCAGCACAATCTGCTTGACTATACCTGCTAAGATGCCACCAGCCATATCTGCAGGAATTGGCACACCTACCTGGCAACAACCATAGGAACTGTCTTTGCAGGCTGCAGGTCAACATGGAGGCAGATGCAGAGAACTGCCATCTACTGCAAGAACCTGTGCAGCTGATATGCAGCATAGGGCTGGCACAGTCAGTGAAAACATGCCTCCACTTCCTTTCAGGCATGCTGCAATGCTGTCCTAGGGGGATGTTCATTTGGAATGGCAAACAGCGGCAAATAGCCACCTCATGCAGCACCACCTCCACTTCAGCAGCCACCAAACGGGGGGTTGGGGCGCTCAACTGCTCCATTACATGACTGCAGGCTCATGTCCGCACCTTGGGTTTCCTTCCCTTTCACTTTTGCCTGCCGCTTCTCAGGCCACTTCCCCATCCTGCTTGGTAAGGGCTGCCAATGGGACGAGATGTCTTGCGAACCTTTCCAAAAGCTGTAAGAAATGCTTGTGTCCCCTCCCCATTCTGCCAATTCCCTTCAATTGCCTGCATTCCTGTAAATTTCACTTACCTGCAGTGTTCCACTGCCACCACTAGTGTGCTCCCTGCACACACTGAAATCTGCATTGGAGTGTGAATAATTATGCAGACCCACAAAAACTGAACACTATTAACACATTACCTTTCTGGTGAGATTTGCACCAGTTCTCATTTAGAACTGAGTTACAGCATGGAAAAGTAACTGAGCTACTTTGGCACTCACACCATTGTCCTTTGAAATGGACTGTTGCTATTACTCAAAAATGAGGCCCAATGTGTTTTCTTTTCTCCCAGTTACTTCTTATCTGTTGCCTGAGATAGACACGCGCTTCATTCTCCAGTAAAACTCCCTCTTCCAATGAGAAGCTATACTTGGGGGTGTCAAGGAGATATGGTGGAATCTCAGAAGTGGAAACTCACCAATCCCTGCATGAAGAATCATATATTACAGATGGCTGGGTCTGAATACATAAATCTGCTCAATTTTCACTGTCACAGTCCATGAAGTCATCAGAATTACTTTATCGTCCTGGAGCAATCTTCCTCTAATAGCCTTTCTCTTAAGTCATCCTGTAATAGAGTTTCTCTTGCGTCACTGTATTAGCCTTCTCTTACGTCGTCCTATAATAGCTGTTCTCTTACATTGTCCTGTAATAGCCGTTCTCTTACATTGTCCTGTAATAGCCGTTCTCTTACGTTGTCTGTAATAGCCTTTCTTTTACGTTGTCCTGTAATAGCCGTTTTCTTACCTTGTCTAATAGCTTTTCTCTTACATCGTCCTGTAATAGCCTTTCTCTTACATCGTCTTGTAATAGCCTTTCTCTTACATCATTATGTAATAGCTTTTCTCTTTGCGGCTACCAGTTTTATGTAACTACGTATAACAAAAAATGGTGAGAAAATGAGCTTAAAGAAAGAAACCAGTTGAGTTGCTGGGTTAAAATCCCAATCTTAGTGTTCAAAAGTGATTTTAGATGCACATTGACCAAAACTAGAAGTATAACTTGGAGTCAGGTCAGCAGTGCATGTAGGCACAAGGTATGAGATCTCCTCGTGGAGGTAGTCTCATGCCGTTTGGGCTTCACACCAGATGCAGCATAACTGATTCTCAGTGTGAAGCCACGTTTCTAATGTTCCCAGGCAATGCAATGGACAACTTGCAAAGTTTTACGACTAGTTTTGGTAAACGTCCAACCGAAATCACGTTGCATCAGTGCAAAAGTAGTAACATAAGAACACGGTGAAGTAGCTGTAATTCCTCCTATGGCTCATGTTGTTCGTTGTTGTTAGGATGTTATATATATAAAATGTATACATGAGGCTGTATATTTCAACTGGTGTAAGGAAGTTCAGCACTAGTAAAGGTTGCATTATTATATTCCTATAATTGGCCAGGGCCCAAACATACCAGGGGCGTCATTCCAGGCAGTATGGTGGCTTCAGAAGAGCAAATTGATGTATATTACTTTATTCTCTCTTGCTGCTCCACGTATTAATGGTTAATCAAATTCAGCAAAATAACATTACAAATCCTTCTGTTACTCAGCATTGGCCTTTACAAAATGTGAGCATCAATAATTTTGAAAGAGAAAAGGACTTTTACATCAATAGTATGGAATGACAAATCCAAAACATATTGCTGAATATTTCAGAAACGTAGCCAGACTGATGATGAACCTAGCCCTTGACAAGGTATGACACTCATTCTCCTCCATTCCCAATAGAACATTATATTCACTTTTTGTGGTTGACACAGTATTGATGAGCACTTAGGTTCACTTTTGGAATTATTAACTTGTGCCGTGATTTGCAAATTCATCACTCTATTGAATGCAAAGGATTGAAACCTTCTCGGACTTTGACACACAAAGCATGACAGTGCCCTCTGCTGTACTATCGGTGTATTCGTTCAGTGTAAGCAACATAAAATTAAGTGTTCTGGATCTGAGCAAAGTATTAGGCAAACACCTCTTTATTCTCTTCATGACAGGAGACGCTAAAGTTTTAAAAATAGTTTTTATTTAAAATCTTGCATAGCTCAAGGACAGGTAAAAAAAAATGTTTTTCTCTCTTGCTGAAGCGGACTCTGAGCTTTTCTCCTGTTCTCTGATTCTTCCCACCTTCCTCTTTATCTTTTTCTTTGTTTTCTGAATTTTCTGTTTCTCTTTTCTCTCACTCTTTCTCACACATTTTTCTTACTTTCTTCAATACGTTTTTGCATAGCTTCTCAATTCCTCTCTTGTTCTCATGTTCTCTCACCATTTCCATCACGCACTTCTTCTCTCAACTTTTCTGTCACACACTTGCTCTCTCACACTTTCTGTCTCTTACTTTCTCTTAACCGGGTACGCTAGCCTAGTGGCCCTGGTACTGGACCAACAACCCAGAAGTCATGAGTGCAAGTCCCACCATGGCGAGTTGTGAAATTGAATTCAATTAAATCTAGTTATATGTAGGCTGGCAACGGAAAATGGCCCTAGAAGCTACCATTTTGTTGTAAAAAGCCGACCGATTCATTAATCCCTAGGGAACCTGCTACCCTTTTTGATCCTGCCTAAACATGACTTCAGCCCCACATTATGTGGTTAACTCTTAAGGTCCTCAGGGCAAAATAGGAATGGGCAATAAATACTTACCAGTGTCACCCACATCCCAAGAACAAATAAGAAAAAACCTTCTCTCACACGCTTTCTGTCTCGCACTTACTTTCCCACTCACTTTCTCTTTTGGAGGTGATGGCGCTCCATGACCTTGCTGTAGTTGTCCTCAGGGGTAGAGATCACAGTGCTGGGAGGTGCTGGCGAAGTAAGTTTGATGTGTCGCTGGTGTACATCCTATAGATATTACATACTGTAGCTACGGTGCGCTAATGATACTGGGTGTGGATACTGAGTCCAGTGGCAGGGCTACCGTTCAAGTGAACTGCTTTCTCCAGGATGGTGTCAGGCGTCTTGATGTGGTGGCTGTACCCATCCATAAATTCTTATCACACTCCTGACTGGAGCCTTGTAGATGGTGGGGAGGCTTTGAGAGGTGTGAGGATGTGAGCCACTTGCTGGAAGGTACTCAGCTTCTGACGTTTTAGCCATGGTGTTGACCTGGCTCATCCAGTTAAGCTTCTGGTTAGTGGTGACCCCTTTGGGACCTGATTGGTCCCTGCTGACATGTTCTGAAATCTGATTGAATAAACAGGTTAAAGAGACAGTGGTCTCTTGGATCTGATTGTTGTCAGTTCTGGGGTTTGATTGGTTGAAAAGAGTGTGATCCTATGATTCTGTAATCTGATTGGTGGAAGATAATATTACGGGATTTTTCAGTGTTTTGGCGCTTGAGCTTAAATCAAAATAATGGCTAGTGTAGGGAACTCCCAGAGCTCTTAAGCTTAAAGGAATGCCTAGTAATGTTTTACAAAAGGTATTTAAAGTAATATATGTTATTACATGTGAGTAACGTTTGGCACAAGTGAAAACCAGAGTACATGTGTGAGTACTGCTGACAACTCCTGCTCATGTGGCACTTGTGACCGAGTCCTTCTGCATTTTGTGATGTAAACCCAGTTGTACCCCTACTCCACCTCGTCCAACATCTAGCATGTACTTTCGTTTTGGCTTGTATTGATTTTTGGTTCACTGATGTGAATTCTGGTCATCTCATAACAGACTCCTAAAAAAAAATGTGATTTTGGCAAATGTCATGTCAGGTGAACAATATTACTTACTTAGAACTTAATTTATCAGCTATATATAAAAAAAAACAACCAGCTGAGGCGTTTTGGCTTAAATTTCTTTGCCTTTTAACTCCCCTTCCCCATTTTTTTGAAAAGACCAAGGTCAGAATTTTTACCCTCAACGTAAATGTGATCAAGAATGGAGTATTCAGCCCCTGAAGAGTGTGACCGTGCCTTGACAGAAATCCAGTGGTGATTTGTTTATATAAATGCCACTTCAGTTCAAATCAAATAGCGAAGTTTATGAATGATCTATATTTACAATCATGAAGAAATATTGGAACAGTGAGTTAATTATGAGAAAAAGAGAACTTATCCCACCAAACTGAACTCTGTCTCCAGTATCTGCTGACAGCTGCGGCGCTACTGACGTTTGATCAGTAGAGGGCAAGAGCATCCAGCTTTCAATTCTGGGAAAAGACTGTGTGTATCGTGTGAGGATTCCTGATGCATTTATGGAATGGGCAGAGTGTGACTACTCGTTGCACATATGCTTGGTGTGTATTACGTATGTCGACACCGGATGCTAAGCCAGTGATGTTTGTAGGATGTACAATATGCTCCTTCCTGTGCATCCAGGAAGAGTACACACGTATGCAGTATCATAAGCTTGTTGAACCAGAGAAAAGCTGGGCTCAAACATCAGCTGCCCACACTGTCATACAGGGGACAAAAGGTTCCTGGATTATATACTCCTGAATGAGGTTGAGAGAAATAGGGAAGCAGAGGAAGGTGCGGCCTGCCAGAAGGAGGCATAATTTGCAGTCAGGGAGAGGAAGTTTAGATAAAGGAAGAGTAGCAAAAGAGGAGGTGGAAAATAACCCAAACCAGGTTACATTGAAAAGATTTGCAGGGAGATAATGAGTCTTGCATTAGCGGGGATAATAGTATAACAGTGAGAAAAACAAGAAATTTAGTAGTGGAGTGCAGCAGCAAGGAGAAAGGATAAAAAGTATGTACATTGATGCAAGAAATGTAGGAAATAAACTTGGAGAATTTGAAGTAGAGATTGCAGTGGGAAAATACGACATATGGCTTCACTCAGGGCATGACTAGAAAGAATGGTTAGAACTATTATTTCTTCATTGAGAATAGAAACCAAAAAAAGGAGGGGTGTCCTCAGTAACTTATTAAGGAAAGAGTTTCGGCATTAGAAAGGAAAGAGTCTCTGTGGATTTAATTAAGGAACAAAATGGATCAAGCTACAATATTAAGTGTCCTTCAAATTGTTTGAAAGAAATTGAAGAGGAAATCTCATCTGAGAGGTGTATAGAAATACTAGGCTAGTAAAAATGGGAGAAAAAGGGAGAACATATTTCAGTGAGATTTAAATGGGGATGGATTTATAGAATGCATCCTGCAGGGAACGATGCAATAATGGACTTGGTTCTGCAGGCAGCAACATACTACAACATTCTTTTTGTGCCATAGGCCCTGATTTCTCAACCGACTTCTTATGCGGCACTGTATCACATGCCTTTTGGAAGTCCACATAAACTACATCTATCTATAAACTACATCCACCTCTAACCTCCAACTATGCTGCCCATTACCCACTCACAAATCCATCTTGACCTACTTTTCACAAATCCATGCTGACCTATTCTGCACAAACCTATGCTGACCTATTCTGCACAAACCTATGCTGACCTATTCTGCACAAACCCATGTTGACGTAACCTTCACAAATCCATGTTGAGCTACCGTTCACAAATCCATGTTGACCCGTCCTTCACAAATCCATGTTGACCCGTCCTTCACAAATCCATGTTGACCCGTCCTTCACAAATCCATGTTGACCCGTCCTTCACAAATCCATGTTGACCCGCCATTCACAAATCCATTTTGACCTACCTTTCACAAATCCATGTTGACGCCTCTTCACCAACCCATTGTAACCTATCCTTCAGAAAATCTCTGTTGACCTACCATTCACAAATCCATGCTGACCTATCCTTCACAAACCCATGTTGACCTATCCTTCACAAACCCATATTGACCTATCCTTTGCAAATCCACGTTGACCTATCCTTCACAAACCCATGTTTACCTATCCTTTGCAAATCCATATTGACCTATCCTTCACAAATCCATATTGACCTATCCTTCACAAACCTATGTTGATCTATCCTTTGCAAATCCATATTGACCTATCCTTCGCAAATCTATTTTGATCTTTCCATCATGAATCCATGTTGACCTACCGTTCACAAACCCATGTTGACCTATCCTTCACACGTCCATGTTGATCTATTCTTCACAAATACATGTTGATCTGTCCTTCACACGTCAATGTTGTCCTATCCATCACAAATCCATGTTGATCTATTCTTCTCAAATACGTGTTGACCCGTCCTTCACAAAACCATGTTGACCGACTGTTCACAAATCTATCTTGAACTATCCTTTACAAAGCCATGCTGATCTATTCTTCGCAAATACATGGTTGACCTACCCTTCGCAAATCAATGTTGACATACCATTCACAAGTTCATGTTGACCCATCCTTCACAAGTCCATGTTGATCTATTCATCACATATCCATGTTGACCTACTATTCACAAATCCATGTTGACCCGTCCTTCACAAATTGATGGCGGAGTCCAGCATGTGAGTGCAAAAGACAAGGCTGAAATGTTTGCAATCATCTTCACCCAGAAGTGCCGAGTGGATGATCCATCTCGGCCTCCTCCCGATATCCCCACCATCACAGAAGCCAGTCTTCAGCCAATTCGATTCACTCCACGTGATATCAAGAAACGGCTGAGTGCATTGGATACAACAAAGGCTATGGGCTCCGACAACATCCCGGCTGTAGTGCTAAAGACTTGTGCTCCAGAACTAGCTGCGCCTCTAGCCAAGCTGTTCCAGTACAGCTACAACACTGGCATCTACCCGACAATGTGGAAAATTGCCCAGGTATGTCCTGTCCATAAAAAGCAGGACAAACCCAATCCGGCCAATTACCGCCCCATCAGTCTACTCTCAATCATCAGCAAAGTGATGGAAGGTGTCGTCGACAGTGTTATCAAGCGGCACTTACTCACCAATAACCTGCTCACCGATGCTCAGTTTGGGTTCCGCCAGGACCACTCGGCTCCAGACCTCATTACAGCCTTGGTCCAAACATGGACAAAAGAGCTGAATTCCAGAGGTGAGGTGAGAGTGACTGCCCTTGACATCAAGGCACCATTTGACCGAGTGTGGCACCAAGGAACCCTAGTAAAATTGAAGTCAATGGGAATCAGGAGGAAAACTCTCCAGTGGCTGGAGTCATACCTAGCACAAAGGAAGAAGGAGGCCAATCATCTCAGCCCCAGGACATTGCCACAGGATTTCCTCAGGGCAGTGTCCTAGGCCCAACCATCTTCAGCTGCTTCATCAATGACCTTCCCTCCATCATAATGTCAGAAATGGGGATGTTCGCTGATGATTGCAGAGTGTTCCGTTCCATTCGCAACCCCTCAAATAATGAAGCAATCCGAGCCCGCGTGCAGCAAGATCTGGACAACATCCAGGCTTGGGCTGATAAGTGGCAAGTAACATTTGTGCCAGGCAATGACCATCTCCAACAAGAGAGAGTCTAACCACCTCCCCTTGACATTCAACGGCATCACCATCGCCGAATCCCCCACCATCAACATCCTGGGGGGTCACCATTGACCAGAAACTTAACTGGACCAGCCATATAAATACTGTGGCTACAAGAGCAGGTCAGAGGCTGGGTATTCTGTGGCGAGTGACTCACCTCCTGACTCCCCAAAGCCTTTCCACCATTTACAAGGCACAAGTCAGGAGTGTGATGGAATACTCTCCACTTGCCTGGATGAGTGCAGCTCCAACAACACTCAAGAAGCTCGACACCATCCAGGACAAAGCAGCCCGCTTGATTGGCACCCCGTCCACCACCTTAAACATTCACTCCCTTCACCACCGGCGCACAGTGGCTGCAGTGTATACCATCCACAGGATGCACTGCAGCAACTCGCCAAGGCTTCTTCGACAGCACCTCCCAAACCCGCGACCTCTACCACCTGGAAGGACAAGGGCAGCCAGTACATGGGAACAATACCACCTGCACGTTCCCCTCCAAGTCACACACCATCCCGACTTGGAAATATATCGCCCTTCCTTCATCGTCGCTGGGTCAGAATCCTGGAACTCCCTACCTAACAGCACTGTGAGAGAACCTTCACCACACGGACTGCAGTGGTTCAAGAAGGCAGCTCATCACCAGCGACACCCACATCCCATGAACGAATAAAAAAAAACTTAGCGTTCACAATACCATCTTAACCTGATGTTCACAAACCCATGTTGACCTACAATTTACAAATCCAAGTTGACGTAACATCACAAATCTATGTTGAACTACTCTTCACAAATCCCTGTTGACTTACTATTTACAAATCCATGTTGACCTATCATTTACAAAACCATGTTGACCTATCTTTTACAAACCCATGTTGACCTACAATTCACAAATCTATGTTGACCTACCATTCATGAATCTATGTTGATCTACCCATCACAAATCCATGTTGACCTACGGTTTACAAATCCCCATTGACCTACCCTTCACAAATCCCCATTGATCTACTCTTCACAAATCCCTGTTGACCTACTCTCCAAAAATCCCCGTTGACCTACTCTTCACAAATCCCTGTTGACCTACCCTTCACAAATCCCCGTTGACCTACAATTCACAAATCCAAGTTGACCTTACGTCACAAATCTATGTTGACCTATCCTTCACAAATCCCTGTTGACCTACCGTTCACAAATCCATGTTGGCCTGCTGTTTTCAAATCCATGTTGACCCACCGTTCACAAATCCATGATGATCCACCGTTCACAAATGCATGTTGAACTATCCTTCACAAAGCCATGTTGATCTATTCTTTACAAATACATGTTGACCTGTCTTTCACAAATCCATGTTGACCTACCCTTCACAAATCCACGTTGAGCTACCATTTACAAATCCATGGTGACCTACCCTTCACATAGCCACATTGAGCTATCCTTTACAAATCCATGTTGACCAATCCTTCACATTCATGTTGATCTAACATTCACAAGTCCATGTTGACCTCTCCTTCACAAACCCATGTTGACCTACTGTTCACAAATCCATGATGACCAATCCTTCACAAATCCATGATGACCAATCCTTCACAAATCCATGATGACCAATCCTTCACAAAGCCATGTTGACCTATCCCTCACAAATCCATGTTGACCTATCCTTCACAAAACCATGTTGACTTCCTGTTCTCAAATCCATGTTGACCTATCCTTCACAGACCCATGTTGATCTATTCTTCACAAATCCATGTCGCCCCATCCTTCACAAATCCACGTTGACGTACCGGCCACAAAGCCATGTCGACTTACACTTCACAAAACCATGTTGACCTACACTTCACAAATGCCTATTGACCTGATATTCACAAACCCATTTTGCCCTTTACATCACAAATCCCTGTTGACCTATCCTTCATGAATCCATTCTGACCTTTACATCACTAATCCCTGTTGCCCTCCCGTTCACAAATCCATGTTGATATATCCTTCACAAACCCATGTTGACTTACATTTTACAAATCTATGTTGACCTTTCCTTCACATCCAAGTTGACTTACAATCCACAAATCCCTTTTGACCTTTCCTTCACAAATCCAAGTTGACCTACAATTCACAAATCCATGTTGACCTCGGCTTCCCAAATACACTTTGACCTAAGCTTCGCAAATCCATGTTGACCCATCCTTCACAAACCCATGTTGGCCTCCCCTTCACAAATACGTGTTGACCTACAATTCACAAATCCAAGTTGACCTACCTTTCATAACTCTATGTTGACATATCCTGCACAAATCCATGTTGACCTACCGTTCACAAAACCCTGTTGACCTACCGTCGACAAATCCATGTTGACCTACAATTCAAAAATCTATGTTGAATTATCCGTCACAAATCCACGGTAACCTATCCTTCACAAATCCATGTTGACCTGTCCTCCACAAACCAATGTTGACCAATTCTGCAGAAATCCATGTTGACCTACTGTTCACAAATCTATGTTTACCTATCCTCCACAAACCAATGTTGACTAATCCTTCAGAAATCCATGTTGACCTACTGTTCACAAAAGCATGTCGACCTACTGTTCAAAAATAATTTTCATCTACCCTTCACAAATCCATGTTGACCGATTGTTCACAAAACCATTTTATCCTCCAGTTTACCATTTTGACCGACCATTCACAAATTCATTTTGACCAATCCTTCACAAATCAATGTTGACCTACAATTCAAAAATCTATGTTGAATTATCCTTCACTAATCCTTGGTACCGTATCCTTCATAAATCCATGTTGACCTATTGTTCACAAATCTATTTTGACATATTGTTCACAAACCCGTTTGACCTACAATTCACAAATCCATGTTGATCCACCCTTCACAAATCTATGTTGACCTGCAATTCACAAATCTATGTTGATCCACCTTTCACAAACCACGTTGACCTACAAATCGCAAATCCATGTCGACCTAACGTTACAAATCCAAGTTGACCTATACTTCACAAATCTATGTTGATCTACCATTCTCAAATCCCTGTTAAACTATCGTTCACAAACACCCGTGGACCTACCTTTCTTGAATGTATGTTGACATCCTTCACAAATCCATGTTGACCTACCATTCACAAATCCCTGATGACCTACACTTCACAAATCCCTGTTGTCCTACCCTCCACAAATCCAAGTTGACCTACCCTTTACAAATCTATGTTCACCTACCCTTCACAAATCCCTGTTAAACTATCCTTCACAAACCCATGTTGACCTACATTTCACAAATCTATGTTGACCTCTACTTCACAAATCCATGTTAACCTATCCTTTACAAATCCAACTTGACCTACAATTCACAAATCCCTGTTGACCTACCATTCACAAGTCCATGTTGACCTGCAATTCACAAATCCATGTTGACCTACAATTCACAAATCCATGTTGACCTTCTGTTCACAAACCCATGTTGACCTATCCTTCACAAAGCCATTTTCCTATCTTTCGAAAAGCCATTTTGACGTATCCTTCGAAAAGCCATGTTGACTTAAAATTCACAAATCCATGTTGACCTACCATTCACAAAACCCGGTTGACCTACTGTTGACAAATCCATATTGGCCTACAATTCAAAAATCTATGTTGAAATATCTTTCACAAATCCATGGTAACCTATCCTTCACAAATCTATGTTGACCTATCCTTCACAAATCCATGTTGACCTATCCTTCACAAACCACTGTTGACCAATCCTTCAGAAATCCATGTTGACCGACTGATCACAAAACCACGTTGACTTACTGTTCAAAAATCCATTTTCATCTATCCGTCACAAATCCATGTTGACCGACAGTTCACAAAACCATTTTATCCTCCTGTTCACCAATTCGTGTTGACCTACTCTTCACAAATCTATGTTGACCTCTCCTTCAGAAACCCATGTTGACCTAACCATTGCAAATCCATGTTGACCTATCCTTCAGAAACTCATGTTGACCTCACCTTTACAAAACCATGTTGACCTATGCTTCACCAACCCGTATTGACGTACTGCGCACACAACCATGTTGACTGCTCCTTCATAAACCCATATTGTCCTACTGTTCACCAACCCATGTTGTCCTACCATTCACAAACCCATGCTGACCTATCCTTCACAAACCCATGTTGACGTATCCTTCACAACCCCATGTTGACCTACCAAGCACAAACCCCATGATGACCTACCATGCACAAAACCATGTTGACCTACCAAGCACAAACCCATGATGACCTACCATGCACAAACCCCATGATGACCTACCATGCACAAACCCATGTTGACCTACCAAGCACAAACCCATGATGACCTACCATGCACAAACCCATGTTCACAAACCCGTGTTGACCTATGCTTTGCAAATCCATGTTGACCTACCATGCACAAAACCATGTTGATCTATTCTTCACAAATTTATGTTGACACATCCTTCAAAAATCCATGGTTTTGTGCATGGTAGGTCATCATGGGTTTGTGCTTGAACGAATAAAAAAAAATGTTGACCGATCCTTCACAAATCAATGTTGACCTATTCTTCACAAATCAATGTTGACCTATCCTTAACAAATCCATGTTGATCTATCCTTCACAAATCCATGTTGACCTCTCCTTCACAAATCCATGTTGACCTCTCCTTCACAAATCCATGTTGACATATCCTTCACAAATCCATGTTGACACATCCTTCACAAATCCATGTTGACACATCCTTCACAAATCCATGTTGACCTACCGTTCACAAATCCATGTTGACCTACCGTTCACAAATCCATGTTGACCTACCGTTCACAAATTCATGTTGACCTACCTTTCATAAATCCATGTTGACCTACCTTTCATAAATCCATGTTGACCTACCTTTCATAAATCCATGTTGACCTACCTTTCATAAATCCATGTTGACCTACCTTTCACAAATCTATGTTGACCTACCTTTCATAAATCCATGTTGACCTACCTTTCATAAATCCATGTTGACCTACCTTTCACAAATCTATGTTGACCTACCTTTCACAAATCCATGTTGACCTACCTTTCACAAATCTATGTTGACCTACCTTTCATAAATCCATGTTGACCTACCTTTCACAAATCTATGTTGACCTATCCTTCACAAATCCAGGTTGACCAATCCTTCACAATCCCACGTTGATCTACCCTTCACAAACTCATGTTGACCTGCCTTTCACAAATCCATTTTGACATACCTGTCACAAATCCATGTTGACCTATCTCTTTGCATTCCTTTTTTAGAGATAAAATAAACAAATAATTAGAACTGCATGGACTGGTCAGAGACAGTCAACATGAATTCATGAAGCGTAGGTCTGTCTAACCAGATAAAAGCTGTTGAGAGAAATTTTAGTTTGGGTAGATGTAGTTTATGCAGGCTTTCAGAAAACTTTGGTGCAGTGCTGCATTAGAAATTGGTTGAGAAAATAAGGTTCATGGCATAAAATGAAAGTGGTGATAGGAATAGAAAGATGCCTAAAAGGCAGGAGTAAAAGGTGGCAATAGGTGGATGTTTACCAGCTAGTAATGGCTAGTTGGGTGCCCAGGGATTAATGTTGAGATCACTTTTGTTCTCCACATATATAAGTGATCTGGATTTGGATATAAAAGTATGAATATCGAAGTTTGCTCAAGATAGCAAACTGGAAGGTTTGGCAAACTGCCAGGATGAATTCAGGAAACTACAGGAGAACATATACAGCCTAGGAGAGTGGGCAGATAAGTGGCAGATGCAGTTTAATACATTTTGTGAACAAGAATAAAGAATTGAAATATATCTTAAATGGTAAGTTTCCCTACATTACAACAGTGACTACACTTCAAAAATACTTCATTGGCTGTAAAGCACTTTGAGGCGTCCTGAGGTCACGAAAGGTGCAATGGAAATGCAAGTTCTTTCCTTTTTCCTTCCTAATTTTTTCAACGCAGTGATGCAGCAAAGGGATCTACATGTGCAGATACATAAATCCTTAAGAATAGGTGCAGAAGCATAAAAAAGAGGTTAAAATGGCAAATGGAATCTTGTAGTTTATAGCGAGAGGGATTGAATACAAAACTAAAGAAGTCATGATTAGTCTGTCCAAAACACTGGCCTGGCCACATCTAGAATAATGTGTTCAATCTTTCACCGCTGATTATAGAGAAAGATAATAGAAATGGAGAAAGTGCAATAGAGATTTATCAGAATGCTGACAGACCAGAGATTACGGGTTTTAGTTACACAGAAAGGTTAGAGCAAATAGGGCTGTATTCTGTCAAGCTGAGAAAATTGAAGAGTGATTCGATAGAGGTGTTCAAAATAATAAAAGGAATAGACAAGGAAAACACAGATATGTTATTTCCATTGCTAGGGAAATCAAAGACAAGAGGCCATGATCCCAAAATAAACACTAACGAATGAACAAACAAACTTGAATTTATATAGCGCCTTTTACAACCTCAGGGCTTTCCGTAATATCTGGCACACAATCCACTCGTGGGTATTGTTTCCATAGTTTGATGTTTTCTTTGAAACATTGCATTTATTGCAGGGAGAAATATATTTATAACAGAATTTATATGTAATTTATAAACCACTTTAGTACTCTGTCACATTTTTACTTCAAGCATTTTATTGCCTATTAATAATACACTGTCCTTGCCCTCACCACTATTACTTCATATTAAACCCACAAAGACAGTGCCCATACCACTCTTAAAGAGAAAACACCCTTTTCATAATCCCACAAAGGCTGGATTTAAAAACAAGATATCATACATACACCAGTATCCTTTTGCATTTGTGTTGAGTCTTGTACACAGCTCCCATTACTTACAGTAAACTAATACATAGTTAAAACTTTTTTTACAAAAGCAGCCTACAAAGTGTGCGTACGTTTTCTGGGATCTGGTTAGATGTACAGGTTTAATAATATGATTTAGTTTCAAGAAAATGGAATTTCCCCTGGTTCTATTCCAACAGGAGAAATTCACGTACAACTGAATGGTTTCACGGTTCTGGTGACCATCTTGGGGTTAACTGGGCTATGCCCGTTTTCAGAGAAAGTAATAGGTTGTTTGCAAAGTTTACTTATTGTATCAAATATTTTTAATAAATAAAAACAAAACCACCACAGGCTGCCATCTGGATTTTTATCCTAATGATGCCTAGTTCCTCAAAGGAGCTGAGTTGTTAATGGCATTTACAGAGAAAAGTGGTGCTGGTCGTTTGAAAACTTTCAAAGTTATTGTGAATACCAGGATGCTAAGGCCACTGATACCCATTCTTGATTAGAGGAGCATATCCTCCACAAATGCAATTTTTGTGAAGAAACAATAGTCCATGGGACTACATGATATGGGTATAGTAGCCCAGAGATTATGGTACTGGACTAGCAACCCAGAGACCTGGAGTTCAAATCCCACCATGGCAAGTTGAGGCTGGCACTGGAAAAGGACCATGAAAAGCTGCCAGATTGTTGTAAAAACCTAGCTGGTTCACTGATGGCCCACATGTGGCTCCTGTCCCAATCTACATCGTTGATTCAATGCCCACAGAGGGATGGGCAATAAAAACTGCCTTGCCAGTGTCACTCACATCTCAAGAGCAAAATGTAAAAAAGAATTAGCACACTGGCCTTTCATCTCTGTCAGTTGGCTATTAGGGGCCCATGCAAATTTAGTTTGGGCACCCTCAACCAGTGTGTATGGACATGGGCCCATAGTACAAAACAGCCACTAATTTAACACTAACTTGGGGATCTCATGCAGAGGCTACATCATGCCTGAGAGTGGGAAATGGAAAAATCTCTCACTGTTGCAGCCCAGGCTGCATTTTTGAGGTTGGGGCTGAGACACATTGTGTGGGAGAGTAAAGCGAGCTTTTCTCTGAACCAAACACGTGTGAGACCTGACCTGACTTGGGAGTGCTTGATACTGACACTGAATGACTGAAATGAGAAAGTGTCCCAGTGCCCTCTTCCCTCACCTTCACAAGCTCAAAGTTCACCAAAAAAGGGAAGAACAGCACAGTAAGTATACTTAAAGATTTGGTGATATTATCAAACCCTGAAGTGCTATTGGTGACCACCTTGAACTTCAAATGATTGAGGCAGTGCAATCAAACACCAGAGTGAGACATAGTTTCAAACTGCTGAGTTCAGAATGTTAGCTGAGGGGAGGTCAGATACCTCCCGACAGGATTAGAGTTATACCTGAACTGTTCTCACCCACCTCCTAGCAGCGTTCTCAGAGCAAAGGCTTGGGAGAAGATTGGTTTCTTGGCTGCAGTTGGTGAAGAGCCTAGTTTAAAAAATACCCGATGTGTAATCTGTTGTCGCAATTTAGTTTCATACTGTACATAGTAAAATTGAAATACCAGCCTTTTAACGTAAATATTAAATAATAACAACACAACCCAATACAATCAACACAAGTGTACTCTGTTTAATGTATGCTTGCTAATCAATAGTTTTGATCCATGATATGGATCAATCCTGAAGACCTTCAGCTCTAGATGCACTCTGTGAGTCAGGATGTGTTTGTGATCATATGATAAATTTTAATTCATTTTCTTATTTTGTATATGCTAACTGGCCTTTTGGTTTCTGCCTGACCTGATACATCAATCATGAAGGCAAGTTCACATCCTGCATCCAAGCTACTGCCACCTCCCCTCCCCGTACCTCGATGCCAGAGACCACCAAGACTTGATTTGTGATCCATACATCTCCACAAAACACTGACTAGATTTGATTGTTAGAGACAAGCAACCTTGCAGAACTTGTGCTCACTCCGCCTTGGATCCCAGGCAGACAGGTCCGGGTTTCCACTAGACGTTTGGTAAATTACAAAGAATGCTGATACCTGGGTAGGAGCTGCAACTCAGCATGTGAAGCATTTTGTTTCCCTTTTACTTATTTAATATTTCTTCTTGCTTGCCTTTCCGTAACTCGACCAGAGTCTCTCCTGCTATCTCTACAGTTTGAAGGAGTCAGTTTTATGCTAATGACGCAGTGTTTACCCGTACTCTTTAGTTGAGTGTGAAACTGTTCTCTAATCGCTTGAGAATATTGTTTTTTTTGCCCCTTGCAATTAACAACCTGCTATTGAAATCACAGGAATGCACTGTTTGAAGCATAGAGTTTTTGAGAATGGAGCTTTGTTAGTGGGTCATTAGTTATGAAGAAAAAAGACATTCTCCATTTTTCACTGAAGGAGGAATTTTTGGCCTCAAGTTATAGAATGGATTCATTCTAGCCGAGCAGTATGGGTAAGCTCTGCTTCCAGTAGTATAAAACTGAATCAACCTGCAGTGGTAGCAGTGCACCACTATTAACATGATATTGGGCTCTGTGATGTTGACTATACTGTATTGGGTGATCCTAGTGACAACAATGGAGCTCTTCCCTCCTATGTGAGAGGCACTGCTATGGGAAAGTTACCCTCAGTACATGGACCATTACTGATTGAAGAATGCAGGTAAATAATTCACTATTAGGTTAGTCTTTCTTCGTATGCCACATATCATAATTCCCATCTTTGGGACTTCTGGGATTCCTTTTTTTCTCCTCCCCTCTCGTAAAGGTGTTGACTATTACTGGGGTTGCAGTTCCGTAGGCACTGACAGCCATTCTTCATGTGCGAGCCTTGACAATGAGAGATGTTAGGGTATTCAGCCATGTCAGTCAAGTCTTGTCCCGTTCTCACCCTCAGCCCACATGTGGCTCTTTCCAGTGATTAGGAGCAATATCGCTGGCTGATTTCAGGTCCCCCCTCACCCCCGAAGCCCAAAGATGCTGCAATCAGCAGTAACCCCCGACTGTTGTCCCAACTGAGATCAGGTAACCCAGCACAGAGCAGGCATTGAATTGAAGATTCTCAGGTAGCTTATTTCAGATTTTCCAGGTGTGATTCCATAACCCTGGTGTTTGATGAGGTAATAAACTACACACACTGATTTATGCCCTGTTCTTGGAAATTATTTTCATTTTCTTTAAGTAGCTTTATTTTAAAATTTTATTTATATCCTTTGTCACTTTTTTCATGCTTGGTGGTTTATCATGACAGTGAGCAGATTTCTTATTTGAGATAACCGGGCATAATTTCCTCTCTTTTCTAACAGTTTTCCCAATTTTTCTCACTGATTTTTTTTCCTCTAACATCAGTGAACAGAGAAAAGTACAGCCCATGTGTTTCATTACTATTTATGGTGTATATTTTATGCTAAAATAGTAGGAAAAATTATTCTCTTTCTAATAGTTATAAATACATTGATGTTGACTTATTTTGGTGATTTTGTGCTGCTCACATTAAGAAATATTGGCGTTGGGGAACAGGACACTTTTCCACCAGTGCCATCACTCCCAGGGCCGGGTATACCCAGAAAACAAAACCCTGACACTATCAATATACTGCGTTTTTTTTTGTTTTATGTCAATTCACGGAGCTGTTCTTTTGTGTTTCTGGATGTATACACTTTCCTCCAACTGTCAAAAACGCAGCAAACTACTACAACATTATGCCTTAATCCCAGTCTCAGAAGAACAGCCCTAACTGAACCAGTGAGACATTAAGGCCAATTGTCCCGGGCCCCTTCTGTCCTGGTGCTAAACAGGAGCAAGTGCACCCGTCGTGTGCACCCACCTCTGCTTCCTGCCTTGGGTCATTAAATGGCTCGGGGGCAGTCTCAGTGCAGCCCTTCCACCCCCAGCAGGGCCCAGTGCTGGCTATAGGGCCTGGAAATTCAGAGGCAACTCCCAGGCCTGCAGCCGTCTCTCTTGAACCTTCTGGTTGCTGATGGAGATGGGCCGTGGAAGAGCACTTCCTCCATGAGTGTGAGATGTTGCTGCTGTTAAATGTGCATGCTGCACATGCCCTTATAATGTTGGGCACCCTGTCATTTTCGATGGTGACTGACTGTTTTTCAGAATGACCATAACGTGTGTCATGGGCTCAGAGATGGCTTCCCATCTGACAGTCATGTCCACAGTTCAAGCACAGGGATTACTCTGTGGACCGATTGACCGTGTTACCTTCTGTTATCTTTGACATTTCTCACTTCCTCAGATAGCCTCATGGCTTTAAGTTGAGAAGTGCAACGCCATATTTTAATGTGCAGCTGACTTTTGTTTTGGACAGCACCTTCCCAGCACTCGGTGAGAATATCACAGACGTTTGAGTGCCTTGTACCTTTTGCACTACCTTCTGCAATGCACACACTTACAGACAGCTGCACTGTAGTAGTGAACCCGTTCAGATCGCACTTTGGCATTGGGTTGGTTGATGAGATTGACAGTGATTTCTCCCCCCAACCCGTGCGGTTCTTTTCACTCATACCAAGTTTTCAGTGCAGGAAACCCTGAAATGCTTTCCATATAAATAGACATAAAGGAATGGTTTATCAAGCCTCCGTTCTCATATGCATCATGACACTGCCATTCCGGATGGCAGGAAAATAAACTACGCAGCTGACAGTTAATGCGATCTGTGCGACTGTTATGGCTTCCAGTTCATATGGTGCCGTTTCAGCAGCTCATCATCTGTCAGTTTTTCCCCCATAATACCAGCAGTATGTCTTCATTAACTTGGCATATGGCAATCAGTTTCATGTTTCAGGAGGAGGCTGTGGCTGGGCCATAATTAACCTTTTGAACCAGGATTGGTGG
Source organism: Heptranchias perlo (assembly GCF_035084215.1). NCBI lineage: Eukaryota > Metazoa > Chordata > Chondrichthyes > Hexanchiformes > Hexanchidae > Heptranchias > Heptranchias perlo. The sequence continues at coordinate 71,731,824 of NC_090338.1, read as the reverse complement.
GTTTGCTGTTCAATAAGGTGGCAGGCTGGGACAGGGAAGATGGATAGCTGTGCAGCACAGGCATCATTTTGTCAGCTTCACTTTAAACATTACAGCGCTTTCAATAACCTGCAGTTTGTAATATAATTCCAAAACTACAGTATAGTTAGCCTCGGCCTGGGCCAAAAAGCAGCAAATGAAACAATCAAATTATTGCCTGCGAATGCTGCTGTTTAACTCTTTCCTTACAATTAAAATCCTCATGTTTAATTTTCTTTGCAAGTTGAAAAGAAAATATAAAAAAAGATTCTTCTGTCAAAAGTCTGCATGAATTGTGATTTTTTTTTTATATAGTTTCCTCTCGTTGTCTTCTGAAGATGCCAACTTTTGCTAGGATATTGACTTGCTGCTTCAATGTGCAAAAACCTTGCAGTTATCTACACTAAAATCAAACCGCGATTCCTTACCTTATCCACTTAATTTGTCTCTATTCCTTTAAATGCTGTAAATCTCTCCTATTCCGGTGCATATATTTTGACGTTGTAAGAAAACCTTCTATTAGAGGCTCAATCCTCCATATCATTTATGAATAGTGTGAGTAACTGGAGATCCCTAAACCTCTAAAACATTCACGTGTAGAACTTGTAAACCGCATATCAAATATGGGCATGGCTAGCCCTCTGCTACCTTTACCAAGTAGCCGTTTTTCATGAGTGAAATTAGACACTGAATGTCAGCAAAATACTTGACTATGGCAGAGGTTTAAGATGAGCACAATCCTATTCTAAGCCTCACTTTCCAGCAGGAGCCACTGAATCATGACCCAAGAGTGGGGGTCCGTTGCTGAATCTTTTTTCCCTTCCCGAACTCTAGGCCTTCTGCTGTCCCAACTAAGATAGTTAACTCAGCACGGATCAGGGATGGGACCTCAGACCTGGGACCTGTCCAATTTTAGTGCTGAGTGTATGCTCACTTGAACGAGCTAACCCTTGGTATGTTTGTCTTTCAGTGCACTCTGCCAGTTTTCTAGTTAAAAAGAATTAATTTTAATCTGTGATTGCTGTAACCAGAAAAAAAGCATGGACCATTGCAATAAAATATTTAAAATCTATCAAAGGCAAAATTGCATGCGCTGATTTAATATTCAAGGACTGCCCATTTATTTGTTCCTAGAAAGTGAAAATGAACAATTCTCCCTCCACATTATATATTCAAAGGTTGCTCTGTGCTCACCATGTTCCCCATACATGAGTTGAGTTGAGAAACTTGTATAGGTCTAAACCTAATTCCTGATGCTTTCCCAAAACACTAGCTCAAACGTGTGTTAGTGAGCGAGAATGTATATTTTACTGTAGCAACTCATCTGAAGGATGGGACGGTAGAGAATGTTGCCCTTATACTAAAAAGAAAGCAGTGAAACATGAATTGGAGGCCTGTTGGGATAACGATGATAGTGGTGAAAATACTTGAGTATTTTATGAAATGCTGTCAAAGAAGCATATTGAACCTGTTGGATTCTTTTGAACCCTTAATGAAATTAATGGGATATCTATCCAGTAGATATGGTTTACTATGATTTTCGCAAGGCCTTTGATAAAGTTCCTCACACAAATCTTTTAAAGGTTAGCACTCATGGAATTAGTGCCAAATTACATCGAAACTACAGCACAGAAACAGGCCATTCGGCCCTATGCTGGCTTTTCTGCTCCACCCGAGCCTTCTCCCTATTGTATTAAAAAGTACAATTGGTGATAAATGAACCAGGTTTTTTTTTGGAGGTTGTGGCTCTGGAGTAATAGAACCCCCTCTGTAGTGGGCCCCCTGTTACTTACAGTATTCGTGAATGATATTGAGGAAGGAGCCTCTAGTAGAAGCTTTTCTTACAACATCAAAGTATATGCACCGGTGACTAACATAGGGGAGATTTAAAGGAATAGATACAAATTAAGTGGATAATGTAAGGAATGGCAGACTGATTTTAGTGAAGATAACTGCAAGGTTTATACACATCGAAACAGGAAGCACAAGCACAGTGAAGGGAGTGCCCATCAGAAAAAATGGGCACGGAAAAGGATTTTGCTGTGATCATAAATCATTCGGTATTCAGTCAATGTGAAGCTGCTGAATAAGGAAAGTCAAGTGCGGAGATGCATGTTGGGACCAAGGTATTAAAGTTATGGAGAGGGACTCACTTGAGTGAGTTTGCTTTCATTTGGAGCAAAGAAGGTTGAAGGGGACATGATCCAGATTGTTAAAATGCTGACAGGCATCGATAGCGCCGATATAAGCAGGCTGTTTAAGTTACTCTGTGATCATATACCTAGAGGACATGGTTAGAAAATTAACCAGTTTGATGCGAGTTCGAGATTGGAAGAAATAGTTGATGTGTGTAATGCACTCCCACGAAAGACTCCTTTAAAAAAAGAACTAGGTAAATACCTGATTAAGAGTGAAATTGAAGGCTATAAAGGTAAATGTCCAAGTACTATTAGGAGATGATGATTCCTCTACCACTGAGCATAGGCAGGAATGTTTAGAGTTATGAATGTAAGCTGTAAGCATTTTGAAGAGTTTTATCTTTTTGCAAATGTTGTGTGTGGTTAGTTCCGACCTCCCCTGCTACCACTCAGGATGGCAGATTCGTTTGGGGGAAATCCACGACAGAGCAAATTTTATGCGCGTCTGTGGAAGGAATGGGCCAATTGTCCCGTTTTGTTCCGTATTTTCTTAGTCATTGAAGGGTTATCGTAGCAAGATTTGCAGAAGTTGATGGGAAGCATTAATGCACATCAGCGGGGAAGCAGAGGCCACAGAGTAATAAACAGCCTTCATTAAGGATTCTTTATAGACTCTAAATGTTAATTATTTCATTAACATTTTCTTTGAAAAGAGATTTTTAAAGTAATCCGTAGCCAATGTTGGTTGTGTGCACAGGAACCTTTATTCTGAGCAGACACTTGCCTGTTTTGCTGAACAATTTGAGAAGACTTTATTGAAACAAAACCGAGGACAGATTCTGTTTTTAGCAATTATAACAAAGTGCACTCATTTATTTCCAGACAGGTCCATTTGTTTTAATTGAATTTATATAAACCTTACATCATGTTCAGTAGGCTGCCTCATAACAGCTGAATATTCCATTTCAGGCGAGCAGAGATGAAAAGAAAAAAACATAGATGCTGGGAATCTGATATAAGAGCAGAAAACGCTGGAAATTCATCGCGGGTGAGTCAGTATCTGAGACAGGAAGGTAGGGTGATGTTTCGGGAGGGGGCCCTTCATCTGAAACATTAACCCGCTTTCGTTTTCACATGCTGACTAACCTGCTGTGCATTTCCAGTGTTTTCTGCTGTTGCTGTATGCAGTCGGTGGTACTTTATTGCTAACTTTCCTCATGCTTTGTCCCTATTTGTGTTTGGAGCACGGCAAATGAAGATGGCATGGTGTGTGGTGCAATGTAATAATTTTAATCTTTTAATACCCAGTGACCATGTTGATCACTTCCTGAGCTTGGTTGTGCATTAGGTCAGCTGTGGCTCATTTCCACCTCTGCAATGCATCCTGGTGCTTCTCTAGGCTGTGGATGCTGGGGCAATTGAAGCTTTCAAGACTGAGATCGATTGATTTTTGTTAGGTAAAGGTATCAAGGGATATGGAGCTACAGCGGATAAATGGACCTGAGGTACAGATCAGCCATGATCTAATTGAATGGCGGAGCAGGCTCGAGAGGCTATCTTCAGTCATTGACGGACCCTCAAGAAGTTGACTCTAACAAACTTAGACATGCTGGCAAAAATCCTAAACTTAAGGACAAAAAAGAAAGCCAGAGGCAAGAAAAGGCCATTAAACCTCATCCATCTAATACCCTAACTCCCCGAGCGCAGCATCCAGTTATATTTTGAATAACCCCAATGTTTCTGTCTTGATACTACCTTGCATGGCCAGATTAAGAAGTTCTATCCAAAATATCTGCTTTAAATTTACATTTCACTCATCTCCATTTGTGGCCACTGGTCCCACTTTCCGCAAGTACTTTGAAGCCACGCTCTGGGTTCACCTTATCACTCAGTTTGCCGTGAGCATTGCCATAGGAGATCTTCTGGCGTTCTTGACACATGAGGAAAGGTCATTTTTTAGATTGGCCAACCTAGGTGAAAGGCCAAAACCCGTACTGCAGGACACCAGCAAGGTTGAAAAGAGTGGAGGAGAGGACAAAGTTAATCAAGAATTACTGGTTAGATGACACCGGGCTTGGGTTTTAAAAGCTTCCAGATTGTAGGAGAAAGGAATCAATCCTGCTGGAAGAGTTGTAACACTTGAAGGTCATCCAAACTGTTAGTCATCAGCCAGCGGCTGGCCCTCAGGCTGTAAAGGAGAAGTAGAAGCTTTAAAATTAGTCAATACAAGTTTAATAAAGTCTGGTGATGGTTGGGGTTTTCCATATGTCCATTTGAATATAGAAGTTTATTACTCTTTAAGGGGAATGTATTGAATGGCTAGTAGTGCAGCACATTGGTTTAGTAATATACGTCATGGAGCTAATGCTTTAAATTTACATTTCACTCACCTCCATTTGTGGCCTTTGGTCCCACTTTCCGCACGTACTTTGAAGCCTAGTTCTCCCTTCTGATGCTGTACCTGGTGAGTTGCTGATCTCAACTGGGTAATCTATGGGCATCACATCCCCTAAGGATGGGAGAGAATTCAGCACTTAAAGACAGTAGCAGGGTGCTAGCTCCTGTAACCTTTGTAACTTTGAGGAACTGTTTAGTATCAAGGGGTCAGGAAAGTTCTGGCAGTATCATCACGTATTGGATGACTAATATAGGCTTATATCACAAAGATGGGTTCAGATGAAGAAGGTCCTTCAGCTTATTTGATCTCATCCTTCCAGAATGCCAACCTTCCCATTATAGTTGTTTCTTAAATCCATCGGCCAGAGTTCAACCACCTGCCCTGGCAGCAAATCCAGCTGTTGACTACTCTATGTGTAAAGAAATATCCTGAACACTCCCTTCACAACCCAGGCCCACTGCTCTCTTGTCCTGCTCCCGTGTCATATCCAAAAGCATTGTCCTGTTTACTTTCTCTATCCTGTTAAGCATCTTATATAACTGGGATATAAGTTACAGCTTTTCAACGCTACATTCTCATTGGCTATCAGATCAAATATTTTGGTTGCAAGGCCAAATATCCAGTGGGTAACAAAGCAATTTAACTGTAAAAGTCTGGTTAAGCTGTATCTTCAAACAAGCTGTTATTTTAGATGGCCCAGCACACTCTCAGTAATACTGTCAGACCTTTCCTCTGAGGGGGGAAAACACATTCTTGACAACATTTACAAAACAAAAATTTTATCTGCATTTTCTTTGAACCAGTAAGCACCTTGGGAGCAGTGTTTGGATTGTAAATTTGACAGCTTTTCTCTCTTAATCTCTTATCAAACCTACTTGAGACTTGTAATATTCAGAATACAGTATTGTTCAGAGGGTTTCAGCTTTTTTTCCCCCTGTTTTACCTTGTGGCACATTACCTGTGAAAATCGTATCTGCTTAAAATAGTATCTTAAATCAGTAGTATTATAACTTATGATCCTTTTTTAAAAAAATAAAATATATTAATGAAGAAGAACAGACTGCCTTTTTGCACTGTTTTTATATGAGCCAAAATCAGTATTTGTATCTGAATGTGCCCAGAATCAGCATGGGGGCAACTCCATCTCAGCCCAACCAGTATAGAGTCTGTGCCTTATATAGCTGTCAAGGACTCTATGGGGTCCAGAGCCTTCTTTATTATCGAAGGAGCCACAATATTTATATATGCACTTTATTTTCAATGGGAAACTACTGCCGACCAAATACGCATTAAATGTTGATTGTTTTCTGATCATTTCAATGTCATTTACAGCCTTGATTAATGATCAGGTAAAGCATTGATGCTAGGCAGGGTGAGTTGGAACACTAGAGGGATGTGTATTACTGGGGCAAATAACCTGTTTTGTCCTTGACTCTTTGTTTGTGCCTCTGCCCAAAATAAGTTCCCTCGCCCATCACCCCCATTGCAGACCTCCATGTGCTCCCTCTGCCCCAATGCAGCAAATTCAAAATCTTTGTGCTCATTTACAAATCCCTCCGTGGCCTTGCCCCACCGTAGCTCTACAGCCCCCTCCACCCTTAACAAACCAGCTTGTGTCCTTCAATCATGCAATTCTGACCTCCTGTACTTTTCTCTCCCCCCACACCCCCCCTCCATTTCACCATCGATGTCTGTGCCTTCAGCTTTTAGCCCTGCTCTTTCAAACTCTCCCTAAACTCTTACCCTTGCTACTTCTCCCCCCACTTTTGAACACCATTCGGCCAAGCTGGTCTATGCTGGTGTTTATATTCCGCTTGAGCCTCCTCCTACTCTAATTTTCTCTTCCCACCCTGTCCCCATATCGCTCTATTCCTTTCTCCCTCCTGTATGCATCAAGCCTCCCCATAAATGCATCAATGCTGTCTGCTTCAACCACTCTTTGCAAAGAAATTCCTCCTGAATTCTTTATTTGATCTATTAGTGGCTATCTTACATTCAAACCCCTTGTTTTGGACTCACCCACAAGTGGAAACAGTTCGAAGGTGCTATATAACAAGAAGTTGTTAGTGTATTGCCAAACATCAAAAACTGACTAAATAAATGAGGAAAGCATTTATTAATTCCAAATTAGTTGAAAAAATATCTGCCACATGAATATTAGCCTGAACATTTTTTTAAAATTATTTTTTACTTCTCCAACTCAACTAAATTTAGTCAAGTGACCAAAAAAACCCCATTATAGACTTAATGTAAATGGGGCTGGAGCCTCGGCCTCAGATTCAGCCTCCACCGATCATGGCAGATTCATTTTCTCTCAACTCAAATGAAAGACACCAGGAATTGCAACCCCTCTGAAATCCTAAAGCATTATTGTGGGGAGTAAAATGCTGTATTGGTTAATCCAAAAGTTTGCGGTAGTGAAAAGTGATTTATGGTATCGTGCACAGACAGTTCTGGTGTTATATTCCCAGTGTACGGTATGTAATCACTGGCGATGACAACTCAGCATTCTAGATGTTAAGCTAATTTATCTTGCGTACGCTGTCACCTGCATTGTCAGATTTTTCTTTAATTACGCTGTAACAGTTTTTTGTTGTGAAATTCTTTTTATTTTGCTAATGTCTCCTCATTAGATTGAATATTGTAAATGAGAGTAATTAAGTGTTTCCTATTGCTCAGATGCAGTGATTAACTTGCAGAGCTGCTGTTTATTATGTTTCCTCATTCATCACCATCAATCTGAGGATCATGCAGATTAGTAATAAGTATAATTTATACCAAAATTTATTGCCGTTTGTTAAGCACAGCTTATTAGTGTCTCTTCTGCTTCTGTCCCTACGCTATACCTGTTCTGAGCTGTCTCCCCAACTCTTCTATCACAGGAGCTCATAGCCAACAAAATGGCTTCCTTGTATAGGGCTAATCTTTGACATTTTATTTAAATTGAGAAACCAAAATGACAGGCCAAGGGTCATAGTACAGGACACCAAAAAGGTTAAAAAAAGTGAAAGAGAAGATGAAATAATTCAGAAAGAAATGATTTGGTGGTGCCAAGCTTGGGTTTTGAAAGCCTGAAATTTGCAGGAAGATAGAAAGGCTAAGTTAGAGTGGGAGACTATGCGATGAATCTTGATTTCAACAGTAAGGATGCAAGGAGGAGCATGTGGCGCGATGTATTTGCAGCTAAGAAGGGGCAAGAGAGGAGAGGTTGGAGAAGAATTGATCACAGCATTATCAATAAAATAGATTGTGATAGAGACATAATCTGCTTGTGTTTATATTGTATGCCTTATGAGAAGATCTCATTGTTCTACTCAGGAGAGAGGAGGAAGCATCGAGGGAAAGTGAAGACACACTTGAAGAGGGAGGTTTTTAAGATATTTTGGAAGGAAGGGAGAAAGGTATTGAGGAAAAATGGTTTTGGGAGAGAGAGCCAAAGAGCAGAGGCATAGTGACAGAAAGATTAGCCCCTATGATAGAGTTGGTTGAGCACTAATCTGGAGTCAGGGGAGCAGGGGATGAGCTGTAATACAAAAGAAAGGTTGGTGCATATGCAATCTCTAGATGCTGCCCACAGTATCTGATATGCCTAGAGACATTTGGTAGGAATTCCCCCCCCACCCCTCATATTCACAACAGAGTACAAATTTAAGGCACTAAGTTCACTGGATGTGGATTTGAAAGACTCCATTGCATTATTCAGAGAAGAGCAGTGAGTTCTCTCCATGTGGTGGTCAATATTCATTCCTCAACCAACAACATGAAAAACAGATTAACTGGTGGCTCATCTCATTGCTGTTTGTGGGATCCTGCTGTGTGCAAATTAACAATGACTGCACTTCAAAAGTAATCCATTGGCTGTGAAGCATTTTGAGACAACCTGAAGCCATGACAGGTGACTCTTGGCATCCTGCATCTAAGCTCTCTGGGTGTAGGTAGGTGGGGTGTGTTTCTACAAGGGAGAGAGAGTGAAGTCCATTTGAGATGAATAGAGACTAATTATGTGGCTATTTCATTTCTTTGAATCTTCTGAAGCATGGTAATGGGTTTCCACCTGTGTGAGACAATTGGTGACCAAAAAGAGAAGCACAGTGTAACACTGCAGAAGTGGAGGTGTTAGACATTTGACTTAGCCTAGAGAAGAATAATCTTGCTAAGGTAAGCTGAGGAGAAGAGGAATGAAGCAGTGGGATGTGAGTTCAGTTTGAATGAGTCTCCTTTTAGGGTTCGGCGAAGGAAGAAGATAAGATCCTGTTGAGCTCTTCGGCAACCAAAGCCCAAGTAGCCTGAAGAAGCTGCTGCCAGGAAGAGCACAAGGCACCAGTGAAATGTACAGTATGTTATGGATATGAATGTCTCCGATTTCAAAGGAAGGCCAGCTTTTAAGTCTAAACTTATGAAGGGGAATGGGCTGAATGCACAATTTCATACAACAATGGTGTTGCTCCCAATCTATCAGGAGAATGTCCAGCTTCAAGGACTTTATGAAAGGAGTGTGGAAGGTTTCAGTCTTCAGTTTATTGGAAGCATGGGTGAGTGACAGTCACTCATGGAAAGCAGAACCATGGGCTAGCAAGGGGAGCAGCCCATGTCCATGGTAAACGGCCATGAATTAAGCAGCTTTGCTGTGGTGCTGGTGTCTATGGCCAACAGCCATAAGTTATTACTGATGATATTCCACCAGGTGAAAAATATTGCTCCCGCATCATTGGGAAGTGCATTCAAAGGAGTGAAGATCTGATGCTGCGGTAAAATTTGAGGGCATCGGTATTGGTTGAAAGCAGGAATATTTAATTTAAAAGCTCTGTTGGCACTTGAGTTAGTGTAAACCCATAAGCTCGAACAAACACAAAACCAACTATAAGACCTAACCAAGCTTCTTCAGCCACTAGATATACCCGTTAATGGGAAATTCAGAGCTGGTGTTGGGGAACCTGGATGCTGCAAGACCTACCTATTTTCACCGCAACTGGTGCAGAATGAGGTGGCCCCTCAGCAGAACCACGTGAGTAGTTTCGGAATCTGTACACTTGTGCAAAAGGGATTTAGAAAGGCTACAATGGGAGAGAAACCACCAAATGCACCTGAGGTGGACCCTGCATCGAGCGAAGAGGAGCTGCGGAACAGTGAGCAGAGTTATTCCACAGAGGTGGTGAAGAGATGCATGATGAGTAGCTGTTTCACAACAATTGCTTAGGACATGCCACGGGCATTTTGTTTTGTTTGTTAGCACGCTGGTATTTCAGGTTAAAGTAACAGATTATAATAACATGCAAGATAAGTGGTGGCACCATGCAAATTTTAATGAAACGTGACATATTTGGTAGTTAAAAAAAACACTTTTATTACTATTGTACCAGTGACAAGTGCACTTAAGATGTGTGCTGTGAGGTCTAAGTTTGGAATCACGGATAATCAGGACTGTTTTGTTGCACTGTAGTTTTTTATGAAGTTTATCTGTATACAGGATTGTATTGTTAAGATATCTGCAGGTAATGCAGCATAAAACTGTATTGGAAAAATATGTCTTGCTTCATAAAAAAGTGTGTTTACTACTGCGGGTTTCTGCAAAAATATTGCCAAAACTGTTGTACAGTATTAAAAGGGACACAATTTGTGGTTAAGGTCATTAATTAAATATTTAATCTCTGGTTAGGAAATTTTCAAGAACAGCCAGTAGCCAGAACCTATCAACTCTTGACTCATTTGGAGTGACACTCACATAATGAGCTTTAGGAATATCACTCATTTTGATGTATCTCACTCCTAAACACACAGGTACTTACATGGGTTTTCAATTTGTCTCACTCTTTTTTGATCATAAGTCTCACTCTTAACACTTCCCTGATGTTGACAGTCCTGCTAGTCGCTTCTGGAGAGGAAAGAGATGACTCAAGTGACACAGTGGGGAATATTGGATCATCCTCCTTGTCCGTAATAATCATACCTGCCAACAGTCAGCATTCCACAGATCAGGTTCAAGTCGCACTCCAGAGACTTGGGCACAAAATCTTGGCTGACACACCAGTGCAGTACTAAGGGAGTGTTGCACGGTCGGAGGTGCCGTCTTTCGGTTGAATATGCTGCTAACGCTCACTGTCTAGGTTTATATATAAAGCATACCCACCTGGACAAGGTACTGGAGGATGCTTAGCATTTGTGGAACTATACCCAATGTCGTCTGCCCTCAGGAGAGGAGGGGAAAAAATAGTGTAAAAATACAAAGGAGAAGCATCTTTGTTTTGAAAGCTGTAGTGTTCATGGGGTTAAAATGAAAACTTAGTAATGAGCTCTTCATTCTCAATGAACTAGCTGTCAAACAGGAAGGAAACCAAGAGTAAATGTTAGATGATTCACAAAACCAGGTGGTAATAATTTAATTGCACGTAAGTTAATTAGAGATAAAAATTACTTTGGAGGTCAAAAGGGATTTAGTCCACTTAATCACTAATTATTCAATATAGCAAGGTGGCTACTTTAATGACAGTTCAGTTCTTGTTTGCTGCCCCCCTCCCTTCTCATAGTCCCTCCATTTTTCTGCCCACAAGGTTTTTTGTCACCACGCAGCCCTCTTCCCCTCAAGATGATCATGACCTATGGCTGTAGCTAAGAGCTGCTTTGTGATTGGCTAACAAGAAGAGCCTGGTAACCGGGAGCAATGGGCGGTGATTGTTTCTGCTCTTCTCCTGGGTGGACAACATGTCCTGTGCAGTAGCTTAAATTTCAACCATTACCAGTGGCCATCAATACTTCACATTATACAACAACAAATACTCTCTCCAGACACAACCCAAGTTTGGAAGGACAAAATCTATAATTGAAGTGGGCATAACCAGGGTAAAATTTGCTTGGCATCCTCCTGACATGGAGCCTTGCTCAACAGGAAGCTGATTGAAGGATTGGTTTCACCGAAAAATCAGGATCGCCGTGAATTGAGCGTGCTGAACCCTGTGTGCTCGATTCTACGATCCACGCTGCCATTTAGTGAAGCTTTGCCCCAGTTGCACAGCCTCGCAAAATGTATCCTAGTATGAAAACTTCACACCCATCATTGCATATTACTGAAAACCCAGTAAGGAAAAACCTAGAGTAGCTGCAAGAAAACTTCTCACATTCATCGTTACTTCCACAGAGGGAATGGTCACAATTTCCTTCATAGTGACTTCTCGATCCTAGTCATACATTAAAGGAAACACATCACTGGCCAGATCAAGAGTACCGTAGGCAGATGCCTGGTCTCGTTGCTGCACTCCTGGACAGGACGATCTAATACATTGATAACTAAGTGTCAACTTGGATCATTTGGTAGCACTCTTGGCTCTGAGTCAGAAGGTTGTGGGTTCAAACTCCATCCCCAGCACTTGAATCTATGATCTAGGCTGGCATCTCGGTGCAGTACTGAAGGAGTGTTGCATTGACGGAGGTGGCATCATTCAGATGAGACCATTAAACCGAGGCCTTGTCTGTCCTCTTGGGTGGATGTAAGAGATCGCATAGCACTATTGAAGAAGAGCAGTGGCGTTCCTCCAGTGATCTGGCCAATATTTGTCCCTCAACTAACACCACCAAAAACAGATTATCTGGACCTTGCTGTGTGCAGATTAGCTGCCACGTTTGCCCATAAAACAATAGTGTCTGCACTTCAAAAGTAACTCATTGGCTGTAAAGTGTTTTGGGATGTAAAGGAGCTATTTAATTGCAAGTTCTTTCTTTGCCAGTGATCACTACCTCCTACAGTTTGCAGGCTTTTAAAACCCAAGCTTGGCGTCACCTAACTGCTACTATTCGTCTCGTCTCATTTTCTCTCCTACCCTTAACTCTGTTTGACTTTGGTGCGTGGCACTGTAGGCTTCGGCCCTTTACCTGGGTTTCTCAGTTTTTTTTAAAAGATAGAATTAAGTGCCATGAGATTGAAGGAAATAAAATAATTTGCAGTTTCCCAATTCTACAGTTTCAGGGTTTTAAAAAATATTTCAGCAGTTTTTATAAAACTCCAGACACTTTGATTTCATTGTAAGGAACAACCCTGGTACAGCAAGAATCAGCTACCAACTTTTCATTGCCAGGTAGACGATATAGAGATTAACATTCAAACTGAATTTTAAAGGAGCTGTAAGGTGTCTAGAATTTATCATTTAAAAAAAGAGTATTTGAAAAAATATGAAGTGAATATTTGATTTTGCAGCAGCCTCGAATGATATTCTGAATGCTGCTGCTGCTGATAAAACGAGCTAGGAATCATGCTTACATTTAGCTCCTTACGCCAGCTTCTTAATAACAAAAAAAAAGGTCACAGTCGTCTTGGTATCGGCAGCAAATCCATTTTGAAAAGGTAGGCTACGCTGCTAACCTACCCTTTGGAAGCTGGAAATGTCTGGCTGGCTGAGCCTCCCAGGCCCCACTCCATCTGAAGCCGCAGTCAGTCATCCCTGCTGGGCTCTCAGTGCAGCACAACTGGTAAATGAAACGCACGCCACCTTACCAAATCAGATTCCTAATGGCAACCTCTGGTGGCTCCTGCAATAAAAGATTAATTTGCTTTATCAAGTTTAAACCTTAGTGGGCGATAAATCATGTCAGAAAAAAAATAAAATGGCGAAAGCGTGGTGTTCTTTTTACACAAAAGGGCACTGCAATTGTTTTTTTTTCGTTATCCCCCATCCCTGTGCTCCCCGCCTCCCCAGGCACACACCTCTGACTGTGTTCGTGATGGTACTTGCAATTATGGCCTTTTGTTTGCAAAACAGAAAGTTTGACCAGATTAACTTTAAAAGTTCTAAATTCTGTCAGTTTTTTTTAAAAGACTAATGGATGATTGCTTATGATCAGAAGGAAACTCGGGTATTAAGATTTATATCAAAACTGAGAGTGAATATAAACAGCTGTCATTTGCCATTGATTTATTAAAATACATTTTTTTTCACCATTCACATTTTTATATTTGTGTAAGTGCTGTGTGGATGGCAACTGCCCACAGCACAATTTCATGTGTGGCCATTGGGTAAGGGCAGGACGTGCTCAGCTATGATCACACGTGAAGAATGGTCACTTGGGAGGGCAACAGGTGCCTGTTGACTCCTGTTGAACTGTGCTCTGCAAGATTTAATGCCAAGGAGGGAGGTGAGGGAAGAGGAGAAAATCCTTCAAGTATAAATGACTTATTGGGGCATCAATGCACAGGCGACCACAGAGGACTGGCACAGACCACTGAGCCTGTGATTTCTGACGAGGTACGTCCCTGATGTCAGTCACAGCCTGGTGTTTTCCTGTCGCAAAACAGGGAGAGTTTCAAGTTTCCCTCCACTTGCCTGGCCATGTCTGTGGCTGGAGGATGGTTTAAGGTTGGTGGAGACTCAAAAGAGGGGCAGGAACTGGCAACAGTCTTTTGATGCACCTTTGAGTTATAGAAATGATCGCCACCAATTCTACATTCCCACAAAACGTACATCAATCTGAGCGGGACAGAAATCTCACACTTGGCACAGTGCTTTGTTTCTGTATGGAGGCATCCAAGTTCTGCATGGCACAGACCGATTGTCAAAGATTGGGAAGCGTCTCTGGGTGACTGCAGCTTTTACCAGTGGTTCATTCAGTTTTGGTAACCCTAATGTTGACCAGCGCCCCTCTTGGACTGTGCCGCAGTGCTGCATTAGCTTGTCCTTTGAATTTGGCTTGTGCCAGTAGAGGGCAGCCTCTCCGTACTCTTCCTGGCTATCAACAAGCATTTTGTTCAACGGGCTTCCAGGAAAGTGCCCGTGACTTTGTGTAACGGAGCAAGCGTGATAGTGGATGTGACTCGTGCACTTTAGGGGCCATGCAGAGAGTCGACTAATACAGGACTTGCTAAATGAATGTCCACATCAGAGCTCTTTTCCCAGCAATGCAACTGGATTTCTTCATTACACTTCTGTACAATTATAGTACAGGGCTCTTCTGAATCAGAACTAAAAGCATTGTTTTATAAAAGCGACATATTGCAGCCCGGAATTACTGCCCGCCTGTGATTGCTGCAGGGACTCTGAAAATGGCAAACATTGCCAGCAAAATATAATATTAACGCTAATGATAGTTGCAAATGTTTCTTGTGACGAGTTGCCATTGAAACTTAGCAGGGTGTGCTGGCAGAGCCTGTGCAATCTGTACAAACTGCATTTGCTGTTCAGGAGAAGAGGATGCTTTCTTAAGGGCATCTTTTCATGGTCACCAAGGGATTTCAAAACACAATAACGTCCAGAATCTTTGTCGGACGTGAGCAGTATTAAACTGTGGGTTTTAATTTTAGTCAAGTAATGAGATTTGTACCTATGTGGCATCACAGCACTGGAAGAGTTATAGAAAATGTTGAGATCTTTTGAATTTCAAAGATTGTTATTTTCTAAAACTGAAATACACTTTATGTAGGGTGTACTCAGGATTATGACTTGTGTTTGCCTGATTCATTGTTCTGTGACCGTGCTTGAATTTGTTCATGAAGGATACTGAAAACTAATTAAACCTGCACAGAATTAGTTGGAGAGGTGGAGAGAGCAAACTGGCCATTGCAGTGGGTTAGACATCGGAACATAGGAGCAGGAGTAGGCCATTCAGCCCCTTAAGCCTGTTCTGCCATTCAGTGAGATCATGGCTGATCTGTATCCTAACTCCATTTACCCGCCTTAGCTCCATATCCCTCAATACTCTTGGCAAGCAAAAATCTATCGATCTCAGATTTAAATTATTAATTACCACTATTTGCTTGAAGAACTGTTTCCTAACTTCTCTCCTGAATGGCCTGGCTCTGGTTTTAAGGTTATGCCCCCTTGTCCTCGACTCCCCCACCAGCGGGAAAATATTTCTCTCTATCTACCCTATCAATTCCTTTCAAAATCTAAAACCTCAAGACCTGGGTTCAAATCCAGCCCAGACTAATGGGATGATGATCTCCTCTGGTGGCTGTGAGGGCCTTTTGTGAAATGGGTCTGGGGAGGCTCAATCCAGTGAGCATGGGCCCACAGCTCAAAACCGTCCCAGATTCTGCATTAATTGGCAGTTTCACTCAGAGAGCTGAAGGGATGCCTGGGGTGGGAAATAGAAAACGTGCCTTTCTGAGGATGGGGGCCAACGGGCATTATTGGGACAGAGCTGCACTCTGCATTGATTTATGCTAGACCTGGCTTAGGAGAGCTTGGTGCTGCCACTGAAATGGAAAGTGTTCCATTTTGCAGCACCAACATCCCTCACCTTGGCTTGAAAAAAAGTGGAAAAGAGATGTTCAAATGCTTTGTACTGTTTTAATGCCTTTCTTTAAGTTCAGTGGTAGAAATCACAAAGAGCTTCTGCCATCCAAGACCACAGCCACCCCACCCCGACACACGGGGGAATTTTAACCCCTCCCTCCAACAAGACGGGTGGGGGAGGGGGGTTAAATGGGCAAATATGTGAAACCCTCTACGAATACTCCTACTTCCGCTTTCACTGCGGCGGGTTTGGAGGCGTCCGAGAAACCCGCTCTGGAGGGCGGGTCCTTGATTATGATGAGGCTCCGTTCCTCAGATTTTGGCAGCCGTTTAAATTTACTGCTGGCCGGTCAGGTTTCCCAGGGCTCAGGACACCCGGCGGCTAAAGGGAGGCGGGAGATGCCGACTGCAGCAGGTAAGTGCTTTTAGAGCACTGCTTGTAGGCCAGGAGGAGCAGGAGTACTTCCACCCCCCCCCCCCCCCCCCCCGGCCCCTCAAGCAAACTTCCTGCTGTGAGCTGCCTCCCTCCCCGCGATCTGCTGACCTCCCCAGGGGTCCCTGGCTGCCGCCTTCTACCGCTGGCTTTCCCACCCGGCAGCTGGCCAGCCTCTCAATCTGGCTGGCTGCCGGGCGGAAAACGGAGTAAAAATATGCTAATGAGGCCCTGCCGTTAAATTTGGCAGGAACTCCAGGTTTCCTGGCCGCGCACACACGCCCCTGCTCTCTCCCCTCCTCCCCGCAAATATCAGGGCCACTGTGTCAAGCTCAGCATTGTTTCATTTAAGATTGTCACCGGATCAGTGTGAAGTGGGAGGTTACTGCATTAAATACAGGTGGACATAAAAGATCCCATGGCACCATTTGAAGAAGGACAGGTGAGTTCTCCCGGTCACTATTTATCCAACATCTAAAAACTGATGATTTGATCATTTATTTCATTACTGTTTGTGGGATCTGGCTGTGCACAAACTAACTGCTGCATTTCCTATGACTACACTTCATAAAGTACTTCATTGGCTGAGGTCGTTAAAGATGCTATATAAATGCAAGTCTTTTCTTTCTTTTAAATAACGTTATTTAATTGAAGCAGAAGGTGATTGTAGAAGGGAGTACTTTCATTCATCCATTTTTCGTCCATCCTATCCAAGTATGTTTTTCAAGAAAGGTGCCTAGGGCAGCATGCTGGGCACTACAATTGGCCTCAAGACTTGGAGCTAGGGAGGGGGAAGGATGAGCAATGGTTCCTACTTGCTAGAAAATTATCCCTGCTGGGAAATAGGCACCTATGGATGGTGGGTAAGGGTGGCATTGAGCTCAGCTCTCCAGTCTGACATTTGCTATCGATGTTCAACCATGAACAGTGCCCACTGGGAAGGGTCATCCAGTCCCAGTCCAGTCTTTAGAGGGCTGCTGGCACCCATGGAGCTCGGCTGTAGCACAGATCAGCACCTCCAGGAGAGATTTGGAAAATTGGAAAGATAAGCTCAGCGAAGTTCTGTCCCAAGAGGAGATGTGTTTATTTGCTATCACTTTTGGAGGCCTGCTATTTCAATCACCAGATGGTGAGCGCTCAGCTTGTTTCACCTGCAGTACCAGTCCGTGAGCGGTGCTACAGAAAGTGACGTGGACCAACGTCTGGTTTGTTTTGTGAACGACAAACAAGAGAGGCCCGTGCTGGGTCTGTCCGTGTTACTGCATGACTACTGCTATGTCCATCCTTGCCTGGAGCCTGGTAGGCATGATAACCCAGAACCACTTCCTCCTCTTGTTGCTTCCCACAGCAGTGGGTGTGGCTGATGTCGTCAGATCCACATCTTGCCGAGATCAGAAACTCAGAATCCCGCAAAGGATGTCAAGTCGACTCAAATTTTTCTAAAGATGGAAGAGAGTTACGCTAAAGATTATTTTCTTTACATATTTCCTTTCTTAAATAGAAATCAAACACCCTGAAGTGAGGAGAGTAAAGCTTTTCAGACAGTGGTGGAAGCAGAGTCCATTAATAGCTTTTTAATGGAAGTGGGAAAAAAACACTAAAAAAGCAGGGGAACGGGAATAACTGGATAGCTGTTTCAGAGAGACAGCACAGGTGCAATGGGCCAAATAGCCTCTTTCTATGCTGTAAAATTCTGTGATTCTGTGAAATATAGAGGATCAATTTGTACAGAGCAGCCAATTAGATAACTTCTTTCCTGATTGCAGATCTCTCCCAGCACTATTCACAGAGCAGATCTCTCCCAGCACTATTCACAGAGCAGATCTCTCCATGCACTATTCACAGAGCAGATCTCTCCATGCACTATTCACAGAGCAGATCTCTCCATGCACTATTCACAGAGCAGATCTCTCCCTGCACTATTCACAGAGCAGATCTCTCCATGCACTATTCACAGAGCAGATCTCTCCATGCACTATTCACAGAGCAGATCTCTCCCAGCACGATACACAGAGCAGATCTCTCCATGCACTATTCACAGAGCAGATCTCTCCATGCACTATACACAGAGCAGATCTCTCCATGCACTATACACAGAGCAGATCTCTCCCAGCACGATACACAGAGCAGATCTCTCCATACACTATACACAGAGCAGATCTCTCCCAGCACGATTCACAGAGCAGATCTCCCCCTGCACTATACACAGAGCAGATCTCCCCCTGCACTATTCACAGAGCAGATCTCCCCCTGCACTATACACAGAGCAGATCTCCCCCTGCACTATACACAGAGCAGATCTCCCCCTGCACTATACACAGAGCAGATCTCCCCCTGCACTATTCACAGAGCAGATCTCCACCTGCACTATACACAGAGCAGATCTCTCCCTGCACTATACACAGAGCAGATCTCTCCCACCACTATTCACAGAGCAGATCTCTCCCTGCACTATTCACAGAACAGATCTCTCCCAGCACTATTCACAGAGCAGATCTCTCCCTGCACTATTCACAGAGCAGATCTCTCCCTGCACTATACACAGAGCAGATCTCCCCCTGCACTATACACAGAGCAGATCTCCCCCTGCACTATTCACAGAGCAGATCTCCCCCTGCACTATACACAGAGCAGATCTCCCCCTGCACTATACACAGAGCAGATCTCCCCCTGCACTATTCACAGAGCAGATCTCTCCCTGCACTATACACAGAGCAGATCTCTCCCACCACTATTCACAGAGCAGATCTCTCCCTGCACTATTCACAGAACAGATCTCTCCCAGCACTATTCACAGAGCAGATCTCTCCCTGCACTATACACAGAGCAGATCTCTCCCTGCACTATTCACAGAGCAGGTCTCTCCCTGCACTATTCACAGAGCAGGTCTCTCCTTGCACTATACACAGAGCAGATCTCTCCCAGCACTATTCACAGAGCAGATCTCTCCCTGCACTATTCACAGAGCAGATCTCTCCCTGCACTGTACACAGAGCAGATCTCTCCCAGCACTATTCACAGAGCAGATCTCTCCCTGCACTGTACGCAGAGCAGATCTCTCCCTGCACTGTACGCAGAGCAGATCTCTCCCTGCACTGTACGCAGAGCAGATCTCTCCCTGCACTGTACGCAGAGCAGATCTCTCCCTGCACTGTACGCAGAGCAGATCTCTCCCTGCACTGTACGCAGAGCAGATCTCTCCCTGCACTGTACGCAGAGCAGATCTCTCCCTGCACTATACACAGAGCAGATCTCTCCCTGCACTATTCAGAGCAGATCTCTCCCTGCACTTTACGCAGAGCAGATCTCTCCCTGCACTGTACGCAGAGCAGATCTCTCCTTGCACTGTACACAAAGCAGATCTCTCCCTGCACTGTTCACAGAGCAGATCTCTCCCTGCACTGTTCACAGAGCAGATCTCTCCCTGCACTATACACAGAGCAGATCTCCCCCTGCACTATTCACAGAGCAGATCTCTCCCTGTACCATTCACAGAGCAGATCTCTCCCTGCACTGTTCACAGAGCAGATCTCTCCCTGCACTGTACGCAGAGCAGATCTCTCCCTGCACTGTACACAGAGCAGATCTCTCCCTGCACTGTTCACAGAGCAGATCTCTCCCTGCACTATTCACAGAGCAGATCTCTCCCAGCACTGTTCACAGAGCAGATCTCTCCCTGCACTGTTCACAGAGCAGATCTCTCCCTGCACTAAACACAGATGGGCGGAACAGTGGCAAATGGAATTTAACCCGGAAAAGTGCGAGGTGATGCACTTTGGAGGGACTAACAAGGCAAGGGAATACACAATGAATGGGAGGACCCTAGGCAAGACAGAGGGTCAGAGTGATCTTGGTGTGCAAGTTCACAGATCCCTGAAGGCGGCGGAACAGGTAGATAAGGTGGTAAAGAAGGCATATGGGATACTTGCCTTTATTAGCCGAGGCGTAGAATATAAGAGCAAGGAGGTTATGATGGAGCTGTATAAAACACTGGTTAGGCCACAGCTGGAGTACTGTGTGCAGTTCTGGTCGCCACACTACAGGAAGGATGTGATCGCTTTGGAGAGGGTGCAGAGGAGATTCACCAGGATGTTACCAGGGCTGGAGCGCTTCAGCTATGAAGAGAGACTGGGAAGATTGGGTTTGTTTTCCTTGGAGCAGAGGAGGCTGAGGGGGGACATGATTGAGGTGTACAAAATTATGAGGGGCACAGATAGGATGGATACTAAGGAGCTTTTTCCCTTCGTTGAGGGTTCTATAACAAGGGGACATAGATTCAAGGTAAAAGGCGGGAGGTTTAGAGGGGATTTGAGAAAGAACTTTTTCACCCAGAGGGTGGTTGGAGTCTGGAACTCACTGCCTGAAAGGGTTGTGGAGGCAGGAACCCTCACAACATTCATGAAGCATTTGGATGAGCACTTGAAATGCCATAGCATACAAGGCTACGGACCAAATGCTGGAATATGGGATTAGAGTAGACAGGGCTGATGGCCGGCGCGGACACGATGGGCCGAAGGGCCTCTATCCGTGCTGTATGACTCTATGACTCTATAAGATATCTTAAGATGCCGTCTTATGGCGTCCAAACTTTTTGTCTTTGTAGGCTACGTAGCTGAACACCATGGGTGCTCTTGGGTTGCATATAAAGTTTAAATCCGCATATAAAGTTTAAATCCGCATATAAAGTTATATATAGCAAATAAAGTTTAAATCCACATTCCCATTAATTTGCAGACATCTCAAGTTGCTGAAATGAACAGATCTAGGTGTGCTGATTTAGGATTTATCCACAATAAGGCAACAGCATGAAGATCAGCCCTTTCCAAACCGGCAGGCCCAGTAAATTCAAAAAGAACAAACTAGCAAAAAAGAAATGTGCTCACAAATAGACTGAGTTTCCTGGGCTTCGATGGCTGGATTGCCAGGGCCACGAGGCTGCAGGTCGGACACCTCTACCTTAAGAGATAGTAGAGAGCGCAGAAATGTTTCTGTGGAGCACTGTGTTCTGGATAAGACTGTTGATTTTTACTCATTTTCAGTGACTTATATGTGCCAAACTCCCTGGGAGTCATTTTAAGTATGGTCGATGGTGTAAAATGGGTGACATTGAATTGGCTGCCCATTACTTCAATGGAAAGGAAAATTGGGCCTGGTGTATAATGAGTGGTTAGTTCAGTATCGCCATTTTTAACCCATTGGCCAAAGTTAAAATTCCCCCCCCCCCCTTTTTTTGTTGAAGTGGCAGGATTGGGAGTGTTGTATGAAAAATCACTGTCGTGACCCTTCTTAAATTACACCTTGTAATCAAAGACAGAACATTTACGTGGGTTGCCTAGGAGCTTACAGCAAGTGGCCAGCGTAATGGCATTCCAAGGGAGGCTAGCATTGAGTGGTAGAACACCGATTTGTGACCAGGTTTCTCCACATGTTAAGCTACTGAACTTGGTCATGCCATCAGGGGAGATTTTGAGCAGGCAGGGAGGTTGGAAGGGGAGGCTGGCAGCGTTGCTGCCCACAATTAAGCTGTACAGGCCAGTGATGTGTGTTCTCACCCGTTAGCGTATACCTACCTCCCCCAGCCATTGGGAAATATCGAGCAGGCAGAAAACCAAACATCAACATTTATATAGCATAATAAATGTTCGAAGGAATTTCACTGGTGGCTGTAAGGAAAACTGATGCAGGGCCAGGAAAAGAAAGTTTAGGAAGGGTGAGTGCATGCTTGGTTAAAGAGATGTGTTTTGAGAAGGTTTTTAATGGAGGTGGAAATGCAGAGAACTTTAGAGAGGGAATTCCAGGGAGTAGGACCCAGTTAGCTGAAGGTTCTGCCACCAATGGTGGGACAAAGGAAGAGTGGATACACAAAAGGCTGACGTCAAGAGGAAGGAATGTTCGAGGGGGATATAGTGCTGGAGGAGAATGCTGAGATAGATTGGGGTGAGGCCATGGAGAGATTTAAAGAAGAGGATGAGGCGTTTAAATTGAATGCACTGTTGAATTGAATTAACCTGATGCTGTGGAGTCTGGCCTGGAGTATAAAGGAAATGGAGGGATTTATTCTACAATATCACAGCTACTGCTCCTTGAACTTGTGTCAAGGTTTTGTTTACAATGATGTGGTTACTGTGCTCAGGTACTGTGATGTAAGTGAAAGGTTAATGGAGATAGTGAGGTGTAGAATCACACAATGCCCGGTACCTTCTGCCGTGAAATGACCTGCAGTGTTACCAGCAGAGATCACAGATGAAGCTGCTTGGTGCATATCAAGTGCTCATTAAAAATCCAGCCCAGTCGTACGTGTGTTTCAGATTATTTTTTAAACTCTTATTTCATAGAACAGTAAATCATTATTTCCTAATAGCTTTATTGGTATATAACTGGGTTAATACTGTACCTTTCAGTCAACTACGAGTGACAATCTGCCTCTGAGGATTTTTCATCTCAGGTTTAGCTGCATCTTGTGCTATATGACACCTGAAATGGATGTAGAACAGCCCCAGTCTTGCCTTTAGTGCGTGCGGGTTCATGGTACATACTGTCCCTAAGTCAGCACTTATTTACAATAAATTGTCGATCCAACCCAGCAATGCCACAGAATAGCTGTTGTTGGAAATGGAAAGATGTCACGTTGGTGCAGTAGGAGTGCTCTTCTGAGGCTACAGTTAAGACACTTTGTTGGGGCAGTGTAAAGGGAGCTATAACCTGCGAGTAACCCATTCTGTACCTAACCTGGGGGTGTTTGATACTGAGACTTGGGTGCCTGATATGGGAAAGCACCGACATCCTCACTTTAATGAGCACAAAATTCACAATACCAAAGTCATACTTTATATAAGTGCTGTAACCTGTACTCAGGGAACAGTGTTGTTTGAAGTGGCAATCTGCAGCTTTCAGAGATACGGCAGGGCCAGTTTCATTGAATGGAACATCAGTATTCCCAGCACTAAACGTAAAATCCGTACCAGCTCCAATTATAATTTCTGCTGTATATAAATACAGTACATTTAGAGACAGCAACTTACTTTAACATGGTTTTAAAAAAATGGAAGGATGTTGGTGCTCAGTGTAAAAGCAAAAACTATCAACATTTACATTCTTTATGTCTCAGAAACGGTTCCCCAGTTGTATTTCTGGTAACTGTTCCACGTTTAAGATGCATGAGGAAAGGACCGGACACAGGAAATTTTAAAAAGTACATTTATGACATGATCTTCAAGAATCCAAAATCAACAGTAACTAATATTTTGAATTGTACTAATTATTGTTATTCTTATGCCTTGGTTGTGCTAACTTGGCCTGTACATATTTAATTTAAAACAGTCTGCTCATGTCCTGTTTCATTGGTGCACCTTAAACATTTTTAATTAAATTGACAAAGGAGCTAATAAAATGATTTGTAACGCTCCTTTTTTAAGTGCCTGTTTCCGGAGAATCGCTGGTGTAATATTGCTACGACAATCCCCTAGTTGCTAATCCAAAACAAAAATGTGTAGCTTTCTCAAAGCTTGACCTCAGTGGTTGTTGGGACCGAGGAGATCGGCCTTCATTATGCAAAAACATACAAGGGTAAATTTCATAAAGTTTGCTTCCACCACAGCACCTCGTACGCTTCCAGTGTCAAGTGGAAAATCACGGGCGTATTACCTTTTTTTTTATTTGTTCATGGGATGTGGGCGTCGCTGGCAAGGCCGGCATTTATTGCCACGCCCTAATTGCCCTTGAGAAGGTGGTGGTGAGCCACCTTCTTGAACCGCTGCAGTCCATGTGGTGAAGGTCCTCCCACAGTGCTGTTGGGTAGGGAGTTCCAGGATTTTGACCCAGCGACGATGAAGGAACAGCGATATATTTCCAAGTCGGGATGGTGTGTGACTTGGAGGGGAACATGCAGGTGGTGTTGTTCCCAGGTACCTGCTGCTCTTGTCCTTCTAGGTGGTAGAGGTCGTGGGTTGGGAGGTGCTGTCGAAGAAGCCTTGGCGAGTTGCTGCCGTGCATCCTGTGGATGGTACACACTGCAGCCACTGTGCGCCGGTGGTGAAGGGAGTGAATGTTTAGGGTGGTGGATGGGGTGCCAATCAACTGGGCTGCTTTGTCCTGGATGGTGTCGAGCTTCTTGAGTGTTGTTGGAGCTGCACTCATCCAGGCAAGTGGAGAGTATTCCATCACACTCCTGACTTGTGCCTTGTAGATGGTGGAAAGGCTTTGGGGAGTCAGGAGGTGAGTCACTCGCCGCAGAATACCCAGCCTCTGACCTGCTCTTGTAGCCACAGTATTTATATGGCTGGTCCAGTTAAGTTTCTGGTCAATAGTGACCCCCAGGATGTTGATGGTGGGGGATTCGGCGATGGTAATGCCGTTGAATGTCAAGGGGAGGTGGTTGGACTCTCTCTTGTTGGAGATGGTCATTGCCTGGCACTTGTCTGGCGCAAATGTTACTTGCCACTTATCAGCCCAAGCCTGGATGTTGTCCAGGTCTTGCTGCATGCGGGCTCGGACTACTTCATTATCTGAGGGGTTGCGAATGGAACTGAACACTGTGCAATCATCTGCGAACATCCCCATTTCTCACCTTATGATGGAGGGAAGGTCATTGATGAAGCAGCTGAAGATGGTTGGGCCTAGGGCACTGCCTTGAGGAACTCCTGCAGCAATGTCCTGGGGCTGAGATGATTGGCCTCCAACAACCACTACCATCTTCCTTTGTGCTAAGTATGACTCTAGCCACTGTAGAGTTTTCCCCCTGATTCCCATTGACTTCAATTTTACTAGGGCTCCTTGGTGCCACACTCGGTCAAATGCTGCCTTGATGTCAAGGGCAGTCACTCTCACCTCACCTCTGGAATTCAGCTCTTTTGTCCATGTTTGGACCAAGGCTGTAATGAGGTCTGGAGCCGAGTGGTCCTGGCGGAACCCAAACTGAGCATCGGCGAGCAGGTTATTGGTGAGTAAGTGCTGCTTGTTAGCACTGTCGACAACACCTTCCATCACTTTGCTGATGTTCGAGAGTAGACTGATGGGGCGGTAATTGGCCGGATTGGATTTGTCCTGCTTTTTGTGGACAGGACATACCTGGGCAATTTTCCACATTGTCGGGTAGATGCCAGTGTTGTAGCTGTACTGGAACAGCTTGGCTAGAGGTGCAGCTATTTCTGGAGCATAAGTCTTCAGCACTACAGCCGGGATGTTGTCGGGGCCCATAGCCTTTGCTGTATCCAGTGCACTCAGCCGTTTCTTGATATCACGTGGAGCGAATCGAATTGGCTGAAGACTGGCTTCTGTGATGGTGGAGATATCGGGAGGAGGCAGAGATGGATCATCCACTCAACACTTATGGGTGAAGATAGTTGCAAATGCTTCAGCCTTGTCTTTTGCACTCACATGCTGGACTTTGCCATCATTGAGGATGAGGATGTTTGCAGAGCCTCCTCCTCCCGTTAGTTGTTTAATTGCCCACCACCATTCACGACTGGACGTGGCAGGACTGCAGAGCTTTGATCTGATCCATTGGTTGTGGAATCGCTTAGCCCTGTCTATAGCATGTTGCTTCCGCTGTTTAGCATGCATGTAGTCCTAAGTTGTAGCTTCACCAGGTTGGCACCTCATTTTTAGGTACGCCTGGTGCTGCTCCTGGCCTGCTCTTCTACACTCCTCATTGAACCAGGGTTGATCCCCTGGCTTGTTGGTAATGGTAGAGTGAGGAATATGCCGGGCCATGAGGTTACAGATTGTGCTGGAATACAATTCTGCTGCTGCTGATGGCGCACAGTGCCTCATGGATGCCCAGTTTTGAGCTGCTAGATCTGTTGGATGGTGTCCTCAGTGTGAAGAGGGGACTTCATCTCCACGAGGACTGTGCGGTGGTCACTCCTACCAATACTGTCATGGACAGATGCATTTGCGACAGGTAGATTGGTGAGGACGAGGTCAAGTAAGTTTTTCCCTCGTGTTGGTTCGCTCACCACCTGCCGCAGGCCCAGTCTAGCAGCTATGTCCTTTAGGACTCGGCCAGCTGGGTCAGTAGTGGTGCTACCAAGCCACTCTTGGTGATGGACATTGAAGTCCCCCACCCAGAGTACATTCTGTGCCCTTGCGACCCTCAGTGCTTCCTCTAAGTGGTGTTCAACATGGAGGAGGACTGATTCATCAGCTGACGGAGGGCGGTAGGTGGTAATCAGCAGGAGGTTTCCTTGCCTGGAATGTTCCGTAAACACTGGCTGAGCACACGGCCCTGCGTTTGTCAGCAGGGAAGGGGTTAATAAAAATCAAAGTGAAATGTTGACCACAGAAATTAGTAGTTGTTGCAACCAGGCACATTTTGCTGTGCTGGGGACACATCTACCGATTGAAACAAGAAACGAAAGGGCACGGTTCCCTTCAAACTGAACATCCTCTCCAGTTGTCAAGACACATCTGGGTCCTGCTGTATAATGGCAGGGAGAAAAAACATGTGGGTGTAACTTTGCCAGTGTTTACATTTTAAAAGTTACGCTTGCACAGACAAAAGTGCTCCCTGAATAAACTGAAATATATTGAGCTTATGTGGGTGGTTATGAAAAGCTGATCTCAAGTAATTAACCCTAAAAGAGGATGCTCATCAGTGCACTGAAAATATAAATTGCATTTAGCAGCTTTTTATTTTCAGTATCTATAGTTTTCCAGTCAAAGATTTTCAAGCATTCATTCTGTACAAGGATAAAGATTTCCCCAAACCCTGCTCGAGACTGATGGTGCTTTTTCGAGTGCTGCTGGAGCAAATGAGTTTGCTTTGAGCAATGCTTCGGTGCACTCTAGCACTGGAGGAGGCAGGTTGGGCTGTAAATATTAGAAGATGTACAATAAATCAACAGATTATCCTAAGGACACAAAGAGAGCAATTTGTGGCTGGGAGCATTTGACAGATAGTTTGAAGAAAGCAGATGATTGCCCGACTCTCGTTTCAGGTCTCCATGCAGCGCCCGGAGGCATTTCAGTGTTATTGTTGTATATTGATGTTACGGTTACCGCTGAGTGGCTAGCAGTGACAGATGTCTATAATTACAGCCAGAGCTGGCAGGATTCAGAAGCTTGGCAATGTAGAACAATTAGCTCCTGCCTGGTGCACCCCAGAGTATTGTTGAAATTGCTGGTGTAACGGAGTGCAATTGGTGGATACAGTGTCTGTTGCCCTCGGGACAATGGAGGAAATACAATACAAGCACCATTGTCACAAGCCATGGTCTAATCATTTCCTAGATTTTCGAATCGGCCCTGGTAAATGGTTCATCCTCTACCCTGTGTTTTAGCTGCAGTTTTTGTTCTGTTACCAGTCTTTTAATCAAGATTGCACATCATATGTGTGAATTACCAAAGCCTCCGAAGTTCAGTCAACTTGTGTGTATTTTGTGGGCTGTGTTTACAGAGGCCGGAGCACAGGACAGATTTAGATGAAATGTACATTGCATCAGCACTGAGTTTACTTGGAAGGAAGGTAATCAAAAATAGGTGTGCATGCAGCATGTGTGTTGGAGTTGCTGGATTGGCCACTGTACAATTGGGAGATATTATGAAAGGGTTTAATTCAGGAAGTATCACCAACTGCCCTAGCATGGCTTGTATATGTTAAATAGAATCTACAGCAGAGAAACACGTCCTCAGATAATGCAGCAAGACCTGGACAACATGGCAAGTAACATGCACGCCAGACAAGTTGCAGGCAATGACCATCTCCAACAATGTGGAGATGCCGGTGATGGACTGGGGTGGACAAATGTAAGGAATCTTACAACACCAGGTTATAGTCCAACAGTTTTATTTGAAAATCACAAGCTTTCGGAGCTTACCTCCTTCGTCAGGTGAGTGAGTGAAGGGTTCTAAGATCTCATAGCATATATTAGCCTGGGAGACGATCACAGCAATCAAAGGTGTCGTTGGTGTTCAGACAGGTTAGCCACGGAAAACATTACATCCCAGTATACTGAATACACAACGGGTCAGATTACAAAGCCAGAGAGAGAAAGAGACCCGAAAGGCAGAGAGAGAGAGAATGTCCAGTTGTATTAGAAACAGATAACTTTTTTTTCCTGCTGGTGTGGTTACGTGTAGCGTGACATGAACCCAAGATCCCGGTTGAGGCCGTCCTCATGGGTGCGGAACTTGGCTATCAATTTCTGCTCAACGATTTTGCGTTGATTTTTCGAGACACACGACAACGCAAAATCGTTGAGCAGAAATTGATAGCCAAGTTCCGCACCCACGAGGACGGCCTCAACTGGGATCTTGGGTTCATGTCACGCTACACGTAACCACACCAGCGGAAAAAAAAGTTATCTGTTTTTAATACAACTGGACATTCTCTCTCTCTCTCTCTGCCTTTCGGGTCTCTTACTCTCTCTGGCTTTGTAATCTGATCCATTGTGTATTCAGTATACTGGGATGTAATGTTTTCCGTGGCTAACCTGTCTGAACACCAACGACACCTTTGATTGCTGTGATCGTCTCCCAGGCTAATATATGTTATGAGATCTTAGAACCCTTCACTCACTCACCTGACGAAGGAGGTAAGCTCCGAAAGCTTGTGATTTTCAAATAAAACTGTTGGACTATAACCTGGTGTTGTAAGATTCCTTACATCTCCAACAAGAGAGAGTCTAACCACCTCCCCTTGACATTCAGTGGCATTACCATCACCAAAGCCCCCACCGTCAACATCCTGGGGGTCACCATTGACCAGAAACTTAACTGGACCAGCCACGTAAATACTGTGGCTACAAGAGCAGATCAGAGGCTGGGTATTCCGTGGCAAGTGACTCACCGCCTGACTCCCCAAAACCTTTCCACCAAATACAAGGCACAAGACAGGAGTGTGATGGAATACTCTCCACTTGCCTGGATGAGTGCAGCTCCAACAACACTCAAGAAGCTTGACACCATCCAGGACAAAGCAGCCCACTTGATTGGCACCCCATCCACCACCCTAAACATTCACTCCCTTCACCACCGGTGCACCGTGGCTGCAGTGTGTACCATCCACAGGATGCACTGTGAGACTCGCCGAGGCTACTTCGACAGCACCTCCCAAACCCGCGACCTCTACCACCTAGAAGGACAAGGGCATCAGGCACATGGGATCAACACCACCTGAATATTCCCCCCCCAAGTCACACACCATCCACACTTGGAAATATATTGCCGTTCCTTCATCGTCGCTGGGTCAAAATCCTGGAACTCCCTACCTAACAGCACCATGGAGAACCTTCACCACACGGACTGCAGCAATTCAAGAAGGCGACTCGCCACGACCTTCTCAAGGGCAAATAGGGATGGGCAATAAATGTTGGCCTTGCCAACGACACCCACATCCCATGAACGAATAAAAAAAAGGCCATTTGGCCCAACCGCTCTATGCCGATGTTTATACTCCACACAAGCCTCCTCCCAATCTCTTTTCACACTGCCCCAAAACCCTCTATTCCCTTCTCCCTCCTCAAGCCTCCCCTTAAATGGCCAATGCTATCTGCTTCAGCCACTCCATGTAGCAGCAAGTTCCACACTCTCACCATTCTCTGTGTGAAGAAATTCCTTCTAAATTTGATCTGTTAGTGACTAGCTTATATTTGCGCCCCCTTGTTCTGGACATACCCACAAGTGGGAAACAGTTTCTCCACATCCACTCTATCAAACCCAATAATTTTAAAAACACAGTGCTCCAAGTGTGGTCTAACCAAGGTTCTATATAAATTTAACATTAGCTCCCTGCTTTTATATTCTATTCCTCCAGAAATGAGCTCCAGAGCTTTGTTTGCACTCTTCATGGCCTTATCCACTTGTGTTGCTACTTTTAGTCATTTATGTATCTGTATTCTCCTCGATCCCATTTAGCTTCTTACCTACCAAGGATCAAGTGGCCTCCTTATTCCTCCCACCAAAATGAACCACCTCACACTTAGCTATATTGAATTTCATTTGCCATTTACCCGCCCACTCTGCGAGCCTGTTTATGTCTTCCTGTATTTTGGTGCAGCCCTCCACATTATTATCTGTACCCCACCCCCCTCAATTTGGTATCATCACGTTAACCCTTCCTCAACAAAGTGTGAGGACCACTGCATGAAGTGAAAGTGCACAGCAATTGAGGCGGGGGGTGAGGAATATTGTTCCCGAAGTTCGACTGACCTTTGTCCGGTGCACTAATTTTGCCTTAGTCGGTGTTTCTGATACTGTCCTCACAGTCTTGCAGGCAACAGGAACCATTGCATGTTGGAGTTACCTTGGTGGGTTAAGAAAGGGAAGTTTTAATGAGTTGAGAGGAGACATAGCATGAAGAACTCAAAAGTCAGCAGAAAAAAGGGACATATGACAGATGTCAGATTGATAACACAAGTGAGAACCAGGCTGAATGTAGAAAGTTCAGAGGGGAAGTGAAAAAGGAAATAAGAGGGGCAAAGAAAGTGTATGAGAATAGACTGGGGGATAACATAAAAGAGAATCCAAAAGTCTTCTACAGGCATGTAAACAGTAAACGGGTAGTAAGAGGAGGGGTGGGACCGATCAGGGACCAAAAAGGAGATCTATTCATGGAGGCAGAGGGCAAGGCTGAGGTACTTAATGAGTACTTTGCATCTGTCTTACCAAGGAAGAAAATGCTGCCAGAGTCTCAGTAAAGGAAGAGGTAGTTGAGATACTGGATGGGCTAATAATTGCTAAGAGGAGGTACCAGAAAGGCTAGCTGTACTTAAAGTAGATAAGTCACTGGGTCCGGATGGAATGCATCCTAGGTTGCTGAGGGAAGTAAGGGTGGAAATTGCGGAGGTACTGGCCATAATCTTCCAAACATCCTTAGAGACGGGAGTGGTGCCAGAAGACTGGAGAATTGCAAATGTTACACCCTTTGTACGGATAAACCCAGCAACTATAGGCCAGTCAGTTTAACCTCAGTGGTGGGGAAACTTTTAGAAACGATAATGCAGGACAGAATTAGCAGTCACTTGGACGAGTGTGGATTGATTAGGGAAAGCCAGCACGAATTTGTTAAAGGCAAATCGTGTTTAACTTAATTCTAAGAATTTTTTGATGAGATAACGGAGAAGGTTGATGAGGGCAATTAGGTTGATGTGGTGTATATGGACTTTAAAAAGGCGTTTGATAAAGTGCCGCATAATAGTTTTGTCATCAAGATTGCGGCCCATGGAATAAAGGGGGCAGTAGCAGCATGGATACAAAATTTGCTAAGTAACAGGAAGCAGAGAGTAGTGGTGAACGGTTGTTTTTCTGACTGGAGGGAGGTGTACAGTGGTGTTCCCCAGGGGTTGGTACTGGGACCACTGCTTTTCTTGATATATGTTAATGACTTGAACTTGGGTGTACAGGGCACAATTTTCAAATTTGCAGATGACACAAAACTTGGAAGTGTAGTGAAGTGAGGAGGATAGTGATAGACTTCAAGAGGATATAGACAGGCTGGTGGAATGGGCGGACACGTGGCAGATGAAATTTAATGCAGAAAAATGTGAAGTGATACATTTTGGTAGGAAGATCGAGGCGATATAAACTAGAGGGCTCAATTCTAAAAGGGGCACAGGAACAGAGAGATCTGGGGGTATATGTGCATAAATCATTGAAAGTGGCAGGGCAGGTTGAGAAAGCGGTTAAATAAGCATACGGAATCCTAGGCTTTATAAATAGAGGCATAGAGTACAAAAGTAAGGAAGTCATGATGAACCTTTATAAAACACCACAACTGGAGTATTGTGTCCAGTTCTGGGCACTGCACTTTAGGAAAGATGTGAAGGCCTTAGAGAGGGCCCAGAAAAGATTTACGAGAATGATTCCAGGGATGAGGGACTTTAGTTGCATGGATAGACTGGACAAGCTGGGGTTGTTCTCCTTGAACAGAGAAGGTTAAGAGGAGATTTGATAGAGGAAATCAAAATCATTAAGGGTCTAGACAGAATAGATAGAGAAAAACTGTTCCCATTGGCGGAAGGGTCAAGAACCAGAGGACATAGGTTTAAGGTGATTGGCAAAAGAACCAAAGGTGACATGAGGAAAAACTTTTTTATACAGCGAGTGGTTAGGATCTGGAATGCACTGCCCGAGGGGATGGTGGAGGCAGATGCAGTCGTGCCTTTCAAAAGGGAACTGGATAAGTACTGGAAAGGAAAAAATTTGCAGGGCTACAGGGATAGGGCAGGGGAGTGGGACTAGCTGGCATGGACTCGATGGGCCGAATGACCTCCTTGCTGTAACCTTTCTATGATTCTATGATTAGCAGTGATTATCAATTATTGAAATGAATCCTGTGGTTGTGTTTGTCACCCCTTTAGCATTTCAGCAGAGTTGAATAATGCTCTCCATCAAAGAGGAATTCACTGCATTTAAACACTTTCTTCACATCAACTGCCAGGGAAATGTTGGCAAGGCTGAAAATTCTAACAGATAGATTTACCTTTGCAAAGTGTAAAGAATGCTGTGTTTCAGCAAGCTTGGCTTTGCAGATACTGAAATAGAACTTTATTAGCGTTTCATACCTGTTTGTGTATAGTAATTCTTTTTCTGGTTGAAGTCCTGTTGTTTAATGCAGAGTTTTTAGACAATTGACCATTCAGTAATGAGATATATTTTCTCAAATGGCCCTGGAAGAGGCATAATGTCGAGGTATGCAGGAATCTTTGGAGGTATTAAGAGTTTTCACAGGCAATTTCTTAAACCTTAAATGAGAGAGAAAGAAATAACTCGAATTTATATAGCACTTATCATGTTTATTAAGACATCCCAAAGCACTTCACATACAATGAATTCTTCTTGAATTGTAGTCACCGTTATTATGTACCCAAATGTGGCAGCTATTTTGCACATACCCCAGAAACATCAATGGGCAGTTAACCTATTTTTTCGGTGGAGTTTGTTGAAGAAGGAATGTTAGCCAGGACACTGGGTGAACTCCTTGAACAGCATAATGGGTCTTCAGGGATCCTTTACATTGGGGTTAGCAGAACGGGCAGATGGGGCTTTGGTTTAACCTCCGACAGTGCAGCACTCTCTCAGTGAGAGTCACACTGGAGTGTCAGCCTAGATAATGTGCTAAAGTGCTGTTGTGGGGCTTGAACCCACAATGTTCTGATTTGGGGGAGAGTTTTGCCAACAGAGCCAAACTGACACATTGCTGATTCAAAAAAACGTGTAAATATTAGAAATTTGAAATAAGAGCTGAAAATACACAACAGGGTCTGTCAGCATCTAAGGGAAAATGCTTCATAGGGAGAGCCTTTGTCAGGCCTGCTCTGAAGCAACATTTCCCTGTCTTTTCCCTCTCAGCTACTGACAACCCTGCTCTTCTTTTCCAGCATTTTCAGCTTGTGTTTTAAACCTGAAATATCACATACACTGTACATAATTTTTTTTGTTTGCTTTGTCAGTCGTTTCCAGCACTGAAACATTACTTCCGCTGTGCTCGTTTTTTTAGACAAGTAACACTTTCTAGAACACATAAATCACTGGCATTGTGTTGTTATGATTGGAGACAGCAAAATAAAATGAAATGACTGCTGTCACTTTAAAAAAAATTGTTTCAGCCTTAAGTCAATTATATAAAGTACTAGGAGTAGGAAATGTTTACAATGAGCGTGACAACGACACAGATTTAAGAATGTGAAATGTGCATTACTATCTAATCAGTGCCTAGTATATTCCAATATATATTTTAATTTATTAGCCAAGCCCAGTACAATGTAGGTAGAATTGTTTCTATTTATTTATATTCACTTAATAGGCAGCTATTGCTACATGGTACTTGTTTAAATGGATTAGATCCGTTTAAAGCTATGCCACATACATATTCATAGGAACAAATGGTTTCACTTCGAGTAAATTAAAAAAATGCCTCACTTAATGCTGAAACAGGAGAAACAAAAGAAGGTTGTTGTCATTGTTAACGAGTGCCTCAATTTACTGTTCAATGGGGCAGATAAATGGATTTAGGAGCTAATAATCATGCCTGTCACTCAAGGCTGGTGTGTGGAATCCCAGCGGTAAAGGAGAGCCCATGGGATGAAAGGGATGACATGGTATTTGATGGGATGATGGGTATCCAGACTAATGGATGATAAAAGGATTGGAAATAGTTACAAGGATAATTGTGGATTAAAAGGTTGCTTCATTGTTGCCTTGTTTTTATTAAAAAAAACTTCTGTTTTGCTTGCTTCTTTACTGTAACAGCATTGTTCCCTAGTAGGCCTTGTATTTTTGAATGGGAAAATTAAGGCTATATATATACATTCGTATATTTGATTTGGCTTCAATAGCCTGCAAATAAACCTGTTTAATTAGAGATCAAGTAAGTGATTTATGATAGAGGTTAACTGTACTTGTTTCTGGAACTAATGACCAGTAATTTCCCTTGTATGTCACCACATCGATTGTCAATGTTTTTTTTTATCATTTCCTGTGTACAAAATTAAAAGATTATGCAGAGATAAAAACAGAAACTGCAGATGCTGGAAATCGGAAATAAAATCCTAAGTGCTGGAAATGTACAGAAGGTCAGTCAGCATCTGAAAGGAGATAAAAACAGCTTCAGATTGAGAGCCTTCATCACTTCACCTCTAATCTAAACCTGCCTTTTCTCAGATGATGATTGACCTACTGTGTAATTCCAGCATTTTCCATTTTTATTGAATGCCTGATTGCACAGACTTGGATAAACTCACTTTTCATGGGTCTTTGGCCTATTAAATATATGAAAAAAGCCCTTTTATTCTCTCCAGCCAAGAATCTGAGAGGGCAGCCTGTTCCTAAGTCTCTCTCCTGCTCTATAATTGGCTACAAGGCAGTAAATGATAGAGGTGGTCTATCTCTGATGGTTTTTTTCCTCTCATTCCGGTTGGATAATTATTGGAAATCATGTTTCAACGATCTGCACTTTGTAAACAGATGTGTTGAAACCAGTACTGACAAATGTCAAACCAAGATTTGAATGTGAAGTCATCCCAATTGAATTTAGGCAAGTAATGTGAGACCACACAGTCCCACAAAGCTTTGGATTTGCATTATGCGTAGTATAACTCAAATCAGTTAAAGCGAACATCTTAAAATTAATTCTTAATCTTGTTAATGATGGCAGAGAGCAAACTGTTCTGTTAGCACTTTGTAAACAGTGAAATTGTCAGCAATATTTGGATGCAGGTGAGCTTTGTATTTTTCCTGGCCAGATTCTTCACTCACACCACTGAACAAAGAGGAACTTTCCAGAAATGTTTTAAATGTGTGTATCACTGCTAAAAGATTTCCCACTGCACATCGAACTGGCATGGCCTAATGTTGATACCAAACGGGAAAAATAAGTTAATAAATTAGTTTCTTCCAATTCTGGCCTGTTGTGCATCCCCGATTTCCTTTGCTCCACCATCAAGGGCCGTGCCTTCAGCTGTTTAGGCCCTTAGCTCCAGAATTCCCTCCCTAAACCTCTCTGCCTCTCCACCTCTCTCTCCTCCTCGCCACCTCTACCCACCCTTGCCAGCCTCAAGTGCTGGGGCAGCTTCCTGGGTTCTTTAAATCACAGGGGATGAAAATTCCAGCCTGAGCTCAAATTCTGTTTGTACACTAGAATAAATCCTGATGTCTGTGCTTCTGACCTGCAAATTTCAGCCTTTCAATTAAAAATCCATAAATCAATTGCAAATTAATTTTTTGCCTGATTTTGGCCTAAGACACTTCATTAATTACCTTTTTTTTCCAACTGTTTCTCCCACCAGGTTTATGTCCGAATATCTGAAGTTTTGAGCCTCACTGATGAGACCCGCGTTCTTGAAGCATTTGTGGCAAAAGTGTAAGTATGTTTCAAAAAAATGCTTTGCCTGCTCAGTGAGGTAAGGTATGGTGGGGGCAACTGTGCTGTTGTTTGGGGAACAGAAAATGAAATCATTTCTGAATTCTTTGGCAATTTAAGTGCAGTGCCAAAAGCCACACTCATTATTGGAGTGCATCAGTACAAAGTGGTTTTGCTTCACAGCTGCACTGCAGTTATAGAGTAAACGCATCCTGAATCTGGTGTCACCAGAACCAGGTGAAGTGAGACTCGATGGAGGAGAAAATCATATTCCACTTAATTTCACAGCCAGTTCAGGTCTTCACACCCAGTTTACACTCAGTGCAAAGTGCTTTTGGCTTCACATCGGTGCTAGAACTGTGAAGTGTGAATGCACCAATAATGTAATCTCACCAATGCTTTCCAGCAGCCAGTATAATAAAGAAAGAACTTGCATTTATATTGTGCCTTCCACGACCTCAGGATGTCTCAAAGCACTTTACAGCCAATGAAGTACTTTTGAAGTATAACCACTGTTGTAATGTAGGGAGCTTGGACTTGCCCAGTATGGATCTATGTATGTCTGCTATTCCGACATTCTTTTGGCAATTTGCTGTCTATACAGCAAGACAAGTTTTCGTAGTAGATACAGCACAAGAGGAGGTCATTCGGCCCATTGTGCCTGTGCCAACTCTTTGAAATAGCTATCCAATTAATCCCATTCCCCTGATCTTTCCCCACAGCCCTGTAAATTTTTCCTTTCAAATATTTATCCAATTCCCTTTTGAAAGTTACTATTGAATCTGCTTCCACCAACCTTTCAGGTAGTGCGTTCCAAATCATTACAACTCGCTGCATCAGCTTTCACAGTCAACTCTTTTTCCTGCAGTACTTTGTTTAATTATGTGCTCTTTCCTGTAAAATAACTTGTTGAGTTTTAAATACATTCTGCAGAAAAGGTTAAGGGAGAACTTCTTTGAGGTATGTAAGGCATTATACAGCATGGGTAATATGAACCCAGAATATTACTTATAGATAAGTCAGGCCAGTAAGATAGAGCATAATTTTAAATTGGTGAACAGTAGACTTACAATAGGTACGAGAAAAAATTTTGCTTTGAAGGGTGCTAAAGGTTTCCAATAATCTACCAAGTAAGGTAGTGGAGATAAAGGCATTAGGAGAGGTTAACTACAATTGGAATTTAGGCTAGGGGAGTTGCACTAGAGAGATGAGCTTGATGAGACAAGTTGCATTTTCTCTTTTTGTTTTGTTCTTATGCCATTTCCCATTCCCTAAATGTCTAAGTTTCCTTAAATAATGTTTATCTCCTGAGAACTTCCTGCTATCTCACCTCAAACAGACATTTTACTTTATTGATGAACTGTACAACGTTATTATAAGTATCACGAATAGCACAGATTGATCTATTGGGAACTCCATTGGTTACAGCTTTCCAATTGGGATTTCTGTTACTAAAAATTCTTGTGAGGAACCTTATCAAATGCTTTCTGAAAGTCATCCACCACATTGCTCTCATTCACCAATTTAATTATATCCACAATGAGATATAATAAATGGGTTAGGAAAAAACAGCCTTTGATAGCCCTCCCCTCCACATTGGATTGAATTGGATTGGAGCTATCAACTTTACTTATGTTGAATCCTGTAATTATGTCTTTCTGTTTACACACCATTGTTTCTGTTACTACTCTGCCCGGAATGCTAATCCTCCTCTTACTCATTCTTTTCTAGAACCTCTAAACTGTGGAACTCCTTACTTCCCCCCTATTACTACCCAGGCTGAGAACAGCTAACCCAGCACACACAAGAGTCTTCCCTTCCTCCAACAGTTTAAATATCCAAGCTCAGAACTGACTACTTCTTGATTTACCTCATGTTTTACTGTTTCCAACCTTGTGGCGTCCTTCACTCTGAGCCTTGACTCTTCACCAGCGTTTCTTAGTTCTTTAATAAGTGGCACCACTGCGTTCCAGATCTGCTGTTAACATGTCCTTTCTGTTCTCTCCTTGGTCAGATCAAAAAAGTGACACATTAAAAATTAGTAACAGACCCACTGCTTAAACTGTTGTGTAACTATGATGACGTGATGATATGCTGATATTTCTGGAAATCAGTACCTTCATTAGAAGCATTAGTGTCAATATAGTGTATGCAATAACAAATTTTAAAATGGTAATGCAAGGCAATGAATATTTCAGAATTATTCTTTATGACTATAATGACACAACCATTCCATGCAGTGCTAACATAATTTGTGTACAACTGCACTCTGAAATGATTAAAAACACATTAAAACATGTTTTCTTCAAATGTAAGGTGCAGCACTGAGGCCCAGTGTAGAATCCAAGGCACTTTAAAAACCACAAACTATCTTAATCATTGAGACTAAAAGAGGTGAAGCTCATTGTATTGTTAGTCCATTTTCTTTTGATTAGATTATGTTAGGTCATGTTCCCCCAATGGCCCAATGATTATGGCACATGACACTGTGTAGTTGAACCATACAAAACAGAAGGTTCCAGGTTTGACCCCCTGGTGTATACTGTAGTTGCTGTTCTCAGCCTGCGTGGCAGCAGGAGTGCCAGAATTGGCTTCAGTGCCCCTGCGGAGGGTGGAAATCATGCAATGTTCCTAATCATGGTCACAAACCAGTGATTCCTGCTGGAATGTGTATTTGTGTGGACTTCAGCTGCAATCGGGATTGGGTCAGCTATGATGCATT
Source organism: Heptranchias perlo (assembly GCF_035084215.1). Classification (NCBI taxonomy): domain Eukaryota; kingdom Metazoa; phylum Chordata; class Chondrichthyes; order Hexanchiformes; family Hexanchidae; genus Heptranchias; species Heptranchias perlo. The sequence goes on along the minus strand of NC_090338.1, from coordinate 71,693,101 downwards.
CCACAGTCAACTAGCCTGTTGACACTCACTGTTGAGGCTTACAAATGAAAAATGAAGTCTTGTGCAAGTGGCTGGAGGGAACACGTCATTGTTGTAACTGCAGCATGAGTCAGCACCTTCAGTGAGAGGGGAATTAAAAAGCAGAACAGGTTATCCTAGAGTCTTTCTGAAGGAGAATTTTCTGTAGATACTTATTTGTCCTTGTTAACATAGTAAGTCAACAAGACTCACACACCCATGCAGCACCTACTAAATATTCACATCAACAAATATTTGGGGCTTAATTTTAACATTGAAAAACGGGTGGGTTGGGAGCAGGGGGGCCACTGAAATTTGCCACCATTTCAGACCCGCCTCCAACCTGCCCATTTCAAAGCTTTTTTGATTTTAGCCTCTGGGGGCCGGGATTCCCGGACCTTCTCCTTCACGCCACGTGAGGGGAGGCGAGAAGGCCCGAAACTGCAGATAAATGCCTTTCTTGCACAGCTTATGGGCCTGGAGCAGGAGGAGTGCTTCCCTCAGGCCCAACAAGTCCACCTGCAGCGACCCCCTGATGATTGCCCCCCCCCCACCACCAGACGATCGCCGACCCCTACACAACGATCGCCGACTCCCCCAAACGATCACCGACCCGCCCTCCAACGATTGCGATCTCCCCAACGATCATGACCCCCCCCCCCCGACGATCGTGACCACCCCCCCAACGATTGCGCCCCCCCCCAATGACTAACCCCCAATTTCCCCCCCCCCGATGAATGACCCCTGATTCGCCCCCACCACCGCCGATGACTGCCCCCCCCGATAACTGGCCCTCCAATGACTGACTCCCCCTCCTGGCCCCAATCTAATAATTACCTGAACATGCCCTCTTCCTGGCTCTCCTCCCATCCGATTGTCAATCAGGCTGGCCTGTCGGGCGGGAAACCGGCAGAAAAGAAAAAAACGTCCTTACATCAAAATCGTATGGATGTTGGGGAAGCCCGTACTTCCGGGTTTCCTGACCGGAATTCCTCCCCCCCCCCCCCCCAGTCAATAAATTAACTGCACGCCATAGTGTTAACAGACCCAGCTCACTTAGACCTGTGCCCATTTTAAGCAGCTTTTATTTAAAGTGAGATTCATGCTGGTATTGCCAGATGTCAATGCAAGGGCCTCACACTACTGCTGGGTGAGTAAACTTACCCAATTCACTAAGACCAGCCACTGGCAAGACCCAGTTGAAAAAAATGGGTCTTCCCGGGCGGTAGCCGTAGTGATTTTTGGAAGATTACTCAGGTTGCCTTGGAGCAGGTACTGGCGGCACTTAACCCTACATTAAAGTTATATAAAAGTCCCACTGAAACAAAAAACAGAAAATGCTGAAAACACTCAGCAAGTCAGACAGCTTCTGTGGAGAGATCAGAGAAGTTAACGTTTGAAGAAGAGTCTGTACCTGAAACATAAAGTTGCCTGTTCTCTGTCTACTGAAATGTGGTCTATGATCCTGTTGTCAGAATAAGGGGCTAACCGTAACAATTTACATGTGTGGAGTCAGTGCTCAGACGCCTGCCTCCCTTGACCCAAATTAAAGAAGTACCCAACATAAAAGTACCTGAAGAAACTTTAGCCCAGTGCTCTGTATCTATTCCATACTGGAAACAGGAAGCGGGTTTTGATAAAGGAAGAGAATAAAGTGAACAGAAAAGCATTCCGTTCTGTAGATTCCCCCAGTTCTGTTCATAATTGTCAGCATTATAAATGAAGCAGTTTTCTTTTTCAATGTGCTCCAGTAACGGATATTCCTTTGCTTACAGTGTCAACAATCTAAAATGCTGGGGGAGAAGTGAGCCTGTTATTTCCAGAACACTGCAGTTTCTCAACGACCTGTCTGTTGGATATCCTTTTCATTGATATAACAGTGCAGCTGCAGTAGAAAAAGTTAGAGTAATGTCCACTTTCAATATAATGTGCACGGTATTCCAATTAAAAAAACCCTCCCACCTCTCCCTTCCCAGTTGCGGCAGAGGGTCTAGGGAAAAGGAAACTTGCTCCCAAATTATGAGAAAAATAATTTGCTGTTTGAGCATGTAGAAAAACCTCAACAAGGTGTAAAGTTTTAGTAACACGGAAGGAATGGGGAAAAATCTTGGTCACATTCTGCCCCAGGTAAAGAACACAAATCAGAGGAAACCCAATAGATTAGGCTGGAAATTGCTCATAAAATAACAGTAAGCCTAACAGCGTTATTAATTAATGGGCAAATCAAAGAGCAAGTTCTGGCAACCGGTCATGTGCAGTAAAACGTGGTAATCCAGAACTTGCTCTTCCTGATTCCCTGCTGATCTGACAGCTTCGCGTTAAAGGGATATCACAGGCTGGAATCAACGGACCAGTGCCAACTTGCTCTCCTGCCCAGCTGGAAACTAACTAATCTCACCAGAAAAAAGTACGCTGAGTTGTATATACTGACTTTTAACGGCATGGTAAGTAACAATGACTGCCAAACAAACCTCTCTGGCACTGAAAATTAACTTTTAAAAATGTGGAGTCTCATTACTCTTGATTTTAATAGTTTATGGGCATTTTAAAAAAAAGTTTAAAGAAATTTAAAAGTTTAAAATTTTTGTTTTTTTACTTTTTCTTTCTGTATCTTTTATCTCAGTCTTTTAATGTGACCCCTCTTTATTTTGCTTTCTTTATCTGATTTTATAGTACATTTACTAATCTTATCTGGCACACCTGGTTCTTGCTCTGTGAATGAGATTCACTTTCTGGTTCTCAAAGCTTGGCTTGCTTCAAGCTGATTGGTGGAGGGGACATAGCGATCCTTTCCCCGCTCTCACAGCTCAGAGAAGTCCAGGAAGGGCACCTCACTTCTTGCAGGTCTCAGTTAAAGCAAGCTGGTGATCAAGACCGCCGTAACTTAGTGGGTGAGTTCAAATCTAAGGAGCAGTGGGCACCAGTGGTTCACTGCTCAGAGCAATTTCTGGGCCATTGTATTGAGCTCAAATGACCCATGGCATCACTTACAAGATTTACAAGGCTAGAAGGCTAAGGAAAGAAAATTAAAAAGCAGAACTAAAAGTTAAATAATAGAATCAGGATGTGGAAGCAGCAGCGGAACTCAACAATGGTTCCCAGGTGTTACGCTTAAAGATCCAGCCCAAGAAACTCAGCATCCAGCATGACCTTCACAGGTGCATTCGACTATACAGAACTGGAAAAGACCGCATTTCCATCCACTGGGTCGATCCCAAAGGTCACAGACTTTTTAATCCACTTTAGCTCTCATACCCTTCAATCTGCCAAAATGTATCCGTTGCAGGCCTAAAATTTACAACATGCTTCGCCTTCCTGGGGCGGGCTGTTCCACATATTGATCATCCTCTGCCTGAGGAAGCTGTATCTTAGCGATATTGAACATCTCTCTGGGATCCCGCTTATCTAGATAGTGCTCATGATCTAAGATCATCTCAAAAACCACTTATTTTCTCATGTAAACATCTCCATTGCCCTTAATATTTCCTCACAACTTAGTTGCCCTTTTTACTTTCTCTAAGGGCAGAATGTCCCCCTTGTGGAATGGTACCTTGGGTAAAAAATGGTAAATATCAGACAAGGTGTTTTCACCCCCGACCAAACAGGTAATTTTGCGGCTGTTGTGTTCGGGTACAATGTTTTCTGGTACCATTCAAGTTACCATTCATGAGGCTTTTACAGTCCCTAATGGAACGATCTCCACAGCATTCTCCATTGTCCTGTGAGGTTGCCACCTGAAGCCTTTAGCAACATAGAATGATGGTGTTGGGAGAACAGCAATCTGGTAGGGGGTATCTTTACAACCCGTAACATGGTCACTTGCTTTAGTGACTGGTGCCTCCCTCACAGAATGGTGAGCCTACTGAGTGGCTTGGACTCAGGGGTAGGGGGGGTTATGTTGAGTTCCTTCCTACACACTGAGAATGTAAACAGGCTTGACCTCAAAGCTGTGTGATTAGCCACTCCCAGCTTTGCATTACCTTGGCATATTTCCGTTTGCATATGAAGGTTCAATCGATTGAGGAACTATGGGGCAACAGCAGGAGCTATTTGCATCTCTAAAGCACTCCTCATACAGGACAACTTCTCAAAACGCTTTGCATGAAAGAGGAAAAGAAACTAAGAATCCCGAGCTTGTTAGAGAGCAATAGGGCAGGGAACCAAAGGTAGAGTCGAAGGGAAGGGCTTTGAGAAGGTTTTTGTAAGCATGATGGGAGGTGGCAAAGTGGAGGGAGCTCGGCAGTGAATGCCCGAGGGTAAGTGCATTGTGGATGAATGAGTGACCAGCAATGGTGGAGTAGAGAACAAGGCGCAGCCTGACATTAAAGGAACAAGGAGTGCATTCGGGCTCTTGAGGCAGGGGATATGCTGCCCTAAACCTCTTGTCTGACCTGCTGCTGCTTGGAGCTGTTGAGTTACTGTGGACATTTCATTATTCTTGCACTAATGTTGAGCAGAGATGAGAATTCTCGTCTCTGAATATTGGGTTGACATCCAGCGGGGTACTTGCATACGATGGGAGCGGAGTGACGACGTCCCCAACGCATCGAGCTGGCTCTCTTGGTAGGGATTATGAGTCAGGCTAACGACCTGTCCGTGTAAAAAGGATCTTCGTTACAGAAACAACCCAGAGCGCAACCTGCTGGATGTGAATCAGTGGAAGGAATCGTTTGCCTCATGTGCCGCTGACATGGAAGAGAAGTAGAAGAAGAATGTTGAGACCTCCTCCAACGAGGGAACGAAGAACACAGCCCAGAACTAGACCTTAATATACTACAGGTTGGGGGAGGATCCATTAATCAAGATGACTGTGCACGGCATATTCTTAAGAAAAAGGTGTCCCAAGGTAACTTTTTCTTCCATGAGATGGTAGAAACTACAATTTGTATGTGAAAGTTGAACTTCATTGCGAGAATGATTAAGATGCTGTTGAACACAGGCATTGTTTTCTTGATACAAATTTAAGTTCAGTAGTGGGGGGGAGGGTAAAATTGTTGCAGAGGGCAAATAAAATGCGTTGAGACTTTCTGGTTTTTAGAAGTTTTTATACATTGAATTCTTTTATCCTTTTAAAGGACACTGAAGCCCTCCCCATGGCTTAGTGGGGAAATGCGTAGCGTGGTGTGATATCCAATCATGCGGGTCCCATATTCAATTCTTGATGTATGCCAAGTTAACTGATCACAACTGGGCAGCAATTGAGATACTACAGGTCTGAGTGCCCCTGTCTGTGTGGGCCTTGGGTAAGGATAGGATAGGATCAGGCTCGGCTCTGATGGCCTACATGGTTGACTGTTCTGTCGAGGCCTCACCTGGCAACTTGTGCAAGGTGCCGGTAGTCTTGGAAATGTACCCCAGCAGGTGTATTTGCCTTCAGGAGATGATGGAAGAAGACTTGCGGGGAGGTGGGGGGGGGTGGAATGAGGGAGGAACGAGGACAAAAAGGGAGGGCAGAGGCCATTTGCTATGACAATCTGATCCATGAGCACCAGTTGGCTAAATGCAGACTGGTGAAGTCATATCCCGTTTGGTACAAACTGCTAGAAATCAGTAGTTAAAGAATTTCATTGTGTTTTGTAAACATGGCTGTAGATTAAAGACTCTTATTCTGATGCTTGCGAGTACTAGCTTGTAAGAGTGACTTATTTAGGTAAATAGTTCAAACATTAGACACTAAAGGACTAAATCTCTGACTTTGCGCTTCCATTGGGGAGCCTCCTGGCCGAAAAGCTGATAGGAAATTCAGGTGCAATGTGTGTGAAAATTTCTGACGTGCTGCCGACGGGGGAAGCTCCCTGCTGGAGGTGTGAAGACAGAGAATTACCCCTTAAGTGCCAACAATCTAGTCAATGTAAGACAGCAAACAGTTGTAAGTGTAAGCAAGGCTTTTGTTTGGGGTTTCCCTCTCCGAAGCTGCTGACTCTTGCAGGGGTGGAGTCCCAAGGAGACGGACAGCTATCGGGCACCTCACCCAAGTAGTCATTCTTCACATATGAGCTGAGATAGTGAGGGCCCTCAGGCTAAATTACCTTGCAGGGCATCACAGCCAAGCCAGATACTGCCTTCATCCAATATCCACACATGCACATTTCTAGCAGGTTAGCCATAAGGGAACAGAAGCCCTGATTGATTTGTTTTTCTCCTTCTGTGGTCTGTTGGCACTGAGACCAATTCTAGTGCTGCAGTTGCCACCTTTTGTCAGATCATCAATGTTCTGTGAGAATTGTAAGAACAAAGGAACAGGAATAGGCCATTTAGCCTCTTAAGCCTGTTCCGCATTCTATTAATCATCGCTGACCTGTACCTCAACTCCATTTACCCACCTTTGATCCATATCCCTTGATACCCTTACCTGACAAAAAAACTATCAATCTCAGTCTTGAACATTTAATTTGACCCAGCAATTTGGGAACGTACCACTCTGCGTGGTGTCTTACTGCATTGGGCAGTGTCCATACCCACTAGGCTATCGAGAAGCGTTTTTTGTCTCACTTAACTTGTTTCTTCCATAAAGATAGGATTGCCACTCACTAATCACCCCACTGCAAAAACAGGACAGGTTGTCTGAATTGTTCCAAAGCTGTTCAGAGATATTCAAGAAAGACTGGGATATCTTGTCCTCTAACTTCTATTTGCTCTTTCTCACACTGCAGAGAAATAACTGCGCTCAGCGTCTTACCCAATGGCTGCTTCCCACCTCTACCCGACTTCTCTAAGTAAATGCATTTACTTATGATACAATTTACTTATTTGCAATGGACATGAGACACGCATAATAAGTATTTTTAAAAATCTGGAAATCCATGTTACACCAGTGACCTCTCCCAATTAGAACTACCTTCATTTCATACCATAATATTGGATTGACCTGATTGCTCCACATCTTTATTAACCCACAGCATGAAAGTTCTTTGTCTGGGTCCTGCAAAAACATTAGAGCAACAAGCTGGTTTTGGTGCCTTATAAATCAGAGCTACTAGCATTGCAACCAAGATAAAATGGCTCCATTTGAACTGGAGGGATGTTACATTATTTGTATTCTTATTCAAGCTCTGTAATGTAGCAGAACTGTACCCGGTGCAGTAAGAAAATAAGAAATGTTAGAAATGGGAAATAGATATTAGGACAAATAAGGTGGCATTGTGCTCAAAGACCAACCCCATCTTCTCCACGTATCCTTTGATTCCTGACTCTAATTGTTTATCAGTAGCCGTAGCGAACAATTTGCGTGGATCCATTTCTTCAATTCCCCTCATAAATTAATTGTTTATTAGGTGTACTAATTTCTGCATACTGATCAGTGACTCTTGAGAACTTAGACTGATCTGGGTAATTTGAAATATATAACAGCAGAAAATAGTGGAACTGCACAGGCAGATTAACATTTCAGGTGTGACCAAAACCAGAAGTGAACTAGGTCCCTAGTATAGTTGGTGAGCGGCGGCAAAGAGCGAGACCAGAGCAGGGATAAAAACAGCGCGGAGAGAGCGAGAGTTCAGTCGGTGAGCGGCGGGAAAGAGCGAGACCAGAGTGGGGAGAAAAACAGCGCGGAGAGAGCGGGAGTTCAGTCGGTGAGCGGCGGGAAAGAGCGAGACCAGAGTGGGGAGAAAAACAGCGCGGAGAGAGCGGGAGTTCAGCCGGTGAGCGGCGGGAAAGAGCGAGACCAGAGCGGGGATAAAAACAGCGCGGAGAGAGCGGGAGTTCAGTCAGTGAGCGGCGGGAAAGAGCGAGACCAGAGCGGGGATAAAAACAGCGCGGAGAGAGCGGGAGTTCAGTCAGTGAGCGGCGGCAAAGAGCGAGACCAGAGCGGGGATAAAAACAGCGCGGAGAGAGCGAGAGTTCAGTCGGTGAGCGGCGGCAAAGAGCGAGACCAGAGCGGGGATAAAAACAGCGCGGAGAGAGCGAGAGTTCAGTCGGTGAGCGGCGGCAAAGAGCGAGACCAGAGCGGGGATAAAAACAGCGCAGAGAGAGCGAGAGTTCAGTCGGTGAGCGGCGGGAAAGAGCGAGACCAGAGCGGGGATATAAACAGCGCGGAGAGAGCGAGAGTTCAGTCGGTGAGCGGCGGCAAAGAGCGAGACCAGAGCGGGGATATAAACAGCGCGGAGAGAGCGAGAGTTCAGTCGGTGAGCGGGGGGAGAGAGTGACCAGAGCGGGGATATAAACAGCGCGGAGAGAGCGAGAGTTCAGTCGGTGAGCGGGGGGAGAGAGTGACCAGAGCGGGGATAAAAACAGCGCGGAGAGAGCGAGAGTTCAGTCGGTGAGCGGGGGGAGAGAGTGACCAGAGCGGGGATAAAAACAGCGCGGAGAGAGCGAGAGTTCAGTCGGTGAGCGGGGGGAGAGAGTGACCAGAGCTTACTCTGAGAGCGAGACTCTGAGACCAGCGGCAGTTCGAGGTGACGTCACCAGTCAGAAAGTGATGCGGCACAGGGGAGGCAGCTGATTGGTGAGTAGGTTCAGGTGAGTATTTCTACCGTTTTACTGTAAGTAAAGTAATAAGAAAGGGAAGGTCTGCAGGTTTTATAGCAGGTAGTGGGTTTTTTTTAGTGAACCTAGGTCCCTAGTATAGTTAACATTTTCTAATTTCAACGTAATTTAAAAGGGGTAACTAAGCTAAGGCAAGTCATGGCAGCAGACCTCGCACCCGTGATATGCCCCTCCTGCAAGATGTGGGAAGTCATGGACACTACCAGTGTCCCTGCCGACCATGTGTGCAGGAAGTGTGTCCACCTGCAGCTACTGACCGATCGTATCTCGGAGCTGGAGCTGCGGGTGGATTCACTGTGGAGCATCCGCGTTGCAGAGAAACTCGTGGATAGCACGTTTAGCGAGTTGGTCACACCGCAGGTAAAGGGTATACAGGCAGGAAGTGAATGGGTGACCACCAGGAAGAGTAAGAGATGCAGGCAGGTAGTGCAGGGGTCCCCTGTGGCCATCCCCCTCTCAAACAGATATGCCACTTTGGATACTGTTGGGGGGGATGACTTATCAGGGGAAGGCAGCAGCAGCCAACTTCCTGGCACCACGGGTGGCTCTGCTGCACAGGCTGGGAGGAAAAAGAGTGGCAGAGCTATAGTGATAGGGGACTCAATTGTAAGGGGAATAGACAGGCGTTTCTGCGGCCGCAACCGAGACTCCAGGATGGTGTGTTGCCTCCCTGGTGCAAGGATCAAGGACGTCTCGGAGAGGCTACAGAACATTTTGGAGGGGGAGGGCGAACAGCCAGCTGTCGTGGTGCACATAGGCACCAACGATATAGGTAAAAAAGGGGATGAGGTCCTAAAAGCAGAATATAGGGAGTTAGGAGGTAAATTAAAAAGTAGGACCTCAAAGGTAGTAATCTCAGGATTGCTGCCAGTGCCACGTGCTAGTCAGAGTAGAAATAGGAGGATATTTCAAATGAATATGTGGCTAGAGGAATGGTGCAAGGGGGAGGGATTCAAATTCCTGGGACATTGGAAACGGTTCTGGGGGAGGTGGGACCAGTACAAACCGGACGGTCTGCACCTGGGCAGGGCCGGGACCGTTGTCCTAGGAGGAGTGTTTGCTAGTGCTGTTGGGGAGGGTTTAAACTAAAGTGGCAGGGGGTTGGGAACCTGAGCAGGGAGACAGAGGAAAGCGTAACAGGAAGGGACAGAAGGTATGGAGTAAAAGGTAAAGAGTTAAAAAAGGAAAAAGCAGGAACTAAGCGTCACAAAACAGATTTGAAAGTTCTTTATCTGAATGCACGTAGCATTCGTAACAAAATGGACGAGTTAACGGCACAAATAACTACGTATGGGTATGATCTTGTGGCCATTACAGAAACATGGCTGCAGGGTGACAACGACTGGGAATTAAATATGCCAGGGTATTTAACAATCAGGAAGGACAGGCAGGAAGGAAGGGGAGGTGGGGTGGCTATGTTAATAAAGGAAGGAATCACTGTAATACAGATAAATTATATTGGGACAAAGCATCAAGATAATGAAACAGTTTGGGTGGAGATAAGGAATAATAAGGGGAAAAAAACACAAGTGGGCGTAGTATATAGGCCTCCTAATAGTTGCAACTCTGCTGGAAGAAATATTAATCAGGAAATAGTCGGAGCACGGAATAAGGGAACAGCTATAATTATGGGGGATTTTAACTATCATATTAACTGGACAAATCAAATTGGGCAGGGAAGCCTTGAGGAAGAGTTCATTGAGTGCATCAGGGATGGATTTCTTGAGCAGTATGTAACTGATCCTACAAGGGGGCAGGCAACCTTGGACCTGGTCCTGTGTAATGAGTCAGGATTAATTAATAATGTCCTAGTTAAGGATCCCCTTGGAACGAGCGACCACAACATGGTTGAATTCCATATCCAATTAGAGGGTGAGAAGGTTGATTCTCAAACAAGCGTACTGAGCTTGAATAAAGGAGACTATGATGGTATGAGAGCGGAATTGATTAAAGTGGACTGGGAAAATAGATTAAAGGGTAAGACGGTACATGAGCAGTGGTGTTCATTTAGGGAGTTATTTTACAACTTTCAAAATAAATATATTCCACTGAGGAAAAAAGGGTGTGAAAGAAATGGCAGCCATCTGTGGCTAAGTAAAGAAATCAAGGATAGTATCCGACTAAAAACAAGGACATATAAGGTAGCCAAACTTAGTGGGAGGATAGAAGATTGGGAAGTCTTCAAAAGACAGCAAAAAGTAACTAAAGGATTGATTAAGAAAGGGAAGTTAGATTATGAAAAGAAATTAGCAAAAAATATAAAAACAGATAGCAAGAGTTTCTACAGTTATATAAAAAGGAAAAGGGTGGCTAAGGCAAACGTAGGTCCTTTAGAGGATGAGACTGGGAAATTAATGGTGGGAAACATGGAGATGGCAAAAATGCTGAACAAATATTTTGTTTCAGTCTTTATGGTCGAGGACACTAAGAATATCCCAACACTGGACAAACACGGGGCTCTACGGGGGGAGGAGCTAAATACGATTAAAATCACTCAGGAGATGGTACTCAGTAAAATAATGGGACTCAAAGCGGATAAATCCCCTGGACCTGATGGCTTACATCCTAGGGTCTTGAGGGAAGTGGCAGTAGGGATTGTGGATGCTTTGGTGATAGTTTTCCAAAATTCCCTGGACTCAGGAGAGGTCCCGGCAGATTGGAAAACTGCTAATGTAACACCGTTATTTAAAAAGGGTAGTAGGCAGAAGGCTGGAAATTATAGGCCAGTTAGCCTAACATCTGTGGTGGGTAAAATTTTGGAGTCTATTATTAAGGAGACAGTAATGGAACATCTAGATAAGCATAACTTAATAGGACAAAGTCAGCATGGCTTTATGAAGGGGAAGTCATGTCTGACAAATTTGCTTGAGTTCTTTGAGGATATAACGTACAGGGTGGATAAAGGGGAACCAGTGGACGTAGTGTATTTAGACTTCCAGAAGGCATTCGACAAGGTGCCACATAAAAGATTATTACTTAAGATAAAAAATCACGGGATTGGGGGTAATATTCTGGCATGGGTGGAGGATTGGTTATCGAACAGGAGGCAGAGAGTTGGGATAGATGGTTCATTCTCGGACTGGCAACCAGTAACCAGTGGTGTTCCACAGGGGTCGGTGCTGGGTCCCCAACTCTTTACAATCTATATTGACGATTTGGAGGAGGGGACCGAGTGCAACATATCAAAATTTGCAGATGATACAAAGATGGGAGGGAAAGTAGAGAGTGAGGAGGACATAAAAAACCTGCAAGGGGATATAGACAGGCTGGGTGAGTGGGCGGAGATTTGGCAGATGCAATATAATATTGGAAAATGTGAGGTTATGCACTTTGGCAGGAAAAATCAGAGAGCAAGTTATTTTCTTAATGGCGAGAGACTGGAAAGTACTGCAGTACAAAGGGATCTAGGGGTCCTCGTGCAAGAAAATCAAAAAGTTGGTATGCAGGTGCAGCAGGTGATCAAGAAAGCCAACGGAATGTTGGCTTTTATTGCTAGGGGGATAGAATATAAAAACAGGGAGGTATTGCTGCAGTTATATAAGGTATTGGTGAGACCGCACCTGGAATACTGCATACAGTTTTGGTGTCCACACTTAAGAAAATACATACTTGCTCTCGAGGCAGTACAAAGAAGGTTCACTCGGTTAATCCCGGGGATGAGGGGGTGGACATATGAGGAGAGGTTGAGTAGATTGGGACTCTACTCATTGGAGTTCAGAAGAATGAGAGGCGATCTTATTGAAACATATAAGATTGTGAAGGGGCTTGATCGGGTGGATGCAGTAAGGATGTTCCCAAAGATGGGTGAAACTGGAACTAGGGGGCATAATCTTAGAATAAGGGGCTGCTCTTTCAAAACTGAGATGAGGAGAAACTTCTTCACTCAGAGGGTGGTAGGTCTGTGGAATTTGCTGCCCCAGGAAGCTGTGGAAGCTACATCACTAGATAAATTTAAAACAGAAATAGACAGTTTCCTAGAAGTAAAGGGAATTAGGGGTTACGGGGAGCGGGCAGGAAATTGGACATGAAGCTGAGTTCGGATCGGTCAATGCCCTGTGGGTGGCAGAGAGGGCCCAGGGGCTGAGTGGCCGGGTCCTGCTCCTACTTCTTGTGTTCTTTAGATTTGTGGTTGGGATCAGATCAGCCATGATCTTATTGAATGGCGGAGCAGGCTCGAGGGGCCGATTGGCCTACCCCTGCTCCTATTTCTTATGTTCTTATGGTGGAGATTCTGGAGAAGCCTTCTTTCTCCCTCCGAAGCTGACCGATCTGCGTATTTCCGACATTTTCTGGTTTTTAATTTCCAATGTCTAGTGTGCATGTTTTTTCTTTTTAAGCCTGCGATCTGAAATATGACAAATTCTCTGATCCCCTCGGCCCGTGGAGATTCAGCGTTCCAATCTGAGCAGGGGTATTAAGCTTTCCTATTCTAACCATTTGCCGAAAATCTCTGGCGCATTCGAAACAAAACGAGTAAAGAATCGGGTCTTCGGAACCAAGTTTGTCGATTGCTCAGCGTTAAAGAAAGTGCTTGGCTGTTTCCTTCTTAAGATCTGAGTCACTGGGCTGATCTGTTCTGTTGCCACTCATCCAAATTGACAACTCTTACATTGTGGAGGAGTGCACTTCTAATGTTTCTAAACGTGTAATCAAGCTTGGCTCATGCCCCTGGTGGTTGCATGTAATAGTGTATCAGCCAAGTCATTTGGTTCGATAAGAAAGGAAGAGCAATTTTTTATATATATATTTTTTTTATATATATATCAACAAAAAGTAAATGACTTGAAACAAGTTTTTTGTTTCTAATACTGTATTGTTATTAAAGTTAAGTTTTAAACCTTTTGCCCCCCCGAGGCAGATAGTGAAAGCACTAGAAAGTAATACCCACCCACTTTTATGCTGGAATTTAATATGCAACTTTTTATTGGAAAATAATCGCACTTGTCTGCCAAAATCCACCGTGCAATATTTCTGTTTGTACGGATAATGCAATAAAGGCACAGGGTGCTATTTATCACTGCAAATTCTGAGGTTTTCAGGATTCTTTTTATTATTTTAATATATTTCCTAGGTATTAAATCAGAAAAATGATGAATTACACTTGTCTTCGCTACGTGGTCATTTTTCCCCCAAATACAATACACATCCCAATTTTGGTGGTTATTTTGACTGTTTATGATGTGTGTGTTATTTTTCTCTGGGAAATATTGTGAGCGATTTTGAAATAATATTGCCAAAGTAATTTTCATCACTGTTTTCAGAGTGGCGCACTGGTTATATGTGCTTTCTAGCTTTCTCGAACATCTGTATTGTATAGTGTGGGTTGCACAATGTTCTGTGGTTGTAGGAGATTTTTGGTGGGGGAGAGGAAGAAAAATAGGAAAAGGTGGGAAATTTATTCTCCTCAAAGATTGCTAATGTTAATTTTATATTGATTGAGTGAAGACGGTTAGTCCTGGTGAATGGGACAGTTTCCGTATCAGCCACCCTTTCTCATTCTCCGGTCAGGTACAGGACAGTTGGGACCCAGGGCTGGTGCAGCACATGTTGGATATAAAGTAAAGCTCCCTCTACATTGCCCCATCAAACACTCCCAGGGCAAGTACCGCATGTGTTAGATGCAGAGTAAATCTCCATCTGTACTGCCCCATCAAACACTTCCAGTGCAGGTACAGCACGGATTAGATGCAGAGTAAAACTCCCTCTACTTTGCCCCATCAAACACTTCCAGGGCAGGTACATTAAGGGTTAGATACAGAGTAAAGCTCCCTCCACACTGCCCCATCAAACATTCCTAGGGTGGTTACAGCACGGGTTAGGTACAGAGTAAAACTCCCTCTACACTATCCCATCAAACACTTCCTGGGTGGGTACAGCACAGATTAGATACAGAGTAAAGCTCCCTCTACACTGACCCATCAAACACTCCCAGAGCGGCCACAGCACGGGTTAGATACAGAGTAAAACTGCCTCTACACTCACCAATCCCAGCATGGAGCCATGTTCAAAAGGAGATTGGGTTGGAGAACCAGCATTCCACTTTAGAGTGGGCATCAGTGAATTTGTCCAGTTGTTTTAGTGCCAATTTAGTGGTAAATTAAAGGCAGTTTTGTGCCGAGAGTCCATGTCCACTGACTGTTGGATTGAGGCTGCCCAAAGTTAGTTGAAATAGGACATACAACTAGAAGAGAGAGGAGACTTTCATCCTTTCACTGGTGCTAGATTCTAGAAATAAAAGGACAGTATGCTAACTGGTCCTTCATATTTATTTATTTTTTCCAAAAAAATGTTTTTAGGTCTGATCACACCCAATATCACTAGGATCATAATTTGGGATGAGGACTCCAAGAAGCTAAGCTCTTCTATAATCTAGCAGTAATTGTGATTTTATTTATTTTAAAATACTGGGAATTCTAAAGTAAAACTCCCTCTACACTATCCCATCAAACACTTCCTGGGTGGGTACAGCACAGATTAGATACAGAGTAAAGCTCCCTCTACACTGACCCATCAAACACTCCCAGAGCGGCCACAGCACGGGTTAGATACAGAGTAAAACTGCCTCTACATTCACCAATCCCAGCATGGAGCCATGTTCAAAAGGAGATTGGGTTGGAGAACCAGCATTATATAAATAATGCCATAAATAATGCTGCTGGTGAGCATTCCAGTGATCTGTTCAGTTCCTTTCTTGGCAACATATTCTCCAACTCCATTACCCTTTGAGTGACAAAGTTCCATCCAACTTCCCTTTTATTCAACACCCCAGTTTTTAACTTGCCCCTTGATATTTGAATCCTTCACCACACTGAAGACTTTGCCTGAATCTGTTCACAAAGAAGCATATAGATAAGGGTTGCTATTTGCCCCAACTAGTTCATCCTTCCACAGAAACTTACATACCCCTGACCCAAGCATCTTAACTGCCTCTTGAATGATTTGACTTTTTGCCTCCATTATTCTACCTGGAATTTTATCACAATCTTAAAAACTTCAATTACAAAACAAACCCAGCTTCTTTAACCTTTCGTCATTGCTTGAATAAATTCCTGAATTATCTTCATTGCCACCTCTGTACCTTTTCAAGGCAATAATAATTAGGTGATTACTGTTAGTTTAAATGGTTCAATGGTCTCGCCAGTGTTTCAGTGCAATGTTTTAGGGATTGGTAGGGAATTTGCAGGGCTACGGGGAAAGAGCAGGGGTCGGGGACTAATTCAATAGATCTTTCAAAGAGCTGGCACAGGCACAATGGGCCGAATGGCCTCCTTCTGTGCGGTATGATTCTACGGTAGAACAATGCTTCACTCCCCTCTAGTGATGCTTGCTGCATTTGACTCTTCGGTCAGGCCAGCCCGGGATTGTATGAAATAGAAACAAACCATTTCCAACGATTGAGGGAGAATGAGGGGCCGTGTCAAGATGCATTGTGGCACCTGCCTCTCAGTTTAATAGTGGCTTAAACAGAGGGTTTAGAGCGGGTCAGTGGATTTTGTGAATTGCAAGGGCTTGGTAAAGAAAGAGTGGCGAACTGAATGAGATTTTTGTTTAATGTTAAAGGTTAAGTTATAATTTTTAATGTTCCTTTTGAGGCCAAGGAGGCAGATTAACATTAGTTGAGATACAGGTAGCCCAGCACGTTGGTCACTGGCGCACTCATTCCTCTCATTATAAATGGGAATCCCCGACATTGCACAGCAACACCGAGAAAAGCAGCAGAAGTGCACAAGACTGACACCACGAAAACCAGCAGGCTCACTGGCTCCATAGAGAACCGCGTTGCTCCAATCACTGACTCATGGTGCACCCTGTTAACGTATTTCAGAGAGGTATGGATGCACTGTGTCACAGAGCCGTGGAGAGTGTCTATGATTCTCCAAAAGGAATTCCTTAATCAGAGTTTTGTGGTAGGTGCCAGGGAGGGAGCATCAACATTTAAGAAGCTTGACATCATCCACAACACAGCAGTTCGCTGATAGGCACCTATGCCGTCAGCCTTCATATCCATCTTTCCATTGCCGGTGCACTGTGGCTACAGCGTGTATGATGTACAGGATGCAATGCAGCAATTCGCCAAGCTTACTTCAACAACACCTCCCAAACCTGTCACCTCTACCACCAAGAAGGACGAGTAGCAATGCTGTGGGAACACAATTGCCTCCAAGTTCCTCTCCAAATCACACACCATCCTGACTTGGACATACATCGCTGTTCCTTCATTATCACTGGATCAATATCCTGGAATCCCCTACCTAACACCATCATAGAAGCACCATCACCACATGGACTGCAGCAGTTCAAGGAGAAGGCCCACACCATCTTCTTAGGGTAACTAGGGATGGGCAATAAATGATGGCCTTACCAGTGACTTCCATATCCTTGGAATAAATAAATAACCAACTGTGTAACATCATAAATTAATTGTACTGGTTAATCTTTCCAACCTGCGGATGCTCTTTTTTTAATCCCTGGATTCTCAATGGACGAACAGCTAATCCAGGTATAAAGTTATACTGCCTCGTTCCCATTGACTGGTGTGATAAAGAAGGTTTGATCCCAAGTGTGTGCATTTGACGGCAGATTTGTGACGTTTAGCAGGATTCAACATTTCCAGTAATCAGCTTTGCACACAGGCTGTGTCATTCCCGTGGTGCCATATTATAAATACATTCCTGTGCTGTGTAGCAAGGCTCTGTGTCCACAATCTTATCGCCACTTGTACCTGGTAAAAACGTCCACAAAGGTAACACAGCACATGCAAAGCATAAATTCAGAAACACGTGTAAAGATTTCTTTGAAGACCTTCTGTAGGTATAGGTACAAAATAGAAAATTGACAGGCATTGGTGGTAGCTTCTTGCTGTCATGTTTGTGCTCGTACACATGGTTTGCAGGAGATTTAAATCTGTCAAGTCACAGGATTTTAGCCTTGCTCTTCATCGTTTATCACCTTGACATTGCCATCACCTATGCCATTTTGAAGAAGCTGGTGAAGATCGATGCAGTACGATTCATGCTGCAGAACCACACTGTGAGTACCTTGTATTCGGCTGAGAACAGTTGTATTTAAAACACTTTTCCAGCCAGTTACAGTATATTCGCATGGGCCTTATTTAAGTGGATTTCACACCTGCCATTTTGTCATGAAAGTTGAGCTATCACAAATGTTTCAGTCACATTTATCATGAATGACAAAGGTGTGAAATTAAAACCAGGCAAATTATTTGCTCCCCTCGTTTTTATGAAACTTGAGTTCAGCTGTCACATTTTGAAAGCTAACGGTTTAACCCAGCTCCTCGAAGAGCCTAGTGGATAAAGGCACTGCAGTATAGACCAGATGGTCATGGTTCAGCTGTGGTTTGTACAGAGTTACATGGCCTTAGCCAGTTTGAGGATTGGGATGCGACAATTGGCTTCAGTGTCCCTGGGTTTAGAGAGGGAACAAAATCAACCTGGGTTCCAGGTTCCTAGTGACCTCCGCTAGAAGGTGCTCACGTGTGAATGTCAGGTGAGAACTGGACCAGGCTTCACTGTAATGCCATCCAAAGTTGAATAACCTGCCCGACGTTCACTGTCTGGGCATACACATGCAGAATAGCCACTTGCATGAGGTACTAGAGAGCTGCTGGAGCCAACACCTTCAGGAGATAAGGTGTGAAAATTGAAGCCTTCCCCTCGGTATTGAAGTGGGTGTAAATAATGATTCATTGCTTGTTTCTGTGCTTCTGTTTTGGACGGTCAGTGTGAACATTTCCCTTTCTTGGGCATCGATGAACATTTCCGCCTTGGTCAGGCTGTCCTGAGATGTCGCACGACCTTCTATACTGCGCTGACTCGCCTGCTTCTCGTAGACTTGGGTAAGCCGGAAAAGTTCAGCTGTCACATTTTGAAAAGCTAACTATTTATCACAGCTTGCCTCAGGCTTATACATGAAAAGGGTTATTGTTAAAGACTTTTCCTGGGATTCTTTTTTCTTTTTATTAACCCGCCCCCTTCGACTTTTAAAAATATTAAATTTACAAGTATATTGATGAAAATAATATCGTCCTAAAAACTAATGTTCCAATTCCTTTTTGTTTAGAACATATTGAAGTGCAGATTTTGTAATTAAATAAACAGGATTGTGCTAAATTCTGAGCTGCTTATACGATCGCTTGTCAATCATTCGCAGCGTGCATGGGAACATCATGTAATATTTCATGGATCTCAGGGAAAAAACTTGATCAGATTTTTTTCACAAGTGCTTTACAGTATTGTTTTGCCCTCCAATATTCCCCCTTCCCTCCTGAAGCCACTGACTCTCACCTCCCATCACCTTCCAGCGGCCCAACGGTACCTTGTCCATGTGGTCATTCTTCACGTGTGTCCGTAGACAGTGAATGTCAGTAAGCTATTCAACTGGAGAGGGCATCGCCGCCGAGCCCAAAAATTGGCCCCACCTGACAATCACGTGTGTACTGTTATGGCAGGAATACTGGCTGATACTTCCTCCAGCCAGCCCAGTGGCACTAATACCAATTGTAGTGCCCCAACCACTGCTCTGGCTGAGTTCAGACTGCTCAACGTAGACAGCAGTGGAGCCCGTGACCTTCTGATGTGTGTAGTCCAGTACCACATCAGGCTGTGCATTTACAACCTAAGCTACTGGAGAAAGCTCTATGAAACTTTGTTCATATTAGTCCATTGCTCCCCTTACTCATATCCGTGCAGTTAGCAATATGGGGACTGCATACAACATAAGGCTACACATTCAGATTGTAGTCATAAACTCTAGCCAGCGGTAGAAAATGAAAATGAACATGTGGAGGTGGAGGGATCTTCATAGTGGATTCTTCAGGTGGAGAGAGAAAATGTCCCTGAATTGAATCACAGAGGTGCAGAGAGAAAGGGATCAAGTCATGGCTAGCTTAGGAGTGGAATGAAAGGGATCTAGTCATGGATACCATAGGATGTGGAGGAAAAGGGATCCGGTCACAGATAGCACAGGATGTGGAATGAAAGGGATCCAGTGATGGATAACATAGAGCGTGGAATTAAAGGGATCTAGTCATGGATAGCATAGGGTGTGGAGATAAAGGGATCCAGTCACAGATAGTATAGGGTGTGGAATGAAAATGATCCAGTTATGGATAACGTAGAGTGTGGAATTAAAGGGATCCAGTCCCATAGTATAGGGTGTCAAGTAGTGGTTAGGTACAAAAAATAATCAAAAAGGCTAATGGAATGTTAGCCTTTATAACTAGAGAGATAGAATATAAAGGGGAGGGAATTAGGGGTTATGGGGAGCGGGCAGGAAATTGGACATGAAGCTGAGTTCGGATCGGTCAATGCCCTGTGGGTGGCGGAGAGGGCCCAGGGGCTATGTGGCCGGGTCCTGCTCCGACTTCTTGTGTTCTTTAGATTTGTGGTTGGGATCAGATCAGCCATGATCTTATTGAATGGCGGAGCAGGCTCGAGGGGCCGATTGGCCTACTCCTGCTCCAATTTCTTATGTTCTTATGTTCTTATGTAAGTTTTGCTACAGCTGTACAAAGCCCTGGTTAGACCACATCTGGAGTACTGTGTACAGTCTCGGGCACCGCACCTTAGAAAGGATATATTGGCCTTGGAAGGAGTGCAGCGCAGATTCACCAGAATGTTACCAGGGCTCCAAGGGTTAAATTATGAGGAGAGATTATATAAACAAGGCTTGTATTCCCAGGAATTTAGAAGGTTAAAAGGTGACTTAATTCAGGTTTTTAGAATTTTGAAAGGAATTGATCGGGTAGATAGAGAGAAACTTTTTCCGCTGGTGGGGGAGTCTAGGACAAGGGAACAAAACCTTAAAATCAGAGCCAGGCCATTCAGGAGAGAAGTTAGGAAACACTTCTTCACGCAAAGGGTGGTAGAAATGTGGAACTTTCTCCCACAAAATGCAGTAGATGCGCGCTCAATTAATAATTTTAAATCTGAGATTAATAGATATTTGCTAGCCAAGGATATTAAGGGATATGGAGCCAAGGCGGGTGGATGAGTTAGAATACAGATCAGCCATGATCTCATTGAATGGTGGATCAGGCTCGAGGGGCTGAATGGCCTCCTACTGTTCCTATGTTCCTACGTGTGTAATGAAAGGGATCCAGTCATTGATAGCATAGGGTGTGGAGTGAAAGGGATCCTGTCATTGATAGCATTGGTTGTAGAATGAAAGGGATCATGTCATTGATAGCATAGAGTGTGGAGTGAAAGGGATCCTGTCATTGATAGCATGAAGTGAGGAATGAAAGGGATCCAGTCAGTAAAACAAAGGGTGTGGAATGAAAGGGATCCAGTCATTGATAGCATAGTGTGTGGAACAAAAGGGATCCAGTCATTGAGAGCATAGGATGTGGGGTGAAACACATCCTGCCATCAATAGCATAGGATGTGGAATGAAACGGATCCAGTCATGGATATCACAGGGTGTGGCACAAAAGGGTTCCAGTCATGGATAGCATAAGCTGTGGTTCAAAAGAGATCCTGTCACAGATAGCATAGGGTGTGGAATGAAAGGGACCCGATTGTGGATACCATAGGGTGTGGAGGAGAAAGTATCCCATCATGGATAGAATAGGGCATGGAAAGAAAGGGATCCAGTCGTGGATAGCATAAGATGTGGAATGAAAGGGATCCGGTCACAGATATCTTGGCACGTGGAACGGAAGTATCCAGTCATGGATAGCATAGGGTTTGGAATTAAAGGGATCTAGTCATGGATAGCATGGGGTGTAGAGTGAAAGGGATTGAGTCATTGATAGCATAGGGTGTGGAACGAAAGGGACACAGTCGTGGATAGCATATGGTGTGGAGTGAAAGAGATCCATTCGCGGATAACATAAGGTGTGGGGTGAAAGGGACCTTGTCATGGATAACATGGGGTGTGGAGTGAAAGGATCCTGTCATGGACAACATGGGGTGTGGAGTGAAAGGGACCCAGTCATAGGGTAGATGTGGAGTGAAAGGGATCCTGTTATGGATAACATAGGGTGTGGAGTGAAAGGGATCCTGTTATGGATAACATGGAGTTTGGAGTGAAAGGGATCCTGTCATGGAAAACAAGGGGTGTGGAGTGAAAGGGATCCAGTCATAGGGTAGATGTGGAGCGAAAGGGATCCTGTCATGGATAACAGGGTGTGGAGTGAAAGGGATCCAGTCATAGATGGGATAGGTGTGGAGTGAAAGGGATCCTGTTATGGATAACATAGGGTGTGGAGTGAAAGGGATCCAGTCATAGGGTAGATGTGGAGTGAAAGGGATCCTGTTATGGATAACATGGGGTGTGGAGTGAAAGGGATCCTGTTATGGATAACATGGAGTTTGGAGTGAAAGGGGTCCTGTCATGGAAAACAAGGGGTGTGGAGTGAAAGGGATCCAGTCATAGGGTAGATGTGGAGTGAAAGGGATCCTGTCATGGATAACATAGGGTGTGGAGTGAAAGGGATCCAGTCATAGATAGGGTTGATGTGGAGTGAAAGGGATCCTATTATGGATAACATAGGGTGTGGAGTGAAAGGGATCCAGTCAGATAGGATAGGTGTGGAGTGAAAGGAATCCTATTATGTATAACATAGGGTGTGGAGTGAATGGGATCCAGTCATATTGTAGATGTGGAGTGAAAGGGATCCTGTCATGGATAACATAGGGTGTAGCGTGAAAGGGATCCTGTTATGGACAACATAGGGTGTGGAGTGAAAGGGATCCAATTGTAGGATAGGTGTGGAGTGAAAGGGATCCAGTTGTAGGATAGGTGTGGAGTGAAAGGGATCCAGTCGTAGGATAGGTGTGGAGTGAAAGGGATCCTGTGATGGATAACATAGGGTGTGGAGTGAAAGGGATCCAGTCATAGGATAGATGTGGAGTGAAAGGGATCCTGTTATGGATAACATAGGGTGTGGAGTGAAAGGGATCCAGTCATAGGATAGATGTGGAGTGAAAGGGATCCTGTTATGGATAACATAGGGTGTGGAGTGAAAGGGATCCTGTCATGGATAACATGGGGTGTGGAGTGAAAGGGATCCTGTCATAGATAGGATAAGTGTGGAGTGAAAGGGATCCTGTCATAGATAGCATAAGTGTGGAGTGAAAGGGATCCTATTATGGATAACACAGGGTGTGGAGTGAAAGGAATCCAGTCATAGATAGGATAGGTGTGGAGTGAAATGGATCCAGTCATTGATAGCATGAGGTGTGGGGAGAAGGGATCCAGTCACATGATAGCATAGTGTGTGGAATGAAAGGGATCTAGTCATGAATTGCATAGGGTGTTGAATGCAAGGGATCCAGCAACTGATAGCATAGGGTGTGGAACAAAAGAGATCCAGTCATGGATAACACAGGGTGTGGAACAAAAGGGATTCAGTCATGGATAGCATAGGGTATGGAATTAAAGTGATCTAGTCATGGAATGCATAGGGCACAGGGAGAAATGGATCCAGTCATAGATGCCATGGGATTAAGAGAGAAAGGGATCCAGTCATGGAAAGCAAAGAGTGTGTAACAAAAGTGCTTTAATCGTGGATAACATAGGGTGTGGAACCAAAGGGATCCAGTCATGGATAGCATTGGGTGTGGAATGAAAGGAATCCAGTCATCAATAGCATAGGATGTGGGATGAAAGGGATCCGGTCACAGATAGCTTGACGTGTAGAATGGAAGGTTCCAGTCATGGATAGCAGAGGGTGTGGAACAAAAGGAATCCAGTCATGGATAGTAGAGGTTGGAGAGAGAAAGGGATCTGGTCACAAGTAACATAGGGTGTGGAATTAAAGGGAACCTGTCACAGATAGCTTGACATGTAGAATGGAAGGTTCCAGTCATGGATAGCAGAGGGTGTGGAACAAAAGGAATCCAGTCATGGATAGTAGAGGTTGGAGAGAGAAAGGGATCTGGTCACAAGTAACATAGGGTGTGGAATTAAAGGGAACCTGTCACAGCAGAAAACGGAGAGAAAGTAATAGATTGCAGAAGTATGGAGAGAAAAGGATCTAGTAATGGATTGCAGAGGTTTGGAGAGAAAGGGATCCAATAACAGAGGTATTGAGAGAAGGAGGTCAGATAACAAATGTAGAAACTGAGCAATGACCCTACAGGGTCGCTGATCTAACTCCCTGGAGAACACTACAAAACACTAGCCAGGTTAAAAACTAAATTGCTAGGAGTGATAAAAAGAAGAAACATAAATGCTAGAAATCTGAACTAAAAGCTGGAAATACTCAGCAGCTCCATCAGATGATTGGTCTCCAGGTGAAATGTTACTGTGTGTTTTCCTCTCCTTTGTACATTTCCAACACATTCAGTGTAATCAGTAGCAGATGTTTATTTCCCGATCTCTGAAATGCTCTAATCAACTGTCTGTTTCTGTAGCAGTAAGAAATGTGAAAAATGGGCGTTAATTAAAAATAAAATTATTCCTAATGTATTCTGGAGAAAAAAAAATACCAGGAATTGAGTTTAAGACGATAATTCAATCCCCAGATTCTGCTGGCATTTGTAATTGGCATTATCAGAAGTGCTGGATTGAATTACTTCCTTGTAACTCACTGCCAGCTATCTATTATCTTCTTTTTAGTGTACAGTGTACACAGTCATTCATTCTTTGTAACCTTTAGCACAAGATTGGACCAGTGTTACTCCAAGAATTATCTATTGTCCATCTGTCTATCTATTCTATATATAACTAATCGATTGCCATGGTGTTGCACATGGGTGTCAAGACAAGTGTAGTCCTTAGGCTGAGCAGCGTTAGAGGCCTGGGAACAATTGGAGTAGAGTGCACGGAGATAAATAATGTTTTAAATACATTCATTCTTATTTTTATATTGCCTCTGTAAACTTGTCACATTGCAATTATGTCCTCCCACCAGTGATGGCGATCTAGTGCCTCCACTGGGTGGGGGGGGGGGGAAGTGAGGGTATAATTACAGCATGACAAGTTTACACAGCAAATTGCCATTATAAATGTGGACATCAGAATTCCTAATGTGAAAAGTTGACAGGAAGTGTGTGCACATGTAAGATTTTTAATAAGGGGATAGCTATATTGAAAACATGATTTGAAGCTATCACCTTCTACCAACTTGATTAGTCTGAAAAGTCTGCCCCAGCTGAGTCAATCGCTGTCACGTCCTGATTGGACGAAGGGCAGACTTTTGCCGAAGCAAGAGGGTTCTGCACATACACAGCTTGATTGCTGACAGTGGTTTCTCCCACTGGTGCCCCTGGCGCCATATTGTGCAATAGCCTAACATCTAGTCTCGCAACAATATGTTACGGAGCCTTTTCTTTCCAATTTTCAACTGCCAGCCACCCCTTTATCCAGCGTAAACGGGGGCAGGTGGCAGTTGGCAATGGCCCCCAGTGTGACCAGGTGGGGTAGAGTATCAAACACTTTACTTTTTACCTGTGAGCAATGCCGTGGATATCTAGTTCATAAAATAATTTAATATCTATAGTTTGTAATTTTATTGTCCAAAATGGTAAAAACGACATTCTGCTGCTTCCAGCAACTGTAGGAAAATAAGACGCAGCTCTCCGAGTGGCTCAGTCGCCACTGCCTCGTCTGGAGTGAGCCAATAAGAGCAGAAAGTCCCAGGTTCAATCCTAGCTGGGCTAATAGTACAATTGGCCTCAGTTAAAGAGGGCTAGAGATAGGAAAAAAATCAATCCAGGTTCCTGCTTCAAATAGCTACCTAGTGACTCCTGCTGGAAAATGCCTGTGTGTGGAAATCGAGTGAGGACAGGATTGGGCTTATCTTTGATACTTCGCTCTGATTGAAAGCCTGCTGACACTCACTGGCTAGATGGGAGATGGAGGGGAGAGGGAATAAGGTCCTGCAAACTTTTATATGTAGATAAGACTGCCAACCTTTTCAAAACTTAAGAAGCAATAGTGGCCTCTTGTGCATCTCCAATTTCTTTCGCCCCTCCATTGGCGGCGGTGCATCCAGCTGCCGAGGCCCTTAGCTCTGGAATTCTCTCCCTGAACCTCTCCACCTCATTACCTTTCTCCCTCTTCAAGGCGCTCCTTAAAATCTACCTTTTTGATCGAGCTTTTTTGTCACCTATCCTAATACCTCCTTATGTGGCTCAGTGTCAAATTTTATCTGATAACGCTCCTGTGAAGAGCCTTGGGATGTTTTACTACATTAAAGGCACTATATCAATGCAAGTTGTTGTTGTAACTGTAACTTGGAATAACAAATGATTTTGCCAAATATTTGCATGGTTTCCCCTTCCCTCCCACTCCCACAAAAAAAAGCGCTGGGAATGAGTCTAATTGGTAAAGCAGCATTCAGTATGTTAGACAGAAAGTCCTAGCTCCAAGTCTCCGATCTGTGCTGTCAGCTGATTTCAGCTGGGGCAACAATAGCGATGCTATAATTAGTCTCAGACCCTAGGCTAGGGATGGGAAAAATCAGACAGGGTTTCCTGTTCCTTATTGACATCAAGAGATCCCAGCTGGGAAAAACACAAATGGGCACTGGGTGAAGGACAGGGTCAGGCCCTCCACTCACTGCCGAGGCTCACACAAAGAATGGTCACTTGGGGGAGGTAGCACAGGGCTGCTGGCACCTTCAGGATAGGGGATTGGGAGATTACTGGAAAAGAAAGTTACATTTATTTGTGTTACCGTGAATGAAACAATGGTGTAACACTTCAGCTGTGTAATAGACATTAAGCCAGGTTATTCCAGAGCATTTAGTTTAATAAGCTGGAGTCTGCACTGTATGGAAAGTCTTTTCAGTATAGCATTCCCCAAAATCAGGTTCACCTTCCAAGTCACTGTAGACATATTTACTGTTTTGTGAGTTGTTAGGGAAAGTTTTTTTTGTAATTAATCCAATTTCTATATGTAAATGGGTGTAATTAGTGTATTTATTAATATGCTGTGATCAACACAATTAAGCTGTACAAATTTCATTACAATTTTTGAATTCTTTGGGAAGTCTTTTTGTAATTACTGATTTACATATGCAAATGAAAATTAGATTTAATTGCATGATTCATTAATATGTTGTCCTTATAATTGAAAGATTGTAGGGGACTGAGCTGTACAATGGTTTAGATTCTGGCCTTTCACTGCTGGGACCTGGGTTCATATCCGAACCGATTGAATGAGAGTCTCTACCTGCTGAGTGTAAGGATCCTATGTGAAATGATCAATTGTAATTGGCAAATAAATTTCTACATAGATAAGTGTGAGGTGGTGCATTTTGGTAGGAAGAATAAGCGTCTAAATTGAGTAGAGGAGCAAAGGGATCAAGGGGTACAGATACACAAATCACTAGAACACAGGTTAATAAGGCCATAAAAAAGGTTAACCAAGTACTGGGGTTCATTTCTAGAGGAATAGAATTGAAAAGCAGAGAAGTTATGTTAAACTTGTATAGAACCTTGGTTAGACCACACTTGGAGTACTGTAAACAGGTCTGGTCTCCATATTATAAAAAAGATGTAGAGGCACTGGAGAAGGTGCAAAAAAGATTCACAAGAATGATACCAGAACTGAGAAAATATACTTATCCGGAAAGGCTGAACAGGCTTTTTTCTCTTTTCTCTAGAAAAGAGAAGGCTGAGGGGCGACCTAATAGAGGTCTTTAAGATAATGAAAGGGTTTGATAAGGTAGATGTAGAGAAAAAGTTTCCAATAGTGGGGGAGTCAAAAACTGGAGGTCATAAATATAAAATAGTCACTAATAAATCCAATAGGGAATTCAGGAGAAACGTTGTTATCCAACGAGTGGTAAGAATGTGGAACACGTACCACAAGGAGTAGTTGAGGCAAATAGCATAGATGCATTTAAGGGGAAGCTAAATAAGCATATGAGGGAGAAAGGGATAGAAGGATATGCTGATAGGATTAGATGAAGAGGGGTGGGAGGAGCCTCGTGTTGACATAAACGCTAACATAGACCAGTTGGGCTGAATGGCCTGTTTCTGTGCTGTAGAATCGATATAAACCATTTCCTCGTGGTTATGTTGCTGCAGAACAAATCTGTCCTAATTCAGAACTAAATTGGCAATTTCACTCAAGCCATAGGATGAATACTGGAAAGGTAGAGAACATTATAATCACAAAGTGTGGCATTTTGTATATGGCTGCGGGCAAGCTGAGAATATTGTCAATATAAAGAGCCCTTGACTAAGCCCACAGCTACTCTTTGTGCTTCTCTTGGCATTCTCCAAAGGACCCATCAAGGCACCCGTCAATACCTCCTTACGAGCAGAAACCCCAACTGTCCCATCCTCTTCTCTCACTGATTTTCCACCCCCCCCCCCCCCCCCACCAGCACATCCACTGATAACAAACCTTGGCAGCCTCCTTCCCGTCCCACTCACCCCACCAACCATTGCCCCAATGACTCTGCCAGCGGATCAACAATCATTGCACCTCTCCATATTTCCCTCCAGAATCTCTGTTCAATCGCGATCAAGGCCTTATTGTGGATATTGCATTGACACGCCTCCTTCTGTGCTGTATGAGTCTATATCCTCCCTCCTTTTCTCCTTCAGCTTCTGTACTGATTGACTCCCTCTCAGTTCCCTTTGCCCTGTGACCTCTTAATTCACTGCTCTCCTGTCCTCCCTAAACCTCTCCCTCTCCTATCCATATTCACGGCCACCCCCTCGATCATGCCATCTCCTCTAGCCTCTCTTCTCCCATGGCCTCGATCACTAACAAGACAATCTCCGACCACTTCCTTAGATCCCTCACCATCAACAGCCTCATAACCCCCTTCCAACCCCCTTCTGTGTCCACCCCTAGAAAAAATGTTCCCCAAGTCACTTACAACTTTACTTTCAAACACCTAGCTGCTTAGCCTTTAGCCCTCCATTCTCCATGATATTTCTGCAGCCATTGATTTGATCAACCACTCTCTCACCTCCACCTTTGATTCTCTTGACCCCCAAAAAACCTTTAATCTGTCCCACCCTGTTCATTCCCCCTGGTATCGCTCCCAGCTTTGCTCCCTCAAGTCTAAGGAGTGCAGACTTGAACGTATCTGGTACACAACTGGTTTAACCATACATCGCCAGATCTGGCTGGACCACATTAGGCCGCCCTCTACTCTGCTGAAGCAGTCCGCTATTCCAGGATCATTCTGGAGAGCAGAAATTAACGCCTGGCTTATTTTCTTCACTACCAACTATCTCCTTAAACACCTCACCCCTGTCCCAGCCCTCACCTCCAACAAGTGTAAGGAACTCATGGACTTCTTTGTCACTAGGATTGGGGACCATCTCTTTAGCTGTCTTTGCCTCTCTTTTCCCCCCCCCCGCCCCCACCTCCCGCTTGCCCACCAAGCCCAACCTCCCCTCAGGTTCTCCCCGATCTAGCCGATAACCTGCATCTTTCTCTAGATTTTCTTCTATCTCTCCTCATGCCCTCTCAAAGCTCATCTTCTCCATGAGAACCACTTCCTGCTACCTTGACCCCATTCCCCCTAAACTGCTGATCCCCAACTTTCCCTCGTGGTCCCCATGCTTGCTGACATCATAAATTATTGTCTCTACTCAGATTCTGTCCTCCTCTCTTTCAAAACCCCAGTGTCATTAGCCCCTCCTCAAAAACCCACCCTTGACCCCTCTGTCCATCTCCAACCTCTGTTTCCTCTGCAAAGTCCTTGACTGTTGTTGCCTCCCAAATTCATACCCATCATTCCCACAACCCTGTTGAATCAGGTTTCTGCCCCTGCCGCAGCACCGAAACAGCACTAACTAATGTCACAAATGAAATCCTTTGTAACTGTGGTGCATTATCCCTCCTCATGCGCCTTGACTTTTTCTGCAATCTTTGACATGGTCAATCATGCCATCCTCCTTCAACTCCTCTCCCCCATTGTACAGCTCAGTGGGACTGCCCTTGCTTGATTCCACTCTTACCTATCCAATCGTAGCCAGAGCATATCCAGAAATGGCTTCTTTTCCTACCCCTGCATCATTACCTCCAGAATCCCCCAAGCATCTATCCTTGGCCCCCATTGCACATGGCCTCATCTATGTGCAATATCATCCCCAAACACTGGGTTAGCTTCCATTTGTACGCTGACCATATCTAGCTTTACCCATACACTGCCTCTGTGTTCTCAATCTGCTTGTCCAATCTGTGTTCTCAATCTGCTTGTCCAAAACCCAGTCTTGAATAAACCACAATTTCCTCGAGTTAAAGATTGGGAAGATCATATCCTGCACCAAGTGCCGCTCACCCATCTTACCTGTCCTCGCTGACCTTAAAGAATGTGTGCAGGAATTACAGCAATTATTCATTCCTGTCTGGCACAAAAATAAAACAGGAAAGGTGGCTCAACAGTGGCTTACAAAAGGAATTAGGGATAGTATTAATCCAAAGAGGAGACATATAAAATTGCCAGAAAAAGTGGCAAGCCTGAGGATTGGGAGCAGTTCAGAATTCAGCAAAGGAGGACAAAGAGATTGATTAAGAGGGAAAAAATAGAGTATGAGAGTAAACTAGCAGGGAACACAAAAACTGACTGTAAAAGCTTCTATAAATATGTCAAGAGAAAAAGATTAGTGAAGACAAATGTAGGTCCCTTACAGTCAGAAATGGGGGCAATTATAATGGAGAACAAATAAATGGCAGAACAATTAAACACATACTTTGGTTCTGTCTTCACAAAGGAGGACACAAATAACCTGCCAGAAATGTTAGGGAACCAAACGTATAGTGAGAGAGAGGAACTGAAGGAAATCAGTATTAGTAAAAGAATAGTGCTAGGGAAATTAATGGGGCTAAAGGCTGACAAATCCCCAGGGCCTGATAATCTACACCCTAGAGCACTAAAGGAAGTAGTCCTGGAAATAGTGGATGCATTGGTGATCATCTTCCAAAATTCTATAGACTCTGGAACAGTTCCTACAGATTGGAGGGTGGCAAATGTAACCCCACTATTTAAAAAAGGAGGGAGAGAAAAAACAGGGAATAACAGACCAGTTAGCCTAACTTCAGTAGTGGGGAAATGCTAGAGTCTATTATAAAAGATGTGACAACAGAACACTTGGAGGGCATTAACGGGATTGGACAAAGTCAGCATGAGTTTATGAAAGGGAAATCATGCTTAACAAATCTACTGGAGTTTTTTGAGGATGTAACTAGTAGAATAGATAGGGGAGAACCAGTGGATGTGATGTACTTAGATTTTCAGAAGGCTTTTGATAAGGTCCCCACAAGAGGTTAGTGTGCAAAATTAAAGCACGTGGGATTGGGGGGAATATACTGGCATGGATTGAGAATTGGTTGACAGACAGGAAGCAGAGAGTAGGAATAAACGGGTGGTAGGCAGTGACTAGTGGGGTACCGCAGGGATCAGTGCTTGGGTCCCAGCTATTCACAATATATATCAATGATTTGAATAAGGGAACTAAATGTAACATTTCCAAGTTTGCAGATGACACAAAGCTGGGGTGGAATGTGAGCTGTGAGGAGGATGCAAAGAGGCTCCAATGTGATTTAGACAAGTTGGGTGAGTGGGCAAGAACATGGCAGATGCAGTATAACGTGGATAAATGTGAGGTTATCCACTTTGGTTGTAAAAACAGAAAGGCAGATTATTATCTGAATGGTGATAGATTGGGAAAAGGGGAGGTGCAAAGAGACCTGGGTGTCCTTGTACACCAGTCGCTGAAAGCGAGCATTCAGGTGTAGCAAGCAGTTAGGGAGGCGAATGGTATGTTGGCCTTCATTGCAAGAGGATTTGAGTACAGGAGCAGGGATGTCTTACTGCAGTTATACAGGGCCTTGGTGAGACCACATCTGGAGTATTGTGTGCAGTTTTGGTCTCCTTATCTGAGGAAGGATGTCCTTGCCATGGAGGGAATGCAACAAAGGTTTTCCAGACTGATTCCTGGGATGGCAGGACTGACATTTGAGGAGAGATTGGATCGACTAGGCCTATATTCACTAGAGTTTAGAAGAATGAGAGGTGATCTCATCAAAACATATAAAATTCTAACAGAACTAGACAGACTAGATGCAGGGAGGATGTTCCCGATGGCTGGGGAGTCCAGAACCAGGGGTCACAGTCTCAGGATACAGGGTATGTCATTTAGAACCGAGATGAGGAGAAATTTCTTCACTCAGAGGGTGGCAAACCTGTGGAATTCTCTACCACAGAAGGCAGTGGAGGCCAAGTCATTAGATGTATTCAGGAAGGAGATAGATATATTTCTTAATGCTAAAGGGATCAAGGGAAATGGGGAAAAAGCGGGAACAGGGTACTGAGTTAGACGATCAGCCATGATCATTTTGAATGGCAGAGCAGGCCCGAAGGGCCGAATGGCCTACTCTTGCTCCTATTTTCTATGTTTCTATGTTTCAATGGCGCCACAAATTTAAAATTCTCTTCCTGGTGTTTAAATCCTTTCATGGCGTCACTCCTCTGGATCTTTATAAGTCCTCCAGCCCTCCCGAACTCTCTGTTCCTCTGATTCTGGCCTCTTGTGCGCCTCACTCAACCATTTGCGGCCATGCCTTCAGCCATCTAGGCTTCACACTCTGCAATTACCTCCCTAAACCTCTCCACCTCGTTCTCCTCCGATAAGACCCTCCTAAAACCCACCTCTCACCCCTCCTAATAGCTCCTCCTTTGGCTTGGTTTCTTGGGACCATTTTCTACATTAGAGACGTTATATAAATACAAGTTTTTTTGGTGGTAACTGTACGTTAGTCTGCAGCCCTAAAAGTGAGACCAGGCATACTCAGTTTGAAGGGAGCAAAGAACCGAGAGTGAAAGGCACCAATATTTTTGAGAATGAAAGAGTTAAAATAACGTTTGGATTAAGCTTGAAGTGGTTGTCCTCTGCCTGTACTCTGTCTGCCACTGGTAAGGTGAGACATTCGAGCTCCTTTGTGTGGTTGCTTCATCTGTTATGCATTGCCCATCATGTCAGAGAGGTAATGTGGCAAAAACTTTGTGTTGTGAGATTTTTGTTTTACAAAAGCTGCAGCCATTCCTCTGAGTTTTGTGAGAATTTATAAACAGGCTTTATGACAGTTTTCTGTGCATGGCTGCAGAAAACCTTCTACAACTACCGACAGATGCACCAAGGAGCTCTAGTGCTTCTTACTGAACCACAATTGCACAGTCTAAAATTTCTCCCACGAGGGATCATGTGGAAAAACAAGAGTCCGATTAAAGTGAACCAACTTGGGTTCAGAAGGGGCAGGTCGTGTCTGATCGATTTACTGGAGTTCTTTGAGGGGATCACAGATCCAGTGGGTAGGGGAGAGCTAGTGGATATTGTGTAATTGGATTTCAGGCAGGTTTTTGTCCCACAAAACCGACTGACTGACGAGGTTTGTGCCGAGGGGATAAACTAGGCCGGAGCGAGGTTATGGCTGAAAGGTGAACAACAACGAGTGGTGGTACTTGATAGAGGCATCAGAGTGGGAACTGGTTGCCAGTGGAGTCTCTCAGGGGTCAGTGTGGGATTGCTGCTGTTTCTAATTGTTATCAATGACTCAGAGGGCAGAATGTTGTCCAAGGTGTCTCAGTTTGCAGATGATTCCAAACTGGGTGCACTGGCCAATGATGCTAACCAATGTGTGATAATCCATGGGGTTCTGGACAGGCTAGGCCAATGGGCAGAGAGGTGACAGATGGAGTTTAACATACATGTATAAAGCAATGTGATTAGTTAGAAAATGTGAGTGTGAATTACATGTTAAATGGCAACATGGTTGAGGTGTCAGCAGGAAAGAGATGTATGGGTTTTGATGGATAGGGCATTAAAACTGTTAGTTCACCGCTTGCAGGTGGTGAATAAAATGTTTCAATATATAACTGAAGATGTGAGTCTAAGGAAATAAGTTGTAGATCTGGCCTCGGTGAGATTTCAGCTGGAGTACTGCGTTTATTTTGGTCTCTGTATCACAAGAAAGATGTAAAATTATTGGGGGAAGTCCAGACTAAGGTACGAGGCTGAGTCCTGATTTTAGAGGGCTGAGTTATGAGGAAGAATTGTTTATCCTGAGACTTCATTCTCTGGAGAACAGGTGGAAGATGGAGGACTTAATAGAGGCCTGTAACATTATCAATTATAAAGAATTTGGATCCAGGAATGTTCTTCTCTTGAGCAAGGGTTTAAGGACCAGGGGGACATAGTTTAAGGTTAAGGGTGTTTGAAGAAAACAGAAAATTTAGGTAACACGTTATTAGTAATAGGTGATATTCATCTAGGTAGGGCAGCATGTGGATTTTCTGTGGACATAAGTATGAAGCCATTATGGAGACCGTTTGTTTAAGTGTGGAGCCAAGTCCTGGTACAGAACTTGTAAAAAAAAATGCAATATTCATGTCGCCTACTCTTCCAAAACTTTACCAGTCCTCTGCGTTGAGTTAGCAAGCAATCTATGAATGGAATAATCCTTGTATGCCTTATGCAGTTTCAGGGGTCTCATATTTCAAGGTTATTTTAATTAAATTTTGGAATTACTATGGATGCATTGTTTCATGTTGCTAAAAGTTATAAGATGATTAATGTGTGATACCCAAACAGTGTGGGCAACATAAATGTTTCAATGTTTGTCCTCTCCACTGCTGCAAACCCCTCTGCCCTGCAATGCTTCTCCCAAGTGGCCATCCACATATGTTCTTTATTCATTCTCGGGATGTGGGAGTCACTGGTAAGGCCGGCATTTATTACCCATCGCTATTTGCAACTGAGTGTCTTTCTGGGCCACTTCAGAGGGCAGTTAAAAATCAAATGCGTTGGTGTGGGACTCAAGTTACATATAGGCCAGACTGGATAAGGTTTCCTTCCCTGAAGGACATTATTGAACCAGTTGGGTTTTTACGACAATCCAAAATCTTCATGGTCACTTTTACTAATACCAGCTTTTTATTTCCAGGTTTTGTTTTGACTAAATTCAAATTCTCAAACTGTCATGGTGGAATTTGAACTCACATTCTCTGGATTATTATTCCAGGGGCCTAGATTACTAGTCCAGTAACATAACCACTACACAATACCCATTTTTCTAGTAAGCTCGAGAGCCCAGATGGTGAGTGTTGGCAGGCTATCCAATCATGGAGAACAAAGTCCAATCCTGTTTTAACTGACAGCAGTCATCAGATAGCAATCAGGAGCAGGATCCCTTCCCAAAGCCCAGGTGAGCTGAGGCCAGTTGTAGTGTCTCATTCAATGCCCCAGCTGAGATTAACATAGACCGGAGATCAAACCTGGGACCTTCTGATCTGCCTGGTCTCTGTTCCATACCTTGCTGTAGATTTACCTACTAACACTCCAGAAAGGTACCAAATTTCTATTCAGTTGTATTCACTGTGAAATAAAAGCTAGATTTTCTGAACAGAAGGGAAAGAAAGCTAGTATAAGGGGCCTGTCCTCTGAAAGCTAAAAAATGTAGTCAGCTCTGCTTAATAAAATAAAAAGATCATTGCGCCAAGGCAATGTAATCGAACTAACTGTTGTACATTCTACTTCTCAGTGATTTTTTTTAGCAGTGATACCGTAACTGACATTTTATTAAACTGTATCCGTTTCTGAATAAACAGCGCTCTTTGGAGCGGTTAGCAAAATGCAAATCTATCCTAAGAAGTAACATTAGTCCTACATTAATTGGTCTTTACTTTAGAAAGCATTTGGTTTTTGTTCAAGAACCATCTTGCAACTTGTACAGTATTGTATTTAATTAGACTCATGTGTCTCATGTTATGATTTTCTGCAACAATAGACTTGCTTGGCAGTGGATACGGATATAATTTATCAAATTGGCACCCAGACTGTTATTTTCAAACTAAATTTGTGAATGTCGCAAGGAGGTAAAAATTTAACTTTCAAAATAAAATCAACCATATTCTATGTAAATTCTTTTTTGTTATAAAGTTAATTGTTTTCCCTTACCCACTCCTGTAAACTAACTAGATTCTGTAAAAGACCAGTATGTGTTCTTGTTTTTCCCTATTAAGTTATCATCCAAACTGCAGTGTATATAATGCATTACACATCCAGTCTGCAGTGTATATAATGCATTACACATCCAGTCTGCAGTGTATGTAATGCATTACACATCCAGTCTGCAGTGTATATAATGTATTACATATCCAGTCTGCAGTGTATATAATGTATTACATATCCAGTCTGCAGTGTATATAATGCATTAGACATCCAGTCTGCAGTGTATATAATGCATTACACATCCAATTTGCAGTGTATATAATGCATTACACATCCAGTCTGCAGTGTATATAATGCATTACAAATCCAGACTGCAGTGTAAAAATGCATTACAAATCCAGTCTGCAGTGTATATAGTGCATTACAAGAGGGCTCAGTAGTGCTTTGAGGTTAACAATGGTAACTGTCCAGCTACCTCCAATGGCCTGGTGGATCAAAGCACCACCTGGTGTAGCACTAAAGCCACACAGATCAGAATGTCCCAGGTGCGACTCACCTGATTTCAGGCTGAACACATTGTTGGGGTACTAAAATTGACCCCAGTGATCCAAAATTATGGGGGGGTTTGGGATGGGGGCAGGGGTATCAGCCAGGGTTCACCCTCCTGATTACTGGATGAAGATCAGCATTGGGCCCTGCAGTGATGCCTCTGTGGTCAAATAGCCTGCCTAGCCTTGCACGTGACAGTTGGGTAAGGTCCAAGGGGATGGCCTGTGCTCGAGTCAGTACTTCAGGAGAGGAGGGAAGAAAGTTGGGGGAACAAACAATGATTATAAAAGAACTCTTGAGTGAGCTGACGTATATGGTAACAACGAGGAACACTCTTTAAAAATGTGCAAATATATTAAATCAGGTTGAAATAAAATAAATGATAGTGCTGCACATTAAAAATTAATTCTTTGTCTACCACTTTAAACAATGCAAAGAAAAACATTGCTGTAGCATTTGCCATTACCGAATCATACAATGTTTTATGAACCACTCGATGTAGCAATTTAAACGTGATTATTTTGGCATCTGTCAAGGTTCATTTACATATCCATGAGAAAGCGTTTGCTCTGCGGCAGGCAGCTGTGCCTCATTAGATGTCAAGTAAACAAATCATTATAAAACTGTTTTCATTAAGGGAGCAATGATTAAAAAAAGCGATTATCGCCCATAATTGATTAATTAATACTAAAAGAGACAGTACTGCTTTCATTGACTTATATAGTTTGAATTAAAAGAACAAAATATTAATCCTACATAACACCACATTCTCCCACTCATATATATCCCTGTCTTCCAAGAACATCTAAGGTGTTCAAAAATTGAGTTAAAGGATATGGCATCTATTCCGTTAATGAAAGAGTCAATTACACATATAGGCTGAATTGTGTTCTTATTTTTAAAAGGAAAGCACTTGAGTAATGGTTACAAAAGTGGAATTTGTTACATTGTGCAGACTTGATTTTTCTTAGATTACTTCATATTATACCAGCAATTTGTATACAAATTCCTGTTCACACTACTAGCTTGATTAACAATAGGTCTGGTCTGGATTTATATTTGTATTGTAAGCCTGTTGTAGCACAACTGTATAAGAATTCACCCTCCTTTTGCGTTCTTACCAATGTTAGTGTACCTGAAGTATGGTCTTAAGCCTCCCTTTGCTCAGGATGATTTATCTACAGGAATGCAATGTCACTGCATTGCTATAAAGGAAAGACTCGCATTTATATAGTGCCTCATCATATCTCTCAGTAGCATCTCTAAGTGCTTCAAGTAGAAGGAATTACTTTGTAATTCATTGGTTGTTGTTATGTAGGCATATGTGACATTCATTTTGAGCATAGCGAGATCACACAAACTGCAATGAGATGTGACCCACTAATTCTGTCTTTGATGTTATTGAGGGAGGAACGTTCTCTGAAATACTGGGAGAATTCCCTGTTCTTCAAGTATTGTCATGGGATCTTTAATGTCTACCCAAAGCACTCATCCGAAAGATAGCACCACCAACTATGTGCACCTACAGAAGGTACATTTATGTTTAGAGAAGTAACGGAGTTGGGGGGGGGGGGAGGGGAGAAATGTTGTTATTACTCGAATTCTGCTGAACTTAGTTAATTAAGTATGTTTTTTCAGGTTGACAGTTAGTCGGTTAAGTTGACCTCTCCCCACTTCATGTATTACCTGGTAAAGTGGTTGTCCTGTTGTCAAACACTCAATCCCACTTCCCCAATAGCTCAGTAAGCCTAACCAGTGAGTAGCTGAGGCTCACTGGTTCCAGATTTGATCCCCAGTCTAACAGCCTGGGCAGTAATACGGGTCCTACAATTAAACTCAGCAGCCCTGGACTAGGGAGGGATAATTCTGTCAGGGTCCCCACTTCTGATCACTATCGCGTGATGCAAATGCAAATGTATGGATATTGAGTTAGGGCAGGAGTCAGTTTGACTTGTAATGCACTGTCCCGTTCTCCCCGCCACCCCCCCCCAGTGATGAATGGCCACCTGGCTGAGGTGTTGGTGCCTATGGAACAGGACCACAGCAGTGTTTGACAGGAGGGTACCCAGTTTACCAATGTTACATGAAGTGGGGAGAGGCCAACTTATCTAAATAACCGTCAATCCAAGAAAACAACATTAACATAGTAAACCGAATTCTAATGTTAGCAAGGTTTCCCTTCCCCAGTATTTCTATGAACATCAACAAACCTTTCTTATATGGAGATCCTCAGGCCTTCAGGAGAACAGGGGAGAAAATAGATGAAAAAAACCTCTCAGACAGTCGTGATATTGGAACTAAAGCTAATTGGCCTTTATCAGGTTGTAAAATAAAGTGCAAAAAATGCATTACAAAAATGATCGGAATCCAGTTATAGAGTAACTGTGATCTCTCTTACATTTTAGCTGAATGTTTTTGGCGCCTGCTCTTGATTGCTAAAAGGGTGACAACTTGTCTCGGGCTGTTCATTCCCTGAACACTTTGTGACTTGAGACCATTTGGATAAAAGCACTTCAGGTCATGAGGGACAATAGATCAGTTATGCTCAAACTTAGAACGGTAAAGCATCTTTTATACGTATAGAAATGTCACAATACTTAATCTGAATATTTTACGATTTTTATTCAGTGTGGAAGTAAACAGCTTGCTGTGCTGCAATAAAAAGCAAACAATTAAAGGCAACCGTCCTCCTCACCCACCAAACAGCTCGAAAACACTTAAATTCATATAAAGAGTTTGTGCATGTTAAGCATCAGCTTGGCTCAGTTGGTAACACTCTCAACCTCTGAGTCAAGAGGTTGTAAGTTCATGCCCCACTGCAGGACTTGAACACATTATCTAGGCTAACCCTTAAGTACAGCACTGAGGGAGGGCCATCTTTCAGATGAGACATTAAACCAGGGCTCTGTGGACGTTAAAGATCTCCTGACCTATTCAAAGAAGGGCAGAGAGTTCTTCCAGTGTCCTGGCCAACATTCCACCTTCAAACAATAGTATCAAGAAAATAGATTAATTGTTCAATCATTGCTATACACAAAATGACTTCAATCCTGTGCACAGTTCTGGTCTCCATATTATACACGGGACATAGAGACACTGAAGAGGGTGCAAAAAAAATTATAAGGATGATACCAGAACTGAGAGGATACACTGATCAGGAAAGGCTGAACAGACTGGAACTCTATTCTCTAGAAAAGAGAAGGCTGAGGGGGTGACCTTGTAGAGGTCTTTAAAATTATGAAGGGGTTTGATAGAGTAGA
The DNA here is from genome assembly GCF_035084215.1 of Heptranchias perlo. Lineage (NCBI taxonomy): Eukaryota > Metazoa > Chordata > Chondrichthyes > Hexanchiformes > Hexanchidae > Heptranchias > Heptranchias perlo. The sequence continues at coordinate 71,653,899 of NC_090338.1, read as the reverse complement.
CGTAGAGAAGATATTTCCACTTGTGAGGAAGACCAAAACTAGGGGCCATAAATATAAGATAGTCTCCAATAAATCCAATAGGGAATTCAGGAGAAACTTCTTTACCAAAGAGTGGAAAGAATGTGGAACTCGCTAGCACATGGAGTAGCTGAGGCGAATAGCATGGATTTAAAGGGAAGCTAGATAAACACATGAGGGAGAAAGGAATAGAAGGATATGCTGATGGGATTAGATGAAGACGAGTCGGAGGAGGCTCGTGACGAGCATAAACGCTGGCATAGACCAGTTGGGCCGAATGCCCTGTTTCTTTGCTGTCCATTCTATGTAATTCTGTGTAATTCCCAAGTTCTCATTGAAGGTAAAGCACTGCGGTATTCTGAGAGGCGTGATAAGGTGCTGTATGATGCAAATTTGTTCTTTCTTGCTTACATAGTTTTGTCATGGACCCTTTTAGCATAAAATCAAAAAATAGAAAATTTTGCAAATGCACAACAGATCAGTCAGGGTTTGAAAGAGAAATGTTTTAGGTATAGTCCTTCATTATCATTTCTGTTGAAATTTTACTATCAGATGCACTGACCTGTCTTTCTCTTGCAAATGCTGACTGACCTGCTGGGGCCGATTTTCAGATGGCCAAGCAGGTGTGTTGGGGACAGGAGGCTCTTAAAATGGCGGAATCCTGGAGCGGGTTCAGAGCCCGGTTCCCCAGTGATACGTCCGGGTGCGCACGCTGCTCCCGCATGCGGGACTCCCACCGGCAATTAAAGCCGGCGAGATGCTACTTTACATAGTTATTTAGGTACTTGACAGACCTCATTGAGTGGAGATTTTGGCAGGGGTGCAATTTTGAAGGATCCTCAGTGTGTTTCCCTTGCTGTGGGAAACGCTCCCTGTTAGAGCAGACGTGTTTCAGCCAGTAGCCAGTGGGAGATACAAAGGATTATTTGACAGATGAAAACCTCATTTATTGCAGCAGGGCACTCTGTCACTTCGGACAAAGTTTTGGCTGCAACTCCTTTGTCTTTCCACTCAAAATTCTTAATTTATACCCTAAACTATGCTGTGCAAACACATTTATGTACTTTGCAGACCCCCTCAAACTCACACCGTCAGGATGGGGGGCGCCATAGCTGCATTCATCACTTCATCCGAGGACGAGCAATATCACCAGCCTCGCAAGGCATGCCGTCCACCTCCGCCACGTGGAGCTCCACAACACAGTGCTGCACCACACGCACCTGCACAACAGCACGGAGGGCAACAACAGAGAGAGCGGCGTCGCAGGAGGCACTACCCTCACCACAGAGTCTACAGACCGAGGCTCAGCTTCCTGGACCTCTCTGAGAAGCAGTGCATACGGAGGCTCAGAGTCAGTTGCCAGGTAGTCGCGGACATCTGCAGCCTCCTTCATGCTGAGCTGCTCCCGGCTGGCCCGAGCAGCATCTTCTTACCTGTCGCTTTCAAAGTCACCACTGCCCTCAACTTCTTCGCCTCCGGATCGTTCCAGGGTGCCACCAGGAACATCACCGGGGTCTCTCAGTCATCTGCACACAAGTGTATAAGGCAGGTCACTGACGGCTTGTTTCACCGGGCCTCGCACTACGTCAACTTCCCCATAGACGACCTCAGCCAGACGGAGAGGGCAGTGGGATTCCACGTTGTGGCTGGCTTCCCACGGGTGCAGGATGTAATCGATTGTACCCATATAGTAATACGAGCACCTCCACACGAGCCAGGACTGTTCATCAACAGGAAGGGCTATCACTCCATCAACACTCAGCTCACGTGTGACCACCGCAAGAGATTCCTTCACGTGTGCACCAGATACTCTGGCATCTGCCACGATTCCTTCAACCTCTGAGAGTCCAACATCCCGCCCCTCTTCTACACACCGAACACCCGCAAGGGCTGGCTCCTCTGGGACAAGGGATACCCCCACACACGTGGCTCATGACACCTCTGAGGAATCCCACCACCGAGCAACAGCGTCGCTATAACGACAGCCACATCGCTACCAGGTCTACAATTGAGCATGCTATAGGGCTGCTCAAGATGCGCTTCAGGTGCCTTGATCATTCTGGGGGAGCGCTTCAATATGCACCAGACAGAGTGGGACGCATTATAGTCGTCTGTTATGCCCTGCACAAGATGGCACAACAGAGAGAGGTGCCGCTGGAGGCGGCCCCATCCACATCTGCCACCCATATTGAGGAGGAGGAGGACGAGGACAAGGAGGCAGAGGAGGAGGAACAACCTATGGGCAGAACAGCGGCTCACCTGGCTGCTCGTGAGGCCAGGGAGTCACTGATATGCGAACGGTTCTCCTAACATCAGACAGTGTGAAGAGTCCAGTCCTCACCACCTGGACAGAGAAGCGGCCACACCAGCCCCATCCCCCGCCCCCTGCACAAAATAGTCCTGCAACTACACATACACCACTGTAGAATGACCCAATAGGTGGCATCAAGTGTGGGTGTTCATGGTGAACTTCATGAAAGGGACTTATTACATAAGCCAGTCAAGAATGGCCAAGACGTGGCAGTAGTGGTGACAATAATAATATTTAATGTGCCATTAACAAAAATCAAATATAAATAAAGAACATGACAAACCGTCAAACACCTTTGTGAATCCACTTTGTGCTCACAAAACCTTCGCCTTATCCTTATGAGTACTCCTATGTGGTGCTTCCCCTGTGGCTACAGCAGAGGTAGTGGCGGGTAGCTCTTGTTCATGCCCTGACCAATTAGATGCTTTGGGCCTGCGCACTCTGCGTTTCGGTGCCCGTGAGGGCCCCTCCAAAGACTGCTCCACTTGCACCTGTGCAGGGGCAGACTCGGCCACCTGGGGAGGAGGCAGCATTGCGGGTACTGGTTGAGAGGGGGGCAACGGGTGAGACGTGGGGGCACTTTGGCGTCCCCACTTCCATGTCCCCTTTCGCCAACATCCCTCTCCTGGACCAGGCCCACATCACTCCTACCACCCTGCTGGATTACAGCTTGGAGGACATGTGTGAAGATTTGTAAGGCCAGTGCCAGAGTATCTGCCTGCCTGTTTAAGGTGGCAGAAAGTTGCTCACCCTGAGTCCGAAGGGCCATTGTCAGGGCCTCAATGGACTCATTGGTGAGCCGTGCTTGAAGCTCCATGGAGGCTAGCCTTCCCTCCATCGCAGACATTCCCGCACTTACCCGCGACACTATCTCAGAGATGCCCTCACGTCCCTGTGACAGTATCTCAGAGATTCCCTCCTGTACCTGTGCCACCATTCCATTCATGCAGGAGTTGGACTCCTCCATCCTCTGCACGATTGTGGAGAGTGCGCGTGGCACCTGTTCCAGCACCTCGCAAATGTGCTGCTGCCACTTGATCATTCTCCTTTTAAAGGATGGCCCCCAGGGTTCAGCATCTGTGTCCAGCTGTGCAGAGCCTGGAGAAGAATGCTCCCACCGACGCGAAGTCTCCAAAGCTGCCTCTGCCACCAGTGTCTGCTTGTGCTCATGTGTGTGGTGACTCACCATGTGCGACCCTAACTAAGTGAGGACGAGGACCCACTGAGGTGTGTGTATCGGCGCTGGTGGATGGCTCGCTCAGATGTGACGGTGCCCCCTCAGAGGCCGACAGGTCCTCTGTGGAATCACTCTCCGCCGTCACGGCAGTCGCTGAAGGCCCTGTAAGAGGACAAAAGGCAATATTAAGCATTATGACATATGTTGAGGTGCTGAAGATGGCAAGGCATGTTAACATCATTTGCTATTGTGAGTGCTGAATGTTAAAGTTCTGTCACCAGCCGTTTGTCAGGTGGCCGTCTCGGCATCTCTGACGGACAGGCACCCAAGGGTGCGGCTTAGTTCAAGAACCTCCTGTTCCGCGTCCGTGAGGACGACCAGATGTTGCGGCCCCCCTCCGGTCTTCTCCCTCTCTCGTTCATTCTGGGCTCTCTTCTCCTATAAGGGGAGAAAGTAGAGAGGCGTGAGTGAGGGATGGTGACATGGCCAACCGCTGAATGCATTGATTTGGGTGAGGCTGACCATGAAAGAGATGCATCAGAGGGTGAGTGTGAGACAGAGCCATGACATTGTATGAAGATTGGGTTGAGTGGTAGTGGTGGGATGAGTACTGGGGAGGTGAGTAAGTGCAGGTAAGTTGAGGATGAGCTTTGAGTGGGTGTGAGGAGTGATGTGATAGAGTAGTGTTGGCAGTGCAGAAGGAGTTGTGGGGTGGGGGCGGTGATGTGGAAGACGGAAAATGAGTAAGTGTACTCACTTTGCTAACCTAGTTAGGTCATTGAAGCGCCTCCAGCACTGGATCAGAGTGCAGACGACGTTGCTGCTGCTGGTGACCTCTGCCACCTCGAGCCAGGCCTTCTTGGCGGCAGAGGCAGGCCACTTCCATCCGCTGGGTAGAAAATATCCCTCCTCCTCTTCACCCCATCCTGGAGTGAGGCATCGGTAAATCTGGGAGCAGCCTTTCCCCTGGTCTGCTCCATTCTGTACTTTTGGTTGTTTGCTGCAGGAGCAGCATTGGAGGACTGCCCCTTTAAATAGGGCTCCTCCAGCTGACAGCCTGTGATGCGGGTGCGCAGTCTGCCCACTGCGCAGGTTGACGACAGGAAACCCGGAAGCCACGGTAAGTGGATGTTACTGGGCGGGTTACCCAGTCGCCCCCACCCCTGCTGCCATCCCGCCTCCCCGGTAATATCGGGGCTGCTGTGTAATTCCAGCTTTTGCCTTTTTTATTTCAGAATGTCTGTGCTTGCAGTTCTTATCCTTGTCCCTGTAAATACGCAGACGATGCCACTTTGATATTTAAATGGGGCTTCAAGATTGTAATTTTCTGCTGGGAGTTAGAGGCTGGTCGCCAGCCAATCAAACGGCTCCATTTTAATTAATATAATGGAGCTTCAAGTCTTCACCCTGATATTTACAACAGCCTGTCACTTACTGTGACTTCTCTCTTTATCATTTCAGCAGCATCTGAATGAATTCCTGTTAAATATTACCTATTAAATGGAGTATACCATTGAGCATAATTCAAAAGGAAAGTAACATTTGAGAGATTTTGTTCCGAATGCATTGTTTTTGCCGATCAGAGGAAGTAAAGTTTCTTTCTCTCTCCCCACGTTACTTTCCACCTTGCCTGAAGGCGCTGATTCTTGCGGGGATACTGTTCCACACGTACCAGTAGCTGCCCAAACCTTGTCCCTGTGGCCATTCTTCATCTGTGAGCCTCGGTAGTGAATGTCAGAAGGCTCTTCGACTATGGAGGGCATTACAACCAACACCAATTCTGTTCTTATCTAACCTTGGGACTTCTTATAAACTAAGTAATCAGTGATTGATACCCTGGTGGTAGTGTCTTAGAATCATAGCACATTCCAGCACAGGAACAGCCATTTGGCATGTCAAATCTCTCTACGTGAGCCCCAGTCTAATCCAATTCTCTTGCTCACTTCCTATTTTCTTTAGTATTCATGGTTTTCAAGCAGCAATTGAATTCCATTTTTTTTTTTAAATATGGACTTTGGGGTTTGTGACATAGAATTTAACTTTCTACATACCCTCTGTGTAAAACATTTTTTTTCTACCCACTTAATTCCTTTTGTGGTTATTTTACATTTGGGCTCTCATGCTACTGTCTCGCTTCCCAGTGGAAATAATCTACTATCATTGACTTTGTTGTAATCCTTGATAATCTTGAAGACCTCCATCAGGTAACCGCTTATCCTTCTCGGCTGTGGTCAAAAAAGTCCCACAGTCTCAAGTCACTCTTCATAATTGTAACACCTGGTAACATCCTAATGCTACACTGCTCCTTTCCCATTATTTTTATATTCCTCCTATAATGGGGTGCCCAAAACTGTAGTGAGTAAGATGAAGCAGAAAAAAAGGTTGTATGACAGATGTCAGGTTAATAATACAAGTGAGAACCAGGCTGAATATAGAAAGTTTAGAGGGGAGGCAAGAAAGAAAATAAGAGGGGCAAAGAGAGAGTATGAGAATGGACTGGCGGTCAACATAAAAGGGAATCCAAGAGTCTTCTATAGGCATGTAAACAGTAAATGGGTAGTAAGAGGAGGGGTGGGACTGATCAGGGACCAAAAAGGAGGAGACAAGTTGGGTCTATACTTATTGGAGTTTAGAAGAATGAGAGGAGATCTTATTGAAACATACAAGATTCTGAGGGGACTCGATAGGGTAGATGCTGAGAGGATGTTACCCCTCATGGGGAATCTAAAACTAGGGGGCATAGTCTCAGAATAAGGGGTCGCCCGTTTAAGACGGAAATGAGGAGGAATTTCTTCTCCCAGAGGGTCATGAATCTTTGGAATTCTTTACCTCAAAAAGCTGTGGAGGCTGAGTCATTGAATACATTCAAGGCTGAGTTAGACAAATTTTTGATCAGCAAGAGAGTCAAAGGATATGGGGAAAAGGCAAGAAAGTGGAGTTGAGGTAAAAATCAGATCAGCCATGAACTCATTGAATGGGGGAGCAGGCTCGAGGGGCCGAATGGCCTACTCCTGCACCTATCTCTTATGGTTATGGAGATCTACGCATGGAGGCAGAGGGCATGGCTGAGGTACTAAATGAGTACTTTGCATCTGTCTTTACCAAGGAAGAAGATGCTGCCAAAGTCACAGTAAGTGAAGAGGTAGTTGAGATATTGGATGGGCTAAAAATTGATAAAGAGGAGGTACTAGAAAGACTAGCTGTACCTAAAGTAGATAAGTCACCCGGTCTGGATGGGATGCATCCTAGGTTGCTGAGGGAAGTAAGGGTGAAAATTACGGAGGTACTGGCCATAATCTTCCAATCATCCTTCGAAACTGAGATGGTGCCAGAGGACTGGAGATTTGCAAATGTTTCACCCTTGTTCAAAAAAGGTTTTAAGGATAAACCCAGCAACTGCCAGTCAGTTTAACCTCAGTAGTGGGGAAACTTTTAGGAACGATAATCCGGGACAGAATTAACAGTCACTTGGACAAGTGTGGATTAATTAAGAAAAGCCAGCATGGATTTGTTGAAGGCAAATTGCATTCAACCAACTTGATTGAGTTTTTTTGATGAGGTAACAGAGAGGGTAGATGAGGGCAATGCGGTCGATGTGGTGTATATGGACTTCCAAAAGGCGTTTTATAAAGTGCCGCATAATAGGCCTGTCATCAAAGTTGAAGCCCATGGAATAAAGAGGGCAGTGGCAGCATGGATACAAAATTGGTTAAATAATAGGAAACAGCGAGTAGTGGTGAATGGTTGTTTTTCAGACTGGAGGAAGGTATACATTGGTGTTCCCCAGGGATCGGTACTAGGACCATTGCTTTTTTTGATATATATTAATAACTTGGACTTGAGTGTACAGGGCAAAATTTCCAAATTTGTAGATCACACAAAACTTGGAAGTGTAGTGAACAGTGAGGAGGATAGTGATAGACTTCAAGAGGATATAGACAGGCTGGTGGCATGGGCAGACACGTGGCAGATGAAATTCAACCCAGAAAATTGTGAAGTGATACATTTCGGTAGGAAGAACGAGGAGAGGCAATATAAACTAGAGGGCACAACTCTAAAATGGGTGCAGGAACAGAGAGACCTGGGGTATATGTGCACAAATCATTGAAGGTGGCAGGGCAGATTGAGAAAGCGGTTAAGAAAGCATACGGGATCCTGGGCTTTATAAATAGAGGCATAGAGTACAAAAGTATGGAAGTCATGATGAACCTTTATAAAACACTGGCTTGGCCACAACTGAAGCATTGTGCCCAATTCTGGGCACTGCACTTTAGGAAGGATGTCACGGCCTTAGAGAGCATGCAGAAAAGATTTACTAGAATGATTCCAGGGATGAGGGACTTCAGTTACTTGGATACACTGGAGAAGTTGGGGTTGTTCTTCTTAGAGCAGAGAAGGTTGAGAGGAGATTTGATAGATGTATTCAAAATCATGAAGGGTCTAGACAGAGCAGATAGAGAGAAACTGTTCCCATTGGCAGAAGGGTCAAGAACCAGAGGACATAGATTTAAGGTGATTGGCAAAGGAACCTAAGGTGACATGAGGAAAAACTTTTTTACACAGCGAGTGGTTAGGATCTGGAATGCACTGCCTGAGGGGGTGATGGAGGCAGATTTAATCGTGGCTTTCAAAAGGGAATTGGACACATACTCGACGGGAAAAAAATTGCAGGGCTACGGGGATAGGATGGGGGAGCGGGACTAGCTGGATTGCTCTTGTCGAGAGCAGGCATGGACTTGACGGGCCGAATGGCCTCCTTCCATGCTGTCACCGTGCTGATTCTAGGAGGCTAGTGTGAAGCATAAACACTGACATAAGCCTGTTGGGCCGAAAGGCCTGTTTCTGTGCTGTACCATAAAAGTTGAGATGTAATAGTGAATCTATAAAGTGGGTACAGTGCGGATTCACTCAGATGCTGCTTGGTATCAGGAAATACAAATGCAAAGAAAAATTTGAAAAATTTGGGATGTTTTTATTGGAACAGAGAAAATTAAGGGGTGATTTGATAGAGGTGTTTAAAATTATGAAAGGAAAGGACAGGATAGGTAGGAACAGACTGTTTCCAGTGATTGAGGGGGTCTAGATCAAGGGGACATAGATAAATGATTAATTGTAAGAGATTTAGGACAGTGAGCAGGAGAAACGTTAATACACTGCACAAATTTAACTACTGGCTGAATAAAGTGGTGTAAGACTTGAGTTCAAGTCTTTCTAATCTTAATGTCATTTTCATAATGTCATAATCTTAAGGTCAGGAAACATTTTCTTTTCTTTTATTTTACACTTAAGGTGAAGATGAGGATGAATTTGAGGTGTTCATGCTGCCACTAACTACAACATTTGAAACTCTGACACAACTCTTCAGTAGCAATTTCAAGGAAGATAAGGCCAAGGTATGTTTGTCTTCATTATTTACGAGGTAAAATAAAATGTAACCTACGAGAGGGTGGTCAGGAGCAGTGTTGGCCCCTTAAAAACTGAAAGTGGGGATATTGTCATTGACAATGGGGAAATGGCGGACATGTTGAACAATTACTTTGCGTCAGTATTTACAGTCGAGAAAGAGGATAGCATGCCGGAAATCCCAAGAAAACTTATATTGAATCGGGGACAGGGACTCGATAAAATTAACATAGGTAAAGCAACAGTAATGAAGAAAATAATAGCACTAAAGAGTGACAAATCCCCAGGACCAGATGGTTTCCATCCCAGGGTTTTAAAGGAAGTAGGTGAGCACATTGCGGATGCCCTAACTATAATCTTTCAAAGTTCTCTAGATTCAGGAACTATCCCTCTAGATTGGAAAATTGCACGTCACTCCGCTTTTTAAGAAAGGAGAGAGAGGGAAACCAGGGAATTATAGACCAGTTAGCCTGACATCTGTTGTGGGGAAATTGCTGGAGTCTATAATTAAGGATAGGGTGACTGAACACCTCGAGAATTTTCAGTTAATCAGGGAGAGCCAGCATGGATTTGTGAAAGGTAGGTCGTGCCTGACAAACCTGATTGAATTTTTTGAAGAGGTGACTAAAGTAGTGGACAGGGGAATGTCAATGGATGTTATTTATATGGACTTCCAGAAGGCATTGGATAAGGTCCCACATAAGAGACTGTTAGCTAAGATAGAAGCCCATGGAATCGAGAGAAAAGTATGGACTTGGTTCGGAAGTTGGCTGAGCAAAAGGCGACAGAGAGTAGGGATAATGGGAAGGTACTCACATTGGCAGGATGTGACTAGTGGAGTCCCGCAGGGATCTGTCTTGGGGCCTCAATTATTCACAATATTTATTAATGACTTAGATGAAGGCATAGAAAGTCTCATATCTAAGTTTGCTGATGACACAAGGATTGGTGGCATTGTAAGCAGTGTAGATGAAAACATAAAATTACAAAGGGATATTGATAGATTAGGTGAATGGGCAAAACTGTGGCAAATGGAATTCAATGTAGACAAATGTGAGGTCATCCACTTTGGATCAAAAAAGGATAGAACAGGGTACTTTCTAAATGGTAAAAAGTTAAAAACAGTGGATGTCCAAAGGGACTTAGGGGTTCAGGTACATAGATCATTGAAGTGTCATGAACAGGTGCAGAAAATAATCAAGAAGGCTAATGGAATGCTGGCCTTTATATCTAGAGGCCTAGAGTACAAGGGGGCAGGTGTTATGCTGCAGCTATACAAAACCCTGGTTAGACCGCACCTGGAGTACTGTGAGCAGTTCTGGGCACCGCACCTTCGGAAGGACATATTGGCCTTGGAGGGAGTGCAGCGTAGGTTTACTAGAATGATACCCGGACTTCAAGGGTTAAGTTACGAGGAGAGATTACACAAATTGGGGTTGTATTCTCTGGAGTTTCGAAGGTTAAGGGGTGATGTGATCGAAGTTTATAAGATATTAAGGGGAACAGATAGGGTGGATAGAGAGAAACTATTTCCGCTGGTTGGGGATTTTTGGAGTAGGGGGCACAGTCTAAAAATTAGAGCCAGACCTTTCAGGAGCGAGATTAGAAAACATTTCTACACACAAAGGGTTGTAGAAGTTTGGAACTCTCTTCCACAAACGGCAATTGATACTAGCTCAATTGCTAAATTTAAATGTGAGATAGATAGCTTTTTGGCAACCAAAGGTATTAAGGGATATGGGCCAAAGGCAGGTATATGGAGTTAGATCACAGATCAGCCATGATCTTATCAAATGGCGGAGCAGGCACGAGGGGCTGAATGGCCTACTCCTGTTCCTATGTCATATTCATTTCCATTCATCTTTTTAAAAAATTGCATATGTTGCATTGATTTAAAGGCTACATTCGCTACTGTTGTATAAACCACTTGGGCAATAAAAAATCATGAGTGAATGTCAAGCCCTCAGGTCTCCAGAGGTCATAAGAGTTGTGTTAATGTGCAAGTTATGTGTCAACTTTTACAGCAAGACCAGTGTACTTTTGTGTGTATGGTGTCATCCTTAACTTCTAAGTATAGATGTTATGCTTTTTTTCTTCTTATTTTGACATTGTCCTGACTTCATCTCCTTTAAGATACAGGTCCATCGCATATCCTTGATATAGCTGCGATGGACCAGCAGGTGTCAATGCACAATCCAAGTTGCCCTCCAATTATCTGATGTATGTTATTCAGTATGGCAAGTGGAGCAGTGACCATTTTTCCCCTCCCCTCTGAAGTGGAATTTCTCGATTCTCTAGCAGATTGACAACTCACCTTGACTGAGGCGGGCTAGACTCAATGGACATCCAAACCCAGGCTCAGGACTTCCAGCTTTTTAGACAGGAGACCAGTGCTCTGCTGCTTGCACTGCTGCAACACAGAACGATGTCATTATTGGTTAACTTCCCTGATGGAGCTCCAAAGTATAGGATAACCCTGTTGTTGGTATTTGCTCAATGTTAGGATGATCAACAGAACAGGGCAGGCTGATTCCCTTGTGTACTTCCAAGCAGCTGGTTACAGAGCAGAATTGGCAGAGGTCTGGGTGTGGATGAAGTGCTTAAGCATGGAACGGATTGGGGAATCTGAAGTGGAGGGAAAATAAGGATTTAAAAAGGAGCTGTGATGAATTAGTGACATTATTGTCGCCTTTTAAGTAAAATATATACTGAGAAAGAGGACAGTTAGCAAGAGCATCAAATCTAGCAGTAGATTGAGTTTATTTAGCAGTGGAGAGGCACTGAGAGCCAAAATTGAAGGATGAAGTACCATGTTGCTGTGCATTGCCACAAAACCCAAGAGGTTAGTGTCCCATTTGGGTGGCGAATTTCATGGTGTCTTCTTTGCTGCTTTTTTTGTCTGTTATTTTCCTTTATTTACCCTCATTTGAGAATACACCAAGAAATATATAGAAACAATGATGTAACGTATTTTGGCTCGAGAGTGTGTGTATGCACAGGAAAATCAACAGTATACAGTAGTATAAGAAAACATGGTTACTAGTAGGTACAGGAGGGCTGTTAATGATAACGTGACAAATGGTCCAACATTTAGTTCTTCGTTGTGTTATAATACACTGTGGGAAATGTATAAAAGGGAGATACATGGAAGAGAGGCAGACTGTAAAGGGAAGGTGGACAGGTAGAGAGTCAGACTGGATAGGGAAGGTGGACAGATAGAGAGGCAGACTGGATAGGGAAGGTAAGGTCGACAGACAGAGAAAGTAAAGTAGACAGACAGATGGTAAGACAGACGGAGAGACAAACTAGGAAGGGAAGATAGACAGATAGGCAGATTGGGAATGTCTACAAGAGAAAAGGAGCAGGCACACGCCAACAAAGAACAAGCAAATTATCAGGTTAAGAGAGAAAGAAGGAGTGTTAGAAAAAGTAATCTGCTTTAAGAGAAAAAAAAACAATATGGACCAGAAGAAAGAGAGAATTGCTGAGGTAAAAGAGCATTCGGGGATCATTTGACCTGTTATCAGAGCGATTTGCCAAATCTAAGTGAGCAAGGCGACTCCAAGTAACTCAGATTGGGGGAGAGGGAGTGAAGGGGCTCAATATGAGATTGTACGTGAAGCAACTGCCAATGGGAAAATGAGGAGGTCTCTCCAGTCTTGTCCTGAGGTGGCAGGGAAAACCTTGTATGCATCCAAATAGGTTCAAGTGGAAGAAGCGTAACGAATTAGACACAGTTCAAGTCCCCATTTTACATGTGAAATTTTGACATAAGGTTTAAAGCAAGAGGATTAAAATTATCAGAGCAGAAAACCTATTGCGTGATGGCAAAGGAATTCCAAGTGATTTTTCTGTGCGATTTTTGCAATAACCTTTGTATGTTTGTGTGTGTAATTCTTCTCATCCTACTTGGACTGCTCCTTGGATGGTCTCCCAAAGTAGCCTCATCACTTACGTTCACGGGGGGATTTCATGAGCATTGTTCAATATGCTTGTTCTTTATGAACTTCAAATATCCTTTTTGTGTGAAACTTTCTGGGAAATGATAATCAACATACTTTTATTTATTTCTCACTGAGTAAAGAGCGTAATTACTTCAGGAGCGTCATTCGGTTTAGGGAGCGCGTTCCCGAGTCTATATTACCATCTCTCATGTCCTTCTAGACAATCCTGGCTGGTTCTTCCTTCCATAGTCATCTTAGAGCTTTTTTTTGTTTCAGGAGATATTGGATTTATTGAGGGAGATGTCATTAATGCAAAGTTTTAAATTGAGACTCATTGTTTATCTGGCCTGCCTGCTTTTCTTAATATTGCTTTGTGGGATCTTATTAGTTAAGTTTCAAAATGCTGCTATCAAAACATTGTCAAAACAGTAAAGGCATGTCTTTGATTAAAACCAGTTCCCTGTTTAAAATCCTGGCCCCTTTGCTAAAATATATTGGCAAATACAACAAGCCACAGATAATGTTTCTGGTTGTCCTTTGTCCTCAACTAAAAGCCCAAGTTTAAGCTGTGTGGAGTTTGTGTGCCGTTCTCAAGTCCCCAATGGAGACACTCACCCAAAATGGCAGACCCTCTCAAGTTTGAGTATTAATTGCAACTAGTAATTGAACTGTGTCTTTCTCAGAAGGATAATCACTGTCCTTCGTTATCAGTTAATGGATTCAGGAAGTTATAGGAGTTATCTGTCAAGTTGTTCAATTCATCCATGTCAGACTCTCTCCATCCAGCTTTTTAGATAAAACATGCCTCGATTGGTTACAATGTCCAACAAACTGAAGGGTCAATGTCAGATTCCTTACAACTGAGTGTATTAAGATTATTTAACATAAAATACAAGAACTGATTTGCACATCCCCTACAGGAGTTTGTCCCTCCTCTTGACATAAATTTTTCCAAACCAGTCTAGCAAAGGCCTACTGAAGTCCTGGGGGGGCCATGCGCTCAGCAGATCAGCAGTGGTGCTGGCACACGATCTGCTATCGCTGCCTGTTATAAAAGCAGGCTCACTCCTGCCAGTGGATCTAATTTCCCCGGCTTGTGTTGTTCAAAAATTCGGGAATTCTGGCCTAGCTGGAGCAGACTCTGCTTTGTGAGGTTGAGCGATAGATCATTGTGTACTTTTAAGAACAGAAGAAGGAAAACAAATCTAGCTGTATTGAAAGAGAAGAAAGAAAGATTTGCATTTACATAACGCTTTTCACGACTTCAGGACGTCCCAAAGCGCTTTACAGCCAATGATGTACTTTTGAAATATAGACTCTGTTATAATTTGGAAATGTGGCAGCCAATTTGCACACAGCAAGGTCCCACAAACAGCAATGAAATAATGACCAGATCATCTGTTTTAGTAATATTGGTTGAGGGATAAATATTGGCCAAGACACCGAGAACTCCCCTGCTTTTCTTCGAAGAGTGCCATGGGATCTTTTACATCCACCTGAGAGCACCAGAGAAGGACTTAGAGACTAGTGCACAGTAAAACCAATAGCCGGGAAAGCTCATTCATGCAGAATGGCTTCTTGAGCCACTATAAAAGGGGTTGAACATTGTAAAGACTTGTAAAAGCCTGCCCTCTATGACAGACATGATCAGTGCATCAAATGTCTGGCACCAGACTACAGTACGTATAACTGCAGGTACTGCCTCAGCTTTTCTACTCACACCTGTAAGGACACGGCTCTTCATTTGTCAGGCATTCTGAGAAATCGCTGAGCAGAATGTAGCGAGTACAGAATAAATGGATACTCTTCAAGGAATGTTGGAGGGCTTAATTTAGAAAATTCTGGTACCAAGGAGAAGTTAAGGAGGTTGCAGAATAGGAAACGTAATTGATGTTTTCAAGACTATTAAGGGAATTGACAAGGTTTATCAGTGCAAACTGTTTACTGTGGCAACGTTTTCAAATACCAGAGAATGTAAAGAAAGCACTTTCATTTTTATAGTGTCTTTTACAGCCAATGAAGTACTTCTGAAATGTACTCACTGTTTTTATAGTTGTAAATGTGGGAGCCAATTTGCACACAGTAAAGTCTTACAAACAGCAAATGAGACAAATCTATTTTGGTCGTGTTGAAGGATAAATATTGGCCACAACATAAGAAAAAGTCCCTGCTCTATGAAAAGTGCTGTGGGATCATTTACATCCAGCTGAGAGGGCAGATGGGGCCTCGACTTAACCTCTGATCTGAAAGGCAATACTTCCAACAGTGCAGCACTCCCTCAGTACAGCACTGAAATGTCAGCTTAGATTATGAGGGGGCGCCTAGAACCCACAGCCTTCTGACTCAGGTAAGAATGCTACCACTGCACTAAACTGAGAGAGATCGGTACAGTAAAATCATGAAGTTGGGAATATACTTGTGCTGAGTTACTAGTGATATCCATTGAAGCAAATAGTATGAAAGAGTGAAAGAAGCAACAAAAAGGCAGATCTTATAATTTAACGCTTCTAGCACGGAGCTTCCTGCAAGAGGAGTGCTTAGCGGCAGTTTGGGCATGAGATTAACACGCCCAATTCGTGGACCACCAGTTTCTCTGTCCATTAATTCTACTTTAAGTCCCAGTGTGAGCTCCCCTCTCGCAGAGTTTTGTGCCAGGAGTGCTAAAGTGTAAAAATCTATCTCTGAGGGTGTTTATGGAGAGGAAGGATTGAGGGCTATGGTGAGAAAGTTGGGTCGATGACTTTGATATCAATCTATGGTTTGTTGGGGCAAATGGCCTGCTCCTAAAAATTATATTCATTATATAGAATCACATTGAAACTACAACACGGAAACAGGCGCTCGGCCCAACCAGTCTGTGTTGGTGTTTATCCTCCACATGAGCAGTATCCTAATCCCATCTGCCCTCCCTGTTACCATATCCCTTTATCCCTCTTTTCCTTCTGCCACCTATCTAACCTATTCGTAAATGCTGGCATGGTCTCCGCTTCAATCACTAACTCTGGTAGTGCATTCCTCAGCCTCACAATCTCTGTGTAAAACAATTCTTCTGCTTTCTGACCTAAATCTCTTACACTTAATCTTATATCTATGACTCCTTGAGTTAGACCCCCCTCAACCACAAGAACTAGTCTGTCTCTATCTATCCCGTCCTATCCCTTTATGTTTTCATTTGTTTTTGGTATTTTTGTTGCACATGAAGGTCTAGCACATTGCACGTGAACAGGAGAACAAAGTAGAAGAGTTTGCAACATTGTGTACTTCCTTTGAAAATGGACTTTCAAAGGTTCAGTATTAATGAACAAAAACCAATACTCGAAACTTCAGCATTGCTCTTCGGTGGGTTTGTTTTTCATTCCACGTTTCGTCCTCATACCATAAGATTATCCAGGCACTATGTATACTTCTTTAAGGAATTTCCGCATACTGTATTACACACAACTTGTTACTGTAATGCATCAGTGTCCCGCTCAGGTGTGGTTGAGCTGGGAATTTGCGGCAGAAATCCAATCTGCTGCAAATTAAGATCGGATTAATATCAGAAAAATCTGAATTTGGAGTGGTTGAGAATTGCTAGTTCCATTAAATAAAGGTGTACAAAAGTGTAGTCATTACTGCCATTTCAGACAGTTTTTGACTTTCTTTCAGCCCCTGTAGCGGAGCAAGTTTGTGCCTAATATGTTAGTCTGGTTGGTGAGTAGATTCCAGTGGTTACATATTGGTCTGATCCCTTACAACCTTGTAGAGCAAGAAATAAGCTTGCACTAGTTTCAGGAGCAAATAGTCTTATTTGCTCCTTGGATTTACGCATGGGTCGCAACACAACCATTTCAATGTGAAGGGCTGTGATTGGTATTTTGTTTGAGGGAGGCCACTATATAGGTTGGAGAAAAAGAAGAGCAACAATTAAGAAGAAAGGCAAGCCAGAAGCATAGATTTCCAGATTATTACTGTTATGGATATAGATCGACAGACAAAAGGTATAGGGGGGAAAATTCGCTAAGGGCCGTTTTCGGGCGGTGGTAGCGTGATGGGCTAGTACCCCGTGCTCGATGGACCCTATGCAGGCAGCACGTGAAGTTCGTGCCGCCTGCTTCTTACCATGATATCTCCGTGCAGCCAGCGCTACCCGGAAGTTGGAAATGGGGCGTGCTCAGCGCACGTCATCAACAGCCTGCACCTCTTAAAGGTGGAGGTGCACAGCTTACTCGGAGAAGGGAAAGATGGCCACGAGGATAGCAGGACCGGCACGAGAGAGGGCTTCATGCTTCTCCGACGATGCTCTGGAGGCCCTGGCAGAAGGGGTGGATGAAAGGAGGGCCAATGTGTACCCACAGGGTGGCCGGAGACCCTCCAGACTGCAGCTCTGCAGGCATTGGCGGGCTGTGGTGCAGGAAGCCAACGCCAGGAGCTTGCACCATGCACGTGGGTGCAGTGCCGAAAGAAGTTCAATGATTTCACACGAGTGGTCAAGGTGAGTGAATACAAGTATCAAGTGGCACATCCTACCAACTGCACCACTGCTCCATGCACCACACTCCCCATCACGCAGCCACCAATAAACACTGCCCATCCATGCGCAATGCTGCACTCGGCATGCTGCATCTCGCCCGCACGTAGTACCACACTTGCAGGCCACACAACCCACCATACACAGGTCACACAAACTGGCAGCTATTCGACCACGACAGGCACATCACCCACACACCTTGCAGGATACTCACTGATACACTGTCCTCTGTCTTGCCGGAGAAGGTGGTGCATAACAGCCGGCAGCAGGAGGGACCTGAGGGTGGACGGGCATGTTTACACATCCTCAACCCCACTAGAGGAGACAGTGCTTCGGATCATTGGGCGGGCCACCGCTGCAACCAACACAACGTGCCGCGCTGGAGGTCCCGGTGAAGGGGGTCTCTTCATATCTGATGCTCCTTCTCCTTTTCTACATCTCCCTCCTCCCATAATCTTTTCTGACTCACGTGCTGCAGATACTGTCTGCACGCACATCTTACTTGCTCCTCTCCCCGCTCCACAACTCAACCTGTTTCCCTTCGTCATTGCAGATACCCAACAACACGTGGCAGCACCCGAGGAGGAGGAGGAGGAGGGGGACACTGAAGCCACACCGTCACTCGATCTGACACTTGCTTCCACCAGCTCAGAGACTGACACTGCGCATCCATTAGAGGATAGTTTAGAGGAGGGATCTGCACATGGTGAGACATCGAGCACAAGTGCGCAGGAGCTGGGGTGGGGGGAACGGATACCACAGGTGGCAGCTCACCGGAGGGTGAGGTCACCCACTAGCTCTGCTGCAGAGGAGTCAGATGAGGACTTCGATGGGCCAGGCTACAGAAGACGGCTGATGGGCGTACACCATCAATTGCTTGGGGCACTGGAAAGCCTGCCAGAAAGCCTGCGCGCACAATGAGTAGGGGCATGGAGGAGTCCAGCTCCAACTTGGCACAGGGCTTTGCTCAGAGCATGGAGCCCATCCTTTCCAACGTGGAACAGGTGGTCACCTCCATCAGCACACCTGTGGAACCCACCATGATGCAGCATCTGATGACTGACGTCACAGCTTCCATTGCAGCACAAGCATCTGCCATCCAAGGTCTGACTGCTGCATTTGGAGCTCACTCTGCTGCCTTGGAAGCTCAGACTGCTGCTATCGTGACTCTGGAACGGGGCTTTCAGGGCGTCACAGCACTCCAGCAATCAGTTCTCCAGCTGATCACCAGGATTGCTGAGGCACCACCCCGAGAGAGTGGTAATGGCGCCATGGCAGTCAGACCTGCTGTCCTCTCTCAGGATGACAGCCTTCTTGCTCCCACCCCTGCCACTCCGCCAGTGCCCCTGTTGTTGCCTATCGGCCAGCCAGGCCAGACTGCTGCAGTCCATGCTGAGATGGTGCAGTCTGAAGCCGGGCCCTCCAGGCCCAGAGCTGCTCGAGGTCGTCCTCCAAGGCCATCTGCACGCTCCTCCATTGAAGGCCAGCAGCCACCCACCACCCATGCTCCAGCCACCGGGGAAGCACCTCGTAGGAGCACGAGGATAGGTAAAGACACACGAACAACAGGCACTAATGGAATGCACAAGGGTGAATAGTTCTGTTATGTTTGCATAATTTCATTTATTCATTGATAAATGAGACTTTGATTTTGCATTTGGTGGTGGTTTTTATTTTTGCGATGAGCTGAGAGTGAAACCAGCGTTTAATCAGATGGAGGGCGATTTGATTGTCTTGTGGGAGCGAAAAGGTGGGGAGTGTAGGACTGTTGGTGAGTTGGGGGATGTAGTTCACATTAATGATAGCGGGCACGGATCAGGTGAGCACGCAGAGCCCTTGCAGGCAAGCTGTGTGGTTCCTGTTGCACCCTTGCGTCTTCCTCCACTTCCTCTGCCGGCTCCAAACCCACCCCCTCCTCCTCAGCCTCCTCCTCCTCCATCTCTGGCTCAGGGTCTTCTGCAGTCATTGGTGGCAAAGGCTGGTCCCTCATGATGGCGAGGTTGTGCAGCTGCAGCATAGCACCACAAATCAGCCCACTTGCTCAGGGGAGTATTGCAGGGCTCCTCCAGACCGGTCCAGGCAGCGGAAGTGTTGTTTGAGGAGGCCTATGGTGTGCTCCACGATGTTGCATGTGGCAGCATGGCTCTCATTATAGGCCTGCTGTGCACGTGTGCATGGGTTCCTGACCGGTGTCATGAGCCATGTCATGAGGGGATAGCCCTTGTCGCCCAGTAGCCAGCCTTTGACTTGCGGAGTCGGGTGAAAGATAGTTGGCATGTTGGACTGCCACATGACAAAGGCATCGTGACTGTTCCCAGGGTAGCGGGCATCGACCTCCATGATTCGATGTGCATGTTCGTACACCAGCTGCACGTTGAGGGAGTGGAAGCCCTTTTGGTTGACGAAGACGGCTGAGTTGATATGCAGGGCAATATACGTGCAGTCAATGGCACCCTGCACCATGGGGAAGCCAGCAATGTGAGCGAACCCTCGCGCTCACTGGTTCTGCTTGTCTCTGTGGAGAGGGAAGGTGAGGAACCTGCTCCTCATCTGGTACAGTGCGTCTGTGACCTCCCCTATGCAGCAGTGCACTGCATACTGTGAGATGTTGCACATGTCGCCAGCAGAGGCCTGAAATGCTCCTGAGCCGTAGAAATTCAGCGCCATGGTGACCTTCACAGCCACAAGCAGTGCTGTCCTTGCCCTGTTCTGAGGCTGCAGTTGTGGCCGCACCAGTTGACAGATCTCGGTCACGGATTCCTTGTTGAACCTCAGGCGTCCGATGCAATCCTCCTCGGTCATGTTGAGGTAAGAGAATTGATCCCGGAAGGCCCTCATTGGGTAGGGTCTCCTGCTCAATGCCCTGCACCTCCTCGTCCTCCGTCTCCTCACAGTTTAATCTACTATGCGTGGCCTCTCGCCATGCTCCCAGTCATGCTCAATATTCAGCGGGAGCCCTAGCAGACCGCCCATGGTTGGCAGGAATGTTGTTCAACTACGGTTTTAACTTTCTGAACCGTAAGGCAGTACCTGCCAATCCACTCTCAAAAGTAGTCTAGGAACTCTCAGTAAGAATAGGGAGCTTCAAAAAACACTTCCTACTCCACCAGCAGCCAGAAGCAATAATCCAGCAACTAACCTGCATGGCCCCTTTAAATAGCGCTGGTTGGGGATCCTTCAGGCACTGTAAGACACGTTCAGATGGTCGGGGTTAAAACTGTGCGTTGAGTTGAACGTTAAGGTCCAAAATGGTGTCTTTCACTTTACATCAACGTTGCACACTGATTGCACACATTTTCTCCCGACTTTACACGCTTCCAGCATTTAGTATTTGCACATGCGCTAACTCCTATACCAAGATGGCTTCCGGCGCACGTCACGCTAGAAATGTGAGAAACAAACGGCGATACACGGCCCAATTTAGCGCCCATAGTATCCTAAGGAGTATAGGTAACTTAGGAACAGGTGTAGGCTGTAGGTAACAATTTCTGCCATGACCAGTTCATTAGCGAGAGCATCCATTCAAGTTACAGTCAGGCCAGAGAAGGCGATTCCCCTGCTCGCTATTAAAGTCTTAGAATTCAGCCTTCAGATTCAGATTGGGAAAAGTCACAAAAGCTTAACCCAGTCTGATTCACCTGGATGCTTACCCCTACCATTAATTACCACACAAACTCCATTCTGTTTCTTTTGTTTTCAATGGCTCAGTGCTCCATTGGTATTGGTCAATCAGTCTTTTTCACCTATTGTGGCCTCCCTGGCTGTGTTGTTGCACATTTAGAGTAAATGTGAGAAGTACCCCAAACCACACAAATGTCTGCATGCAAAGTAGGCTTCCCAGAAGACTGTATTCCCATCAGGCCCTTTGGGTAGAATTTAACTCTCCTGCACAGATCAGTACTGCTGCAACTCAATCATCTGCATCGCTTGAGTCAGTTCCCCCAATTAATGTGAATGCTATTACTCAAATGACAAAGCCTTGTAACAGTTAACTTTTGATTCCCGAGACAGCCCAGGGTGCACTGTTGTTCCTACATACCAGGCTCAGGATATCTGGGTTACCGACTGATTTAGAGGGAAAACTTTGAGAGATTTTCTTTGTCAGGAAAAGTATTTTTGTTGACCGAATAGAATCAGCTCTGGAAGACTTCAAAAAGCACTGACAATTGATACCCTGCCCTTTGGGGCAGGCATAGCCCCATTTGTATTGGAAGAGGGAGACAGGGGGCTCGATATTAGGAGGGCTGCGGGTTCGCGGCGGGGGGGGCGACTGGGTGCATGGGTAACGCGCCCGGTGAAATCAGTCTGCCCCGCGCGCAATCGCAGCCTAATTCGATCCACTAACCTGGTCTTCCGGGTTTCCCGCTGCTGATCTGCGCGTCAGGCGGACTGCGCATGCGCAGCAAGGTTTGTCAGCTGGAGGAGCTCTATTTAAAGAGGTGGTCCTCCACTGACAGATGCTGCAACAAACAGCAAAAATTACAGCATGGAGCAGCCCAGGGGGAAGGCTGCTCCCAGGTTAATGATGCCTCACTCCAGGTATCATCTTACCTGCACTTACTCACCTCGCCAGTACTCATCCCGCCACTACCACTCAACCCAATCCTCATACAATCTCATGGCTCTATCTCGTACTCACCCTCTCATGCATCTCTTTCACGGTCAGCCTCACTCAACCTGCTACTACCTGTGCTGCAGCCACAGGGCATGCATCACAAATGTGCGGTGGGCAGCATAAGGCAAACGTGTTGTGAGCATGAAGGGGATGCACAAGGGTGTTTGAGAGTTTGTCATGGTTTTTACTTGTATTTAATTTCTGACCAACTCACATCACATATTATATTGGCACCATTACTGCCACGTCTTTGCGAATTTTGTCTGGTTTGTGCAATAATGCCCTTTCCTGAGGATCACAATGAAGACCCACACCTGATGCCACCCATTCTGTCACTACAGAGTGGGTGTAGGTGTATTTGCAGGGCTCTTTTGTGCAGCCGACTGAGAGACGTCGGCGATGTTCCCCGGTGGCACCCTGGAAGGATGCGGAGGAGATGTTGTTGAGGGCAGTGGTGACTTTGACAGCGACAGGTAAGAAGATGGTGCTCGGGCCAGCCGGGAGCGGCTCGGCATGAAGGAGGCTGCAGATGTCCATGACAACATGTCGAGTGACTCTGAGCCTCCGTGTGCACTGCTGCTCAGAGAGGTCCAGGAAGCTGAGCCTCGGTCTGTGGACCCTGTGGCGAGGGTAGTGCCCTCTGCGAAGCATCTCTCTCTGCGGTTGCCCTCCCTCCTGCTGTGCAGGTGGATGTGTCACAGCACTCTGTTGTGGAGCTCCACATGTCAGGTGGACGGCATGGCCGGCGAGGCTGGTGATGCTGTTCACCCTCCGAGGAGGTCATGACTACAGCTACGGCGGCCCCCATCTGGAAGATGTACATCTGAGGGGGTCCGCAAGATAGGGACATGTGTCTGGACACCGGGGTAAGTGTGCAAGTTGGTGAATTTGATTGTTAGGAGGAGGGTGGTGGAGGCCAAACTTTGTCCAAAGTGACAGAGTGGCCTCCTGCAATGAGTGAGGGTCTCCCCCCCCACCCCCCTCCCCACCTGTCAAATGGACCTTTGCAGCTGCCACAGGCTGATAGCTGCAACATGTCCATTTCAACTGGGAGTGTTTCCCCCAGTATGGGAAACAGTCCTAGTTGTTTCTAAAATCCCACCCTTCCTGAAATATTCCCTTAATCAGGTCTGTTAACGACCTGAAATAGCAGAATAAACACTGTCAAATGGCACCCCGCCGGCTTTAATTGCCTGCGGGAGTCCCACACGCGGGGGCTGCGCGCACACGTCAGCGCGTCTGTGGGGAACCCGGAAGTGGGCGGGTTGGAGCCGGGCTCCCGACCCGCTCCGGGATTCCCCGATTTTCAGAGCCCCCCCGCCAGGAATGCACCCGATAGCGGGTGCTAATATCGGGCCCAGGATATCACAACCAAATCTGCCAGCAGAGGACCCCATTCAGTTATTTTCAGATGAACAAGGCCTTGTCTAGCCAGACGGCTGGTGGGAGAGACTGTTATCTCGCTTCATGGGGCTTCCCAAGATTCAGGCGGCTGGCATGCTGGGCTCATTCCACAGAGCTTGCAAACATAGAGATGCTGAAACTATTGCTTTCCCAACAAGTCAGGAAAGGAAGGTAATACTTGCGCTAATTCATGGTGCCAAAGAGCATTTTGTGAGAGCAATTCTGGACTTAAAGGTCTTGAATGCCTTCAATCTAAAGAACATGTTCAATATGCTAATCTCATATTATGCCCAGGACACTGGCTGCTGTCAATGGACATCAAAGCCTGGATTTTCATAGAATCATAGAATCATAGAAGTTACAACATGGAAACAGGCCCTTCGGCCCAACATGTCCATGTCGCCCAGTTTATACCACTAAGCTAGTCCCAATTGCCTGCACTTGGCCCATATCCCTCTATACTCATCTTACCCATGTAACTGTCCAAATGCTTTTTAAAAGACAAAATTGTACCCGCCTCTACTACTGCCTCTGGCAGCTCGTTCCAGACACTCACCACCCTTTGAGTGAAAAAATTGCCCCTCTGGACCCTTTTGTATCTCTCCCCTCTCACCTTAAATCTATGCCCCCTCGTTATAGACTCCCCTACCTTTGGGAAAAGATTTTGACTATCTACCTTATCTATGCCCCTCATTATTTTATAGACTTCTATAAGATCACCCCTTAACCTCCTGCTCTCCAGGGAAAAAAGTCCCAGTCTATCCAACCTCTCCCTATAAGTCAAACCATCAAGTCCCGGTAGCATCCTAGTAAATCTTTTCTGCACTCTTTCTAGTTTAACCCCGGGTCGAGCGTGGGGCCAGTGGGGTGAGTGTCAGGCTTGCCCCGGCTCACCGATCTGAGGCCCGGGGCCATTTTAACCCGGCGCCAATAACTTCAGGCCAGCTGGCGGCCGAGAGCAGCAAGAGGTCGCTGCCAGGGATCCAAGGAAATGGTCCCTGGCCAGGTAAGTGAAAAGAGGGAGGACCGTGGGGATCGCGGGAAGACCGGGGCAGGGGAAGCCTACGGATTCCTTGTGGAGCCTGGAGGAGCTCCTCCTGCTCCTCCTGGCCCACAAGATAACCTTTAAACAATAGAATAATTTAACCTTTTTGACCTTCTTCTGAGCCTGCTGCTCCTCGGCACCGGGTTTCCCAGTGAGACCGGCACCAGGTGCCAACCTCACTTCTGTGGCTTAAAATGTCCTCGGGGTTGTGAACGACGTGATCAGACTTTTGAACGTCAATGAAGCCCTCACTTGTCTGGGCCGAGGGGGTCACACTGCCCAAAACGCACCTGTAAAAGTGGCGCATGGTGCATCTGCAGCGTGTCCAGTGAGTGCCACACTGACAATATTTTAACACAAACCCTTCCTCCCCGCCCCCCCCCCGGATAAGCATGGGGGTGACGGCGGGGGGTAAAATCGGGGCTCAAAAGTACATATTTTTAGATTGGAATTCATAAGCCCTACGAAACATACTTTTTCAACATAGTGGCAGTCATCATCAATACTCCTATTCAGCTTCACATTAGTAACTTCCACAAAGCGCCTCTCCACAGTGAACGGACGAGGAAAGGTGTTAGCTCACCCAAAATAGCTGCCGTTCTCCTCCTCATTTAAACACTTCTACGTACACTACTGTTCCCCCCTCCCTGTGCCTCATTTTTCTTGTTACCTGGTGCACCTTGACATGGATCGATTTTGTAGTGTGTTTGGATTGTTCTTGAATGCAGTCTTATACACCACAAAGATGGGAATGAGCACGGTGCAGACCTTTTGAAGTACCTGTCTGAACTTTTGTTTAAATAAAATGAGGACAGCCTGGAGTGGGCGGTCAAACCTCGCCCGCTTTTATCAATAGACGACCATCTTATTCAGATTTAATGGTTTCATAAACAAAATCACAAGTGATTAAAAGAGGAAATTCTCGAGGCTTTCGAATCAACGTTGATGCACGATAACTATCTTAATTTAGCTCCATCTGAAGTAATGCTGTGTAGGCACCAGTTTCTGAGATCAATAGCAACATAATGATAGTTGCAGAATTAAGTGAGTAACCCGAGCACAGAGTGTCTTTTGCATGCATGCAGCTGCCATGCATGTAGGCCACGCAGCAAACTCTCTCCTTCCTCTCTCTCTCTCTACTAACTACAGCTTCCATCCTAAATGTTCATCAAAAGACGCCCTGCAGGAAGATGGAGTTAGATGCTCTTTATTGCAGTTCATGTCTCTTGCCACATTTATCAGTAAAATTGGATTACCGGTTGGCAGCTGCAGGTAGACAAGGTTCCGCAGTGATTAAATATGCAGACTGGCTGCATTCATGGTGACAGACCTCTGCTTATTCCACTGTAAGAGCCATCTGTTTGATAAGTGCTCTCTGTTCAGGCAATTTTGTATGAAAAAAAAGCATGGGTGTTTTCACTTTTTTTTTAAAAAAAGCAGGCATGCAAAGGATGAAGCCGTAGATTGTAACTGTCAGCCACGTTGCCAGTGTCACCATAAATACATTACCGTGGAATACACAAATTATTTGCTTGCAAGCAAAGAGTTAAAAGTTGTCCAGAGGTTGCACTGTGCCATTCATCAATGTTGAACAGAAATCCATGGTTAAAATGTAAAATAAATCAGTATTACTGACTTCTACTTCTCATTTTCTCTCCCTTTGCCGAGTACCCAAGGTTTACTTGAGAGGTTGGGATATCTGGGTGCAGGGGGTGGTGTTCTGGTCTGGTCCAATCCATGAACCTGTTGTCTGTGCCTTTAACCTCTTTTATATGTTGCTGCTGTAGTTCTGATTTGGGGAGGGGTCTGGTACCCATGAGCTGGCTCCCTGCATTTACACTGTTAAATTAATTCCCTTATCCTGGCAACCAGAATCACACACCCAGTTTTTCGTGATCTGCCACTGGAATCAAGTTGTCAGATTTGGCAGTATAAGCTTTGGGAGTCCGCTCACGGGCGCTGTGAATCCCAACTGCAACAGGGCCGGTATAAAGCAGCTGTTCCTCCACCAGCTGCTAGCCCTGCCACTTCTGCTGGGAATGACTGGCCCTGCCGCTTCTGCTGGGAGTGACTGGCCCTGCCGCTTCTGCTGGGAATGACTGGCCCTGCCGCTTCTGCTGGGAATGACTGGCCCTGCCGCTTCTGCTGGGAATGACTGGCCCTGCCGCTTCTGCTGGGAATGACTGGCCCTGCCGCTTCTGCTGGGAGTGACTTGTCCTGCCATTTCTGCTGGGAGTGACTTGTCCTGCCATTTCTGCTGGGAGTGACTTGTCCTGCCATTTCTGCTGGGAGTGACTTGTCCTGCCAGCTTTCCCAACTCCCTCAGTGAGATGGAATGCTTAGTGCTCCATCTAGTGGCCCTGCTAAGAGTAGGTAACGCACACTCAATAATCACCCCAACAGCTGAAGCAACTCTCTACCACGAGGGTCACTGATCTGCCTCCATACAGTAAAAGTTTTCAATCTTCTGCATATATTAGATCAACTTTCCCAATTCTAAATCATTTGACCCCACTGAAATACAAATATAATTGTGAATTGTTTCTGGGCTCTCTGATCAAAAAATAACAAAATGGTTGAACTTATTTATACATTTATCGGATCTGGAACTCATACAGATTTGCTGTTAAAGTAATGTAGTATTTTCTTTTTGCCTCTTATTGGTTAATGCTGACTCCAAGACCATAGAGTTTCTGGCATCAACGGTCAAGACTCTGTCAACTTTGCCCAGTTGCACTGCTACCACAACAGAGTGCACATTATTCAGGAAAATCATACTGCCTTCTGGAGAAAGAAGGTCTGTCCCTCACTCGGCTAGAGGCCTGAATGATGCTGTGACCAGTCTGCTGTGTTTTTCTTGCTTTTAAGATGGGAGATTAGACCACCACAGTTGATTATGTTGATTCTGACCAAATGAGGTGTTAATAATGGGGCCTCTTCAGGGGGAGCACTGGGGTACCAACGCTCACCGGTGTGGAACAGGGGAAGGTGCAACTTCACTTCAATCTCCACTCAGTTCCCAATCTGCACCGTGCAGCAGGGAGCTTCTGGGAGGGAGGCCTCCCTGCAGGGAAGGAAAAATCTAAGAGGAGTCTTGCCAAATCTTTTATCAAGTGTCTCCTGGTGGGGCGTGCAGCCAAAATGGGCATTAGGAATGAACTGGAAGCAGCTTGTGTTCTTGGCAGTAGTGATACTGAAGTTATACATTCTAGGGAAATGTTAAAAGTGTAAACCTCAGTCAAAAATTACAGTATAGTTTGGATATGGTCTAGCCAGGGCCATGAGTATGGTTTGGATATGGAACAGCCAGCACCGTGCGTATAGTTTGGACATGGAATGGCCAGCACCGTGCGTATAGTTTGGACATGGAATGGCCAGCACCGTGCGTATAGTTTGGACATGGAACGGCCAGCACCGTGCGTATAGTTTGGACATGGAATGGCGAGCACCGTGCGCATAGTTTGGACATGGAATGGCCAGCACCGTGCGTATAGTTTGGACATGGATTGGCCAGCACCGTGCGCATAGTTTGGACATGGAACGGCCAGCACCGTGCGTATAGTTTGGACATGGAATGGCCAGCACCGTGCGCATAGTTTGGACATGGAATGGCCAGCACCGTGTGTATAGTTTGGATATGGGGTAGAGCCCAAGTGCTGTGCGTTTAGTTTGGATATGGTATAGCCAATGCCGTACGTATAGTTTGGATATGGTACATGGAATGGCCAGCACCGTGCGCATAGTTTGGATATGGAACGGCCAGCACCGTGCGTATAGTTTGGACATGGAATGGCCAGCACCGTGCGTATAGTTTGGACATGGAATGGCCAGCACCGTGCGCATAGTTTGGACATGGAACAGCCAGCACCGTGCGTATAGTTTGGATATGGAATGGCCAGCACCGTGCGTATAGTTTGGACATGGAATGGCCAGCACTGTGAGCATAGTTTGGACATGGAATGGCCAGCACCGTGAGCATAGTTTGGATATGGAACGGCCAGCACCGTGTGTATAGTTTGGACATGGAACAGCCAGCACCGTGCGTATAGTTTGGACATGGAATGGCCAGCACCGTGCGTATAGTTTGGACATGGAATGGCCAGCACCGTGCGTATAGTTTGGATATGGAACAGCCAGCACCGTGCGTATAGTTTGGATATGGAACAGCCAGCACCGTGTGTATAGTTTGGACATGGAATGGCCAGCACCGTGCGTATAGTTTGGACATGGAATGGCCAGCACCGTGCGTATAGTTTGGACATGGAATGGCCAGCACCGTGCGTATAGTTTGGACATGGAATGGCCAGCACCGTGCGTATAGTTTGGACATGGAACAGCCAGCACCGTGCGTATAGTTTGGATATCGGACGGCCAGCACCGTGTGTATAGTTTGGACATGGAACAGCCAGCACCGTGCGTATAGTTTGGACATGGAATGGCCAGCACCGTGCGTATAGTTTGGACATGGAACAGCCAGCACCGTGCGTATAGTTTGGATATGGGGTAGAGCCCAAGTGCTGTGCGTTTAGTTTGGATATGGTATAGCCAATGCCGTACGTATAGTTTAGATATGGTATTCCCAGTGCCGTATGTATAGTTTAGATATGGTATAGCCAGTGCCGTACGTATAGTTTAGATATGGTATTCCCAGTGCCGTATGTATAGTTTAGATATGGTATAGCCAGTGCCGTACGTATAGTTTAGATATGGTATAGCCAGTGCCGTATGTATAGTTTAGATATGGTATTGCCAGTGCCGTGCGTATAGTTTAGATATGGTATAGCCAGTGCCGTACGTATAGTTTAGATATGGTATAGCCAGTGCCGTACGTATAGTTTAGATATGGTATAGCCAGTGCCGTACGTATAGTTTAGATATGGTATAGCCAGTGCCGTACGTATAGTTTAGATATGGTATAGCCAGTGCCGTGCGTATAGTTTAGATATGGTATAGCCAGTGCCGTACATATAGTTTAGATATGGTATAGCCAGTGCCGTACGTATAGTTTAGATATGGTATTGCCAGTGCCGGACGTATAGCTCAGATATGACATTGCCAGTGCCGTGCGTATAGCTCAGATATGACATTGCCAGTGCCGTGCGTATAGTTTAGATATGGTATTCCCAGTGCCGTATGTATAGTTTAGATATGGTATAGCCAGTGCCGTACGTATAGTTTAGATATGGTATTCCCAGTGCCGTATGTATAGTTTAGATATGGTATTGCCAGTGCCATACGTATAGTTTAAATATGGTATTGCCAGCACCGTGCGTATAGTTTAAATATGGTATAGCCGGTGTTTTGTGCTGCAACAGGGCTGAATAGTAGATCATCATTTAGGTCACAAACATTAAAATAGGCTCAGTATTTATAACTGATACGAATGCTCAAGGCTTCATAAAATGCTTTTTATATTAAAAAAAACTTTTAAGCTAAATATTTAGAAAGTGAGGCATTTTAGAAATTTACCCTGTATATAATCGTGGTCATTTGAATTACAAACTATATAAACAAATGAATAATGTACTTTAGAGAATATTGTGCTTAAAACTAAAAAAGCCCTCTTGGAGTTTGGGGCTAGCAAAGTGAGGCTCTTATCAGTAATCTGTACTCACAAATAGCAACATGTTCTCCCAATTTAATCTATAAAACCCGGTAATATTTAATTATTTAAATCCTTGATTTTCAACATTTATTCATTTGAATTTTTTTTTTCGCACTAAGCACCAAATGTTACAAACAGCACTTTAATGGAATAATTTTGCTTTGATCCCTGTAGCAGTCGCTGAATAATTTATCACAGGTTATTGCCTTAATTCAGGAGAGGAATTGAGCAATAAAGGCAGATGAAAACACTACAGTTGAAACACCTAAGGGCCTGCTGACTCCTTTGACATGGGTCTTTTGTTGGAATTATTTAGAGGTTATTAAGATGTGTCTTCAGAATTAAGAGCACACTGTAAAGCTGAAGACAGCCATCTTAATTCTAAAGACAAAACATAATGACCCTTAACCCCTACTGCAACTTGGTTGGTTTGAATGGAGACATCGTAAACTCTCACACTGCTGTGTCTTCATATCTTTGGTTAGGAAAAAATATATATTTAGTCAGTGTATGTAAGGTGTCTTTCTTTTAATTTTTGGTTTTTATTTTGCCAGAGTTTCTCTCCTTTTTTCTCTCCTTCTCCCCTAAAGGCACTGACTCTTACTGGGTTCCACAGGCTGCTCTCCAACATCCCACCCAGTAGTCATTCTTCATCTGTGAACCTAGGTTGTCAGCAGTCAAATTCAGCCATGGAGGTCATCACAGCAGAGCCTGGGCCTGTCCTTATCCTGCGTCCTCACACAACATCATACATTTATGTCACACCTTTAATGTAGTAAAATGTCCCAAGGCACTTTACAGGATTGTTGGCAAACAAAATTTGACACCGAGCCACATAAACAGATATTTGGATAGGTGGCCAAAAGCTTGGTCAAGGAGGTAGGTTTTAAGGAATGACTTAAAGGAGGAAAGAGGTTTAAGGAGGGAATTCCAGAGCTTAGGGC
Organism: Heptranchias perlo; assembly: GCF_035084215.1. NCBI lineage: Eukaryota > Metazoa > Chordata > Chondrichthyes > Hexanchiformes > Hexanchidae > Heptranchias > Heptranchias perlo. The sequence continues at coordinate 71,622,923 of NC_090338.1, read as the reverse complement.
CTAGGCAGCTGAAGACATGGCCGCCAATGGTGGAGCGATTAAAATCGGGGATGGCCAAGAGGCCAGAATTGGAGGACTGCAGAGATCTTAGAGGGTTGTAGGGCTGGAGGAGTTTACAGAGATAGGGAAGAGCGAGGCCATGGAGGGAGTTGAATGCAAGGATGAGAATTTTAAAATCGAGGCATTGCTGGACCAGGAGCCAATGTAGGTCAGGGGTGATGGGTGACCGGTGGAAGTTAGGATACACAAAGACTTAGCAACAGGGGAGGACTGAAGCAATCAGGAGCCGGAACTCATAGAATCCTGGAAATTACAGCACAGAAGGAGGCCATTCAGCCAGTGCAGGAGCTATCTACTCTCATTTCCCTGCTCTTTCCCCATATCATTTCATAATCTTACTTTTCAAATGCTTATCCAATTCCCTTTTAAATGATGTTGTAGCATCTGCTTCAATAGCTACTTGTGACAAAGCATTCCAAGTTCCATTCACCCTCTGTGTGAAAACATTTCTTCTAACTTCCCTTTCATTCTTCTCGTGCGATTCTTTAGAAGGAAGTGTGATCATTTGCACTTTCAATATTTCAATATTTACCCTTCAAAATCCTTCATAAAACCTCAGTCAAATCCCTCCTTATCTTCTCTGTTCTAGTGAAAAACATCTCAAATATTCCAGCTTTTGGTTATAATTATAACCTCTCATCCCACGTATCCGTACAATCTTCACTGCACCTTTTCCATGCTCAAACATCCTTCCTTTATTAGGTTATTCCAACTCTGACTAATTTTTTTTCTCGTCCAAAGTATGGAGAACAACTGTTGCACCCCAGCTAAGATCAGCTAATTCACCATAGGCTGGGGATCTGTTGGATTGGTACTGCGGCATCTGGTGCATTTCCTTATCTGGCCATCGGGGGAGCCAAAGTTGCTTTGTTTGAGCCACCATTTCATTAGTGACTGCAGAAATCGTCACGAAAATATTCTTTGCAACTTTGAAAAGCCGCTGGTATGCAGAGTAGATTGTTTCTAGCAGCTCTCCTGTACTGTCTGATCTTTGTTTTTCAGTTTATTTTCAATTAATCAACTTTTATGAAGAATGTGTTTTGCAAATACCTTGTTGCTTTTACTGTTGGAGAGTGAGCCGTACAGCATGTGGAGTGGGTACTGTGTACTGCCATTCAAAGGGAGTTCTGTACTTTGCTGTTTGGCTCAAAGTGAAACAGCAGCAAATCAGAACTGAACAAGTAGGGAACACGCAAATCAAAAACAATTAAATCGATTAGAAAGCGTGAGTTAGAAGCCACTGACAACTGCAGCAACAACCTGCATTTACATAGCGCTTTTAGTGTCGAAAAATGTCCCAAAGAGGTTTTAAATTAAATGAAAACTTCAAAAATTACATAATTCACAATAACTTAATCAAATGTACTCATAGAGTTGCCTACCATGTCCTTTAACACCTCCATTGAAGTTTGTACTTCAAGGTTTTAGCCTGTCTCAAAAGTCTACGATTCTACTGAATATTTTTTACCCAGAAAGGTGGAAGGGAGCTAGCAACTACATCTGTACATTCTGAGCACGTACAGTTTGCAGAATGTCCCAGCATACTTCCGCAGGTTTCTCTGAGTTGAAGTAAACGGAAATCTCCCCTCATCTTGCAAAAGAAAATTAGTTTCTTTGCTTTTTCCAAAGGAACCGGAGGTTGAATTCACAAAGCTTTATTTTAGGCATATATAAAATATAGAAATGTGCTCCTTTTTTGTTACGAACTGCTTAATTTTTACCTCAGATAGCCAGACACCACATGAGGTTTCTGTTGTTTTTTTTATTATTTGTTCATGGATGTGGACAACACCGGCAAGGGAAACATTTATTGCCCATTTCTAGTTGCCCTGAGAGCATTAAGAATCAACCACTGGAGTCCCTTGCAGGCCAGACCAATTAAAGGTGACAGGTTGCAATTGGGTTTTACGACAATCTGCCAGCTTTTATGGTCATTTTCTGGTGCCAGCCCATAAATTACCAGATTTATTGAATTCGGTTTCACAACTTGCCATGGTGGGATTTGGACTCAAGACCACAACCCAAGGATATTTAGAAAGCAACACAAAGATTGTTTATTAAGAATGGATTTATTTTTTTCAGTGGAAAAGTTTGAATGCTATTTCAGTTTTTTCCCCAAGTGATTTAAGCCTAGCTGGAAGATGAATTTGAATTATTGTGTTCTGCCCCCAATTGGTTGTTGTCTATGTCAATCATGACAAGCAATTCCCTCTTTATTTTGTTTCCAAATGCAGTTAAAACATCTGTCTCTTCAGAGAAAGGCAGCAAGCCATTTTTGAGACTCAAGGGTAAACTTATTTTCTATAAAAACTTGGAGACTGCATTAATGGTGAACTTTTCAGCATCTTATGAGATTTTTTCTTTGTTCGTGAAAAGCCATGTTTATTAAAGACCGCACAAGTTGCCAAACATGCTAATAGTGCACTAATTGTTTTAACATAACAATTTATCAGCAGTTGCCAGCTGATGACAGGGAAAGTAGTAGTGGGTGCCTGATGGCTCAAGAGGAACCACGGTTGGGTTGCAATAGGAGGCTGACACATGGGAGTGCAGTTGGGGCAGGTCTGAAAGGTGCAATGGGTTTCCTCCCCCTCAATTTAGAACCCTGTAGCCTCCCAATACCCCAAGAGCCTGGACCTCCTCCCCCCCACCAATGCTTCAGTAATCCCATTCCCCAGTCCTCCTGAAACCCAGGACCACCTTCCCGTGACATGCCATCATGTCCCAGAACCTAGGTCACCCATCCCAATATTCAAGAGACTCTAGAAAAGTACTCTCAAACCCTTGGACCCTCTCCTACTGTGTTCTGATTCCCAATGCTCCCAGACCATGGGACTTCCTTCCCCAGCCCTTCTAGATCCCAGCACCGTTCTCCCAGTGATCCCATATCCCTGCATCTGCTGAGTGCTTCCAGAACCCCTCTCTGCTAGTGCTGGTAGAGCCCTAGAGTCCCATTGCAATGCTCGCAGTACCCCCTCAAAGTCCTGCTATACCCATAGACCCCCATTCCAGTGCTACCAGACCCTAGGCCCCTTCCCAAATCCCAAAATCTCTCATAAATCAGTGTCCCCATTAACACGAAAACAAGTCACACCCATTCTTATAAAGTCTCTGTCTCACCATGAAAACTATCATGGGGCATCTCTATACATAAAAAAGTTATGTCTAGTGTGCCTTTTCTTTTTCATGCTCCAGACATCACACTTCCTGTGTCACTCTCCAATATCACACATGAATATGGTGATGAATCGCAACAGAACTGAAGGGCACTGTAGCAATCACAAGTAACAAGCAGGATGAAAATTACCCGTCATGAAGTTCAGAAAATTATGAAGCAAGATGGGCAGTCAGCAACATCTAACAATAAATGAAAGGAGAAGTTCAACCAATCAAATTGACTGTTAGAAGTAAGATTTATAACATCAGAAACCAATTCCACATAATATGGTTATTCTTACAGTCTGTATGATGCTGAGAATCCTAGGAAACATTTTCTCAGAGAGTGGTTATGTTCTGTCCACCATGGCCCATTTACCCATCACCCCTGCGCTCACTGACCTACATTGGCCCCTGCTCCAGCAACGCCTCGATTTTAAAATTCTCATCCTTGTTTTCAAATTCCTCCATCGCCTCGCCTCTCCCTATCTCTGTAAACTCCTTGAGCCCTACAACCCTCCGAGATCTCTGCGCTCCTTCAATTCTGGCCTCTTACGCATTCCCGATTTCCTTCGTTCCACCATTGGCAGCCATGCCTTCAGTTGCCTGGGTTCTAAGCTCTGGAATTCCCTCCCAAAACTTCTCCGCCTCTCTACCTCTTCTCCTTTAAGTCGTTCCTTAAAACCTACCTCTTTGACCAAGCTGCTGTCCTAATATCTCTTTATGTGGTTCTGTGTCAAATTTCATCTCATTATGCTCCTGCAAAGTGCCTTGGGACGTTTTACTACGTTAAATGGCAATTAAAAAAAAAAGTTAACGCCATAAAAAAAACTTCCGAGATTTCTATTACTGCAAGTTGCAAGGGAGCAAGTTGTTGTTGAAGTTCAGTTTGGAGTACTTGGCTGGAGCTTGCATTATTGGGGTGGACTTTGCAGACTTTTTTTCTGTAAATGCCTTGTTTTTTCCCGATTAGCTGCTGTCTATGTCAATCGTGTTCAGCCATGGCCCTCTTCGTTTTGGCTGCAGAGCGTGGTTAAGGATCCTTCCTTTGTTAGTCAGATGAACATTTTTAGAGCATGCCAGCATTTACTTTTTGTAAGTCCTGCTCCCTCACAGTGCAATAATAGAAAACTTGGAAGCTTTATTTTTGTGGAGGTAACTTTTTTAATATAAAACCTCAAACTTCTGGACTTTATTTGAAGTAAATGGTGTTTGTATGAGGCAAATTTTGGATTTTTTTTAATGAATGACAGCAAGACTCACCATTCACCGAGCATGCCAGGACTTGCTGTTTGTACCGCTGCGCCCTCATCCCCTTACTCCACTTTCCAAGTGTGGAAATTACTGACAGAACAAAACCAGTGAATCATCTTTGGACTTGAAGATAAAAATATTTTTTTTGTATAAAAATATGAAGGCGGTGAAAAGCAAGAACTTTTGCACATTTTGTGAGATCTTTGACAGTAAAAGCAATACGTATACAAAGGGTTAAAAAAATAGCAAAATACTGTAGATGTCGGAGCTCTGAAACAAAACAGTAAGTGTGTAAACACGCAGCAGGTCAGGCAGCATCTGTGGACAGATCAAACAAGGTAATGTTTCAGGTATGGACCGGTCATCAGAACTGGTGAAGGCTGGAAGTGGGGAGAGGGCAATCACTGGGGAGGGAGCGGGGTGGGGGGGAATTGGTGGCCGAGGGGGGCAGTTTGTGGTCGGGGGGGGGTGGGGTCGGTAGCCGGAACGGTGGCAGCCTCCTGCTGTTCCTGGCTCCACATTCAGGTAAGTATATTTTAAAACCTTACCTTGTTGGTTGCGGCCTGCAGCGGTTCCTTTAAGGTCCACTTGTTAGGCATTCTGCCCAGTCCACATGCAGATCGGTGTATCATTATTGCAGTCACATGTTCAAAAAGGTACTTGGAGCCTAGTTTGTAGCTTTGTGTATGTTTTAAGTAATTACATTCTGTGCTTGTGAAGAAATGCACATAGTTTGATGTTTTTTGTAATAACGAAATCCATTGTGGACCAAAAACTACATACAGCCTTTAAATGTTTTTAGGAATGAAATACGCTTTCCAGGAGGTTTCTTTCTGTTTTTACTCCACTACTCTTTGCAGCAATGATTTCCTAGTATTAGATATTTGTGGGGAAATCATGCTGTGCGATATTAGCACGTGGATGTGTTAGCACATTTGTTCATCAGTGTTGCATTGTGTGATCTCACCCTCAATTATAAAGGAGAATGGGAGAAATATACAAATCTGTGTGCTTACTTCATAGTGCTGTATTTTGAATTAATTTTAATTTGGAACCTTAGTCTTATATGTCCATGTGTAATGATGAATCGGCTTCTTGCCTTCAATGGCACGCGCATACTATTCCAGGGTGCCTTGATCACGTTCCGTTCTCTGTTGGTTTTCGGTGGAGTGACTGGATCCAGCTGACTGTTTGTAATTCCTGGGTAATAGATAGCCGGCAATCAATTAAAGGCAGTAACGTAATGAAGGATTCTGATCATCTCCTAGGGTCCGGGAGCAAAGCTCAAAACGGCTCATGGACATCAGCAGAAACCTGCCATTTCATTACTGTCGTAATCTCACTCCTGGCCATTTTATTTCCAGTATAACAAATAGCTTAAATTAATCTTCATCTTCTATGTTTCTGAATGTTACCACTTTAGTGTTGATTCAGAACGATTTTGAATGCACATCAATGCGAAGGTGGCTGCTCTGCAGTCGGGGGTTCTGCAGTCCCACCCTCCAACCTCACTGAAGGCAAGAGGAGTGAGATCACCCCCAGGAGGTCATGTCTCACCATCCCGGTTTCACACCAGCTTGGGACAGATCCAAGTTATGGACCACCCGGGAACTTTTTAAGCATCGCTTTAAATGTTTTTAATGTTAGGACAGAGAGCAATGTTACTGCGAGCACTCCAGTAACATTAACATTTACCTGACAGATGAGCGGAGCCCTGCACGTGTCACTGGATAGAGAGCAACAGGAGCTTGCAGTGTAACTCCAGTCTGCCAGCTGGTCTGAGGCTGGTACCTGTAGCATAACAATGTCCTTACTATTAGGTAGCAGGTATATCAAACATTATAGGGGCAGTGTGAACAGGTGAAAGGGGAGTAGTGGTTTAGGGCTGAAGGGTATATTGAATCACGTGACTAACGCTGTAATTTTAATTTTTTTCAAATTTATTACTGGAAAAGGAATTATTCCGCACATACAGTGTGATTGATTTTCAAATGTGCACTTCTTGTCAGTATATTTCTTGTCGTCGGTGTTGAGCTATAATTACATTACCTTATCTGTGGCAGCTTGAAGCAGGAGTGCAATTGTTAAAACACAGGCTGAAATTCGACCATGAGAAGAACACAGTGCGAGAGGAGAAAGAGGATGTTTGGTCTGTAGACCATCCGATCAGATTACGGGCCGGCACCAGCCTTCGGAAGAAGTGTGGTGCCCTCTGGGTCAGGCAAAGCAGGTCGCCCAGTGTGGAGACTTCATCAAAGGTGTCATCAGTGCCAATCCAGGAAGTAGCAACACCCCAACTCGCCCCCTCCCCACTGACGCCCACTGCCGCTGATCTGACAGATTTATAAAACTTGGCGTCTGGAGGAGATCCACATTGCAAATGTCAATTGTTTTTCCGATATTCTAGTAATGTAAACGCCAGGCTGTCCATCCGCTTTAATGAGAGAGTTGTGGAAGGATGATAAATGAACAATCTGACACTTGCAGTATACATCATGATGCTTACTACATGAAGCATTCAAGCACATTAAGAAAACGACAAATTACAAGAAACATTTTATTTAATCTTCCCCCTCCCCATCCTTCCCCCAAAAAGGAAGAAATTACTTTCAGGGACTGCATGTGTGACAAAGCTGTGTCCCATATCCCTCATCCAGGGCTGTGCAAATGATCCTCATTAAATGAAAATGTCTCCTTTAAATATCATGAAGGAAAATTGATATCATAGGAAATTAAATTAGTTGAGCTATTGGCCCTTGCTGCCCTGGTTTTGTTGGAAAATGAGCTGAGTTAAAACCCTGATCATGTAAGCTTTTTGTCCCTTTTGGCCCCTGTCCTATTGGGCTAGCATTTTTGCACCAAGATAGGAAGTGCAAGTTAAAGTTGGCAGTGCTGTTATGGTCCCTGTGGACCCGAGCAAAGTGCTAGAGTAATTCCTACTTGCCAAACGGGCACTTATGAAAAAGATGGAACTGTGCATCTGTCTGCCTTCCTCCCTCTCTTTACGTACAGGATAATGGTGGCTGGGAGAGAGATACTGGGCTGGGATTCTGCCGAGTTCTTCCAATGATATCAGAAACCATGATAGAGGGTTCACGAACTTTGAATTACTACTTCAACACACTTTGTTTTCTACAACAGTGATTTTGAAACTGGTTCTGGGCTGGGCACCAATATTTCAAACCCTTTTAGTGAGCCACAGTAAAATATTCTCACAGCCATTGGATCCCTTTGGCTAAGGATGCTGATACTTGTCAGTTTGCAAAAAAAAATCTCCAATTTATCTTTCTTTCCTTCATTTCTGCCTCTCTTTCACTTCTTTCTCCTTTCCCCTTTCCTTAACTTCTCTGTCTTTTCCCTTCCTTCACTTCTCTCTTCCTTCGTTTACTTTTCTTTAGAACATAAGAACATAGGAAATAGGAGCAGGAGTAGGCCATATGGCCCCTCGAGCCTGCATTCAATAAGATCATGGCTGATCTTCGACCTCAGCTCCACTTTCCCGCCCGATCCCCATATCCCTCGATTCCCTTAGAGTCCAAAAATCTATTGATCTCAGCCTTGAATATATTCAACGACTGAGCATCCACAGCCCTCTGGGGTAGAGAATTCCAAAGATTCACCACCCTCTGAGTGAAGAAATTCCTCCCCATCTTAGTCCTAAATGGCCGACCCCTTATCCTGAGACTATGCCCCCTTCTTCACTGCTCTCTCCCCTCCAGTTTTCAATCCCCTCCTTCATTTTTCTCTCTCCGCCTTCACGTTTCTATCCCCTCCTTTACTTTTCTCTCTCCTCCTTCACTTTTCTCTCTCCTCCTTCACGTTTCTATCCCCTCCTTTACTTTTCTCTCTCCTCCTTCACTTTTCTCTCTCCTCCTTCACGTTTCTATCCCCTCCTTCACTTTTCTATCCCCTCCTTTACTTTTCTCTCTCCTTCACTTTTCTCTCTCCTCCTTCACTTTTCTATCCCCTCCTTCACTTTTCTCTCCTCATTTATTTTTCTCTCTCACTTTTATTGCTCTCATCCCTCCTTTACTGTTCTCTCCTCTCCTTCACTGCTCTCCCCTTCACTTCTTTTCCCTCCTGCACTTTTTCTTTTCTCTCCTTCACTTTTCTCTGCCCTCCTTTACTGCAGTTAACCCCTTTCCTCCTCACTCTTTTCTCCCCTCCCCCATGATACAAACACGTTTTTACCCTGTTATTGACTAAAGTTGCTTTCCCGGATTCTGCAGGATTCTCGTGTTCTATCTGTCCCAGCCCTGAGAGGTAACATCCTGGACCAGCCCAGCTGGTGAATATTGTACAATTCTCAGGCCAGACTCCTTAGTGCCAGGTGTTGGGTGGAGAAATTAGATTCTAATAAAAAGCAAAGGAAAGAGGGGCAGGAAAAAATCATTTGGTTTTGATACTGCATTCTATTTTCATCAATTGAGATCTGTATGAAAACCACTCATACATTTAAAAAGCATACAGTGCAGATAGCTTTAAAGAACTGTTGAATACTCTGAACAGAAATTACTAAATAACGAATGTTTTGATATACTGCGTATTTACAAACATGTATACATTGAATAGGCAGAGTAGCAGCACAGTTGGTCACCGTACCAACATCCCACAGAGTGTTCAGAAGCAGATCTGTACCCCTTCCCAAATGCCTCAGATAGACTGCCTGGGCTCACGTATATAAAATGTCCGCTCAGGTACCAACCTACACCGCGCGTGAAGCCAGCACCTACAGGAGAGCAGGGGAGAAAGTTAAGGAGATTTTAAATCATTCTAAGGCGTCATTGTATTAACATCCTAATTGTGATTATTTGTTATTACAATCTATGAGTGGTTATTTGGAGCTTTAATTTCCATCGTGATCTGGGTCAAAGTGCAGTGTATTCTGTGCTGCATCATTCACTTTGCTCCTTTTAAATCTGTTTATGGCGTATAGTGCATGTAGTGCTTTTTGTACAAAGGGTTTATTCAGCATTATACATGTTTCTTTTTTGTTATTTGCTGCTGTGTATAACAGCACTTCCAGTTTAAGCCAATTAAAGTCATTCTCGCGCAGTAAAACTGAGGCTCTTGTCTCCAGAAGCTATAAGGAACAGACGATCCTCATTATTTTTAATAAAAACTGATATATCATATTGACTGTGCAAGTATGAAGGTCAATATTTCCTATTCACATTATGCAATAATTTTTCGTTCTTTGGTTGTGCTTCAAGGTTTAGAGAAAAGAAAAATATGCCTTTAACTGTGAATGACAACGGTCTGAGATTTGACTATTATTGGCTCATTGCATCTCCATCTGCTGTCTAATAACATAAAAATCAATTACTCTGCCTTTCTTTCCCTCCAACAGTGCATGTTGATTGGCCTGTCACGGGATCTCAGAGGGATTGCCTTTGCTCTGAACACAAAAACCAGCTACACCATGCTGTTCGACTGGCTGTATCCTTGCTACAGTGTCACAATGCCAGGGTTGTACAAAATGAGCCATTAGCTGAATGCTCTCGCGCTGCGGGGGGAAGGAGGAAACTGCATTAGCTCGGGTATTCCACAGTTCAGCCGAGGCCCTGCCCTCAGATGCTAGCAGCAGGTCTCCCCTCCTGCATCTACCGTCTACCCCCAGGGCCTGTTGACCTCTCCTGTGATCCTATGCCTTTGTAGCCTAAATGTACCAGAACAGTGCTATGGGAGGAGAGAGGCAGACATGGGAGAGCAGATGTAGTCTGGAAGGGAAGCACTAAAAGAGGAAGTGATGTGTGCACATTGTTTTTCCTTAAAATGTGTATTAATTATTTGTATGAAACCCTGACCATCTATATTGCCAAAAATACCTCTCCCATCTGGAATTTTGTTTTTTTGAAGGTGGGAAAGGAGTGTACATGGAGCAATAACAGAAAGTCACCAGCTGTCTTAATAAGCTGCACTGAGCTACCCCAAAGCATTCTGCTGTGTGAACAGAGAGCCACATCACCCCAACTCAAACCCATTTCTTCCTGTCCTCCACAAAATATGGTGCTTCAAACCGCAGAGTGTAGGATTGGACTGGGTGATCTAATCTTCATTTATTGTTTTAGACAAGCGCTCTAGGTATTCCATTTTTCAACATGTTTTCCTGCAAAGGAAAAGCTAAGAACCTGAGAACGATTTAAAGCAGACTAATGGTGGGGGGTGGGGGGTGGGGGGTGGCGAGGGGGCGAGGAATAAACCTTACCTTGTATTTATCAGTAGATGGCAATACTGAGCGCAGTTAAACTTGCTTCAGAATTAAAGTAAAAAGAAATACTGTGCTGCCAGCTTTTTATTTCCGGATTTTTTAAACTGAATTCAAATTCTCAAACTGCCATGGTGGGATTTGAACTCACGTTCACTGGATTATTGGTCCAGTAACATAACCACTACCCTACCATACCCTGTAGCTTTATGACTGTAACATTAACACACTACAGAGCACACTTGTACACCAAAAAATAATTTGATGACCTTACCTGTGCTCAGCTTGTTGCCCCCTCTTTCCAACTGTTCGTGCTGTTCTTTTTAAATTTTAAGTTTAATGTTACTTTTAGCATAACTAATATGGGGAAAGAGCAGGGCGGTGGGACTAATTGAATAGCTCTTTCAAAGATCTGGCACAGGAACGATGGGTTGAATGGCCTCCTCCTGTGCTATAATATTCTATCCTATCTAGTCTAAACCTTTTTTATTCTCTACATTTGAAGCTTTTTTGTTTTCTTCCACTTCTTCTGACTCCGTGCTCCCACAGCCCACTTTAGAGGCAGGAGCAATTTGACTAAAATCTACCATTTGTCAAAGACTGTCGGAGATAACATGTTTTCCAGCATCAGAGGCAGGGTCAGGGGTGCAAATGAATATTCTCGTCTCCCCCACAGCGTGACAGCACCCGGACAAGTCAACTCGCCCATGATACTCAAAGGCTTAAACTTTTCTTCCTCAGAACTGGGAAGGGGGGAGAGAAGAGGGAGTACGAGCAAAATAATTCCCAGTTTCACGTATTTTATTTTGTGATAGTTTCTTACTGTAATTTCTGTTGACAGAAGAAGCACAGTCATGCCTTTATCCGAAATTTAAGCCTCGATGAAAGATAAAGAGGTTTTATAAGAAAGCTGCAATATGAGACTCATCTATTCTTTTGGAAATATAAATACTTCAAACTGTCAGAAAGACAAAGTGAGAAAGAATGGTTCGTTTTATTCCTGACAGGATAGGTTCTGGCATTGGTCTGGTCATTTAAAATGCAGGGCTATACACTAGCCCTTCGTCCCTGCGTCCTGGGATTTGAATCCAACTCAGGAAGATGGGATGAAAATCTTCCCCAGCTGTAGGGTCCCACATGGAGTGAGTTTGGGCAGTGTCGGTCCAGTTCCAAGTGGGTGTGGACCCAAAGCACAAAATTGCCTCCAGTTGGACATCATAGAATCTTACAGCACTGAAGGAGGCCATTCGGCCCATTGCGCCTATGCTGGCTCTTAGAAAGGGCTATCCGATTCGTCCCACTCCCCTGCTCCTTCCCCATAGCCCTGCAATTGGCATTTAAATGTCAAGCTCACTCAGAGAAGCCATCAGGTGGTTCATTAGTAAATGGAAGTGTCACACGGGTGTAGTAGGAGCAGCTTTACTCTGTATTTAGCATCGACATGAGTACAGTCAAACCTTGGATATGCAGCCGTTGTTGGGGCTGGCTAGGTAGTTCTTTTTGCTTAGGTATGCGCATATATAAGTGGAGCTTCCACCAGGGAAATGGTTTAAAAAGGTTTCTGATACCAAGATTCCATTAATATATTAAAAGTCTTGTGTATAGCGCACGCTTTCTGTAAGCATCACACTTATTTCCTGTCACACTTCAGACATGAAACTTTAGTGTATCCTCTGGCTCACCATGAGCAATGTCATGGGAGATCTGTGTTGTGTGTGTGAAAGTGTGTGTGTATGTCTGCCTGTGCATGTACATGTGTGTGTGTGTGTGTGTGTGTGAGAGTAAACAAAATAATTGGCATGGGCGAAGGATTGAACTCAGGACCTTCCTGGTCTGTGAGGCTCAGCACCACACTGGGCAGTGCATGCACCCATGTAAATGTATTTCTCAGTAGTTTTCTGTACAACACCCCGTGGCAAAGATCTGTAGCAGAGTCTTGAGTTAATGTTTTGTTCTGTGTTTTCCATTTATCAGTTCTTCTGGTTTCAAGACAGTAATATCCAGACACTTAGGTGGCAGCTATGATCATCAATCAGCTGGTGGGTTTTTGACGGCTGCTTTCACCCTCGCTGACTATTTTCACCGTATTACTTTAAAAACAGTTCTTCTCCTCTGCCCCACATTCACATTTTCTGATCGGGGAGATTGCACTTTCTGATGTTCAAACCCGCGGACTGTTATTTTCCAGTAGCTTCACACTTCGAACATCACATGCCCCCTCCCGTTTCTTCACAAACTTCTTGCTCATTCGTTGAAGTCCTTTCATTGTAACTTGATATTCTCATGTTCAAATCCCTCCATGGGCTCACCTCTCCCTATCTCTATAACCTCCTCCAGCCCTACAACCCTCCAAGAATGCTACGATCCTCCAACTCTGGCATTTTATGCATCCCCCACTTCCTTCACCCCACTATTGGTGGCCGTGCCTTCAGCTGTCTAGACCCTAAACTCTGGAATTCCCACCTCAAACCTCTTTGCTTCTACCTCTCTCTTCTTTAAGACTCAACTTAAAATCTAACTCTTTTACCTAGCTTTTGGTCACCTGTCCTAATGTCTCCTTCTTTGGTTCGGTGCCCTTTCTTTGTCTGATTGCCCTCTTGTGAAGCGCCTTGGGACATGTTACAACATTAAAGGTCCTATATAAATGCAAGTTGCTGTTAATTGTTGATGCTGGCCAGTTTTTTTTTGTGTTCCTCAAGGTGAGGGATGGCAGTGCTGAGAATAGAACACTCCACTTCAGGTACCTTGGGCCCGATATTAGGAGGGAGGTGGGTTGGCAGCGGGGGGGTCGACTGGGCGCGTGGGTAACCCAACCAGTGAAATCGGTTGGTTTGGCACGCAATCGTAAGTAAATTGAAGCCATTTACCTTGGCTTCCGCGTTTCGTACTGGAAAGCTGCGCAGCGGGCGGACTGCGCACCTGCATCATAGGCTGTCAGCTGGAGGAGCCCTATTTAAAGGGGCAGTCCTCCACTGACTGATGCTGCAGAAAATAGGCAAAATTATAGCATGGAGCAGCCCGGGGGAAGGCTGCTCCCAGGATTAATGATGCCTCACTCCAGGTCTTACTTGACGGGGTGAGGAGGAGGAGGGAGATCTTCCACCCGGCAGACGGGAGGAAGTGGCCTGCCTCTGCCACCACGAAGGCCTGGCTCGAGGTGGCAGAGGAGGTCACCAGCACCACCAACATATCACGCACCTGCATACATTGCAGGAGGCGCTTCAATGACCTAACCAGGTCAGCCAAAGTGCTCTTACTCATTCCCCTACACTCCGCCTTTCACATCACCACCCCCACCCCACATCTCCTTCTGCACTGCCAGCGCTACTCTTATCACATCACTCCTCACACCCACTGAACCCTCATCCTCATCTTACCTGCACTTCCTCACCTCCCCAGTACTCATCCCACCATTACCACTCAACCCAATCTTCATACAATCTCATGGCTCTGTCTCATACCCTCTAATGCATCTCTTTCACGGTCAGCCTCACCCAACCTGCCACTACCTGTGCTGTAGCCACAGGACATGCATCATGTACGTGTAGTAGTAAGGCAAACGTTTTGTGAGCATGAAGGGGATGCACAAGGGTGAGGGTTTGTCATGGTTTTTACTTATATTTGATTTCTGATCAATTCACATTACATATATTGTCACCACTACTGCCATGTCTCGGCGATTCTTGACTGGCTTCTGCAATAATGCTCCTTCATGAGGTTCTCCATGAACACCCTTGATGCCACCCATTGGGTCACCCTACAGTGGGTGTATGTGTATTTGCACGACTACTTTGTGCAGGTGCCTGTTGCGCAGCACTGTGTTGTGTAGCTCCACGTGGCGGAGGTGGATGGCATGCCTGGCGAGGCTGGTGATGTTGCTCGTCCTCCATTGGAGTGATGAATGCAGCAATGGAACCCCCCCCCCCCGCATCCTGACGGTGTGAGTGTGAGGGGGTCCGCAAAGTAGGTAAATGCGTTTGGTCAGCAGAGTTTAGGGTATGATGTAATAATTTTGAGTGTGGAGACAACGGTGTGGCAGGCCAAACTTTGTCCGAGGTGACAGAGTGCCCTGCTGCAATGAATGAGGTATTCCCCACAACTGTCAAGGAATCCTCTGCATCTCCCAATGGCTGCTGACTGAAACACGTCTGCAACAACAGGGAGTGTTTCCCACAGCATGGGAAACACGCTGAGGAGAGTCCAAAATCACATCCCTGCTAAAATCTCTTCCCAATGAGGTCTGTCAATGACCTCAAGTACCTCCCTAACTATCTAAACTGTCATCCCGCCGTCTTTAATTGCTGGTAGGAGTCCTGCATGCGGGGGCTGCGCGCGCACCGATTCGCGTCATTGGGGAACCCAGAAGTGGGCGGGTTGGAGCCGGGCTCTGGACCCGCTCCGGGATTTCCCAATTTTAGGAACCCCCCCCCCCCCCCCCGCCACAAACGCACCCACTCGGCCATCCTAAAATTGACCCCCTAGTGTCTGAATCGAGCACTCCCAGCACAGTTAGATGGAGTGTAAGCTCAACAGTGGGCATCAGCCGTAACCTCTGAATCAACTGCACCTGTGTGACATTCTTCTGTTACCAACACCAGTCATCCTATGACCTGTCTGAGTAAGATTACCAGTTTACTGCCATTTTGTACCAATCTACATATAGTTTTGTACTTTGGAAACAGGACATTTTTTTATGAAGAAAAGTTTAAAATATTCTTCATATAAAATAATAGAAAATCAGTGAATGAATTGGGTGTAAGCAATACTTCACTGGTCCAAAAACTAGATGATAACTGCATCATTTGTAGTGCATTACTGAACAGCTGTTACTGTACGTATAATGCACTGCATTTCCTTTATCTTCTTCAAAGAATTCTAAAGATTGGTCAAGCATGGTCCACCTTTTACAAATCCATGCTGACTGGCCTTAATGCCTCTTCAATTGCTTAGCAATTTTATCCCAAGATCCTGCAGACTCACTCAATACACTGTCCAGCTCCCAAACCAGCTCCCAGCAAGAGAAAGTAAACCAGCACAAAAGGCAAAATAAGCCAAAACAGAGACCTGCTTGAACTCCTTTCCAGACCTATTTCTGTTTCTTCTTATGTTAGTTTCACTTCCTCCATCTTTGCCCATCTTTCTCAGTGTCTCACTCCCCTTTTCAAACTATCTCTGCATCAATTCCAGCTCATTTTTTCTTGGTATATTTCTTACTCATTCTCCCCATCCCCTGTTTAAACGCTCCCCATATTTTCCAGCCTCCTTCCCTACCTTTATCTTGCACTCCCTTTTTTCACTTAATAGGGGCGGGTGGGTGGATATTAAATTCTGGGCCGGCCGCCCAATACCAGCGACAGGAGGCCTGCTCCATTTTGAAGGCGGGCCTCATTAACTTTTAACATCCTGAACGGGCGTCAAGCTGCTGCTCGCTGGCTCCAGGCTGGCGCAATATCGGGTGCCCCAGTGGCCAACTCGGCTGGCAAAAAAGGTAAGTCTGGGTGGGCAAGGGTGCGACCGCCTGGCAGACTACCACCACTTCACTTCCGTGCACTGCCGCCACTTCACTTCCGTGCATTACACCGCCACTTCACTTCCGTGCACTACCGCCACTTCACTACCGTGCACTGCTGCCACTTCACTACCGTGCACTGCT
This sequence comes from Heptranchias perlo, assembly GCF_035084215.1. Classification (NCBI taxonomy): domain Eukaryota; kingdom Metazoa; phylum Chordata; class Chondrichthyes; order Hexanchiformes; family Hexanchidae; genus Heptranchias; species Heptranchias perlo. Next base: position 71,606,592 of record NC_090338.1, on the reverse strand, counting down.
GCCACTTTACTTCCGTGCACTACACCACCACTTCACTTCCGTGCACTACACCGCCACTTCACTTCCGTGCACTGCCGCCACTTCACTACCGTGCACTGCTGCCACTTTACTTCCGTGCACTACACCACCACTTCACTTCCGTGCACTACACCGCCACTTCACTTCCGTGCACTACACCGCCACTTCACTTCCGTGCACTACACCGCCACTTCACTTCCGTGCACTACCGCCACTTCACTACCGTGCACTGCCGCCACTTCACTACCGTGCACTGCTGCCACTTCACTTCCGTGCACTACACCGCCACTTCACTTCCGTGCACTGCCGCCACTTCACTACCGTGCACTGCTGCCACTTTACTTCCGTGCACTACACCACCACTTCACTTCCGTGCACTACCGCCACTTCACTTCCGTGCACTACACCACCACTTCACTTCCGTGCACTACACCGCCACTTCACTTCCGTGCACTACACCGCCACTTCACTTCCGTGCACTACACCGCCACTTCACTTCCGTGCACTACACCGCCACTTCACTTCCGTGCACTACCGCCACTTCACTACCGTGCACTGCTGCCACTTCACTTCCGTGCACTACACCACCACTTCACTTCCGTGCACTACACCGCCACTTCACTTCCGTGCACTACACCGCCACTTCACTTCCGTGCACTACACCGCCACTTCACTTCCGTGCACTACACCACCACTTCACTTCCGTGCACTACACCGCCACTTCACTTCCGTGCACTACCGCCACTTCACTACCGTGCACTGCTGCCACTTCACTTCCGTGCACTACACCACCACTTCACTTCCGTGCACTACACCGCCACTTCACTTCCGTGCACTACACCGCCACTTCACTTCCGTGCACTACACCGCCACTTCACTTCCGTGCACTACACCGCCACTTCACTACCGTGCACTGCTGCCACTTCACTTCCGTGCACTACACCGCCACTTCACTTCCGTGCACTACACCGCCACTTCACTTCCGTGCACTACACCGCCACTTCACTTCCGTGCACTACACCGCCACTTCACTTCCGTGCACTACACCGCCACTTCACTACCGTGCACTGCCGCCACTTCACTTCCGTGCACTACACCACCACTTCACTTCCGTGCACTACACCGCCACTTCACTTCCGTGCACTACACCGCCACTTCACTTCCGTGCACTACACCGCCACTTCACTTCCGTGCACTACACCGCCACTTCACTTCCGTGCACTACCGCCACTTCACTTCCGTGCACTGCCGCCACTTCACTACCGTGCACTGCTGCCACTTCACTTCCGTGCACTACACCGCCACTTCACTTCCGTGCACTACACCGCCACTTCACTTCCGTGCACTACCGCCACTTCACTTCCGTGCACCGCCGCCACTTCACTACCGTGCACTGCTGCCACTTCACTTCCGTGCACTACACCGCCACTTCACTTCCGTGCACTACCGCCACTTCACTTCCGTGCACCTCCGCCACTTCACTTCCGTGCACTGCTGCCACTTCACTACCGTGCACTGCTGCCACTTTACTTCCGTGCACTACACCACCACTTCACTTCCGTGCACTACACCGCCACTTCACTTCCGTGCACCGCCGCCACTTCACTTCCGTGCACTGCTGCCACTTTACTTTTGTGCATCGCCGCCACTTCACTTCCGTGCACTACCGCCACTTCACTTCCGTGCACTACACCGCCACTTCACTTCCGTGCACTACACTGCCACTTCACTTCCGTGCACTACACCGCCACTTCACTTCCGTGCACTACACTGCCACTTCACTTCCGTGCACTACCGCCACTTCACTTCCGTGCACTACACTGCCACTTCACTTCCGTGCACTACACCGCCACTTCACTTCCGTGCACTACACTGCCACTTCACTTCCGTGCACTACACCGCCACTTCACTTCCGTGCACTACACTGCCACTTCACTTCCGTGCACTACACCGCCACTTCACTTCCGTGCACTACCGCCACTTCACTTCCGTGCACTACACTGCCACTTCACTTCCGTGCACTACACCGCCACTTCACTTCCGTGCACTACACCGCCACTTCACTTCCGTGCACTACACTGCCACTTCACTTCCGTGCACTACACCGCCACTTCACTTCCGTGCACTACACCGCCACTTCACTTCCGTGCACTACACCGCCACTTCACTTCCGTGCACTACCGCCACTTTACATCAGTGCACTACCACTACTTCTGTGTAGTCACCCATCAGGCTCTGTGCAGCTTTCCCAATCACCTGGTGTGTGAACACAGTGTCTGGTGTACACAGACCAGAAGGTCTCACGTTGCATCCCCAGTCTGTGCTGATTCTTCTGATCACAGCCAGAGCAGCAGTTCAGGTGCTATAAATGCCCTCACACAAAGATTGTAGAAATCTGGAAAACTCTCCCCAAAAGGCTGTGAATGCTGGAGCTTTCAAGACTGAGATTGATTGATTTTTGTTGGGTAAGCGTATCAAGGGATATGGAGTTAAGGCGGATAAATAGAGTTGTGGTACAGATCAGCCATGATTTAATTGAATGGCGGAGCAGGCTTGAAGGGCTGAATGCCCTACTCCTGATCTTATGTTCCGTGGCCCTGGGCTACGGAAAGAAAAGTCATCCATTGGTTTCTCCAGATCAGTATGCAATGGCCCCTACTCGAAAGTGCACATTATTGGACGTCAGGTGAGGTGCAGGATAGGGCTTGATGGTGACACCCTCCACAGTTGAATAGCCCAATACCACTGCCTGGGCTCACACAGGAGCGGCCACCTGTGCAAAGTACTGGAAGGCTGCTGGCGTCCATGGAACTATAATCCCAGTCAATGCCTTTGGGAGAGGTGAAGAGGGAAGCAAGTTGAAAATAAAATGAATGTCTGTGCACCTTTCTGTGAATGAAGCATGTGCAAAGCAGATCCAACTCGCTGCAGATTTTAATAAAATTATACCTTCAGTAAAAACCCAGACTGCTTTGACATCACTCCAGTCCACTAGTGAAGGGGTTCACTTTAAATGCACGGTAGGCAGACGGTATTGGATTGGATTTTCTGGCCATGGTTGCTCCTCTCCTTAACATGTCTCCCACAGATATCCAGGATACATCTCTATCCTCCAGCGTGCCATTGAGCTGTGGTACCACGAGCCGTCGTGCACAACACCTATCCTGAAGCTGATGGCCGAACTTGTTCACAACAGGTGAGTGACCATGGGTGGGAGTAATCATCTTTCACTGGAATAAAAACAGGAATTGCCCGGCAGGTCAGTCATGCTTCTGAGAGAATTATTAATGTTTTGGATGTGCCCTTCACCCAAAGATCCTGAAGATGTTGCCTGTCGTTCTTTTTCAGACGTTGCCAGCATGTTCTATTCTTATTTCAGTTTTCCAGCATTTTTCAATTTCCTCTTCATTTGCTTACTTCCCTCGTGGCTCAGAGTGGATGTTTTGTTCCCCCCAACTATAGCGTAATGGGCTTCCCCCTGCACCATCCTGGGGTGTTGAAAGTTATCGGGTTGATTTGAAAGACAGAAGGGCAGGTTGGAACGAACACTGGCCCTGCTTTTTCCAGTACCTCAGTACAGTATAGACGTTCTGTCAGACCTTTAGCCACTACTTTCTTAAGCAGCATGTAACTGGCCAGGGCAAGTAGACAGTTGAAATAAGAAGGGGTACAAGTTGAAAAATTAGGAAGTTACAAGTAAGAAAGGAAATGACATGAGTACCAGGGAAAGCCATTGAAAGAGACGGAATGGTTGGGATACATAAAACAATTGGTTATGTCTTGTTTCAGGACTGAAGCTCTTCAGTTGAGTTTGGCAATGCAGCATACAACCAGAGCACTGTGTTTTCAAACAACCTGATTGTGTTTTTATTAAGGATCCCTATCCCAGACAAGTGACTGAATTCTGCAACATCTCTCTAAAAGTGTAAGTGCAGGCTCCATTGATACCACAGGGAATTTGGTAGCTCAGCCATACAGAGGGGAAGTTCCCAGGTTCTGTCCCAGTCTGTGCGGAGCTGGCTGGTCTCAGCTGGGAATGGCAGTCGGGGATTGCTACAATTGGCCTGAGCGCAGCTGCATTAGCCAGGGATAGGTCAGCCAAGATCCCTGCTGCTCTTCGTTACCCAGGGACTTGTGCTTGGAAGTGCAGGAGTGTGGATATGACCTGACTATGGTGCTCCCTGCTGACACTCACCGTCGAGGCTCAAGTACAAATAGTAACCCCATGGTTGAGGTACCAGAGGGTGATCGGAGCCCGTGGGAGTGTACCCCAGGAAGGAGAGCAAGGGAGGAAATTAGTGGAGAAAAATTGGTAGAAAGCAAATTACTTTAAAAAAATTGTACTTAATAACAGTAACAATTCAGCAGCCAAGATCAAGTGGCAGCCATAAAGCAGCATAGATGAGTCCTGTTGTAAAATTAGACTGTCACTAATGTCTTGGGTTTGACCTTCTTGTCAGGGCACCTGGTAATATTCGCCCTGATCTTGCAGCACTGATCTCACAGCCTTTCCATCTCATCTCTCAATCCACTACTTCCATAGAAGACGTAGGAGAGTTATTAAAAAGAATAAATCTCTGACGTTTTCCATGGAAACAGTGGAGTGAGAGGTCATATCACAGAGTCCGTAAGCCTGTACTGTAAGACGGGTATAGAGTCTAATCAGCTTCCGCTGTAAAATGAAAGACCACAGTGACAGTGGGACTCTGCTCAAAGCATGAGGGGGGAGTAATCTTTCATGCCAAAGTAAGTCCACGAGCAGATCTGTATGTATCTGATGAAATCATACGTGTAATTGCTTAAGTCTTGAATTCATTGAATTGTAGAATTTTACAACATAGAAGGAGGCCATTCAGCCCATCATGCCTGTACCATCTCTCTGAAAGAGCCATCCACCGAGTCCCTTTCTCTGCACCCTATCAAAATTTTGTTTTTCAAATATTTTTCCCCTTCTCCTTTAAAAGCTATTACAGGTCCTGCCTCCATCACTGTTACAGGCAGGACATTCTTACTTTGAGTTTCACCGGGCGATAAACGCAATGTTGCAGATCGCCCACCCATTGTGCACCCTGCCCGGCTTTCCTTTCCATTGAAAAAAATTGGGAGTATAACAGGCGGCCCATCTGTTACTGCCAGCTTTCCATCCCACATTGAAAGTTAAAATGTACTCCTCCATTATGGTTACCAACTCTGATTCAACGTATCCTGGGAGGTTTCACCACATAACATCTCGCCTCCAACCGCCCCGCCTAGTCAAACATCCTTTTTTCTGCACCTCTAAGATTTTTATAACTAATAAATAAAAGTGTTCAAATAAAATGAAAAAAACACTCAATTTTTTTTTAATGCCCCTATGATTTTTCTCCTGGGTTGCTCCCCGCAGTGTCCTGGAGATTAATCTTCAATTCCTGAAAGGGCGGTGGAAGCAGATGCAATCACGGCTTTCAAAAAGGAATTGGATAATGAAGGGAAAAAATTTGTAGGGCTACGGGGAAAAAGCAGGGGAATGGGACTAACTGGATTGCTCTTACAAAGAGCCGGCACAGGCTCGATGGGCCGAATAGCCTCCTTCTGTGCTGTAACCATTCTATGATTCTCTCCTGGAGATTCCAGGGTAATCATGGAAGGTTGGCAACCTTACCCTCCATGTCTTAATGATCCTCTACATAAAATAAATATTATCCTAACCTCTCTCTGTTCCAAGTATGGTTCCCCTGATTGCTGGGTTGGTAAGTGCACTGCCCATTGTAGCTCTGAGCCGCACAATCCAGGAAGGTCCCAGGTTCAATCCCTGATCTGTGCTGAGCTACCTGATGGTAGCTGGAGGCAGGTAGTAGGAGCATTTCAATTGGCCCAGGTGTCCCTGGACTAGGGAGAGGAAACGATTCAGCCAGGATTCCCATTCTCGATGACGATCTACTGACCTTGCTAGAAAGAGTGTCCATGTGGACCTCAGATGAGAATGGGATCTAGCTCAGCTGTGATGAGCCCTCCATTGTAAGAAATCTGCTGACTCAATGTCTAAGCTCACAAATAAAGAATGGCTACCTGGGTAATGTACAGGAGAGCTGCCAGTACAGCGAGACCCATACACCAGCAAAAAACAGTCCCCTCGAGAGGTGGGGAGAACATTTGGGTGCAGGGGAAGAATTCTTCCATACTTCTGAAAGTTAGGTAGTTAAATGATGATAGTACATGTGCCGTTGTTGTTCCTTGTGTCACTAGAAGCTGCAGGAATTAACAAAGGGATCTGAGGAAAAGATTTTCTCAACAAAATAAGTCATGATCATATAGCTGGTAAACATTGCAGCTATAAAATTTGCAGAGAATGCTGCCAACGTCGAGTGGCACGAGATGGGTGTGCGTGTATGTGTGTGTATATATATATATATATATGTATATCTATATATATATATATATAGTGAACTTTGTGTTCATCAAGACAAGGAATGTTCGTGCTGGCATTGGAACAGTTTTCCAATTTGGGCACCTATTGTCAGCATCCAGCTCTCCCACGTCAGCTATAGTATGGTTAGATGCAGAGTGAATCCGCTTCCACATCACTCCATCAAGGTGCCTGAATCCCACCTTCAGAAAACCACCTCACTGCCAACATGATATTTCCATTCCTCATAACAGCCATCTCTATGCCTATTAGTGCAGCATGTAGGTATTTTTGCCCTCTCCACCTCAGCTTATTGGGAACTGAATTGACAATGTCCAAACTCTCTCCACTTAGGAACCATAAAATCGTCACTTGCATACATACGAACATACGAATTAAGAGCAGGAGTAGGCCATTCGGCCCCTCGAGCCTGCTCTTCCATTTGATAAGATCATGGCTGATCTGATTGTGACCTCAACCCTACTTTCCCGTCTACCTACTATAACCTTTGACTCCCTTGTTAATCAGGAATCTATCTAACTCAGCCTTAAAAATATTCAGTGACCCTGCCTCCACCATTCTCTGGGGAAGAGAGTTCCACAGACTCACGATCCTCTGAGAGAAAAAATTTCTCCTCATCTCCATCTTAAATGGGAGACCCCTTATTTTTAAACTGTGGCCCCTAGTTCCAGTCTCTCCCACAGGGGGAAACATCCTCTCAGCATCTACCCCTTCAAGTCCCCTCAGGATCTTATATGTTTCAATAAGATCATCTCTCATTCTTCTAAACTCCAATGAATACAGGCCCAATTTGTCCAACCTTTCCTCGTAAGATAACCCCCTCATCCCGGGAATCAGACAAGTGAACCTTCTCTGAACCACCTCTAAAGCAATTATGTTCTTTCTTAAATAAGGAGACCAAAACTGCACACAGTATGAAATAAGGGGTCTCCCATTTGAGTTGGAGATGAGGAGAAATTTTTTCTCTGAGGGTCATGAGTCTGTGGAACTGCCTTCCCCAGAGAGCGGTGGAGGCAGGGTCATTGAATATTTTTAAGGCTGAGTTAGATAGATTCCTGATTAACAAGGGAGTCAAAGGTTATAGTAGGTAGACTGGAAAGTAGGGTTGAGGTCACAATCAGATGTGGTCTCACCAATGCCCTGTACAACTGTAGCAAAATATCTCTACTTTTATATTCCATTCCCCTTGCAATAAATGACAACATTCCATTTGCCTTCCTAATCACTTGCTGTACCTGCATACTAACTTTTTGTGATTCACGTATTGGGACACCCAGATCCCTCTGTACCTCTGAGTTCTGCAATCTCTCTCCATTTAAATAATATACAGCTTTTCTATTCCTCCTGCCAAAGTGGACAAGTTCCATTTTCCCACATTATACTCCATCTGCCAAATTTTTGCCCACTCACTTAACCTATCGATATCCCTTTGCAGACTCCTTATGTCCTCTTCACAATTTACTTTCCTACCTACCTTTGTGTCATCAGCAAATTTAGCAACCATACATTCGGTCCCTTCATCCAAGTCATTGATATAGATTGTAAATAGTTGAGGCCCAAGCACTGATCCCTGTGGCACTCCACTCGTTACATCTTGCCAATCTGAAAATGACCCATTTATGCCTACTCTCTGTTTCCTGTTAGCTCACCAATCCTTTATCCATGCTAATATGTTACCCCCTTACACCATGAGTTCTTATTTTGTGTAGTAGCCTTTGATGTGGCACCTTGCCAAATGCCTTCTGGAAATCCAAGTATACCACATCCATCAGATCCCCTTTATCCACATTGCTTGTTACTTCCTCAAAGAACTCTAATAAATTATTCAAACATGATTTCCCTTTCACAAAGCCGTGTTGACCCTGCCTGATTGCATTGAGATTTTCTAAATGCACTGCTATAACCTCCTTAATAATAGATTCTAGCATTTTCCCTATGACAGATGCGTCTGAGCTCGATTCAAGCCCATGGCCCAAGGTGAAAGTACATTACTAATACAATAAGCCACGCAGTCCCACATTCTTACAAATAAAAGCAAAAAGACCCAATTTGGTACTTAACCAAAAACTACAGTTTATGGAGAATTGAAGTGCTTGAGTTGGGATGTCTTGTTGAAGTTATACAAGACATTAGTAAGGCCACACTTGGAATACTGTGTACAGTTCTGGTCACCCTATTATAGAAAGGATATTATTAAACTAGAAAGAGTGCAGAAAAGATTTACTAGGATGCTACCGGGACTTGATGGTTTGACTTATAGGGAGAAGTTGGATAGACTGAGACTTTTTTCCCTGGAGAGTAGGAGGTTAAGGGGTGATCTTATAGAAGTCTATAAAATAATGAGGGGCATAGATAAGGTAGATAGTCAAAATCTTTTCCCAAAGGTAGGGGAGTCTATAACGAGGGGGCATAGATTTAAGGTGAGAGGGGAGAGATACAAAAGGGTCCAGAGGGGCAATTTTTTCACTCAAAGGGTGGTGAGTGTCTGGAACGAGCTGCCAGAGGCAGTAGTAGAGGCGGGTACAATTTTGTCTTTTAAAAAGCATTTGGACAGTTACATGGGTAAGATGGGTATAGAGGGATATGGGCCAAGTGCAGGCAATTGGGACTAGCTTAGTGGTATAAACTGGGCGACATGGACATGTTGGGCCGAAGGGCCTGTTTCCATGTTGTAAACTTCTATGATTCTATGATTCTAATATTCTTAGAGCTAAAAGACTAAATAGAATGGGTTCGAGAATACTTAAGAAAACAGGGGTAGAAATAGTGGGAACTGTGACTGAGATTCCTCAAGGCTCTTGAAATACAGGTGAAGTAGCAGGAATTTGAAAAAAGCATTTTTTTCAACCAAAAAAAAAGGTCAAAAACTTGATCCAGGTAGAGTAATTATGGACCTGTCAGCTTGGCATCTCTGGTAGGTGAAAACCTGGGGTGTATCGTATAAAAGGAGCGATTGAAATGCATTCGGCAGAATAAATGCAATAATCGCAAATCAACATAGGATTCTGAATTGCAGAGCAGTTATTGAATTATTTGAGGATGCAGCAGAATTGGTGAATAAAGCTAATATAGTGGATGTTTTATACCTTGACTTTTAGAATGCATTTGATATGATGCCTCACAAGAGACCAATGACTAAAGTGAGACTTCCTGGAATAAAGGAGAAAGTAGTAAATTGGTTAATAAATTGGCTAAATAATAGGAAAGAAAGGGCAGTGAAAAATGGCAGTCGTTGCAATCATACAGCTGTAGCCAACAGAATATCCCAGGGACAAGCCCTATGACCTTTGTGGTTCTCACCCATAAATGAGAATGAAATTATTAAAAGTAGAACGTGTAAATTTGCAGGTGACATAAAGTAGTGAAGGAAAACAGAATGTTCAGAGGGAAGAGATGATCGCTCGTCTCCACTGTGGCTTTCTGTGGAGCATGCGGCAACTCCCAGGACAGCTGCAGCAGAGCCTGCAGGGACACAGTTCATAGGCACAGTGGGAGCATGAATGCCCATGGAGCTGCAATAGAGGCCTTGGAATCAAAGAAGATGCCCTGTTGACTGGCATCACTGTGTTGGGAAATTATATAGGGCAATGTTTTGCTGTAGTAGGACATCGAATGGCATCTGCCGTTGGTTAGACTTGCTCCTGCACCCCTCGGCTCAAAAATAATTTTGCCCACAAAATTGCTGAAAGTGCGAGCAGATAACGGTGCAACGTGGGAAACAGGGCATCTGGGACCTGAGTGAACAGATCAACCAACAGGATATCTCCTTTTACATAGACCAGCACCCGGTCCGTAGCCCTGCAGCTTACAGCACTTTAGATGCAGGTCCAGGTACTTTTTAAAAGAGTTGAGGGTCCCTGCCTCTACCACCAATTCGGGCAGCGAATTCCATACACCCACCACCCTCTGGATAAAAAGGTTTTTCCTCATGTCCCCTCTAATCCTTCCGCCAATCAACTGAAATCTATGTCCTCTAGTTCTTGAACTCCCTGCTAGGGGAAACAGGTACTTCCTGTCTACTATATCTGGGTCCCTCATAATTTTCTACACCTCAATCAAGTCTCCCCTCAGCCTCCTCTGCTCCAAGGAAAACAACCCCAGCATATCCAATCTCTCCTCGTAGTTGCAATTTTCAAGCCCTGGCAACATTCTTGTAAATCTTCTCTTCAGTCTCTCCAGAGCAATTACGTCCTTTCTGTAATGTGGTGACCAGAACTGCACACAATACTCCAGCTGCGGCCTTACCAGCGTTTTATACAGTTCCATCATTACATCCCTGCTTTTGTATTCTATACCTCGACTAATAACGGAGAGCATTCCGTATGCCTTCTTCACAACCTTATCTACCTGTGTTGCCACCTTCAGGGACCTGTGCACGTGCACTCCAAGGTCTCTCACTTCCTCTACCCCTCAATATATTCCCGTTTACTGTGTATTCCCTTTTACTGTTTGCCCTCCCTCAGTGGATTATCTCACACTTCTCCAAGTTGAACTCCATTTGCCACTTTTCCACCCACTCCACCAACCCATTGATATCTTCTTGGAGTCTACAGCTATCCTCTTCACTATCAACTACACAGCCAATTTTTGTGTCATCTGCAAATTTGCCAATCATGCCCCCTACATTCAAGTCCAAATCATTAATATATACCACAAACAGCAAGGGACCCAACACTGAGCCATGTGGCACACCACTGGAAATGGATTTCCATTCGCAAAGATATCCATCGACTTTTACCCTTTGCTTCCTGTTACTGAGCCAATTTTGGATTGAATTTGCCACATTTCCCTGTATCCCATGGGCTTTTACCTTTCTGACCAGTCTGCCATGTGCGACCTTGTCAAATGCCTTACTAAAATCCATGTTGACAACATCTACTGCACCACCCTCATCAATCCTCCTTGTCACTTCCTCAAAGAATTCAATCAGATTTGTAAGGCATGACCTTCCCTGAACATATCCATGCTGACTATCCCTGATTAAATCATGCCTTTCCAAGTGACAGTTTATCCTGTCTCTCAGTATTGATTCTAATAGTTTGCCCAGCACCGAGGTAAGACTGACCAGCCTATAATTGTTCAGCCTTTCCCTCGTACCCTTTTTAAACAATGGTACTACGTTTGCAGTCTTCCAGTCCTCCGATACCTCCCCTGTATCGAGTGAGGATTGGAAAATGATCCTCAGAGCATCCGCTATTTCTTCCCTGGTTTCCTTCAATAGCCTAGGAAACAATCCATCCGGCCCTGATGACTTATCAACTTTCAAAGATTCCAGTCCCTCTAGTACTTCCTCTCTCGTTATGTTTACCTTATCCAATATTTCACACCTCTCCTCTTTAACTACTACGTCCGGATCATCCCTTTGTGAATACGGAGACAAAATATTCATTTAAAACCTTACCCACATCCTCTGCTTCTACACACAAGTTACCCTTATCGTCCCTGATAGGTCCCACCTTTTCCTTAGCTAGCCTCTTGTTCTTAATGTACTGATAAGACATCTTTGGGTTTTCTTTCATCTTACTAGCTAATATTTTTTCATGCCCTCTCTTTGCTCTCCTTATTTCCTTTTTTATGTCATCCTTTCTATACTCCTCTAGACTTTCTGCAGTATTTAGCTTTCTGTGACCGTCATAAGCTTTCTTTTTCTGCTTTTTCTTGCCCGGTATACTTCTAGACAACCAGGGGGCTCTAAATTTGGCAGTACAACCCTTTTTTTTTGAGGGGACATGTCTGCATTGTACCTGTAGAATTTCACTTTTTAGTGCCTCCCACTGGCTTGCCACTGATTTCTCTTCAAGTAGTTGTGTCCAGTCCACTTCTGCCAAATCACCTCTTAGTTCTGTAAAATTTGCCTTCCCTCAATTTAAAAGGTTTACTCCTGATTTAACTCTGTCCTTTTCCATAATAATGCTAAAACTAACTGAATTGTGGTCACTATCCCCAATATGGTCACCCACTGTCAGTTCACCTACTAGCCCATCTTCATTTCCCAGGACTAAATCTAGAATTGCATCCCCTCTTGTTGGGCTTGTCACGTACTGGCTAAAAAAGTTCTCCTGGACACCGATCAAGAATTTTGCGCCCTCTGTGCCCCTCACACTGTTTGAATCCCAGTTGATGTTAGGGTTGTTGAAGTCCCCTACTATTATTGCCCTCAGAAATTGGCCGACATATTTGTTCTTCTATCTCCCTTTCGCTATTCGGGGGTCTATAGTACACTCCTAGTAGTGTGACTGCCCCATTTTTATTTCTTAGCTCAACTCATATGGCCTCGATTGATCCATTTAGCATACCATCCCTTCTCACAGCTGTAATTGATTCTTTAACCAATAATGCTACCCCCCTCCTTTTTTATCACCCACTCTATCCTGCCTGAAAACTCTATATTGAGGGATATTGAGCTGCCAATTATTCCCCTCTTTAAGCCAGGTTTCCATTATAGCAATGCTATCTTGGAAACATAGAAAATAGGAGCAAGAGTAGACCATTCGGCCCTTCGGGCCTGCTCTGCCATTCAAAATGATCATGGCTGATCGTCTAACTCAGTACCCTGTTCCCGCTTTTTCCCCATATCCCTTGATCCCTTTAGCATTAAGAAATATATCTATCTCCTTCTTGAATTCATCTAATGACTTGGCCTCCACTGCCTTCTGTGGTAGAGAATTCCACAGGTTCACCACCCTCTGAGTGAAGAAATTTCTCCTCATCTCGGTTCTAAATGGAATACCCTGTATCCTAAGACTGTGACCCCCTGGTTCTGGACTCCCCAGCCATCGGGAACATCCTCCCTGCATCTAGTCTGTCTCGTCCTGTTAGAATTTTATATGTTTCGATGAGATCACCTCTCATTCTTCTAAACTCTAGTGAATTTAGGCCTAGTCGACCCAATCTCTTTTCATATGTCAGTCCTGCCATCCCAGGAATCAGTCGGGTAAACCTTTATTGCACTCCCTCCATGGCAAGGACATCCTTCCTCAGATAAAGAGACCAAAACTGCACACAATACTCCAGATGTGGTCTCACCAAGGCCCTGTATAACTGCAGTGAGACATCCCTGCTCCTGTACTCAAATCCTCTTGCAATGAAGGCCAACATACCATTCGCCTTCCTAACTGCTTGCTGCACCTGAATGCTCGCTTTCAGCGACTGGTGTACAAGGACACCCAGGTCTCGTTGCACCTCCCCTTTTCCCAATCTATCACCATTCAGATAATAATCTGCCTTTCTGTTTTTACATCCAAAGTGGATAACCTCACATTTATCCATATTTTACTGCATCTGCCATGTTCTTGCCCACTCTCCCAACTTGTCTAAATCACATTGGAGCCTCTTTGCAGCCTCCTCATAGCTCACATTCCACCCCAGCTTTGTATCGTCTGCAAACTTAGAAATGTTACATTTAGTTCCCTCATCCAAATCATTGATATATATTGTGAATAGCTGGGGCCCAAGCACTGATCCCTGCGGTACCCCACTCGTCACTGCCTGCCACCTGGAAAAACACCCGTTTATTCCTGCTCTCTGTTTCCTGTCTGTCAGCCAATTCTCAATCCATGCCAGTATATTCCCCCCAATCCCATGTGCTTTAATTTTGCACACTAACCTTTTGTGTGGGACTTCATCAAAAGCCTTCTGAAAATCCAAGTACACCACATCCATTGGTTCTCCCCTATCTATTCTACTAGTTACATCCTCAAAAAACTCCAGTAGATTTGATAAGCATGATTTCCCTTTCATAAACCCATGCTGACTTTGTCCAATCCTGTTAATGCCCTCCAAGTGATCTGTTATCACATCTTTTATAATAGACTCCAGCATTTTCCCCACTACTGATGTTAGGCTAACTGGACTGTAATTCCCTGTTTTTTCTCTCCCTCCTTTTTGAAATAGTGGGGTTACATTTGCCACCTTCCAATCTGTAGGAACTGTTCCAGAGTCTATAGAATTTTAGAAGATGATCATTAATGCATCCACTATTTCCAGGGCCACTTCCTTTCATACTCTGGGATGTAGATTATCAGGCCCTGGGGATTTGTCAGCCTTTAGCCCCATTAATTTCCCTAGCATTAATTTTTTTACTAATACTGGCTTCCTTCAGTTCCTCCCTCTCTCTATACCTTTGGTTCCCCAACATTTCTGGCAGGTTATTTGTGTCCTCCTTTGTGAAGATAGAACCAAAGTATGTGTTTAATTGTTCTGCCATTTCTTTGTTCCCCATTATAATTTCCCCCATTTCTGACTGTAAGGGACCTACATTTGTCTTCACTAATCTTTTTCTCTTGACATATTTATAGAAGCTTTTACAGTCAGTTTTTATGTTCCCTGCTAGTTTACTCTCATACTCTATTTTACCCTCTTAATCAATCTCTTTGTTCTCCTCTGCTGAATTCTAAACTGCTCCCAATCCTCAGGCTTGCCGCTTTTTCTGACAATTTTATATGTCTCCTCTTTGGATCTAATAATATCCCTAATTCCTTTTGTAAGCCACAGTTGAGCTACCTTTCCTGTTTTATTTTTGCGCCAGAAAGGAATGAATAATTATTGTAATTCCTGCACACGTTCTTTAAATATTAGCCATTGCCTATCCAACGTCCTCCCTTTTAGTAAAGTTCCCCAATCTATCAGAGCCAACTCACACCTCATACTTTCATAATTTCCTTTATTTAGATTCATGCTGCCATGTGTCTATCCGTGCCCTTAGCTCATCTGCTTTGTTTGTAATACTCCTTGCATTGAAGTATATACCCTTTAACCCCATCAAATTCCTGTGCTGAACACTATTTAACCTTTGCTTCTTTTGTCTTTCTGAGTCGCTAACTACGTCACTAACTGCTTTTCTACTTTCCGTTTCCTGGTCTGAATTTGTCCTATCTGTACCTGCCCTTTGGTTCCCATCCCCCTGCCATACTAGTTTAAACCCTCCCCAACAGAACTAGCAAATGCCCCCATGAGGATATTGGTCCCGGTTCTGCTTGGGTGCAACCCATCCAGCTTGTACAGGTCCCGCCTTTTCTAGAATCAGTCCCAATGTCTCAGGAATTTAAACCCCTCCCTCCTACACCATCTCTCAAGCCACGCATTCATCTGGTCTATTCTCCTATTTCTGCTCTCGCTAGCACGTGGCACTGGGAGTAATCCTGAGATTATTACCTTAGAGATCCTGTTTTTTAATTTATTTCCTAACTCCCTGTATTCTGCTTGCAGGACCTCATCCACTTTTTTTAAGTGGAAATATCTTCTCTACATCTTCCCTATCATAACTTTTCATAATCTTGAAGACCTCTATCAGGTCACCTTCTCTTTCCTAGAGCAAAGAGCCCCAGCCTGTTCAATCTTTCCTTTTATAGATACTAACAACTTTGAAGCCGAGTTTACAGACCTCATAACTGTCCAAAGTTCTGCTCTCAGACGGATTAGTAGACATGTTAAGAGAGTACGCAGCAGCAAGAGCATGACTGTGGTAGTGATGGATCAGGCAGCTATCTCTCAATACAATGCCATGTCTGGCCCAGCAAGCATTCCTACACAAGTGACAGTGGATTGTGAGAGAAAGTGAGCAGGACCAACTAAGTACAACAGCACTGGACACAACTAACTCAGATGCAGGGCCTCTGCAATGCACACTAAGAGGTAAAGGGCCACCAGAGCCCATGCAGGCTGCCATGGATACTCTGCAGCGCACTTACTCCTTCCAATAAGGAAACACCTGTAAGGAATAGTAGATCAGATGTCACATGTTTCAAACACATCAGAAGCATAAAGGGGAAGCACCGTGGCAAAGCATCCTGACAACATTCACAGAGCACACAATGGTTTCAGTAAACACCTTCTATTTGATTTGATGATTTTATTTATTAGTTCTTGGGATGTGACACATGTGGTTACAGAGTACAGGTAGTGACACAGTATTTACTGTCACCCCCAGTTATCCTGAGGGCATGAAGAGTCAACCATGTAGTGAGGGACTGGAGTCACATGTAGGCCAGACAGGGGATGAGTGGCAGGTTCCTCCCTGAAGGGCATTAGTGATCCAGTTGGATTTTTATGACAATCTGGCCACAATTTATTAGAGTTTTTGAATTCAGTCTCACAACTTGCCATGGTGGGATTTGAACTCCAGGCTGCTAGTCCAGTACCATAACCATTAGGCTACTGTACCCTCAAGTGAACTTGTGTTGAATATTGCAAGACTAAGGCAATGATGGTCTTTGTTTGTAGTTGAGGAATTACACAGCAAATGTAGCACAAGGTGTTTATGGGAAGGTTCTTTTCAGTCTATATGGACACATGGGGCCCAATTTTAGCAGGGGTGCGGGTTCTCGGTGGGTGGGCAAGCGGGCGCGTGGGTAACGCGCCCGGTGAAATTAGTGTGTTTCCCACGCAATCGTAGCAGGCAACCCACTAATTGGAGCCATTTACCTGCTCCTCCGGGTTCCCCGCTGCTGATCTGCGCGTCGGGCGGGCTGCGCATGCGCAGTAAGATCTGTCAGCTGGAGGCGCTCTATTTAAAGGGGCAGTCCACCACTGACAGATGCTGCAACCAATAGCAAAGATGACTGCATGGAGCAGCCCAGGGGGAAGGCTGCTCCCAGTTTAATGATGCCTCACCCCAGGTATCAATACATGGGGTGAGGAGGAGGGGGAGGACACAGATCTTCCACCCGGCGGGCGGGAGGAAGCGGCCCACCTCCGCCACCAGGAAGGCCTGTCTCGAGGTGGCAGAGTGGGTCACCTGCGCCACCAACATATCGCCCACCTGTACACAGTGCAGGAGGCGGTCCAATGACCTCAGTAGGTCAGCCAAAGTGAGTACACGTAGTCTTTCCCCTACACTCCGTCTGCCACATCACTGCCCCCACCCCACATCTCCTTCGGCACTGCCAACACTACTCTGTCACATCACCCCTCATACCCACTCAAACCCCATCCTCATCTTACCTGCACCAATCACCTCGCCAGTACTCACCCCGCCACTACCACGCAACCCAATCCTCATACAATCTCATGGCTCTATCCCATACTCACCCTCTCGTGCATCTCTCTCACGGCCAGCCTCACTCAACCTGCCACCACCTGTGCTGCAGCCACAGGGCATGCATCACATATGTGCAGTAGGCAGCGTAAGGCAAACGTGTCGTGAGCATGAAGGGGATGCACAAGGGTGTTTGAGAGTTTGTCATGGTTCTTACTTCTATTGAATTTCAGAACAACTCACATCACACATTATATTGGCACCACTACTGCCATGTCTTCGCGAATCCTGTCCGGTTTGTGCAATAATGCCCGCTCCTGGGTATCACTATGAGGACCCACCACTGATGCCACCCATTGTGTCACTGCAGAGTGGGTGTAGGTGTATTTGCAGGGCTCTTCTGCGCAGACGACTGAGAGACATCGGCGATGTCCCCGGTTGCACCCTGGAAGGCTGTGGAGGAGAAGTTCGGGAGGGCAGTGGTGACTTTGACACCGACAGGTAGGAAGATGGTGCAAGGGCCAGCCAGGAGCAGCTCGGCATGAAAGAGGCTGCAGATGTCCACGGCTACATGTCGAGTGACTCTGAGCCTCTGTGTGCACTGCTGCTCAGAGAGGTCCAGGAGGCTGAGCCTCGGTCTGTGGAACCTGTGGCAAGGGTCGTGCCCTCTGCGAAGCATCTCTCTCTGCGGTAGCCCTCCCTCCTGCTGTGCAGGTAAATGTGTCACAGCACTCTGTTGCGGAGCTCCACGCGTCAGAGGTGGACGGCGTGGATGGCGAGGCTGGTGATGCTGTTCGCCCTCCGAGGAGGTCATGACTGCAGCTACGGCGGCCCCCATCCGCAAGATGTACATCTGAGGGGGTCTGCAAGGTAGGTACATGTCTCCGGACCCGGGGTAAGTGTGCAGGTTGGTGTCTTTGACCGTCAGGAGGAGGGTGGTGGAGGCCAAACTTTGTCCCAAGTGACAGAGTGGCCTCCTGCAATGGGTGAGGGTCTCCCCCCTACACCTGTCAAATGGACCTTTGCAGCTGCCACAGGCTGACAGCTGCCACACGTCCATTCGATCTGGGAGTGTTTCCCCCAGTGTGGAAAACAGTCCCAGTTTGCTCCAAAATCACACACAGTCCCTTAATCAGGTCAGTTAATGACCTGAAATAGTTAAATAAATACTCTCAAGTGGCATCCCGCTGGCTTTAATTGCCTGCGGGATTCCCACCAGCGGGGGCTGTGCACGCACGCCGGCGCGTCAGCGGGGAACCCGGAAGTGGGCGGGATCGAGGCAGGATCCGGTCGGGATCCTGCATTTCACGATTTTCGAGGCCCTCCCGCCAAGAACGCACCCGATAGCGGGTGCTAAAATCGGGCCCATGGTTTAGAAATGGGACAGCTCAGGCACTTATTGTAATGAGAACATAAGAACATAAGAAATAGGAGCAGGAATAGGCCATACGGCCCCTCGAGCCTGCTCCGCCATTCATTAAGATCACGGCTGATCTTCAACCTCAACTCCACTTTCCTGCCCGATCCCCATTTCCCTTAATTCCCTTCAAGTTCAAAAATCTATCGATCTCAGTCTTGAATATACTCAATGATTGGGCATCCACAGCCCTCTGGGGTAGAGAATTCCAAATATTCACAACCCTCTGAGTGAAGAAATTTCCCCTCAGCTCAATCTTAAATGGCCGACCCCTTATCCTGAGACTATGACCCTTAGCTCTGGACTCTCCAGCCAGGGGAAACAGCCTCTCAGCATCTACCCTGTCAAGCCCTCTCAGAATCTTATATGTTTCAATGAGATCACCTCTCATTCTTCTAAACTCCAGAGAGTATAGGCCCATTCTACTCAATCTTTCCTCATAGGACAACCCTCCCATCCCAGGAATTAATCTAGTGAACCTTTGTTGCACCGCCTCTCAGGCAAGTATATCCTTCCTTAGATAAGGAGACCAAAACTGTACACAGTACTCCAGGTGAGGTCTCACCAAACCCCTGTACATTTGTAGTAAGACTTCCTTTCTCTTGTACTCAAACCCCCTTGCAATAAAGGCCAACATACCATTTGCCTTCCTGATTGCTTACTATACCTGCATGTTAACTTTCTGTGTTTCGTGTACAAGGACACCCAAATCTCCCTGAACACCAACATTTAATAGTTTCTCACCATTTAAAAAATATTCTGTTTTTCTGTTTTTCCTACCAAAGTGAATAACCTCACATTTCCCCACATTGTACTCCATCTGCCACCTTCTTGCCCCTCACTTAACCTGTCTATATCATTTTGCAGACTCTTTGTGTGCTCCTGACAGCTTACTTTCCCACCTAGCTTTGTATTGTCAGCAAACTTGGATACATTACACTCGGCCCCTTCATCTAAGTCATTGATATAGATTGTAAATAGCTGAAGCCCAAGCACTGATCCTTGCGGCACCCCACTAGTTACAGCCTCCCAACCTGAGAATGATCCGTTAATTCCTACTCTCTGTTTCCTGTCCGTTAATGAATCCTCTATCCATGCTAATAAATTATCCCCAACCCCACGAGCCCTTATCTTGTGCAACAACCTTTTGTGTGGCACCTTATCAAATGCCTTTTGAAAATCCAAATATACGACATCCACTGGTTCCCCTTTATCTACCCTGCTAGTTACATCCTCAAAAATTTCTAATAGATTTGTCAAATACAATTTTCCTTTCATAAAACCATGTTGACTCTGCCTAATCATATTATGATTTTCTAAGTTCCCTGTTACCACATCTTTAATAATGGATTCCAGTATTTTCCCGATGACTGATGTCAGGCTAACTGGCTTGTAGATCCCTGTTTTCTCTCTCGCTCCTTTCTTGAATAGCAGGGTTATATTTGCTACCTTCCAATCCGCTGGGACCATTCTGGAATCTAGGGAATTTTGGAAGATCACAACCAATGTATCCACTATCTCTGCAGCCACCTCTTTTAGAACCTTCAGACGTAGGCCATCAAGTCCAGGGGATTTATTGGCTTTTAGTCCCATTAGTTTCTCCAGTACTTTTTCTCTACTGATATTAATTACTTTAAGTTCCTCACTCTCATTAGACCCTTGGTTCACCACTATTTCTGGTATGTTTTTTGTGCCTTCTGCTGTGAAGACAGACACACAATATCTGTTCAACGTCTCTGCCATTTCCTTATTCCCCATTATAATTTCTCCTGTCTCAGCCTCTAAGGGACCCATCTATACTTTCGCTCCTCTCATCCTTTTCATATACTTGTAGAAACTCTTACAATCTGTTTTTATATTCCTTGTTAGTTTACTTTCATATTGTTTTCTCCCTCTTTATTAATTTTTTGGTCATCCTTTGCTGGTTTCTAAAACTGTCCCAATCCTCAGGCTTACTAATCTTCTTGGCAACATTATAAGCCTCTTCTTTTAACCTAATACTACCCTTAACTTCTTTAGTTAGCCACAGATGGATCACTTTTCCCATGGAGTTTTTATTTCTCAATGGAATGCATATTTGTTGAGAATTATGAAATATTTCTTTAAATGTTTGCCATTGCTTATCTACCATCATAGCTTTTAATCTAATTTCCCAATCAACCTTAGCCAACTCGCCCCTTATACCTCTGTAATTGTCTTTGTTTAAGTTTAAGACTCTAGTTTTGGACTTAAGTATGGCACTCTCAAACAATGTGAAATTCTATCATATTGTGATCACTCTTCCCCAGAGGATCCCTTGCTATGAGATGACTATTAACCCTGTCTCATTACACAAGACAAGATCTAAAATAGCCTGTTCCCTGGTTGGTTCCACAATGTATTGTTCTAGGAAACTATCTCGAATGCATTCCATGATCTCGTCCTCCAAACTACGTTTGCAAATTTGATTTGTCCAGTCTATAGGAAGATTAAAGTCCTCCATGTTTACTGCATTATTTTTGTTACAAGTCCTCTTATTCCTTGAATAATACTCTGTCCAACAAAATAACTAATGTTAGGAGACTATAAACTACTCCCTCCAGTGTTTCCTGCCCCTTGTTATTTCTTATCTCCACCCATACTGATTCTACTTCCTGATCTTCCGAGCTAAGATCCTTTCTCACTACTGCCTTTATCTCATCCTTTATTATAAGGGCTGCGCCCTCCTTTTTCCTTTTGTTTGTCTTTTCAAAAAGTCAAGTGCCCTGGAATATTTAGTTCCCTACCCCTGGCTACCTTGCAACCACATCTCAGTAATGGCTACTAGATCAAACTCATTTATCTCTGTTTGTGCCATTAATTCATCTATCTTGTTACAAATGCTTCGTGCATTCAGATAAAGTGTCTTTAATTTTAGCTTTTTATTATTTTTTCCTGATTTGACTTTATTCACTGATGCACTACAACTGTTAAACTCTCTGTCCCTTCCTGTCACACTCTGCGTATCTTTACCCAAATCACTACACTGCTATATGGCCTTGACTTTTCTCTTTAGGTTTGTAAATTTCCCCTTACCTGAACCATTCTCCCCCCCCCCCCCCCACCCCCTCCCGTCCCCCACCCCGCCTTTTTACTTTAAAGCCCTATCTACCGTTAGTGAGTAATCAGTTAGTGCCTGATGCACCAGACTGATGTTTCAACAGCAACCTCTTATACTCTAACCCCCAATTGATACTGTATGCTCCATGTATTAGCCTTGCAATATACCTTGCTTTTACCTTAACTATCCATTATGCTGGCAATAACAAGCTAAACTTGATGACTGCATGGCTTCAGATCTGCAATGCACTTAACCTGAACAGGAACCTGGCTGGAGAGTCTAGAACTAGGGGGCGTCGTCGCAGGTAAGGGATCGGCCATTTAAGACTGAGATAAGGAGGAATTTCTCCTCTCAGGGTTATGAATCTTTGGAATTTTCTACCCCAGGGAGCTGTGGATGCTCAGTCGTTGAGTATATTCAAGGCTGAGATCGATAGATTTTTGGACTCTAGGGGAATCAAGGGATATGGGGATCGGGCGGGAAAGTGGAATGGAGGTCGAAGATCATCCATGATGTTATTAAATGGCGGAGCAGGCTGGAGGGGGCATGCGGCCTACTCCTATTCCTATTTCTTATGTTCTTGTGAGATAAACATTTGGGGATCTGTGTGTTACTCCACGGTCTGATATTACTACTCAGAAACCCCCAAGTAATGCAGTCACTGCAGCTAACACCAGCACTAATTACCAGGCTTGTAAGTGTCACTACCACAAATAAACAGTACAGCTTCTTCTAACAAACCCATCTGTTTTTTGAAAAGAGACCTAATAAATAATGGAAGAGCACAAAGTAACACTTAAAGTCCCAGTCACAGGATTTGTTGTGCTAATTGCATGAAGCTCCTGTTTATTCCATAGGGTAGAACAAAAGCACAAGAACATTTTATGATCAGGAAAAGCCTATTGGGACCACCAATCCCATTCCTCTTGGATAGATCAACCCCAGCATCTCACCATATTCCTCAAATCCTGCTCTCCCAGGAAACACAACTGCTTATCCCTTGAGCACATTTACATTACCCACTGCAGTGGTCTTCACTGGTAACCTATTTCACAACTCTATTCCCTCTAGGTGGAAAAAGTTCTGCATCACTTTACTTCTTAAAGTCCTAACTTGTGTTTTCGGATATTTGAGCCCTTCACTCTGAAAGATTTACTTGGATAAGGATTCATACTTGAGCAAAACTAAAAATTAATAAAACGCTGTGCTCATTGGGAAGGTTTATAAACATGTGACACCTAATCTACTACTCCTTGTGAATGTTTTTGATTGAAATAACCAGAAAGCTGAACTTTGTGCATTCTGCTTTTTGACTGGTGTAATCAAGGAGATCTATATAGAAAAAATGAAATTCATTCTGGGGATGTTGGTGTCACTGGCAAGGCCAGCATTTATTGCCCATCCCTAGTTGCCCTTGAGAAGGTGGTGGCAGACCTTCTTCTTGAACCGCTGCAGTTCTTATGATGAAGGTACTTCTATAATGCTGTTAGGTAGGGAGTTCCAGGATTTTGACCCAGCAATGATGAAGGATTTACTTAGCACCTTATTATGTCGTCAGGACATCCCCAAATGCTTCATAGCCAATTAATTACTTTTGAAGTGTAGTCAGTGTTGTTGTTTTGTCGGGAAACGCAGCAGCTGGTTTACACACAGCAAAGTCCTACAAACAGCAAATGAGATGAATGACCAATTAATCTGTTTCTGGTGGTGCTGAGGGAGGCATGTTGGCCGGGACTGCTCCCTTCCCTTCTTCAAGTCGTGCCATGCTTTCCTTTACATCCACTCGAAGAGACAGACAGGACTTCGGTTTAAGAGCTCACCCGAAAGGCAGCACCTCTCTGACAATGCAGCACCCTTTCAGTACTGCACCTAAAGTATGTGCTCAAGTCGTGGAGTGGGGCTTGAACCCATGACGTTCTGATTCAGAGGTGAGAGCTCTACCAACTGAGCCAAGCTGACACTGGCAAGATAGTAACTATGGAAAAAGTAAATCTGGAGCACTATGTTGAGGGAAACCATGACAGTAGGACAATGGGTAAAGGGTCAAAATGATGAAAGACATAGCTAGGACTAATGGAAGGAAGAAGATCTTTACACAGAGCGATCAGCAATGGATTTCTGGTTGGATGAATAAGGTCAAAAACTTGCGGTCGTTTTAAAAAATGGTTAGAAGATGTGATGGTTTTCTAAATGGGAAGGGCTAGAAAAGGCTTAATGACATTCATAACCTGTATCTATCTTGTAAATAAGGGTATCACCATTACCTGAGCTTGTAGTACTTTGAATGTTTTGTAAGTATTATGCACCCTGCATCCCACTACTCAGAGCTCAATTCCTGATAGCCTGTCACCATGTACACCATGGTTCCAAAGTTCTTTCATGTTGTGCCGTATACCTCTCCAGGTAACAGTACTGACTTTAAAAAGAATCGTTGAATTTTCTGCTCATCAAAGTAAAGATGTCAGTACCAGGCGTGGAACACCTCTTCTCATTTTTATCACCCAGTATCATCACCAACTGCTCCCGGGTCAGGGAATTCTCTGGTCCAGTATAGCACGGAGAGCTCCCTGGTCCAGTATAGCACAGAGAGCTCCCTGGTCTGGTATAGAACAGAGAACTCCCTGGTCCGGTATAGCACGGAGAGCTCCCTGGTCCAGTATAGCACGGAGAGCTCCCTGGTCCGGTATAGCACGGAGAGCTCCCTGGTCCGGTATAGCACGGAGAGCTCCCTGGTCCGGTATAGCACGGAGAGCTCCCTGGTCCGGTATAGCACGGAGAACTCCCTGGTCCGGTATAGCATGGAGAGCTCCCTGGTCCGGTATAGCACAGACAGCTCCCTGGTCCGGTATAGCACGGAGAGCTCCCTGGTCCAGTATAGCACCGAGAACTCCCTGGTCCGGTATAGCATGGAGAGCTCCCTGGTCCGGTATAGCACGGAGAACTCCCTGGTCCAGTATAGCACAGAGAACTCCCTGGTCCGGTATAGCACCGAGAACTCCCTGGTCCAGTATAGCACAGAGAACTCCCTGGTCCGGTATAGCACGGAGAGCTCTCTGGTCCGGTATAGAACAGAGAGCTCCCTGATCCAGTATAGCACAGACAGCTCCCTGGTCCGGTATAGCACAGAGAGCTCCCTGGTCCGGTATAGCACAGAGAGCTCCCTGGTCCGGTATAGCACAGAGAGCTCCCTGATCCAGTATAGCACAGAGAGCTCCCTGGTCCGGTATAGAACAGAGAGCTCCCTGGTCCAGTGTAGAACAGAGAACTCCTTGGTCTGGTATAGCACAGACCGGTGTAGAGTAAAGCTGATGAACACTCCCAGGTCCAATATAACACAGACTGGTGCAGAGTAAAGCTGACGAGAGTTCCCAGGTCCAGTTTAGCACAGACTGGTACTGCAGAATATTGCACAAAGTAAGGCTCTGTCATTGTATGTTTTTGCAATTCCCACAACTGGAATCCTTATAGGCGGTTTGAGGGCCCGTTTTGTACTGGGTTGAAATTATCCAATCTCTTTCATATCGGACCCTTGCAGTCATCAAGCAAAGTAGTTTTCATCGCCTCAGCCTGTGCTGGTTTTGAACCCTCATCCCAGAGATGGAAGGTGACTGTTCTTTTTAATTAATTCCCAGGATGTGGGTGTAGCTGGCAAAGCTGACATTTATTGCCCATCCTTAGGTGCCCTTGAGAGATGGTAGGGTGAGCCGCCTTCTTTAACCGCTGTGAAGGTGTTCCCACGGTGCTGTTAGGTAGGGAGTTCCAGGGTTTTGACCCAACGACTGTGTTAATTCACTGCAGTACTCGGCTCCATACTGTACTAACTTTCGAGCACTGCTTTTTCAAGCTAGGCAGAGTTCATTTCTATGCATTCTTTCTCATTTTCCAATGACTTTAATTCTTAAACCATGCTCACTGGCTTCCTTTTCAGTACTGGAGAGGAAAGGAGGAAAATGTAAATTCAAATTAAAAGCAAAAAGCTACAAATGCTGTAAATCTAAAACAGCGAAGAACAGGAGTGGCAGACAGGCTTCCTATATTTTCCCTAATTTCCCCCATTTTCTTGCCTTTATCCTTGGGTGGGCCTTTGCTATTACCACATTCTTTAGTTTCTTTAATGTCTTTTGATTGTCCAACTGAGATGGCCTTTTATATCATTTAATAACCTCCTTTCTTTCCTTTTAAGCAAGTTGCAAGTCATTCAACCTGTTAAGAATGTATTTGTTTTTCCTCCCCTCTTTTTCAATTCTATTAACGTGCTTGTTTATCTTTGAATTTTCAGCCCTGAAGCAGGGTTCTGTCTGTAATGTCAAGCTGTCTCTTCTCTCCACAGGGACAGACAGATCTGCAGTGTATTTTCAGTAAAATGGAAATTCATCTAGTACAGTTTGTGAAATTCATGTAATAGGGAACGCGGAGTGTCAGAAAAGTAAAATCAACAAGCATGACGACAGTTTAATCGCTCCACCATTGGCGGCCATGCCTTCAGCTGCCTAAGCCCTGAGTTCTGGAATTCCTCTCCGAGGCCTCTCCACCTCTCTCTCCTCCTTTAAGACACTCCTTTTGTAACCTACCTCTTTGACCAAGGTTTTGGTCATCTGTCTTAATATCTCCTTATGTGCTCAATGTCAAATTTTGTTTGATAATCGCTCCTGTGAAGTGCCTTGGGACATTTTACTACGTTAAAGGCTCTATTTAAATGCAAGTTGTTGTCGTGACTACGTTTCAAAAGTACTTCATTGGCTTTGGAACATCCTGAGGACATGAAAAGCGCGACATAAATGCAAGTCTTTTCTTTCAAAGACCAAGGGGGTAATTTTAATCCCCCCTTACAATGCGCGGGAGAGGGTCAAGGCGGGGGGTTAAATTGGTAAATATATAAAATCCAACCCCAGCCCGCCGCGCCTACTTCTGGTTTAACCATGGCGGGTTTGGGGGCCGTCCGAGTAACCCGCTTTGGCGAGGCGGGTCCGTGGTTATAATATTTAAATGAGGCTCCGTTCCTCAGATTTTTGGAGCTATTTGAATTTAACGGCTGCGGGCTGGGTTTCCCAGGGCTCGGAAAACCCAGCAACTGAAGGGAGACACTGGCTACAGCAGGTAAGTGCTTTTCCAGCTTTGTTTGTGGGCCAGGAAGAGCAGGAGTGCTACCCCCAGCCCCCCCAAGCAAATCTTGTGCTACGATCTGCCGACTGCCCCACGATCTACTGACCCTCCCCCCCCCCCCCCCCCCCCCCAACTGCGATCTGCCTGCCTCCCCTCCTCGCGATCTGCCATCCCCACTCCGCAATCTGCCTTCCCCCCCGCTGCGATCTGCCTCTCCCCCCCCACCCCACCATGTCCCGATCTTTTCCAATTGTCGGGACCATCCCCAGCGGTCCCCCAGCTGCAACCTTGTAGCACAGGCTTTCCCGCCCTTCAATCTGGCCGGCTGCCGGGCGCGAAATGGAGTGAAAAAAAATGACAATTAAATTCAGCAGGACCTCCGCCTTCCCGGCATTTCCGGGTTTTTTGGCCGCAAACAAGCGCCCCTCCCCGTAAATATTGGGGCCCAAGTGTTACACAAAAAAGCAAAAAGTGATTATGGACTCAATATCAAGGAAAATGTGGGACTGGAAATGAACTGAAGAAGAAATGCACAGGGAAGGAGGTGCATCAGCCATATCTGAGACTGAATAAAGAAACCCTTTAATGGGCTTGGGGGGAGAGAATTAATAATTAAGACAGACAGAGAGTTGAGGGAGTTTAAAGTGAAAAGAGTAAGGATGGGGCCTAAATTTAATTTTTCACCTACTGTCACAGATGATTACAGATCACTCAAGATTACTATGTCGCAGTGTTTAAAAGCATATATATGGGAATCTAGATAACTGCACTGATAAATTAAGCACACAATGTGGGTTTAAACCATTTTAGCTTTATAAGTGCAGCAAAGGTATTCAAATCTTAAAGATGATCTTTACAAACTGCCATAAAAATAGCTACTTCATCCTTTAACAATTTTACTTCAGCTTGAGAAGCAGCAGCAATGTCTCCTCTTCATGGGCATTTAACGACAGTTCAAGTGTTGTGACTGGAGATATTTTATCAGCACACGCTGCAGTCTAACCATCAGTGTATGATTCACTGATTGATGTCTGTGTGGAATCTGCTGACATCCAGAGTGTCACTCCCAGGCATTCCACACCAATGCAAATTCCCAGACACACGGAATATAAAAGAATATATAGGACTCAGCGAACACCATCCCATCTATTGTGATCGACTCAATGGATATTTGAGTCGATCACAATGCATGGTACTTCCATGCGTGCTCATTCTTCCATCTGTTGCTACCTTAATATGTCCCTTCTCAAATAAACTGCCTGGACACAGATGGCTGGATGCTGGGCTGTTCCACATATTGCCTGCGGACTTTTGTGTCCCCAGATTGGGTTTCCTTTCATTTAATTTTTGCCTGAGAAAAAAGCTCATCCAGGTTTTGATGTTGGACAGGCAATTGGAGAACAGCTTTGGAATCGATGAGAATGTCAAGATACAGATATGGCAGGGCTGAAATAATTGTTCAGAGAAATGATGCATACAACAATACATCACCATACAATGTGTTCCTCAGAGAGGTCAGGACAGTTTGTTCCTTAAGGTCTGAGCCCCTCTATGGGTAGGACACAGACACAGAAAACTGGCACTGAGCTGTGCACTGTAATAGGGGAAGTCCAAGAACATGTTGGACAGGTCATTAATACAGTGGTCAGGGTGGCACTTCGAAGGTCTCAACAATCTTGTTTGGGTTTATGTCAATGGAGCTCCATTTTCAGGACAATGATGATGATAGTTGTAATTGGTATTTGGCAGCTGTCTTTGTGAGATCAAACGGTTGAAAATCCAGTTTGTTTCCTGTCAAAAGGTCACCCTTTCAGTACTGGTTCTTATAACATTAGCAATTTCTGTTGTGATAAACTCACTGCACAGGGTTCGTGGGGAGAGGCTGCCCAACAGTGGGGTCTGGGAGTCCTAGTATTTTTGGCTATTATGGGGGGATGCAGAGCAGTACAGGGCTACCTGGTTCAGGGGCCAGCAAGAAGAAAGCACTTGCATCTTTCACGACCTCAGGATGTCCCAAAGTCCTTCACAGCCAATGAGGTACTTTTGAACCATAGTCACTGTTGTAATGTAGGGATATGCGACAGGCAATTTTCACCTTGCAGACCCCTGACTTGATCCTTGTACATGAAGCAGAGTCAGGAGGTGAACCATTTTCCAGAGAGTACCCAGCTTCTGCCAGGCTCTCGTAGCAACAGTGTTGATGTGGGTGGTCCAGTTAACCTGCGGCTTAGTGGTAAGCCCCAGGATGTTGAACCGAGCGGTTCTGACGGAACTGAGCATCAGCGAGTAGGTTATTGGTGAGAAAGTGTCGCTTGATGGCACTACCGATGACTCCTCCCGTCACTTTACTGATAATTAGGAAGAGACTGATAGGGGCGATAATTGGCCAGATTCGATTTGTCATGGTTTTGTGGATGGGACGTAGTTGGACAATTTCCACATTGTTCGATAGATGAAGTTGTTATAGCTGCACTGGAATAGCTTGGCTGGGGGCGGATAGCTCTAGTGCACAGGTCTTTGGTGCTACAGCCGAGATGTTGTCAGGACGCGTAGCCTTCGTTGTGTCCCGTGCACTCAACCACTTCTTAATATCAGATTAACTGCTGTGGACCACTGAAGTGTGTGGACCAGCCGCCCGATCCTGCCAGCTGGAGACCTGGTCCATTTCAAGGGCTGGCCCTCATTACCATCCTGCTGGAGCTCGACGGCTCTGGGCCAGCACAATATCAGACGGATGGAGTGCGCCCGGGGCGGCAGCAGCCCACGTTCTTTTTTGGCCCCAGGAAGAGCGCTCCTGCTCCTCCTGCCCCCACAAAAATAACTTTTCACTCGCTTTTTTGGGGCCTTTTCCTCTTCACTGTCTGGTAAAACGCTGTCCCTTGGAATTGCGTCGGGGACCTATGTACTTGACAAAACCCCGATTTCCATACTGTAATGTGGCTCCCGCCTGATTCAGGCAGATGACTGGGCCACCCAGCCGAAGGGCGGTAAGTTCATCACACCAATTTTAACTCCACTACCTGCCCTTTTCCATTCAGCAGGCCAAGTTAAAATTGGCTCAGTGGAGTGAAGAAAATTGGATGAACGCTGGCATCTACGATGATAGGGAAAATGAGAGGAGGCTGGGTCTGATCATTCACTTGGTACTTTTGATTGAAGACATTTGCAACCTCTTCAGCACTTCAACCTTGTCTCTTGCACTTACTTTCTGAGCTCCGCCAGAGTTGAGAATGGGGATTTCATAGAGCTTCCTATTCCCGTTCGTTACCTGATTGACCTCCACCATTCCTGACCAAATGTGGCGGGGTTACAGACCTTTGCCGTGATCCTTTGGTTGTGGGACCACTTAGCTCTTACTGTAGCCTGCTTCTTTTGGTGTTTAGCACGTAGGTAGGCCCTGTGTTGTAGTTTCACTAAGCTAGTGCTTCATTCTAAGGTGTGCCTGGCACTGCTCCTGAAACGCCCTTTTACACTGCCTATTAAACAAGTGTTGGTCTCTTGATTTGATGGCGCTGGAGGAGTGAGAAATGAGTTAGTCCGTGTGAGCCCTGGTTGTTTGGGAACTGAATCCTTTGTATGACGATTGAAGCTACAAACATCGATGTTATAGGTCTTACTGTAAAATTACATTTTGTATTAAAATGCAGACCACCATGTGTCTTACTCTACAACACTGCTGATTGAACTTGTCTGTGTAAAAGTACTGATAAAAGACAATTATTAAATCCACTTAATGAAATAGTGACATTGCTTTGACTAGGGTTTATTAGGTGTACCGTACACACTTGATCTTGTAATACCTTGTCAGCAGTGGCTAGGGGTATTCACTGATTGAGAAGATCAAAAAACAAAATGAGTCGTTCTGGCCTGTAAAAAGATACGTGAAAAGGAAACAGATAAAGTAATCTTGATTGCCTGATGTATCTGATAACTGCGATATTGCCTTAAGTAATAACATGCTTTCATTCCGTCTTGAACCAAGACCTGAATAGCAAATTCTAAGGTGTTCCTGGCCAGCCGTGCAGGATATTGGTTGACATGCCCTTTGCCTGCACTGACTCAGCTGCCATTGGAATAAATATTTTGACATCGGCTGCAGGTGTAAATGAACGATGGCGCAGGGAAACTTAAGTGAGCTAATTGGTCTCACCACATTAAAGGAGAGCATTGTGAGCACAGCTGATCACGGAAATACCTGTCAGTCATCTGGGCTGTTTCATTGACTCTTATTATATAAACTGGAGAATGGCATAGAGCAGAGAATGGGGGCAGGATGTGGGTCCCTGATATCACTACAACAGCTGCCTCTTAAGAGAACTTTGTTTTTCATTTAAAGTGTATTGCAACAGGTCTCTCTGCTGAGGAGAATGGGGGACCAAAATCTCCTGTAGTGCCTGAGAGGTGTGAAATGCAAACACTAAATATAGTCATGCCTGAACTGTTCTTCTGATTTGGCAAAAGCATCATTGGAGGTAACCTTGTAACTTAAGGATCTAACGCGTTCCTCAGCTGGAGGTTTGATGGGATGCCTCTGACGGACGGTGGTGATTGCCATTGGGTCTTCCCTCTTGGCCTGTATGGGTTAGCAATGCGTGTTCACCATTGTGGGTCTATGCAGACCTGCCCTGCCCGATCAGAAGTATCAGTCAAAGTGCCAGTGTCCCAGGTACAAGTTCGCACTAACGCACGCACAAGTGGTTTTTCCAGATTGCAATTCACGATATACTTGGGATCAAGGCAAAAAGAAATTTCTAATACGCCTTTCGAGACCTCAGGACATCCCAAAGCACATCACAGCCAATCAAGTACTTTTTGAAATGTAATCACTGTTGTAATGCAGAGAAACGAGGCAGTCAATTTGCGCACAGCAAAATCCCACAAACAGCAGATAATCTTTTTCAGTGATGTTGGTTGATGGATAAATGTAGGCTAGAACACTGGGGAGAACTCCCCTGCTCCACTTCCATTGGTGCCATAAGTTCTTTAACATCCACCTGTAAGGGCAGACAGGACCTCGGTTTAACGTCTCATCCGAAAGATGGCAAGTCCAACAGTGCATCTCTCCCTCAGGACTGCACTAAAGTGTTAGGCTGAAATACGTGCTCAAATTTTTGGAGTGGGACCTGAACCCACAACCCAAGAGTACTATCACTGGGCAACGGCAGGAATAAAATGCCTGAACCACAGATGTTAGAGTAGCTAGTTGGTAGCACTCTTGTGGCTGAGTTAACACCATTTAGTCATGTGGGTATGATATTCCTGTCTTTGAACTTTTTTCCTATCTACCTTTTCATTAAAATTAGCAGACAGGAATAACAACCTATGTTTCCCTCTTCTGTATAGATGAATAATGGTTTATGCATTTGTTTATTCAGCGAATCACTAAGGATTGATTAAATAAGACAGTCGATATTTGCTGTGAATAGACTTTTTATGGTCAGAATGGGACTGAATTATTAAGGGAGACTTGTCCAGACAATGTGACAAAGCAATTAAATCCAATAGAATGCTGGATTTATAACCAGAAGAAGGCTCCAGAAATTATGACAGATTAGAGAAATGCATGAAATATGAAGTGGGATAGATAAGGGTAAATCCAAATTATTACTTCAAAATATCCCCAAGAGGATACAAGTGGAAATGAATGAAATTTAGAGTAGATATCTTTGCTTAAGGAGTGCTGACTGTTTGGAATAATCTACCAAGTGAGGCAACAGAGGCAAAAACACTGAAGTTATTCAAAATGCCATTAGTTGCCATGATGAGAGAGTAAATGGTAGTGGAGGCCGGGCCCTTAGTACTCCATGAGCAGAGAGTGCTGCAGAATGTAGTACCACTGAAGACTTTCTTCCTGGCCAGTTTTTTTTCTCTCATTTACTTTCTCCACAGTTTTCCCCATTGCAACTGTATTGTAACCAGTGCCAACTCATAACATTATGTACCAGCACATGACGCTCTGAACCTGAATGGTCTCAAGTGAAACCAATCTTCTAATTCATATTAATATGCAGCACCTTAATCCTATGCATTTCACTCCTTGCATAGTTCACCTGCAAAATGTGACTCAGTGCATCAGGTATTGATTAACTGCTGTTGACATCACTTAACACAAAGCATGGTGAAATAGTAAACTCAACACTTAACATGTCCAACCAATGCAACGCAGTGATCAACCAAGCCAATAGGATGTTGAATTACATGGTAGAATGCAAGTCAGAGGAAGTTGTGACCAAACTGTACAGTGCTCTGGTAGGACCGAAGCTTGAGCACTGTGTCTAGCTTTTGTCGCCAAGACAGTGGGAGACATTCAAGTGCTGGGAGCAATGCAGAGAAAAGCTGCAAAGCTGATCTCCAGTGTTAGAGTTATGAGGAAAGACTAGAGAGACTTGTGCTTTTCAGCCTGGAAGCAACAACAACTTGCATTTATATGGCGCCTTTAACATAGTAAAACGTCCCCTTCACAGGAGCGTTATCAGACATCAGTTGACACTGAGCCACATAAGGAGATGTTAGGACTAGGTGACAAAAAGCTTGGTCAAAGCGATAGGTTTTGAGGAGCACCTTAAAGGAGGAGAGAGGTGCAGAGAGGTTTAGAGAGGAAATTCCAGAGCTTAGGGCCTCGACGGCTAAAGGCACGGCCGCCATTGATGGGGCGAAAGAAGTGGGGCATGCACAAGAGGCTAGAGTTGAAGGAATGCAGAGTTCTTGGAGGGTTGTAGGGCTGGAGGAGGTTACAGAGATAGAGAGGAATGAGGCTATGGACCGATTTGAACACAAGGATGGGAATTTTAAAATCGAGGCGTTGTTGGGCTGGGAGCCAATGTAGATCAGCAAGGTGATGTATGAATGGGATTTGCAAGTAAGGATATGGGCAGCAGAGTTTTGGATGAGCTTTGGAAAGGAAGGACCTGAGAGGTGATCTTATCAAGGTATATAAGATAGTACATGGTATGGAAAAGGTAAATCAACAATATTACTTTAAACTTAATTGCAAGAGTAGGACAAGGGGACATATTGTAAAGTAGTAAAAGGCAAATTTAAAACTGAGATCAGGAAATTCTTCTTCACACAAAGAGTGCTCAACACATGGAACAGACTCCTGGAATTATTGAAGAAATAATTAGATGCTGCAGTAGAGGGACTTATGGATTAAGATGAGCCAAATTGTCTTCCTCATCCAAAGAAAGTATCTTGTGCTCTTGTGAGGTCAGGTGAGATAGGTATTTAGGTGACTCGGAGCCTAAGCCAAGTAAACTGCTTTTAATCACTTTAAAATGCATGATTTCTGTGAACAAAAGCCACCATTTTAGCTCTTTTTATACAGTATTTTAAAATATTTATTATATTGAGATCCCCAAACTCTGGAAAAAAACTGTCCACAGAATCCATATTCTCATTGCTGCAGTATTTGATTGGGATTGGCGCAGGATTTGGTTTTGGAATGCTGCCAAATTCTACCGGCCCTGACCAGTGGAATGATCTGTGATGACTCGATGGCTTTTTCTCATCCTGAACTTTTCTTACATTCTCGTGCAACAATAAAAGGTTTTTATTTCATTTTAAAAGCAGTGTGCAGTTAACTACACATTAAACAATGTGAGCTATAACTGCCATAGTGGCCAGGTTAATGGTGTCTGAGGAAATCCAATCTAGCTTCTGTTACATGGGATTGCATGATTTTTACCAGCATTTTCGATTCCGTCCATTTTTCTCTGAAATTTGAGTTGCTTTGCCTACAATATCCAAAAGGGCTGCCATTCACTCTAAGCAGAGCCAGTGCCTTACAGTAACTGAATAAATCAAATTCTGATTTTATTACATGGGATTCCAACACTTTTAACATTGTTTTGGGGATCCTATTCTGTGATTTGGCCTTTTTTTTCTATGAAAACTGAAAGCCAGGGACTCTGCACATGGCCTATTGGGTACGGGCTCTGCCAGGTGTGTGACTAAGCAAAACAGAGCAGAAAGTCCCAGGTTCAATACCTGGGGTTAGAAATTAGTTTGGGCCCGATTTCAGGCCTAGGCTCGGCGCAGTTGGAGCAGCGCGCGCCTGAACCAAGAGGCCCAAGAATCGATAGAAATTAGTCCTTGCGAACTTGGAGCGAGCTGCCGCCGCTGGTCACACCTCCACGGACAGCTCGCCCGATGAGAAAAAACAATTTATGGTGGCCTGCCTCGCTGGATTGGGCTCTGGGCGGGGGGCGGGGGGAGATTGTGACGCCTGTGGCGTCGCGGGGAGGGTGGGAGCTCTCCTGGCTCCGCGGGTTGGTTCATTTTTTTAAAAGTTCGCGGACATAGGGGCCGCTAAAGAATCCTGAGCGGGCGGGCAGGCAGGCCCCAATGCCTTCCCCGCTCATTGATAACTAATTTTGTAATGGAGTCCTTCAACAGGCCCCTCATTTCTATATTCAAGGAGCCTAACGCCCGTTTTAGGTGTCTGCCCAGAACATCTAAAAAATGGGCCCCACGAATTTAGCAGTGGGACCAATGCCTGCGCTGATTAGGCGCCTGCCATTCCACTGCTATGCTTTGCTCCCGTTTTGCACCCGAAAAAGGGGTGCAATACATACCAATTTCTACCACCTGCTCTGTGCGCAGTTAGTTCTTCTGAACCAGGACAGCAGCTCATAGAATGATACAGCACAGAAGGAGGACATTCGGCCCATAGTGTCTGTGCCGGCTCTTTGAAAGAGCTATCCAATTAGTCCCACTTTCCTGCTCTTTCCCCATAGCCCTGGAAATGTTTCCTTTTCAAGTATATATCCAATTCCCTTTTGAAAGTGACTGTTTAATCTGCTTCCACCACCCTTTCTGGCAGTGCATTCCAGATCATAACAACTCGCTGAATAAAAAAAATTCTCCTCATCTCCCCTCTGTTTCTTTTGCCAATTATGTTAAATCTGTGTCCTCTGGTTATCGACCCTCCTGCCACTGGAAGCAGATTCTCCTTATTTACTCTATCAGAACCCTTCATAGTTTTGAACACCTCTATTAAATCTTCTCTGCTCTAAGGAGAACAATCCCAGCTTCTCCAGTCTCTCCACATAACTAAGTCCCTCATCTCTGGTACAATCCTAGTAAATCTCCTCTGTACCTTCTCCAAGGCCTTGACATCCTTCCTAAAGTGTGGAGCCCAGAATTGAACACAATACTCCAGCTGCGGCCAGTTTGGGTGGTACAGTTGGATTCATTGCTCCTAGACTAGGGCAGTGTTCCTACCCCTGCTCACTATCCAGTGACAACTGTTCAAAAACATGTTGGTGTGAGGACAGGGCTGTGCTGTCCTCCAAGGCCAACACAATAGCTGCGTGGGTGAGGCACCAGAGACCCCTGATGCCTGTGGAAGTGTACCCCAGCTAGAGTCGATGCCTTCAGCAGAAAAGGGGAGAAACTGGGGGGAGGGAGCACTGTTCTGAACTACAAAACAGGCTTCTTTCAGGTTCTAATTCTGCCCAAGAACTTCTTAAGCTTCATTGTTTTTAGTATTCAAACTGCTCTTCATTAACACAAAAACTTAACCAGCATTTTAGACTCTGGCAGTATAGCTGGACTTACTACTCCAATGCAGATACTAGTAATACTGGTATCTCTAGTATAACACCACCCAGAACTTTCTCAAAAAAGTATCTAATCATATTTACAGATATATAACTTAAAATAACTATTGCATAAAATGTAATTGGATGGTGTTCAGCTATTAAGTGAAGTTTCCCCTTAGTTTTGAAAGTGTTGCAGAATGTAGTAAGTACTGAGATCCCGCTCTGCGTGTTCAATCGACTGTGTCATCAGCGATCTATTGAGTCTGTTATTTATATATTGTAGATCACAAAGGCTGAATTTTGAAGTGTCATCGCCGAATGGAATTCTACTGTTCAGAGAAGCCAGCAAAATGATTTCCACTTATGGTATGAAATTCAGAGCTCCTCTGCTCAGGATGATTGTGAGTGTGTGTGTGTGTGTGTGTGTGTGTGTGGGCATGTGAGTGTGTGTGTGCGTATGTGTGTGCATGCATCCATGGACCTCATTCTGGTACCTCACTCAGCAGAGATACTCAAAGATATTTAATTGATAAAGTTGTTAGATAAATTGTTCACTCTGGTGAAGGGTTAAAAGCTCAGGGGACACGAATCAAAAAATTATGCAGTTAAGAGTAAGAAAGGAAGTATGGCAGAACTTTTCCCCCAAAGGGTAAGAGTGTTTTGGTATAGGTTTCTACGGAACATTATTGAAGCTGACGATATAAATGGGATCAAGACAGAACTAGATGAGCTTTTAGGAAGAGAGGTGAGGTGGTGGGTACATGGGACTGACTTATGAAAAGGGATGGGTTTGTTGAACCTAACGGCCTTTTTCTGATCCTAAAAACTCTAGTTGTATTACATTAAAACTTACGAGAGTGTATCCAGCATGGATTTGCTGGCAGGCCAAAGAATGGAGGTCAAGCATGAGTGGGAGTGGGCAGTTGAAAGAGAGCAGTGAGCGATGAACATGATGAGATCTGGGTGTGGGTGGGAGTACAGGAAGAGGCAGCGCAGGAGTGAGCAGCAGGCATGGGCCAAGGCCCATTATAGACAGGAAATCCAGATAAGGACGGTGGAGGCCCCCTGGGCAGCAGATGGGACTGGTGCAGTGAGGTCTGTACTATTCTGACATGCATTATCAATCTTAATTATGGCTTGCCTCTTTTTGTATATTGCTGGGCTGTATGCAGGAACTCCCACTGTGGCTGAGAGGGAGGTGAATTTTTGCTCACTGTATCATGTTTGTTGTTTTTCAGACTAGAAACACTGACCCAATTAGAAAACTTGCACATGAGACTTCAGATGGACAGATACTAATGACACTAAATATATATATATATATATATATATATATGTAATTAGATTAACAAATTAATAGAAGGATTTTGAAGAGAAGTAAAAAATTTGTATTTGTTGGAGTATATTGTGTGCATTGTCTGAAACAGTATTCTTTATAAGGGTTAGCTATTATAATTCAGCTGACTCTTGAACATTGCATTATGAACCTTCTAACAAATAGTGCAGTCGCTTGATTAAGAAGCCAGTTCTTGGGTCCCAGGTTCAATCCCCAATCTGTGCTGAGCCATTGGGGGCACTAGAGTTTGCCTCAGTGCTCCTGGGCAGTTTCTGATTGTTATCCAGTGAACCCTACAAGAAAGTGGGAGAGAACAGAATCGGGCTCTGCTGTGATTTCTTCTCTCATCTCCCCACACTGTCAAATAACCTGCTGACCATTAACTTCCAGTCAAGTTACACGTGGAGCACAGTGGTTGACACTTACGGGACCTTAGGGCAGTAAGAGTTGTTATCTTCTGGAAGGCTGTGGGGGAATTAAGGAAATCCCTCCAATCTATGAATTAAGAAGTTACTATTGGGGGGACTTCGCAATGTGCGAGGTTAGACACTGACTTTTCACCTTTGGGACGCGGGTTCAAATCTGAATAAGGAACATAGGAACAGGAGTAGGCCATAATTATTTGATAGCCACTAACAGAACAATTAAAGAATTTAGGAACAATTCCTTTACACTCAGAATGTGGAAGCAACTGCCACATGGAGTGTTTGAAGCAGATAGCATTGACACATTTAAGGGGCGGCTTGATGCATACACGAGCGAGAAAGGAATAGATGGCTACTGGGGCAGGGCGGATCGGGGCTCGTGCAGAGTATAAACATCATCAGAGACCAGTTGGGCCAAATGGCCTGTTTCAGGGCTGCAAATTACAAGGGAACACAGGAACTGGAGTGGGCCATTCAGCCCCTTGAACCTGTCCCAACATTCAATTAAATTATGGCTGTACTTCAATTCCATTTATCTGTCTTTGATCCACATCCCTTGATACCCTTACCTAATAAAAATCTATCAATCTCAGTCTTGAAAATTACAGTTGGCCCCCAGCATCCACAGCCTTTTGGGGGAGCGAGTTTCCACTACCATTTGTGTGAAAAGGTGCTTCCTAATTGTTCTGGATTCCCCCACCAGAGGAAATATTTTCTCTGCATCTACTCTATTGAATCCTTTTATCATTTTAAACACCTCGATTAGATCACCCCCAACCTTCTAAACTCAAGGGAATACAAACCAAGTTTATGCAACCTGTCCTCATAATTTAACCTTTTAAGCCCTCGTATCATCTGGTGAATCCAAGGCCAATATATCCTTCCTGAAACCAAAACAGAATGCAGTATTCCAGATGAGGTTTGACAGGTCCCATACCTTAGATCACTCTCAGAGGTGGATCCTAACTCCCTTTACCATCAAAAGATTCTTCACCGGCATTGATACCTAAGTAAGATTTCAGTAATGTGCCCAGGATAACAAACAGAGGAAACTTTCTATTAATTATTTTAGCTTCTGGAATTATCCTATGCCTCCACAGGTTCTCTCCTCCATCATCAGTAAGCAATAGAGCATCCCAGCATTAAACCACAATTTAGCTTTAAAGTGAATTTATTTAACCAAAAATGAACAAGCAAATAAAAAACAGTAATATTGAATAAATATCCGATCTAGTTCAACAACAACAGCTTGTATTTGTAAAGCACCCGTAACTTAGAAAAACATCCCAAGGTGCTTTGCAGAGGCATGAGGCTAAAATGGATGTG
The DNA here is from genome assembly GCF_035084215.1 of Heptranchias perlo. NCBI lineage: Eukaryota > Metazoa > Chordata > Chondrichthyes > Hexanchiformes > Hexanchidae > Heptranchias > Heptranchias perlo. Next base: position 71,566,965 of record NC_090338.1, on the reverse strand, counting down.
GAGCGAAAAAAGGAAACATTAGATAGGGTGACCAAAAGCTTGGCTGAAGAGGTGAGTTTTAAGGAAAGTCTTAAAGGAGAAGAGGGTGGTGGAGAGATGAAGGTTTTAGGGAGGCGGTTCCAAAGCGTGGGCCCTAGGCAGCTGAAAGCACGGCAGCCAATGGTGGGGTGAAAGGATGGGCGTGATAGACAATCAGGACTTATTGCAGGATAGGATACAGGCAGCAGCGTTTTTGATGATCTGAAGTTTACAGAGGGTGGAGGGTGGGAGGTTGGCCAGGAGACCATTGGAGTGATCTAGTCTGGAGGTGATAAAGATATGTAAGGGTTTCAGCGACAGATAAGCTGAGGTAAGTTTAGAGGCAGGCGATGCTATGGAGATGGAAACAGATGATCTTTCTGATGGAAAGGATATGGGTTCAGAAGCTAAGCTCAGGGTCAAACAAGCTCCTCGAAAGGAAAACAATAAAAGGTCACGTTCTAAATGCTAACCTGTTCTTTTGCAAATAATTTATTATATGTGCGGTGTTTCTTTTCTTTATGCATTTCATACCATTGTGGGACCCGTGTCAGCCCAATCTTTATCTCTCGCAAGTTCCAAACTGACCACCTAATTTCAACAGCTCCAGCTCCTTAAGTATCCCTAAAAGCATTTACCAGAACTCCTCAAATTTGAATTACCATTGATGACATTCTACCACTACTGTCTGTCACCCACATAACTAAACAAATCACACAGTCTGTTTGTTCAAAAGTGGCTTGGCTCCTTCCTGCAGGCAACCGATGAATTTAGCTACATTTGTATTAAGTTAAACGTGGACCAAGATTATGACTGTAGCTGTTTTTTTTACAAACTTCTTATGGCCATTGATTTTTTTTACTTTATTCATTGGGATGTGAGCATCGCTGGCAAGACTGGCATTTATTGCCCATCCCTAGTTGCCCTTGAAAAGGTGGTGGTGGGCTTTCTTCTTGAACCGCTGCAGTCCGTGTGGTGAAGGTTCTCCCACAACGACGTTAGGAAGGGAGTTCCACGATTTTGACCTAGCGACGATGAAGGAACGGTGATATATTTCCAAGTCAGGGTGGTGTGTGACTTGGAGGAGAACTTGGAGGTGGTGGTGTTCCCATGCACCTGCTGCTCTTGTCCACCTACGTGGTGAAGGTCGCGGGTTATGGAGATGCTGCCAAAGAAGTCTTGGCGAGTTTGCTGCAGTGCATCCTGTAGATGGTACACACTGCAGCCACAGTGCGCCTGTGGTGGAGGGAGTGGATGTTTACGGTGGTGGATGGGCTACACATCAAGCGGACTACTTTGTCCTGGATGGTGTCACGCTTCTTCAATTTTGTTGGAGGTGCATTGATTCAGGCAAGTGGAGAGTATTCCATCACACTCCTAATGTGCCTTGTAGGTGGTGGAAAGGCTTTGGGGAGTCAGGAGGTGAGTCACTCGCCACAGAATACCCAGCCTCTGACCTGCAGAAGTGAATTGAATTTTAAAAATCTCCACTAAGCTAAAACAACACAAAATTGCTTCATTTTTTGTCATAGTAACTGTGGCTATTGAGATGCCAGCAGTCAGAAAAGATTTCACTGTTTAACGAGGGTGAGGAGCTTTGTTAACAGTAACTTGTATCATGTTGCACAATTCAATGTCACCACGATTAGTGTTGCAATGAGGGTTTTGTCAATATCTTGGCCTTTTCTAAGATATGGTAAGATCTGCATTAAAAGTAATACTTTTGAAGTTTTATTTTTTTTCCTCATCCACTCTTCTTTAAAGCCCTTTGATGTGAGTTGTTGAATGATGAGGCTTTCAGCAGTGGTTGTTTGGGGTGAATAGTCAAACTAACCACACCAGAACAAAGAAGCTTACTCATCCAGAAACCCCTGTGCGCACTCCTGCTTTAGATTTTTCAATGGTCCCTCCAAACCAGTGCTCCGGGATTAGTTCCTAATCTATGGTGAATTGGTGATCTCGTTGAGAGAGAATCAGATTGGGTTCAGCTATGATGCATTCCAACAGAAACAACTTGCATTTATACAGCACCTTCAATGTAGAAAAATGTCTCACAGGGGCATGAGGAAAATCGGACTTCAAGCCAATGAATCAGAAACTAGAGCCTGGATTTTAGTGCCCGGCAGGAGTCCTGTGGGCAAAGGTTGAGGCAGACAGCAAACCGTCCGGCCTTCTACAGCGTAAGGCTCAGAGATTTTAAGTCTCCAACCTCATCTGAATGGAGCCCTTGAGTCTCCCGCCCAAACCCGGTGGGAAGTGGCAGCTGGCTGATGGGCGGGAGCAGGATTTCGGGCAGCAGGAGCCCACCACTGGGGACCCAAAGGAACAGTACCCAACACTCAGGTAGGTGTTTAAGGGAGGAGCCGGGAGTGCTCGTAATCATGGGGGGGTGGGTGTCTGAGGTAGGAAAGGTCCAAGGTTTCCTTGTGGGGCCCAAAGGAGCACTGTTGCTCCACCTAGCCCACATGAAATCAAAAAAAAGTTCTTTAAAAATGATTTTTCTGGGCCTATTCTGGCCCTGGATCATCAGATTGGCCTGGTGGGAAGCCACGAAGCCTTTGCCGTGCAGGGCTCAGATTAAAATGGCATTCGGGTCCCATTATATCATTGAAGCGCGATCTGCATATTTAAAGAAGGACCCCGCTGCTTTCCGGGCTATGACCCATGTGCCTGCTTTGAAAAGAGCAGGTTAAAATCATATCCCGTAGGGAGGCAGTAGTGTTGCAGGGGGTATGTCGCTGTCCTGATTTTATCTGCCCATCTGGCTTCCACCGGGCGGGCAGGGTTAGAATCAGGGCTTAGGAGCTTGGTCAGAGAAGTGGGTCTTGTAGGAGAAGAGATGTGGGTTGGTTGAGGAAGGGAATTTTGAAGCATCGGGCCAAGGTGGCTGAAAGCACAGCTGCCTACGGTGGGGCGAAAGGAGGAGGGGATACACACAAGGCCGGAGTCAGAGGAACAAGGAGTTCCACGGGGGTAGGAGTTGTAGGGCTGGAAGAGGTTACAGATGTAGGGAGGGGTGAATCCATGGGTGGTGGGCAAGCGAGACTTGTTGCAGTTCAGGATACAGGCGGGAGAGTTTTGGATGAGCTGAAGTTTACAGAGCGTGGAGAATGGGACACTGTCCAAGAGAGCGTTAGAATAGTCAGATCTCTAGGTGATAAATAAGGGTTTCAGTGACAGATGGACTGAGGCAGGGCCAAAGTCAGAAAATGTTATGGAGGTGGAAGTAGGTGGTCTTTATAACAGAAGATATGGGGCCGGAAGCTCAGCATAGGGTCAAATAAGACACACAGTCTAGCTTAGCCTGAGACAATGGCTGGCAAGGTGGGTAGAGTCAGTGGCGAGGTTACGATGGGCACCAAAGACAATGGCTTCAGTCCTTCCAGTGTTTAGCTAGAGGAAATTGTGGATCAATCAAGATTAGATGTCAGACAAGTAGTTTGAGAGCTCAGAGTCAGTGGTGGGGTCGAGAGAAATAGTGGAGAGTTGGGTGTCGTCAATGTACATGTGGAAGCTGACCCCATGTCCGTGGTGTTTGTTTTTGATACGTCTATCCGTTAAATGCCCTAGACGTTTTTACATTAAAGATGCTATTTAAATTCAAACTATGGTGATGGTGGTAGTGGCAGTGGCAATGACTGGCACCTGTGGAACGAAGAAATGAAACCCCTTAAGGAAGAGAGGTGGAAAAAATTCCACTATCTATATAAGCACTTTTTTTTTGCGCTGAGGGCAACAAGAATCAACCACATTGTGTGGGACTGGAGTCACATGTAGGCCAGACCAGGTAGGGGTGGTAGGTCCCTTCCCTGAAGGATATTAATGAACCAGTTAGGTTTTCACAAAAATTTAACAGCTTCCTTGGTCATTAGCAGATTTATTGAATTCAGTTTCACAACTTGCGTTGTGGGATTTGAAGTCACAACCTCTAAGTTCCTAGTCCAGAACTATAACTACTAGGCTACTGTACCCCACTAATCTCATTGACAAGTTGGATAGAAAGCTTTCTCAAATCAGTCTGACAATTTAAAATGGCTTTTGAATCACTAAACAATTTTACTGCCTTTAAATCATTCTCAGTTGTGCATCATACTTAACACATTCTAAATTTTGGCAGAGCACCCAAATCCCTCCATTGCAAAACATAATGGCCCAGAATTTACTGTAGCCGGTGACCGTTCGTTAGACTTGCCCTTGTTTAATTTCTGTGAGACTTTGCACTGGAAGTTGCTGTAAGTGGGAGATGGAAAGGGTGCAGCGCCCTCTACAGGGCATCTGGAATCTGTGTAAACAGGGCAAGTAACTGTGTATCTCCTTAAACAATCAGATTGAAGGATTGTGAAATGAACAGTGCAGAGTCTGAACCAGGAAGTGTAAGTTAGAATAGTGAATTCAATGTCAAATCAGGTACAGAAAGCGAAATAAAGAGAGGGAAAGAAAGATTGGATTAAGGGCGAGAGAAAAAAAGAGAGAAAGAAAAAGTTTTTTTAAAAATTAATTTTTTTTGAATATCTCCAACAACAATTAAAAGCTGAAGGAGTGAGACTCCACGCTTGTAATAGTTAATTTTCAGTGCCAGAGAAGTTGTTTGCCAGTAATTAAGACTTATCACACCACTAAAAAGGGTACTGAGACTGAAATGGACAAGCCCTAACTTCCTGTGGCAAGTTTAGTTCGTATCTACCGCGCAAATACAGCAACTTCACGCCATTCAATGCATTTCAATGGTGAGTCCAACGGCGAAATGCCGTTTTTGCGGAGCGGCGTATCTCGGACAGCAACTTCTGGATTTTTGTGTTTAACCTCACATCTACCCTCACCTAAAGTTTCTGTGCAATTTGCACATAAATAACAGCGAGCACTGTTAAGCCTCATTTACATTTTTGGTATGGGTGCTGCATTTATTAATGGAGCAATTCAGCTTTCTTGAGTTATGCATTGGTTGCTTTGAAGACTCTATGTAGACTGCATGTAGTGACATCACTATTCCCGGCCAGAATGGAGATGATTGGACAATTGCCCCGTCAATCACACTGGAGACCCACTCCTATAAGTGACTGGTATCTGAATAAATGAACTTTGTTTGCTTTGCTGTTTGCTCTGTTTTGCTGTAAAATTTACTGTTTGGCTGTAAGTCCCAGCACGCCTCCAACTCATTGGCTGCCACAGTGGTGTCAGTTTGACAGGAGCTTGTGAACTGTTTGGTGGATTGCATAGATGGTGCATGTGATTTTGTTTGGGAATGGTTCCTGTGCATATGTTTGGATATTGTGGTATCTTTGCTTGTGAACTGCTTGCTGATATCACGAACAGCATATGTGCTTGCGCATTATTTAGTAATTGGGTGGACAGTGCATGTGCTTGTGGAATGTTCGATAATGTGCATAGTGCATATGTTTGAAGACCGCTTACACATTCAGTATGTTTACTTCTGAACATTGGTCATGGTTGCAGACTGGTAATGGCTGATATAATGAATGTGCTCTGGCTGTTTAGTAACGACATTCTTTTATATTTAGAGACATCTAAACGTTATGTTGTAAGGAAAATGCCTCAGTATTGTGTGTCTGAAATGCAGATGGCAGGGTAATTCATTACCCTCCTGCATAACTGCAAGGGTTAATAAGATAACAAGACAGCTTAAGCTGAAGTATTGTTGACATTCCCTTCTTTTTCATTGACAAGTTCTTTTTTTTCTCTCTGGCACAGGTAACCAGATCCTGACCCTCAGGAATATCCCCAAGGATCAGGTTTATCCACTGAAACTCAAGGGCATCTCCATCTGTTTTTCAGCATTGAAGGCAGCTCTGTGCGGGAACTATGTCAGTTTTGGTGTTTTCCAGTTGTATGGGGATAAACACTTTGACAACGCACTGCAGGCCTTCCTAAAAATGCTGCTGTCAGTCTGTCACAGTGACTTGCTGGTAAGTGACCACACACCTCGAACTCGCAAAACCCTTTTCATATTGTGGGTTAGGGTGCCAGAGGAGTACTGGGAAGGAACCTGCAGGCTTCAACTGCCCCTTTCCCTGTTTTTTTTCTCTTTCTCAGTGGATGACTCTCCCATTAGGCCCATTGCAGGTCCTCAGGGACAGGGGCCCCCATCTTGTTCTGGCTTCTGACGCCAGATCTCGGGATGGAAATTTGGATCCTCAAAGCCCTTGCATGCATGGGGTTACCTCCATTATGTTGTAGAGTGTTATTGTGGAGCTTGCCTGCTCAAGTTATCAATATAACTCTGTACCAGCCAACATTATTATGGCAGCATATAGTACAGACCTTAAAGCTGAAGAATATTGTTAGTCACTGAAAATGTGATTGGCCATAATTTATAAGGCTTTTTTAGTGATCCTATGGACACCAAGACTTGATTTCTTTCATATCACCGTAGTTCATGTTGTCACCGTGTGTGTGTGTGTGTGTGCGTGCACGCTCATTCAGCCAGCACACGGAGCCGTAATGGCTGCGCAGGATGGGCAGTTTACAAAGTGCACATTTTGAAAGTGTTGATCAATTCTTTTTTTTAATGGAAGAGGGAGAAGTATCTTTGTTTTGGTTACTCAATGGACAGCTAGTATGACAAATGGAAAACTGGTGCAGTAAGGGTTGCTCTTCTAAGGTTGGAGCTAAGGCATATTGTTGGGGCAGTGTAGAGGGAGTTTTACTCTGCATGTAACCCATGCTGCACCTGCCCTGGGAGTATTTGATGGGACAGTGTAGAGGGAGCTTTACTCTGTATCTGACCCGTGCTGTACCTGCCCTCGCTGTGTTCGATGGGACAGTGTAGAGGAAGCTTTACTCTGAACCTAACCTATGCTATACCTGATCTGGGATAGTGTGATTTGAATGTGTATAGGGAGCTTTTTTGTATCTAAAATTGGGGCTTATGAGTTAGTTCTACACAAGACAGTGTATAGGAGCATAGGTGCATCTAAAAGCTAAGTTCGTAACTTGCCTCCCTTGCAATTAAAACCATCTCCTGCCCTTCCAGCGCAAAGAGGCGCTATCAGTGAATATCGTGCCAGTCAGCAGCCCCAGACCCCATGAAGTGTAAAATGTGTGAAGGCAGACAAACTGGACGTGTGAAAGGGGAATGAACTAATTGTAAATTAAAATTTTAAAAGTTAGTTCATTATTGAGCCATTGAATGCTTGAGACAGAATATAATGGGAGTAATTAATAATTATTGGTGAAGCATGCCCTTATGGATAAGGTTTAGGTGCTTAAATTGACCCAGTGCTTGACATACATTATTCATCATTATTCCACAAACTCTCTTAGATTATGATTAATTAAAAATAGGGTAAATGGTTCGCCTGCAAATGTTCAGATATTATCTAAGGGCCCCAGTGGAAACAGCTTTTCTCAGCTAATTGGGGTTTTATGTTACTTTTGAGAACAGAACCTACACAAATATTTTAAAATAAATCCATATGCTTTGGATTGTTAGTGGGGGGAAAAGCAATAACTCCACGGTGAATATTTCACATTTCATTCAGTGTGGCAAGATTTGGAAACCGTGATTCCAGGAAGGAAAAAGTACTGGAAGTGTTCAGGAAAACTCCAGTAGTGTTGATTGATTGGAGCTCAGTGAAGGGCACACAGCAAAAACTAACCTTTCAGCTCCAGTGTCAGTTTGGTGGAATAACCTGGGCGTGCAGGTTGGCTGGTGGGAGTGTGGGCACGGGTAACCTCTGAACATTCAGGCCTTGCCTAATTATAACCACCTTAAATCTGTGTGGTTAATGAATGCCATGGCAGTTATACTGATGTCTCTGAAACACGAGCTTGATCAGTTTAAAGTGGTGAAAGGGAAAAGTGCTACTAGCAGAACTTAATAAATTAATGGTAATTTGTCTTAATTGTACAAATACTGTATTATTGCCTCAAGTGTCTTTTGAAGGCACTTTCACAGCAGACAATAGATTTTGTAAGGTTACTACTTTCATTAGAGAAGCAACTTTTGAAAAAATGCCTTCTATACTTCCTCCTTATTATTCATTTTAATTTCATACAGTACAGTTTTACAAGGCTTTTGAGAATAACACGGTCTGGTTAAAGAGTGATGATATCTAATGTTAAATGAACTTAATAAGGAAATGCTCTGTGGTGTATTCCTACGGTTTCTACTTTATAATGTTAATGGAGGTTATTTATTTTTACAAAGAGCTAACAAATATGAATAAAGAGCAAAAAGCACTTCTTTCAGCATCTGTATAAAGTCTGTGGTTAACAGCTCAGTAATGTACACTGACTGTATTACCTCTTGTTTTCAACTGTCAAATCGTGCTAGATTATGGTCAGTTTTTTTGGACAAATTCTCTTCTCCCCCCCCCCCCCCCCCCCACCCCCGCAAACTCCTGAATGAGTTGGCTCCTTGATGAGATTATGGTTGCACCAGCAGTGGGCTGCCTCCAATATGTTACTAATTATCCATTCTCCGTGTCCTAGCAGGCTATTCACCTGTCAGAGGCATCGCAGTCTGACCCGGATTCCCTCCTTACTCAACACCCACACATACGCACTTTTCAGCAAGAGTCATTCAATGGGGTTCAGGAATTCTGGCTGACTTTTCCCTCCCTAGTCCAGGGGTGCTACGGTCAATTGTATCACCCCTACTGATGTCCTGGCTGAGATCAGTTAAGTCAGCGCAGGACAGGAATTGAAGCTGGGGCCTTCTAATCTGCATGGTCCAGCTTCACACTGACTTTACATTGTGAAATATCAGTGAAGGGCCAAGGCCCATAGTGCAGAACATCACCAAAGTTTGCACGAAAGAGTAGGAGAGAAAATGAGGTAAATCGGGAAGTTAGGTGAATCAAGTCTGGTTTTTAAATCCTGTAGATTGCAGAAGGAAGGCATCACTGAAGAAAATAAGAAGTTGGAAAAATGAGTTAGAGCAGGAAGCAGTGTTCATTCCAGCAGAGTGAAGATATAGGAAGGAGGAAGAGCGAGGAGGACAGCATGTTTGGAGAGCAGCATAAAGGGAGGAAACATTGAATGAATGAATCTGAGGGGGCAGAGTTAAAAGGAATTATACGAGATATTAAATGATGTAGAAAAGGAAGATCAGAGCATTACTTCTAGATAAGCTAAGACAATAGAACAAGGAGACAACGGCCAAAAGTGGTGGAAGATCAATTTAGGACTGATGGTTGGAAGTACTTCTTCGCACTAAGAGTGATCATCATTTGGAATGATAATTTGGGGACAGTAATGGAGGGAAGAACAATGGGATATTATGACGGGGGAGTGTAAGCTTTTATATTCCTGGATGGATGAATTACAGTGGTCTTATGACCATGAGTAGAAAAGGCCAGCCAGGAGATCATTGTAATAGTACAGTCTGGAAGTGACAAAAGAATGAATGAGAGTTTCAGCAGCAGATGGGCTGGGGCTGGGACAGAGGTGGACAGTGTTACGGAGGTAGAAGTAGGTGGATGGATCTGTCAGAGTCACCCCTCGCCGACAGAGGAGTCTCATTTCATTGCCCAACAGCCTGCTGCAGAAGGCCTTCAGAGTGCAATTGTTAGCTATCATTGTGAATGTCGTCAAACATTAATGATACACTGGAGCAAGAGTCAGTGTCTGCCATGAATGTAGCATAAATTAAAAAGGGACAGGAAGCTTTCAACAACAACTTGCATTTATAAAACACATTTAACATAGAAAAACCCCTAGGGGCTTCACGGAAGCATAATCAGACAAAAATGGAAGCTGAGCCAAAGAAGGAGGCATAGTCAAAGAGCTGGGTTTTAAGGAGGGTCTTAAAGGAAAAGAGGAATGTGGGGGGATTTAGGGAGGGAATGTGGGGCCTAGGTAACCGAAGGCACAGCTACCAATTGTGGGGCAAAGGGAGGGAAGTATGCACAAGAGGCCAGTGTCAGGGGAATGGAGAGTTCTAGGCTGGTTGTAAGGCTGGAAAAGATTTCAGAGATAGGGAGGGGTGAGGCCATGAAGGGATTTAAACACAAGGATAGGAATTTTAATTTGGAGGCAATGGGGTACCGGGTGCCAATGTAGGTCAGCAAGGACAGGAGTGATGGCTGAGCGGTACTTCATGCAAGTTAGGATCCGGACAGCAGAATTTTGGATGAGCTGAAGATTATGGAGGATGGGAGACTGGCCAGAAGACTTGTAATAGTCAAGCCTAGAAGTGGCAAAGGTAATGAGAGTTTCAGCAGCAGATGGGCTGAGGCAAAAGTGGACTTTAGCGATGTTAAATAAGGTGGAAGAAGGCGGATGGAGAGGATATGGGGTCAGAAGCTTAGCTCAGGGTCAAATAGAATTTAAGGCTGCTAACAATCTGGTTCAATCTGAGACAGTGGCCAGTGAGGGAGATTGAATAAGTGGCAGGGTACTGAGTTTGTGGCAGAGGCCGAAAGTGATGACTTCTGTCTTCCAAATATTTCATTTGAGAAAATTGTGGCTCGGCCAAGACCGGATGTCGGACAAGTAGTCTGTCAGCACAGAAGGGTCAAGAGAGGAAATTGAGAGGCAGAGCTCGGTGTGATCAGCGTAAAAGTGGAATCTGATCCCGTGACTTTGGATAATGTTGTCAAAAAGCAGACATGAAGAGGAGGAAGCCAAGGATAGATCCAGAAGTAACAGTGCAAGGGTAGGAAGAGAAGCCATTTCTGGAGATGCTCTGGCTACAATTGAATAGTTAAGAATGGAACTAAGCGAGGGCAACCCCACTGAGCTGGACAATGGAGGATGGTGTCGACCGGTCAAAGGCAGCAGAGATGTTGAGAAGGACGAGGAGGCAAAATGTACCGATGTCACAGTCACAGAGGATGTCATATATGACTTTGGTTAGGGCCTCTATGTGCTGTGGTGGAGAGATTCAAACATGGAGTTGCTGGAAAGATGGGCATAGATTTGGGATAGGGTGACAGGTTCAAGGACTTTGGAGAGGAAAGGGAGATTGGCGATGGGGCGGTAGTTCGCAAGGACAAAGGATTTGTTATACCTATCAGAAATTCATTATGTCATCTAAACTCCTGGGTCCCATTTGCCATCTATTATTTTCTCTATAATATACACTGGGTACAAGATCTCCTGGTAATCGATTGCAGATTATTTCTCCAGTAATTTTGCATTGGTAATACCGAAATCACATAGAATTACACATAATGTACAGCACAGAAACAGGCCATTGGGCCAAACAAGTCCATGCCGGTGTTTATGCTCCACACGAGCCTCCTCCCTCTCTATTTCATCTAACCCTATCAGCATATCCTTCTATTCCTTTCTCCCTCGTGTGTTTATCTAGCTTCCCCTTAAATGCATCTATACCAGTTGCCTCAACTACTCCTTGTGGTAGCGAGTTCCACATTCTAACCACTCTCTGGGTAAAGACCTTTCTCCTGAATTCCCTATTGGATTTATTCGTGACTATCGCCCCTAATTCTGGTCTCCCCCGCAAGTGGAAACATCTTCTCTATGCCAACCCTATCAAACCCTTTCATAATTTTGAAGAGCTCTATCAGGTCACCCCTCTGTCTTCCCTTTTTTAAAGAAAAGAGCCCCAGCCTGTTCGATCTTTCCTGATATGTATATCCTCTCAGTTCCAGTATCATCGTAGTAAATCTTTTTTGCACCTTCTCCAGTGTCTCTATATCCTTTTTATAATATGGAGACCAGAACTGTTCACAGCACAGAGAGTTGTTATGATCTGGAATGCACTGCCTGAAAGTGCGATGGAAGCAGATTCAATAATAACTTTGAAAAGGGAATTGGATAAATGCTTAAAGGAAAAAAATGACAGGGCTATGGGAAAAGAGCAGGGGAGGGGGACTAATTGGATAGCTCTTTCAAAGAGCCGGCACAGGCACAATGAGCCGAATGGCCTCCTTCTGTGCTGTAACATACCATGATACTACTATGAATTGCATTAGTATCACATCTCTCAGAAATATCTCATAGCCCATCACATAAACTGAAATGCATTGAAATGCAGTGACTGGTTATCTATGCAAATACAGTTGCAATTTTGTGCATAGCCCAATCCCACAAACAGTCGTGAGATGAATGACCTGCTTTTTGGTGGTGTTGGTTGAGGAACGATTGTTGGCTGGGACACCAGAAGAACTTCCTCTTCGAATATTGTCCCTTGATAGTTACATCCACCTGAACCACTGGAAAAGATGGACAGGGCCTTGATTTAGCACCTCAAATAAGGAATGGTATCTTCAGCACCCTCAAAACTGCACCTAAATTATGAACTCAAATTCATAATTTACATTGACATGTTCAAGTTACTCAGTAAAAGTGTCTCTTCCTTGATTTTCCCCCACTCTTAAAACATATTTTATATTTTTGTTTTGTTTAGTGTTATCGGAAGTTGAGCCAATCTTACTATTCATTATTGGAGTGCCTAACCCAGGACCACATGACCTTTATTGCCAGCCTAGAGCCACACGTGGTCATTTACATCCTGACCTCCTTATCAGAAGGACTCAATGCCTTGGGTAAGTTGCACTAGAAAATGTTTCTTTCTGAATATTGGAGCTGTTAATACCAAGGTGACCAGCCATCTGCACATGCTTAAGTAGACAGTCTGGTAGGAAGGGTATGGGCAGTGCCTGTCTGGTTTTCATTTAACAAATTTACCGAACAGACAAAAGTTGGTAGAGGTGCTAATCCCCTCATTTGTATTTAATGTAGATTTCAAGTAGCCAAATAAATGAGTTTCATCATCACCATGCATCAGTGCCAATGCTCAATAGTTTTCAAAGGAATGCTCGAAGGAACTCTTAGCAATTCTGAAATTTAGTCGTCGTCGCTGAAGTTTTTTTACATGAAAATTCCGTCCTTTTTCTGTTTCAGACAGAGGCCAGACATTTGAGAATCCTTGCTCTGTCCTCCTCTACCCAATTGATGCTGATATTTTGGCTTTTATTCTCTGAGCTTCAGCGCTGGGAAGTGTTGAATTGCGGCAATTAGTGACGAGCCGTCACTGGAACCTCGATCAGATCACCCCTGAACCTTGTAAACTCAAGCCAAGTTTACACAGCCTGGCCTCATAATTTAACCCTTTAAGCTTTAGTATCATTCTGGTGAATCTGCGCTGTGCCCCTCCAAGGCAAATAAATATTGCCTGAGATCCAGTGTCCAAAGCTGAACGCTGTACTCCAGATGGGGTCTGACCAAAGCTCTGCACAACTGAAGTGTCACTTCCTCACTTTTGAATTCCAACCTTCTTGAGATAAGAGCCAACATTCCATTAACCTTTTTGGTTATTTTTTGTAGCTGAGTACTAGCTTTTAGTGAACACCTAAACCCTTTGCTCTTCCACAGCTCCTTGTCTCTCACCATTAAGAAAATATTCCGATCAGTCTTTCTTTGATCCAAAGTGTGACGACATTACACTTTCCCACATTAAACTCCATCTGCCATAGTTTTTCCCACTCACTTAGTTTGCCTATGTCCCTTTGTAACTTCCTATCTACACAACTTACTGTGCCTCCTAACTTAGTGTCATCTGCAAACTTAGATATATAACTCTCTACTCCTTCATTCAACCCATTAATATATACAGTGAAAAGCTGAGGCCCCAACACAGATCCCTGGGGAAGACTACTTGTTACGTCCCACCAATCAGAGAACATTCTCTTTGTCCCAACTCTCTGCCTCCTGCCTCCCAACCAATTACCAAACCATATCAAAAAAAGTCACCTCCAATTCCATGCACTTTCATTTTTGCTAATAATCCCTTGTGCGGAATCTTATCAAATGCTTTCTGAAAGTCGATATAGACAACATCTGTAGACATTCCCCTATCCACTCTGTTAGTGATCCGCTCAAAAAAATTCAACTAGATTAGTCAGGCATTACATATCCTTCACAAATCCATGCTGATTCTCTTTGATCAGCTCATATTTGTCCAAGTGCTCAGTCACTCTGGGGGTGATTTTAGGAGGCTCCAACCCACCGGCTTCTGAGTTTCTTAAGGACCCGCCTGTGTGCGCGCGGGTGACCCGAAAGCGAAAGTCCCACCGGCAATTAAAGCCGGCGTGGTGACAGTTAAAGAGCCAAATGTACTTCAATGAGGTACTTAATGCACTTTACCTGTGACAGAGTAAGTGATTAGAAAAATTTTTAATTACCTGGGAGGCTTGCCCACCGCTTCTGACTCACGCCTGGAAGGGCCGGATCAGGGAGAAAGAAACTAAGTAAATGACATAAAACACCATAGAAGGAAGTTAAACGCTAAATGCACCTACCTTTGAAACCTGCTCCGACGTCTCCCGCTCCGATGTCCCCCCGATCTTGCCCTCCCTCCCCCCCGATTTTGCCCACTCCCCCCCCCGATCTTGCCCTCCCTCCCCACCCCGATCTTGCCCACTCCCCCCCGATCTTGCCCACTCCCCCCCCGATCTTGCCCACTCCCCCCCCGATCTTGCCCACTCCCCCCCCCGATCTTGCCCTCTCCCCCCCCCGATCTTGCCCTCTCCCCCCCCCCCCGATCTTGCCCTCTCCCCCCCCCCCCCGATCTTGCCCTCTCCCCCCCCCGATCTTGCCCTCCCCCCCCCCGATCTTGCCCTCCCTCCCCCCCCGATCTTGCCCACTCCCCCCCCCGATCTTGCCCTCTCCCCCCCCCCGATCTTGCCCTCTCCCCCCCCCCGATCTTGCCCTCTCCCCCCCCCGATCTTGCCCTCTCCCCCCCCCCCGATCTTGCCCTCTCCCCCCCCCGATCTTGCCTTCTCCCCCCCGATCTAGCCCTCTTCCCCCCCGATCTTACCCTCTTCCCCCCCCACCGATCTTGCCCTCTCCCCCCCCGATCTTGCCCTCTCCTCACCCCGATCTTGCCCTCTCCCCCCCCGATCTTGCCCTCTCCCCCCCCGATATTGCCCTCTCCCCCCCGATCTTGCCCTCCCTCCCTCCCGATCATGCCCTCTCCCCCCCGATCTTGCCCTCTTCCCCCCCCCGATCTTGCCCTCTTCCCCCCCCCGATCTTGCCCTCTCCCCCCCCCCCCCCCGATCTTGCCCTCTTCCCCCCCCCCCCCGATCTTGCCCTCTCCCCCCCCCCGATCTTGCCCTCTCCCCCCCGGATCTTGCCCTCTCTCCCTCCCGATCGTGCCCTCTCCCCCCCTGATCTTGCCCTCCCTCCCGATCTTGCCCTCTCCCCCCCCCCGATATTGCCCTCTCCCCCCCCCGATCGTGCCCTCTCCCCTCCCGATGGTGCCCTCTCCCCCCCGATCTTGCCCTCTCTCCCTCCCGATCTTGCCCTCTCCCCCCCGATCTTGCCCTCTTCCCCCCCCCCAGATCTTGCCCTCTTCCCCCCCCCGATCTTGCCCTCTTCCCCCCCCCGATCTTGCCCTCTCCCCCCCTCCGATCTTGCCCTCTCCCCCCCCCCCCCGATCTTGCCCTCTCCCCCCCCCCCCCGATCTTGCCCTCTCCCCCCCCCCCGGATCTTGCCCTCTCTCCCTCCCGATCGTGCCCTCTCCCCCCCCCGATCTTGCCCTCTCAACCCCCGATCTTGCCCTCTCCCCCCACCGATCTTGCCCTCTCTCCCCCCCCCCCCCCGATATTGCCCTCTCCCCCCCCCCGATATTGCCCTCTCCCCCCACCGATATTGCCCTCTCTCCCCCCCCCCCGACATTGCCCTCTCCCTCCCCCGATATTGCCCTCTCCCCCCCCCCCCGATATTGCCCTCTCCCCCCCCCCGATCTTGCCCTCTCTCCCTCCCGATCTTGCCCTCTCCCCCCCGATCTTGCCCTCTTCCCCCCCCCCGATCTTGCCCTCTTCCCCCCCCCCGATCTTGCCCTCTTCCCCCCCCCCGATCTTGCCCTCTTCCCCCCCCCCGATCTTGCCCTCTCCCCCCCCCCCCGATCTTGCCCTCTTCCCCCCCCCCCCCCCGATCTTGCCCTCTCCCCCCCCCCCGATCTTGCCCTCTCCCCCCCGGATCTTGCCCTCTCTCCCTCCCGATCGTGCCCTCTCCCCCCCTGATCTTGCCCTCTCTCCCTCCCGATCGTGCCCTCTCCCCCCACCGATCTTGCCCTCTCCCCCCCCCGATCTTGCCCTCTCCCCCCCCCCGATCTTGCCCTCCCCCCCCCCCGATCTTGCCCTCTCCCCCCCCACCGATCTTGCCCTCTCCCCCCCACCGATCTTGCCCTCTCCCCCCCCGATCTTGCCCTCTCCCCCCCCCGATCTTGCCCTCTCCCCCCCCCGATCTTGCCCTCTCCCCCCCGATCTTGCCCTCTCCCCCCCGATCTTGCCCTCTCCCCCCCGATCTTGCCCTCTCCCCCCCCCGATCTTGCCCTCTTCCCCCCCACCGATCTTGCCCTCTCCCCCCCGATCTTGCCCACTCCCCCCCCCGATCTTGCCCTCTCCCCCCCTCGATCTTGCCCTCTCCCCTCCTCGATCTTGCCCTCTCCCCCCCCGATATTGCCCTCTCCCCCCCCGATCGTGCCCTCTCCCCCCCCCGATCGTGCCCTCTCCCCCCCCCGATCGTGCCCTCTCCCCCCCCCGATCGTGCCCTCTCTCCCTCCCGATCTTGCCCTCTCCCTCCCGATCTTGCCCTCTTCCCCCCCCCCCGATCTTGCCCTCTTCCCCCCCCCCCCGATCTTGCCCTCTCCCCCCCGGATCTTGCCCTCTCTCCCTCCCGATCGTGCCCTCTCCCCCCCTGATCTTGCCCTCTCTCCCTCCCGATCTTGCCCTCTCCCCCCCCCCCCCGATATTGCCCTCTCCCCCCCCCGATATTGCCCTCTCCCCCCCCCGATATTGCCCTCTCCCCCCCCCGATATTGCCCTCTCCCCCCCCCGATATTGCCCTCTCCCCCCCCCCGATCGTGCCCTCTCCCCCCCCCGATCTTGCCCTCTCCCCCCCGGATCTTGCCCTCTCTCCCTCCCGATCGTGCCCTCTCCCCCCCTGATCTTGCCCTCCCTCCCGATCTTGCCCTCTCCCCCCCCCCGATATTGCCCTCTCCCCCCCCCGATCGTGCCCTCTCCCCTCCCGATGGTGCCCTCTCCCCCCCGATCTTGCCCTCTCTCCCTCCCGATCTTGCCCTCTCCCCCCCGATCTTGCCCTCTTCCCCCCCCCCCGATCTTGCCCTCTTCCCCCCCCCGATCTTGCCCTCTTCCCCCCCCCGATCTTGCCCTCTCCCCCCCTCCGATCTTGCCCTCTCCCCCCCCCCCCCGATCTTGCCCTCTCCCCCCCCCCCCGATCTTGCCCTCTCCCCCCCCCCCGGATCTTGCCCTCTCTCCCTCCCGATCGTGCCCTCTCCCCCCCCCGATCTTGCCCTCTCAACCCCCGATCTTGCCCTCTCCCCCCACCGATCTTGCCCTCTCTCCCCCCCCCCCCCGATATTGCCCTCTCCCCCCCCCGATATTGCCCTCTCCCCCCACCGATATTGCCCTCTCTCCCCCCCCCCCGACATTGCCCTCTCCCTCCCCCGATATTGCCCTCTCCCCCCCCCCCCGATATTGCCCTCTCCCCCCCCCCGATCTTGCCCTCTCTCCCTCCCGATCTTGCCCTCTTCCCCCCCCCCGATCTTGCCCTCTTCCCCCCCCCCGATCTTGCCCTCTTCCCCCCCCCCCGATCTTGCCCTCTTCCCCCCCCCGATCTTGCCCTCTCCCCCCCCCCCCGATCTTGCCCTCTTCCCCCCCCCCCCCCGATCTTGCCCTCTCCCCCCCCCCCGATCTTGCCCTCTCCCCCCCGGATCTTGCCCTCTCTCCCTCCCGATCGTGCCCTCTCCCCCCCTGATCTTGCCCTCTCTCCCTCCCGATCGTGCCCTCTCCCCCCACCGATCTTGCCCTCTCCCCCCCCCGATCTTGCCCTCTCCCCCCCCCCCGATCTTGCCCTCTCCCCCCCCCGATCTTGCCCTCTCCCCCCCACCGATCTTGCCCTCTCCCCCCCCACCGATCTTGCCCTCTCCCCCCCCGATCTTGCCCTCTCCCCCCCCGATCTTGCCCTCTCCCCCCCGATCTTGCCCTCTCCCCCCCGATCTTGCCCTCTCCCCCCCGATCTTGCCCTCTCCCCCCCCCGATCTTGCCCTCTTCCCCCCCACCGATCTTGCCCTCTCCCCCCCGATCTTGCCCTCTCCCCCCCCCGATCTTGCCCTCTCCCCCCCTCGATCTTGCCCTCTCCCCTCCTCGATCTTGCCCTCTCCCCCCCCGATATTGCCCTCTCCCCCCCCGATCGTGCCCTCTCCCCCCCCGATCGTGCCCTCTCCCCCCCCCGATCGTGCCCTCTCTCCCTCCCGATCTTGCCCTCTCCCCCTCCCGATCTTGCCCTCTCCCTCCCGATCTTGCCCTCTTCCCCCCCCCCGATCTTGCCCTCTTCCCCCCCCCCCGATCTTGCCCTCTCCCCCCCGGATCTTGCCCTCTCTCCCTCCCGATCGTGCCCTCTCCCCCCCTGATCTTGCCCTCTCTCCCTCCCGATCTTGCCCTCTCCCCCCCCCCCCGATATTGCCCTCTCCCCCCCCCGATATTGCCCTCTCCCCCCCCCGATATTGCCCTCTCCCCCCCCCGATATTGCCCTCTCCCCCCCCCGATATTGCCCTCTCCCCCCCCCCGATATTGCCCTCTCCCCCCCCCGATCGTGCCCTCTCCCCCCCCCGATGGTGCCCTCTCCCCCCCCCGATGGTGCCCTCTCCCCCCCGATCTTGCCCTCTCTCCCTCCCGATCTTGCCCTCTCCCCCCCGATCTTGCCCTCTTCCCCCCCCCCCGATCTTGCCCTCTTCCCCCCCCCGATCTTGCCCTCTTCCCCCCCCCCCCGATCTTGCCCTCTCCCCCCCTCCGATCTTGCCCTCTCCCCCCCCCCGATCTTCCCCTCTCCCCCCCCCCCCCGATCTTGCCCTCTCCCCCCCCCCCCGATCTTGCCCTCTCCCCCCCGGATCTTGCCCTCTCTCCCTCCCGATCGTGCCCTCTCCCCCCCTGATCTTGCCCTCTCTCCCTCCCGATCGTGCCCTCTCCCCCCCCTGATCTTGCCCTCTCCCCCCCGGATCTTGCCCTCTCTCCCTCCCGATCGTGCCCTCTCCCCCCCTGATCTTGCCCTCTCTCCCTCCCGATCTTGCCCTCTCCCCCCCGGATCTTGCCCTCTCTCCCTCCCGATCTTGCCCTCTCCCCCCCCCGATCTTGCCCTCTCAACCCCCGATCTTGCCCTCTCCCCCCACCGATCTTGCCCTCTCCCCCCCCCCCGATATTGCCCTCTCCCCCCCCCGATATTGCCCTCTCCCCCCCCCCGATATTGCCCTCTCCCCCCCCCCGATATTGCCCTCTCCCCCCCCGATATTGCCCTCTCCCCCACCGATCGTGCCCTCTCCCCCCCTGATCTTGCCCTCTCTCCCTCCCGATCTTGCCCTCTTCCCCCCCCTGATCTTGCCCTCTCCCCCCCCCCCCCCGATCTTGCCCTCTCCCCCCCCCCGATCTTGCCCTCTCCCCCCCCCCCCCGATCTTGCCCTCTCCCCCACCCCCGATCTTACCCTCTCCCCCACCCC
The DNA here is from genome assembly GCF_035084215.1 of Heptranchias perlo. NCBI lineage: Eukaryota > Metazoa > Chordata > Chondrichthyes > Hexanchiformes > Hexanchidae > Heptranchias > Heptranchias perlo. The sequence goes on along the minus strand of NC_090338.1, from coordinate 71,547,503 downwards.
CGATCTTGCCCTCTCCCCCACCCCCGATCTTGCCCTCTCCCCCACCCCCGATCTTGCCCTCTCCCCCACCCCCGATCTTGCCCTCTTCCCCCCCCCCGGTCTTGCCCTCTTCCCCCCCGATCTTGCCCTCTTCCCCCCCTATCTTGCCCTCTTCCCCCCCCCCGATCTTGCCCTCTTCCCCCCCCGATCTTGCCCTCTTCCCCCCCCGATCTTGCTCTCTCCCCACCCCGATCTTGCCCTCTTCCCCCCCCCCGATCTTGCCCTTTTCCCCCCCCCGATCTTGCCCTCTCCCCCCCCGATCTTGCCCTCTTCCCCCCCGATCTTGCCCTCTTCCCCCCCTATCTTGCCCTCTTCCCCCCCGATCTTGCTCTCTCCCCACCCCGATCTTGCTCTCTCCCCACCCCGATCTTGCCCTCTTCCCCCCCCCCCGATCTTGCCCTCTCCCCCCCCCGATCTTGCCCTCTTCCCCCACCGTTCTTGCCCTCTCCCCCCCGATCTTGCCCTTCCCCCCCCCCGATCTTGCCCTCTTCCCCCCCCCCCCGGTCTTGCCCTCTTCCACCCCGATCTTGCCCTCTTCCCCCCCTATCTTGCCCTCTTCCCCCCCCGATCTTGCCCTCTTCCCCCCCCGATCTTGCTCTCTCCCCACCCCGATCTTGCCCTCTTCCCCCCCCCCGATCTTGCCCTCTCCCCCCCCGATCTTGCCCTCTCCCCCCCGATCTTGCCCTCTTCCCCCACCGATCTTGCCCTCTCCCCCCCGATCTTGCCCTTCCCCCCCCCCGATCTTGCCCTCTCCCCCCCCCCCGATCTTGCCCTCTCCCCCCCCCCGATCTTGCCCTCTTCCCCCCCCCCCGATCTTGCCCTCTTACCCCCCCGATCTTGCCCTCTTACCCCCCCCCCGGTCTTGCCCTCTTCCCCCCCCGATCTTGCCCTCTTCCCCCCCCCGATCTTGCCCTCTTCCCCCCCCCCCCGATCTTGCCCTCTTCCCCCCCCCCCGATCTTGCCCTCTTACCCCCCCGATCTTGCCCTCTTACCCCCCCCCCGGTCTTGCCCTCTTCCCCCCCCGATCTTGCCCTCTTCCCCCCCCCGATCTTGCCCTCTTCCCCCCCCCCCCGATCTTGCCCTCTTCCTCCCCCCGATCTTGCCCTCTTCCCCCCCCCCCGATCTTGCCCTCTTCCCCCCCCGATCTTGCCCTTTTCCCCCCCCCGATCTTGCCCTCTACCCCCCCGATCTTGCCCTCTTCCCCCCCGATCTTGCCCTCTTCCCCCCCTATCTTGCCCTCTTCCCCCCCCGATCTTGCTCTCTCCCCACCCCGATCTTGCCCTCTTCCCCCCCCCCGATCTTGCCCTCTCCCCCCCCCGATCTTGCCCTCTTCCCCCACCGATCTTGCCCTCTCCCCCCCGATCTTGCCCTCCCCCCCCCCCCGATCTTGCCCTCTCCCCCCCCCGATCTTGCCCTCTTCCCCCCCCCCGATCTTGCCCTCTTACCCCCCCGATCTTGCCCTCTTACCCCCCCGATCTTGCCCTCTTCCCCCCCCCGGTCTTGCCCTCTTCCCCCCCCCCGATCTTGCCCTCTTCCCCCCCCCGATCTTGCCCTCTTCCCCCCCCCGATCTTGCCCTCTTCCCCCCCCGATCTTGCCCTCTCCCCCCCCCCGATCTTGCCCTCTTCCCCCCCGATCTTGCCCTTTTCCCCCCCCCGATCTTGCCCTCTTCCCGCCCCCGATCTTGCCCTCTTCCCGCCCCCGATCTTGCCCTCTTCCCCCCCCCGATCTTGCCCTCTTCCCCCCCCCGATCTTGCCCTCTTCCCCCCCCGATCTTGCCCTCTCCCCCCCCCCGATCTTGCCCTCTTCCCCCCCGATCTTGCCCTTTTCCCCCCCCCGATCTTGCCCTCTTCCCGCCCCCGATCTTGCCCTCTTCCCGCCCCCGATCTTGCCCTCTTCCCCCCCCCGATCTTGCCCTCTTCCCCCCCCCGATCTTGCCCTCTTCCCCCCCCCCCGATCTTGCCCTCTTCCCCCCCCCGATCTTGCCCTCTTCCCCCCCCCGATCTTGCCCTCTTCCCCCCCCCGATCTTGCCCTCTCCCCCCCCCGATCTTGCCCTCTCCCCCCCCGATCGTGCCCTCTCCCCCCCCGATCGTGCCCTCTCCCCCCCCCCGATCGTGCCCTCTCCCCCCCCCGATCGTGCCCTCTCCCCCCCCCGATCGTGCCCTCTCCCCCCGATCGTGCCCTCTCCCCCCCGATCGTGCCCTCTCCCCCCCCCCCGATCGTGCCCTCTCCCCCCCGATCGTGCCCTCTCCGCCCCCGATCGTGCCCTCTCCCCCCCCCGATCGTGCCCTCTCCCCCCCGATCGTGCCCTCTCCCTCCCGATCTTGCCCTCTCCCCCCCAGATCTTGCCCTCTCTCCCTCCCGATCTTGCCCTCTCCCCCCCAATCTTGCCCTCTCCCCCCTGATCTTGCCCTCTCCCCCCCCTGATCTTGCCCTCTCCCCCCCCTGATCTTGCCCTCTTCCCCCCCCCCCCCGATTCCAATAACTTCCCCATAATTGAAAGTAAACTGACAGGTCTGTTGTAATCTGGTTTCTCCCTCCCTTCTGTCTTAAATAATGGAGTGACATTGGCAATTTTTCAATCCAATTCCTGAATCTAGAACTTTGGAAAATTATGACTAACACATCTGCAATTTTGTCACCTGTTTCTTTTAATACACTGGGTTGGAAACCATCAGGTTCTGGAGATTTGTCTTAAGTCCCATTATTTTCTCCATTGCCATTTTTTTCTTATATTAAAGCCACTAAGTTCTCCCATTGACTTATTTCTCGGTTCCCTTATACCGCTAGTATTTTGTCCTCTTTCTCCACTGTGAAAAAGGATACAAAGTACTCATTTAACAAGTCTGCCATTTCCTCATTGCCGATTATAGTCTCACCTGCATCTGTCTTTAATGGGCCCAAATTCCCCTTCACCACTCTCGTTCTCTTAATATAATTATAAAACCTTTTGCTATTAGCTTTGACATCCCTTGCAATTATTTTTCATATTCCCTTTTTGCACCTCTTATTACTCTCTTTGTATCCTTTGTTGCTTTTTACAGATCTCCTAGTGTGCTGAATTTTCGCTTTTTCTTGCATTTGTGTACGCCTTTGTTTTTAGCTTGATACTGTCTCTTACCTCATTTGTTGACCATGGTTATTTAACTACACAAGTCGCGCCTTTGCCCTTTAGAGGTATGTTCCAAATACTTCCCACTGATGTATGTAGGGTTACCGATTAACAGTTCAGCCCAGTTTACTGCAGTTAATTCATTTCTCATCCCTTTGAAGCTGGCCTTACTTAAATTTAAAACCTTAGTTTGTGATTCTTCCTTCTCCTTTTCAAACTTAATATCAAATTCAGTCATATTATGGTCACTATTTGCAAGATGTTGTCTTACTATCAGCTTCTAATAATTCTGGCTTGTTACTCATCCCTAATCCAGTATGACCTGTTCCCTTATCAGTTCTGAAACATATTGTTCTAGAAAACTGTCTCAAATACATTCTAGAAATTCATTGCCTTTACTACATGAGCCGTTCTGCTCCTCCCAGTCATGTGCAAATTAAAATCTTCCATTATAACCACTTTGTTTTGCTACATGCTTCCTTGATTTCCATATTTATGCATCCCCCTATTACATCATTACTATCAAGAGGTCTGTGGACAACTCCTACCAGAGTCTTGCCTCCTTTGCTGTTTCTTAGAACTAACCAGTGTTTTCACTGCCTGATCACTCTTACTGAAATCCTTTCTTTCTACTGCTGTAATTGTGTTTTTTTTTAATCAATATTGCTACTCCCTCTCAATCCTTTCTAAAGATCCTATAGCCTGGAACATATCGTGCCCAGCTTGTAGCCAGGTCTCTGTAATGGCTACTGGATCATAACTTTTAAGCTGAATTTATACTTGTTTTATTTCTTATACTACGTGCATTTGTGTACAGAACTCTTATTTGGGTAATTTTCCCCATCCTGCCCATATGCCCTTTTGGTCTTTTTCTCACACTTTTTGACTTACTGTGTTGATTTTCCCTTTCCACTCACCTAACTAGTTTAAATCTTTCCCAACTAAGCTATTTACTCTTTCCACAAGGACATGGATAACTTTTTCTTTATTCATCCTCAGGATGTGGGTGGTGCTGGCAAGGCCGGTATTTATTACCCATGCTTAAGTGACCTGACTGAGTGGCTTGCTAGGCTACTTTAGAGGGCAGTTAAGAGTCACCCACATTGGTGTGGGACTGGAGTCACATATAGGCTAGACTGGGTAAGGACGGCAGGTTTTCTTCCCCAAAGGCCATTAGTGATCCAGTTGGGTTTTTACGACAATCTGATAGCTTCATGGTCACTTTTACTGATTCCAGTGATTTATTTCCACATTCTTTAAACTGAATTCAAATTCTCAAACTGCTGTGGTGGGATTAGTCCAGTAACATAACCACGACACTACAGTACCCAGTAACTTGCTCTGAATCTGTTACCATTCCTGTGAATTCACTCCAAGGGGTTGACCTCAGAATTTCCATCTTCCCACCTCCGTGAACCTCCTTTCCCTCCCTCCCCTCTTTCCCCCCACCACTCTGCTCCAAGGTGCCACTGGGGAGATTGTGAGTTCGCTGTGTGTGGAAATGGGGATGCAGTCCTGCGTTGTAGCATTCCCTAATACAGCTCGCTGCTTCTGTACCATTGTACTATTCTTGACCCCAGCTGGAAATGTGTGTGTTGGGTGAGCACAGGGTCAGGCTCATCTAATGCTGCTCATGATCCGATAACCTCCCGTCACTCATTGTCATGAAGAATGGTCGCTTGGGTGAGGTACTGGAGACCCATACTGAGCGGGAGTCAGGGCCTTCAGCTGGGTGGGTGGTGAAGGGAAAAGAAAACGTCACCAGCAGTGATGTGCAGAACCCTTTTTGTAAATCTGCTCACAGAAACATGACCTGCAGAGGAATCAAAGCAGAGCACGGAGTCATTTTACAATGGGTGTTGGTATTTGACCCAGCACTGAGACACAGTGAAAAACTTTGAAGATTTCTAGGGACAAAAATAACTGCTTCCTCACCCCCTCCTTTTCTTTAACACCTCTGGAGTAAACAATAATTTCAAATGTTTTGAGTTAGTTTTACATCTGTCGAAAAGATTTGACCTCCGTGTTGTTCTCTGAAACTGGCTTAATTACCATTATAACTGTGGACTTACTCTCGATTGTTTATGTTGGAAGGTTTTTTCAGTATCTGAATATGTGCAGCATTATTGAAGGTATGAGATTGGCAGATAGCAAACTATCACCTTGGAATGAATCAACCTTAATGGGAAACCCTCATGCAGACATTCTTATAACTTTATGCAATGGAGCATTCCCTTCCGATGTGCTTACTTCAATTATTGCCGCTAGCTCGTGAACAAGAGTCTGCTTGACACGTTATCATCTCATCTCACCTGAACCCTGTGCCAATTTGGTTATGAGTAATAGACGGCCAACTGTTGAACAAAGTTTAAAAATGAAATTAGTAGAATTCCAATGATTGCCTATTGGGCAAAGGCACTACTAGGGGTAGCATTACAAACTACAAGATGCCAGCTTTGATTCCCAGTCAGTGGATGATCTCAGTTGGGGCACTACAATTGTCCTTGGTGCTCCTGGGATAAGGAAGGGGGAAAATCAAATCAGCCATGGTTCCTGCTCCTGATCACTATCCAATGTGTGGATGTCAAAGTATAAAAAAAGTCAGTTTCCAGTTCTAACACAGGATCTATACCTGAAATATTAACCTGCCTTTTCTCTTTTCAGATGTTGCTAGGCCTGCAGTGTATTTCCAGAATATTCTGTTCTTTATTTCATTTTTTCTTCATATTTATTTTAAATGTTCGCCTCCTCCTCTTACTAGCAGCACAGGAGGCAACCCGTTCCTTCCACTTATTTACGTGCAGCAGATCGTATCCTGGGTTGTTTCCGGAATGAAGACCTGTTTTACATGGTCAGGCCGTTAGTCTGACGCATAATCCCTTACCAGATGGCAGTGGGGCTCAAACCCATAACCTTCCGACTCTGAGGTGGGAATGCTACTACTGAGCCGAGGCTCACTCCTGTTTTAAATTTACCTTTCACTAATTGGAATTTATTTCCTCTAGTTCTTCTTTATTGGTTTATTTTGAAATGATAGTCTGGGTTTTCCTTATTTATCCCATTTAATATTTTATAACCCGAAGAGATGATCCCCTTTAGCACTCTTCCAGCTATGTATCCCAGCATTCTGTCCAGACATAGACAGTGACATGTTATATTCCTTTCTAAGTCACGCAGTGATAATTCTCTTCCATTCGTTGTATATTTATCTCCCACATTTTTTTCAAACTGTATGCAATAGTTCACATTCATAGTATTAAATCTCTTTGCTGTTCATCTACTGAACGATCTAAACACTTCAAATCTTTTGCTGCGCTCCGGGTTTCAGAACAGGATCGGGCTTGGTTTTGATAACATTTGTGGAATCATCCCCCAGCAGGAGCCAGTGTCTTCAGGAGAGATGGGGATGGAGTGCGAGGTTGTGACAAATGTGGGTAAATCAGATTGGAACTGTTAGGAAGATTCTTATCATCAGTAGTATTGTCACAACTTAATAATTTAAAACAATTATGATAGAGCTCAATTGCATTGAGTATGTGGTACTGAGCCATATGGGCAGGAATTAGCTGTTCTTATTTCGGGTAACTACAATTGGACTGAAGTCTCTGTGCGAAGGAAAGGGACAACTCAACCATGGTTATCCAGTGACCCATGCTAGAAATCAAGTATGTGTACATATGATTGTTAAGAAAGAACAAGATCATGTCAATCTGTGATGCCAGTCAAATAGCCTGCTGATACTGCCCATGCTGACACATGAAGAATGGCAACTTGGGCAAGGTACCAGGGTGCTACTAGAACCAGTAGGACTTTACCCCAACAAGAGTCAGCTCCTTCAGAAGAGGATCCCAGCATGAGTCAGCTCCTTCAGGAGAGGATGCCAGCATGAGTCAGCTCCTTCAGGAGAGGATGCCAGCATGAGTCAGCTCCTTCAGGAGAGGATCCCAGCATGAGTCAGCTTCTTCAGGAGAGGATGCCAGCATGATTCAGCTCCTTCAGGAGAGGATGCCAGCATGAATCAGCTCCTTCAGGAGAGGATGCCAACATGAATCAGCTCCTTCAGGAGAGGATCCCAGCATGATTCAGCTCCTTCAGGAGAGGATGCCAGCATGATTCAGCTCCTTCAGGAGAGGATGCCAGCATGATTCAGCTCCTTCAGGAGAGGATGCCAGCATGAATCAGCTCCTTCAGGAGAGGATGCCAGCATGATTCAGCTCCTTCAGGAGAGGATGCCAGCATGAATCAGCTCCTTCAGGAGAGGATGCCAGCATGAATCAGCTCCTTCAGGAGAGGATGCCAGCATGAATCAGCTCCTTCAGGAGAGGATGCCAGCATGATTCAGCTCCTTCAGGAGAGGATGCCAGCATGATTCAGCTCCTTCAGGAGAGGATGCCAGCATGATTCAGCTCCTTCAGAAGAGGATCCCAGCAGGAACCAGCTCCTTCAGGAGAGGATGCCAGCATGAATCAGCTCCTTCAGGAGAGGATGCCAACATGAATCAGCTCCTTCAGGAGAGGATGCCAGCATGATTCAGCTCCTTCAGGAGAGGATCCCAGCATGAATCAGCTCCTTCAGGAGAGGATGCCAGCATGATTCAGCTCCTTCAGGAGAGGATCCCAGCATGAATCAGCTCCTTCAGGAGAGGATCCCAGCATGAATCAGCTCCTTCAGGAGAGGATCCCAGCAGGAACCAGCTCCTTCAGGAGAGGATGCCAGCATGAATCAGCTCTTTCAGGACAGGATCCCAGCATGATTCAGCTCCTTCAGTAGAGGATCCCAGCATTTTGTTTTATTATCTTTGAGAAGTGGGCGTCGCCGGCATGGCCAGCATTTTATTGCCCATCCTTAGTTGCCTTTGAGAAGGTGGTGGTGAGCCGCTGCCTTGAACAGCTGCAGTCCCTGTGGTGAAGGTTCTCCCATAGTGCTGTTAAGTAGGGAATTCTAGGATGTTGACCCAGTGACGATGAAGGAACGGTGATAGATGTCCATGTCAGGATGGTGTGTGACTTGGAGGGGAACGTGCAGGTGGTATGTTCCCATGTGCCTGTTGCTCTTGTCCTTCTAGAGGTCGCAGGTTTGGGAGGTGCTGTGAAGAAGCCATGGCGAGTTGCTGCAGTGCATCCTGTAGATGGTACACACTGTGCCAGTGGTGAAGGGAGTGAATGTTTAAGATGGTGGATAGGGTGCCAATCATGCGACTGTTTTGTCCTGGATGGTGTCGAGCTTCTTGAGTGTTGTTGGAGCTGCACTCATCCAGGGAAGTGGAGAGTATTCCATCACACTCCTGACTTGTGCCTTTTAGATGGTGGAGAGACTTTGGGGAGTCAGGAGGTGAGCCACTCGGTGAGCTACATAATACCCAACCTCTGACCTGCTCTAGTAGCCACTAGTTTATGTGGCAGATCCTGTTGAGTTTCTGATCATAGGCGATCTCCAGGATGTTGATGGTGGGGTAAAGCTATTGAATGTCAAGAGAAGGTGGTTAGACTCTCTCTTGTTGGAGATGGTCATTTCCTAGCACATGTGTGGTGAGAATGTTGCTTGCCAATTAACATCACAAGCTTAGGTGTTATCCAGGTCTTGCTGCATGCGGGCATGGACTGCTTCATTATCTGAGGAATTGCGAATGGAGCTATCATCAGTGAACAGCACCACTTCTGACCTTATGATTGAGATAAGGACATTGATGAAGCAGTAGAAGATAGTTGGGCCTGGGATGCATGAGCGGGCACCTTCAGGAGAGGGCCCAGTTTGTCAGCTCCTTTGGGAGAGGATCCCAGCGAGAGTCAGCTCCAGAAGAGGATCCCAGCATGAGTCAGCTTCAGAAGAGAATCCCAGTATGAGTCAGCACCTTCAGGAGAGGGCCCAGTATAAGTCAGCACCTTCAGGGGAGAGCCCAGTATGTCAGCACCTTGAAGGAGAGCCCAGTATGAGTCAGCACCTTGAAGGAGAGCCCAGTATGAGACAGCACCTTCAGGAGAGAGCCCAGTATCAGTCAGCTCCTTCAGGAGAGAGCCCAGTATCAGTCAGCACCTTCAGGAGAGAGCCCAGTATGAGTGAGCAACTTCAGGAGAGCCCAGTATAGATCAGCACCTTCAGGAGAGCCCAGTATGAGTCAGCACCTTCAGGAGAGAGCCCAATATGAGTCAGCACCTTCAGGGGAGAGCCCAGTATAAGACAGCACCTTGAAGAAGGGTCCAGCATGAGTCAGCACCTTCAGGAGAGAGCCGAGTATGAGACAGCTCCTTCTGGAGAGCCCAGTATGAGACAGCTCCTTCTGGAGAGCCCAGTATGAGACAGCTCCTTCTGGAGAGCCCAGTATGAGACAGCTCCTTCTGGAGAGCCCAGTATGAGACAGCTCCTTCTGGAGAGCCCAGTATGAGACAGCTCCTTCTGGAGAGCCCAGTATGAGACAGCTCCTTCTGGAGAGCCCAGTATGAGACAGCTCCTTCTGGAGAGCCCAGTATGAGACAGCTCCTTCTGGAGAGCCCAGTATGAGACAGCTCCTTCTGGAGAGCCCAGTATGAGACAGCTCCTTCTGGAGAGCCCAGTATGAGACAGCTCCTTCTGGAGAGCCCAGTATGAGACAGCTCCTTCTGGAGAGCCCAGTATGAGACAGCTCCTTCTGGAGAGCCCAGTATGAGACAGCTCCTTCTGGAGAGCCCAGTATGAGACAGCTCCTTCTGGAGAGCCCAGTATGAGACAGCTCCTTCTGGAGAGCCCAGTATGAGACAGCTCCTTCTGGAGAGCCCAGTATGAGACAGCTCCTTCTGGAGAGCCCAGTATGAGACAGCTCCTTCTGGAGAGCCCAATATAAGTCAGCACCTTGAAGGAGAGTCCAGCATGAGTCAGCACCTTCAGGGGAGAGCCCAGTATAAGACAGCACCTTCAGGAGAGCCCAGTATAAGACAGCACCTTCAGGAGAGCCCAGTATGTGACACACCAATTTCAGGAGAGCCCAGTATGAGACAGCACCTTCAGGAGAACCCAGTATGTGACACACCAATTTCAGGAGAGCCCAGTATGAGACAGCACCTTCAGGAGATATTGAGTAGAATGGGCCTATATTCCCTCGAGTTTAGAAGAGTGATAGGTGATCTCATTGAAATGTATAAAATTCTTAGGGGCTTCATAGGGTAGATGCTGAGAGGCTGTATCTGCTGGCTGGAGAGTCCAGAACTAAGGGTCATAGTCTCAAGATTAGGGGCCGGCCATTTACGACCCAAATGAGGAAAAGTTTCTTCACTCGGAGGGTTGTAAATTTTTGGAATTCTCTAGCCCAGAGAGCTGTGGATGCTCTGTCGTTGATTTTTGGACACTAAGGGAATCAAGGGATATGGTTATGGGGTGGAAAAGTGGAGTTGAGATCGAAGATCAGCCATGATCTTATTGAATGACACAGCAGGCTCGAGGGCCCATATAGCCAACTCCTGCTCCTATTTCTCATATTCTTATGAGAGTGTCCAGTATGAGTCAACACCTTCAGGAGAGGGACCAGTATGAGTCAGGACATTCAGGAGAGCGCAGTATGAGTCAGCACCTACCGGAGAGGGCCCAGTGTGAGTCAGCACTTTCAGGAGAGGGCCCAGTATGAGTCAGCACCTTCAGGAGAGCCCAGTATGAGTCAGCACCTTCGGGGAGAGCCCAGTATGAGTCAGCACCCTCAGGAGAGAGCCCAGTATGAGTCAGCACCCTCAGGAGAGAGCCCAGTATGTGTCAGCACCTTCAGGAGATAGCCCAGTATGAGTCAGCACTTTCAGGAGAGCTCAGTATGAGTCAGCACCTTTGGGGAGAGCCCAGTATGAGTCAGCACTTTCAGGAGAGGGCCCAGTACGAGTCAGCACTTTCAGGGGAGAGCCCAGTATGAGTCAGCACCTTCAGGAGAGAGCCCAGTATGTGTCAGCACTTTCAGGAGAGGGCCCAGTACGAGTCAGCACCTTCAGGGGAGAGCCCAGTATAAGTCAACACCTTGAAGGAGAGTCCCATATGAGTCAGCAATTTCAGGAGAGAGCCTAGTATGAGTCAGCACCTTCAGGACGGAGCCAAGTATGAGTGAACACCTTCGGGGAGAGCCCAGTATGAGTGAGCACCTTCAGGAGAGAAGGTGGGAAACTGTAATCGATAAGTCAATTTTTTTTTTTAAAAGATACTTGATATAAAAAGATATAAGGCACTCTACTTCTTAAATAGAACTAAGAAAGAATGAAAGACTTGCATTTATATAGCGTCTTTCATATCCTCGGAGTTTCCAAAGCGATTTACAGCCAATGAAGTACTTTTGAAATGTAATCACTGTTGGAAGGTAGGAAACAGAGCAACCAATTTGCGCACAGTAAACTCCCACAAACTGCAATGAGCTAAGTGACCACATTATCCGTATTAGGTGTTGGTTGAGGGATAAATATTGGCCAGGACACTTGGTGAACTCCCCTGCTCTTCTTCAAAATAGTGCCATGTGATCTTTTACATCCATCTGAGAGGAAAGATGGGGTCTCAGTTTAACATCTCATCTGAAAAATGGCACTCCGACAGTGCAGCACTTCCTCAGTACTGCACTGAGTGTCTGCCTATGTGCTCAAATCTTTAGAGTGGAACCTGAGCCTACAATTACCACTGAGCCACTACTGACAACTACTCAAAATATGAGCAGAAACAAACAAACACAAAAATATATTATTTTTAGCTATAGCTTTTTTTTTAAACTTTGATTTTTAAAGCAGTACTAATGACAAGTCTTCCAGACCAGCAAACCAGTTGATCTGATCTGACCAGACTGCAGATTGTCCAACACATTCCCTTCTGTCTAGTCATGGCCCACATCCCCTGTGTTGCACTTTCCTACAAACATGATCAATACCTAAAAGTTTCTGCAGCTTTATTAGAGTTGCTGACAATTGTTCTGACCTTCCATTTTCATGTAGCTACACAAACCTTTTAAACCCTGAAATCACAGCAGTCTCTCTCTCTTTCTGCTCTCTATTCTAATCTTGGTTTATACCTGCACCAGGAAGGAGCTGCATTACTTCTGAGAAAAAATTACTTTGTCTTTTTTATTGGATTGCGTTTATGTTCAACTGCTTTGTTTATTGGTTACCCACAAAGGAGTAATGGTGTGCAAAACAATATAGGTGATTATATTAACTTGTGATTACATACGGACATACGAAAATGACAGGCAGGAATAGACCACCTGACTCAGATTAATCGGGAATGATAGATGTTAACGAGCTCAGTCCTAGGCGGCTAGTTTCAAGGTATTGTGTGCCCATCCTGTTAAACTCCATCAGGATAAGAGTTACTCCATCACATGGAAGTGAGAGTCGCAGTCATGACCGCAGCTCAGTGCTTTCCAGCAGATTCCCCCCCTCCCCCACCCCAAGTACAAAGTTTTCTTCCATTAATTGTAAACAATTTTACAACACCAAGTTATAGTCCAACAAATTTATTTTAAATTCCACAAGCTTTCGGAGGCTACCTCCTTCGTCACCTGACAAAGGAGGAAGCCTCCGAAAGCTTCTTCCATTAAGACATTGTGTACAGTGTGTAAGATTGGTGACAGCTCAATGCGAGAATGATGCTGATGAGATAGATGTATTCAAATCCACTTGGTTGCAATATGCATGTCCCTGTATTTTTGTATCCAACATGATTTCAGGATGACTCAATTTTGGTTGGTTGACTGGACGGATGATGATAACTTAACCCTTTGAACATCGCAAACTCCTTGCAGCTTTCAGCAATTCCTGGAGATGCTTTCGATCTTCAGTGATCTTTTTGGGATTGAAAACAGTGCCACGTAAAATTATTCCAAGGGAATTTTCATTCAGACCACTAATAACCAGCTTTTCTTAATTCAGTTCCTCGTGGGCACAGACCAGCAGCACAAAACTAATTGGTATGGAATTGTGAGTCTCGCTTATAGAGTCACAGAATGCAGGTGTAGGAACGATGTAATTCTGGTGCAGTACAGAGTGGTCTCCTGGGTTTTGGAAATGAAGCACATGGAGGGAGTTGCAGTCCATATAGAGCCCCACTGTATCTGATCTAGCAGTGCTGGGTGCTGGCATGTGCCTGAGATGCAAAATGTTCTATTATTCAGCACTAGCACCCACACCTTGCCCAAAATTCACAGAAAATGTGTTCTGATCATCATTTGGTTATTACAGATGCGATGGGCTTTCTGTGGTGTTACAAACAGTTCTTTCCTGCCATGCTGTTATCCATTGCTTATTATTAAATATCCATTTTGAATTGAGGTCACTAGTGTCAGAGCACAGGTTAGAGAGGTAGATTTGAACTTATCTTTTACAGTGGGTGGAAAGATAAAAGATCTGGGTTAATAGAAAGACAAACTGTGAATACTGGAAGTCTGAAAGGAAATCTGAAAATGCAGAACGTCAGCATCTGCAAAGAAGGCAGATTAATGTTTCCAATGGAGCTCAGTTCTAAAAGAGACTTATCATGTGCAATGATATTCAGACATTTCTCTTTCTAGAGGCTCTGAGACCAGCTCTGTACTTCAAGCATCCTCTGTCGTGATTTAAGATAAAAGGTCTCTGAAACAAATCCAGATGATGCACTATCCGAGTGTGGGTGAAAGATCGACTTTCAACCTGACCGCAAAACTGTTAGTTGTATCTCTGGGAGAAAATTAAGAAATCAACGAAAATTGTTCACAGGAGGGAGATCGCGTTTCAGGAAGGTTAGCTTGTAGACACAACACTGCTTATCAGTAATCTGCAGAACAATTTGCACATCTATTGTCCAAACTATGCATTAGCGGTCCGGTCTGCTGGAGAAGCTCTCTGGGTTTGCTGCCTGGCGCCACCTCTGTACTCGCCCTGATGCTGAAATGTATTTGAGGTTTATTGTGTCCGGTATCCACTTAACTTTCATATTTTGGCATTTCTTTCTGTTTAACATCAATTTTCTCCCCTCCTCTCCTGGAGGGTGAAATTCAACATCGGCGGGGAGGGGGGCGCAAATCAGGCTGATGTCAACAGGAAGGAAAATTGGGCAGGGTGTGTAACGGCGGCTGAACCGCTAACCTCCCCTATTTTGCCCCCCCCCCCCCCCCCCCCCCGCCGAAGTTGAATTTTACCCCCACTAACTCTGAGGTACGATTCCACAGGCACTGGCATCCATTCTTCATGTGTGAGGTGAGACAGGCTGTGTGGCCATTTGTTTGGTACTTTAACGGACTCATTAACCCATTTAAAATAAAGGAAGTAACACGAATGTTAAGTCAGCGGACAAAGCAATGACTGAGAAAGAACAAATTTGCATTTAAATAGCACCTTTATCAAGTCTCGGGGAGTCTCAAAGCGCTTCAGGCACTGAATTACTTGAAGTGAATTACTGTTGTTTGACAGTTGGTAACTGTCGTTTTTCACACAGCAAGGTCCCACAAACAGCAATAAGGTGAATCTTGGTGGTTGAGGGAGGAATGTTGGCTGGGAGGACCACCTGCTCTTCGAATAGTGCAGTGGAATCTAGAACATCCTCTAATATCTCAATTGGTAATTTCTAGACAGTAACATGAGAAGGAGACACAAACAGAAACAAGAGGATTGAAGTATTTGCTAAAGCTTTGGTGCTTTTCAGTACTTTGATTTATGGGTTAATATCCAGTGTAGGCCCTTAAGATCACATTAGAAGGGGAAAAAATTAAACTCTACATGTTGCATCAATCAAAACTTGTTTTAAAGTCGTGGTTTTAATTTTGTTTCCCTGTTACTGAAGCATGTAGTGAATTTATTCCATTTCTCTTAAACCCACTAAAATTACCATCTGGTTCTGGGAGTGGCCATTTAGTTTATGTCAGTAAAGTATCACAAAGGCGTCTTGGAAAACACTAAACTGTCATAACAGTGCTACCACTTCAATTGTTTGCACAGTCGTAACTATACAAAAGTAAAGGTCAGATTGGTAATTTGGGAGACCTTTGAGGTTAGCTAAACCAGATTTGAGCATTGACCAGAGCAACAGCATTCTTCCCCCGATTGCAGATATGCTAATTGTATGACTTAATCGCTCTTTTGTGTTTTGAATTCAGCTGCCGTGATGTAATCTCAGATGATTGCAGTCACTCTTTTCCTGTGTGCTTGTCATTTCAATAGGCCCCAGATTAGTGGTGCATGGAAGAGTGAATCTCAGGAGGGAACTTGTTTTTTAACTATTGCTCAATGAATGAAAACATCAGATAATGATCTATTCAAACAACAGAGATGGTATTGATTTGCAGCTAGGTGTGGTTTCAACCACCTTCAGTAGAATCAAAAAATACATATAGACCTGTAAAATAGCAGCTCTTTTTCAGACCCTTCTAATCCCCGCCAACTCGTAGCGTCTGAGGACTCCAGTTTGAAAACAAGTCACTGAAAGCAAACATGCAGGTGCAGCAAGCAGTTAGGAAGGCAAATGGTATGTTGGCCTTCATTGCAAGAGGATTTGAGTACAGGAGCAAGGATGTCTTACTGCAGTTATACTGAGACCACACCTGGAGTATTGTGTGCAGTTTTGGTCTCCTTACCTAAGAAAGGATATACTTGCCATAGAGGGAGTACAGCGAAGGTTCACCAGACTGATTCCTGGGATGGCAGGACTGTCATATGAGGAGAGATTGGGTCGACTCGGCCTGTATTCACTCGGGTTTAGAAGAATAAGAAGGGATCTCATTGAAACATATAAAATTCTGACAGGGCTAGACAGACCGGATGCAAGGAGGATGTTTCCCCTGGTTGGGGGGGGGGGTCCAGAAGGAGGGGTCACAGCCTCAGGATATGGGGTAGGACATTTAGAACTGAGATGAGAAGAAATTTCTTCACTCAGAGGGTGAATTCTCTACCACAGAAGGCTGTGGAGGCCAAGTCACTGAATATATTTAAGAAGGAGCTAGATAAATTTCTAGACACAAAAGGCATCAAGGGGTATGGGGAGAGCGCGGGAATATGGAATTGAGATCGAGGATCAGCCATGATCATATTGAATGGCGGAGCAGGCTCGAAGAGCCGAATGGCCTATTCCTGCTCCTACTTTCTATGTTTCTATGTTCTTACCCCTATCTCTTTAACCTTCTCCAACCCTACAACCCATCGAGAACTCTGCATTCATCCAACTCTGGCCTATTGTGCATCCCCTACTCCTTTCGCCCCACCATTGGCGGACATGCCTTCCGCCGTTTAAGGCCTAAGCTCCGGAATTTCCACCCTAAACTTCTCCTTCTCTCCACTTCTCTCTCTTCCTTTAAGACCCTCCTTAAAACTTAACTCTTTGACCAAGCTTTTAGTCACCCCTCCTAGTATCTCCTTCTTTTGGGTCGGTGTCAATTTTTGACTTATTACGCTCCTGTGAAGCGCCTTGGAACTTTTTCCTACGTTGAAGGCACTGTGTAAATGCACATTTTTGTTGTTATAACAACACCATCTTCAGGCAAGGTAGTTGGTTTAAAATGTGTGTTATTAGGTTAAGTATAACGTGCAGATTCTAGTGAACTCTGCATCTTTTTATACGTTGGTTTGTAAAGTTTGCCCAACTCCTGAATTGCCTGCTGCTCACCATATTTCCAGAAGTCACTGGTTGGATAAACAAAATCCCAGGATTGTTTTTTCTAAAATGCATATGGGTGAGTTGTTAACTCACTCGTTTTTGTTGCAGGCGCGTCATCCCATCATCCATGTGGGGGAGACGCCTCAACAGCTTGATGTCATCATTAGTTTGATGTGGAGTTTGATGTCATCATTAGTTTGAACAGGAATGGATGTAGCATGTCTTAAGCTGCTTTGATATTGGTGTCATTGGAGTGTTTGTGCCGCCAGTACCCGAAATTAACGGTATAAAAGCAGGTCTTCCTAGACGGAGATTTTGGTGAGTCTGGTATGTTTACGTAGGGATTGCCACCAGATATCCGGGACCTGTGTTTCAGCAGCCAGCTGCACAAGTGCCCCACTGACACCACTATAAAAGCAGCTATAGGAAACAGCGACGCTAAGGATGATACAGGAAGAGATCTAAGGGTGTTAGTGGACTCAACACTCAACCTGTTCAATCACTGTGCAGCAGCAATCAATAAAGCAAATGGAAAAGAGAACTATATAACCAAAGCAGTGAAGAAAGATGAAAGAACTTGCGTTTATAGAGTGACTTTCACAACCTTGGAATATCCCAAAGCGCTTCGCGGCCAGTGAATTGTTTTAAAGTGCAGTCACTGTTGATTTGTGCAGAGCCAAGTTCCACAAACAGCAATGACATAAATGATTGGTTAATCTGTTTTTAGTGGTGTTGGTTGAGGGATCAATGTTTGCCAGGCTGGGAGAACTTCCCCTGCTGGTCTTCAAATAGCGTCATGGGGTCTTTTATGTCGACTTGTCATCTGAAAGACGGCATCTCGAACAGTGCAGCACTCCCTCAGCACTACACTGAAGTTCCAGCCTGGATTATGTGAACAAGTCCTGGAGTGGAATTGAACCCATGACCTTCTGACTCAGAGATGAGATTCCTACCACTAAGTGAAGCTGACACTAGACTACAAATTGGAGGAAATTCTACTCAATCTGTATAATGCTTTGATAATATCTTGAGTTCTGGTCACCGACACAATTTGAGACATTGATACTCTGAAGATGGTTCAGAGAAGAGCCACGAGGTTGATCCCTAACATCAGAGCAATGAGTTATGAGGAAAGACTGGAAAAATTTGAGCTTTTCAGCCTTGAAAAGAGGCAACTAAGAGGTGATCGTACAAAGGTATAAACAATAATGAACAGTGTAGAAAAGATAGATCCAGAACAACTTCACATTAAACTGTGACAGTCAGCAAATGGGCTCAGGGTAACCGAGTAAAAGGCAAATTTGGGATTAATATCAGGAAGTTCTTAAAACATGAAATGGACTTCCGGGTAGAGCAGTGGAGGCAAAATCCCTGGATTCAGTTAAGAATCAGTTTGGATTCCATGAAGAGAGCACTGTACGGTCATTTTGAATCGGGCTGGTAAAATAGGCTGAATGGCCTTTCTCATTGGTATCTGGGTGATCTTATGAACACAGGAGAGGAAAAGGCTGTCTAGCTCAACCAACCCATTTCTTAGATTAGTTTACAAAAAGGGGGTTTGGTGGTGTATTGGGTCAGATACTGTTCTTTCACCTCTGGAACCTGGGGTTCATATCCAGCCCAGACGAATGAGATGAATAGCTGATGCCCTTTATTCCTCTGACACATTCTCTCTCTCTATTTCTCTCTCTCTCTCCTCCCTCCCCCACTCACACTGCGTGTCTCTGTTTGTCTCACTCATACATACTCTTTCTGTCTCCCTTTCTCTGACAGCTCTCTCAGCCTTTTTCTCTCTAAAGTAAAAATAAGCACTTGAGAATAGTTTTCTGGTCAAAACTTATTTCAAAGAAAGTTCTAAAGTTAGAAACATAGGAAGGAGTATAGGAACAGGAGTAGCCCATTCAGCCCCTCAAGCCTGTTCCGCCACTCAGTTAGATCATGGCTGATCTGTATCTTAACTTCATCTACCTGCCTTGGCTCTGTAACCCTTAATACCTTTGCCGAACAAAATTCTATCAATCTCAGTTTTTAAGTTTTCAATTGACCCCCAGCCTCAACAGCTTTTTGGGGAGGGAGTTCCAGATTTTCATTACCCTTTGTGTGAAGAAATGTTTCCTGACATCGCCCCTGAATGGCCGAGCTCTAATTTTAAGATTATGCTCCCTTGTTCTGGACTCCCCCACCAGAGGAAATAGTTTCTTTCTATCTACCCTATTGAATCCTTTAATCATCTTAAACACCTCAATTAGATCACCCCTTAATCTTCTATACTCAAGGGAATATAAGCCTGGTCTATACAATCTGTCCTCATAAATTAACCCTTTTAGTCCCGGTATCATTCTGGTGAATCGGCGCTGCACCCCCTCCAAGGCTAATATATTCTTCCTGAGGTGAAGTGCACAGAACTGAACGCAGTACTCTAAATGGGGTCTACCCAGAGCTTTATACAACTGTAACATTATTCCAGCCCCCTTGAGATAAAGGCCAACATTCCATTAGCCCTTTAAATTATTTTTTGTACCTGTCCACTAGTTTTTCATGATTTCTCTACATGGACTCCTGCTCCTCCACAGTGCCTAGCTTCTCACCATTCAGAAAATACCCTGATCTATCTTCTTTAGATCCAAAGTGGAAGGCCTCGCACTTCCCCACATTAAACTCCATCTGCCACAGTTTTGCCCACTTGCTTTATCAATGTTCCTTTGCAACTTTCTGCTCCCATCTACACTATTTACTGTGCCACCTAACTTAATGTCATCAGCAAACTTGGATATATGGCTCTCCATTTCTTCATCTATGCATTTATAAATATAGTGAAAAGCTGAGGCTCCAGAGACACCACGAGTCACATCCTACCAATTGGAGTACCTACCCATTATCCCTACTCTCTGTCTCCTACCACCTAACCAATTCCCTACCCATGTCAATAGGTTTCCTCCAATTCCATGTGCTCTCATTTTTGTTAACAATCACTTGTGTGGAACCTCATGGGATGCCTTCTGGAAGTCCATTTAAATAACATCCATGGACAGTGGCTTATCTACCACGTTAGTTACCTCCTCAAAAAATTCAACAAGTTTGTTAGACGTGACTTACCCTTTACAGATCGATGCTGGCTCTCTCTGATCAGTTCATATTTGTCCAAGCACTCAATCACTCTGTCCCTAATAACAGATTCTAGTAACTTCCCCACAACAGACATTAGACTAATAAGCCTATAATTTCCTAGTTTATCTCTCTTACCCTTCTAAAATAATGGAGTGACATTGGCAATTTTCCAATCGAAGGGGACAATTCCTGAATCAAGAGTGTTTTGGAAGATTATGACTAAAGCATCTACAATTTCCTCACTTACTTCATTTAATATCCTGGGGTGGAAACTATCGGTTCCTAGAGATTTGTCTATCTTTAGTCTCATTATTTTCTCCATTACCATTTTTGTAACTTATATTAAATCTAGTAGATTCCTCCCCTTGATTTATTTTTAGTTTTCCTCATATCTCTGGTATTTTATCCTCTTCCTCTGCTGCAAAGACTGATACAAAGTAAGTATTTAGCAAGTTTGCCATTTCCTGATTTTAAATTACAATATCACCTGTGTTTGTCTTTAAGGGACCCACATTACTCTTAGTCACCCTCTTTCTCTAACTATATTTGTAAAAACCTTTAGTGTTGTCCATGATATCCTTCACAAGTTTTTTCTCGTATTCCCTTTCTGCAGTTCTAACTAATTTCTTTGTATCCCTTTGCTGTCTTTATATCTCTCCCAGTCCATGGGATCTCCACTGTTCTTTGCATTTGTATAAGCCCTTTCCTTTATTTTTGTACTAGTACATGCTAACACTTGTTTTGAAGTCATTTAGAAAAAAGAAACAAGCTCATAATTTCTGTTTTAAATGTAGCAAATTGGCTACAAAACAGAAAACAGAGAGTTAGGGATTAGGGGTAGCTACTCAGACTGGCAAAAGATGTGAAATGGTGTTCCATAGAGATCGGTGCTGGGACCACTGTTGTTCACAATTTGCATTAACAATTTGGATTCAGGAATCGGAAGTATAATTTCAAAATTTAGGGAAGACACCAAATTGGGGGTGTAGATAATACAAAGGAAGAATGCATTAAAATGCAAGAGGACAGTAATAAACTTGCAGAATGGGCGTGTAATTGGCAAATTAATTTTAATGTAGTTAAGTGTGAGGTGGTGCATTTTGCTAGGAAGAATAAGGAGGCCATATACTGCTCAGATGATCAGAGTCTAAACAGATAGAGGAGCAAAGGGATCTAGGGGTACAGATACACAAATCACTAAAAGTAGCGATGCACGTTAATAACAACAACAACTTGAATTTATATAGTGCCTTTAACGTCGTAAAATGTCCCAAGGCCCTTCACAGGAACGTTATCAAACAAAATTTGACACCAAATCACGTAAGGAGGTATTAGAGGTAGGTTTTAAGGAGCATCTTAAAGGAGGAGAGAGAGGCAGAGAAGTTTTGGGAGGGAATTTCAGAGCTTAGGGCCTAGGCAGCTGAAGGCACGGCCGCTAATTGTGGAGCGATTAAAATCAGGGATGCGCAAGAGGCAAGAATTGGAGGAGCGCAGAGATCTTGGAGGGTTGTAGAGCTGGAGAAGGTTACAGAGACAGAGAGGGGCGAGGCCATGGAGGGATTTGAAAACAAGGATGAGAATTTTAAAATCGAGGCGTTCATGGACCAGGAGCAAATATAGGTCAGCGAGCACAGGGGTGATGGGAGAACAGGATTTGGTGCAAGTTAGGACAAGGGCAGCAGAATTTTGGATGAGCTCAAGTTTATGGAGGGTGGAAGATGGGAGACCGGCCAACAGAGCATTGGAATAGTTGAGTCTAGAGGTAACAAGGCCATGGATGAGGGTTTCAGCAGCAAATGAGCTGAGGCAGGGGCAGAGACGGGCGATGTAATGGAGGTGGAAATAGGCAATCTTGGTGATGGAGTGAATATGTGGTCAGAAGCTCATCTCAGGGTCAAATAGAACGGCAATGTTGCGAATGGTCTGGTTCAGCCTCAGACAGTGGCCAGGGAAAGGGATGGAATCAGTGGCTAGGGAACGGAGTTTGCGGCGGGGACCGAAGACAATGGCTTCAGTCTTCCCAATATTTAGTGGAGGAAACATTTGCTCATCCAGTACTGATGTCGGACAAGCAATGTGACAAATGAGAGACAGTGGAGGAGTTGAGAGAGGTGGTGGTGAGGTAGAGCTGGGTGAGAGGTCAGCATACCTGTGGGATCTGAAATTTTGTTTTCGGATGATGTCGCTGAGGGGCAGCATGTAGATGAGAAATAGGAGGGGGCCAAGGATAGATCCTTGGGGACTCCGGAGATAACGGTGCAGGAGCGGGAAGAGAAGCCATTTCAGGTGATTCTCTGGCTATGACTGGATAGATAAGAATGGAACCAGGCGAGTGCATTCCCACCCAGCTGGATGACGGAGGAGAGGCGATGGAGGAGGATGGTGTGGTCAACTGTGTCAAAGGCTGGAGACAGGTCAAGAACGATGAGGAGGGATAGTTTACCATCGTACAGTCACATAGAATGTCATTTGTGACTTTGATAAGGGCTGCTTTAGTACTGTGGCAGGGATGGAAACCTGATTGGAGGGATTCAAACATGGAGTTGCGGGAAAGATGGGCACAGATTTGAGAGGCGACAACACGTTCAAGGACTGTGGAGAGGAAAGGGAAGTTGGAGATGGGGCGGTAGTTTGCAAGGACAGAGGGGTCAGGAGTGGGTTTTTTGAGAAGGGGGTGATGATGGCAGATTTGAAGGGAAGGGGAACATTACCTCAGGAGAGGGAACCATTTACAATATCAGCGAACATGGGGGCCAGGAAGGGAAGTTGAGTGGTCAGCAGTTTGGTGTGAATAGGATCAAGGGAGCAGGAAGTGGGTCTCGTGGTCAAGTTGAGCTCAGAGAGGGCATGAGGGGAGATAGGAGAGAAACTAGAGAAAGATGCGGGTTCAGGACTAGGGCAGGGGAGAACCTTAGGGTAAGTTTGGCTTGTGGGCTAGGGGAAGGGAGGGAAGTGAAAGAGGCAGCTGAAAGGATGGTCTCAATCTTAGTGACAAAGAAGTCCATGAGCTCCTTACATTTGTTGTTGCAGGTGAGGGTGGAGGGGGCAAGGGGAGAGGGGTTTAAGAAGATGGTTTGTAGTGGAGAAGAGAAGCCATAGCATTCCAGGATGATCCTGGAACAGTGAGCAGTTTTGGCAGAGGAGAGCATCACCCGATAGTGTTTTATATGATCCAGCCAGATCTGGCGATGAATAGCTAAACCAGTTGTCTGCCATAAACGTTCAAGCCTGCATCCCTTGGACTTAAGGGAGCGGAGATGAGGGCCGTGCTAGGGGAAACAACCAGGGTGAGAGAGAGCAATGGTTTTAATGGCGACAAGGGTATCAAAGGTGGAAGTGAGGGTGAGATTGAGCAGATCAGTAGCTGCAGAAATGTCGTGGTGAATGGAGGGCCAAAGGCTAAACAGTTGGGAATTTGAAATTGCAGTTGTAACTGACTTGGTGGAGAGTTTTTCCCAGGAGCAGACACAGAAAGAAGTGGGGTTGGAATGTGGAGGGGAAATATGGGTACAGAGGGATACAAGGAAGTAATCAGAGATGGCGTTATCCGTGATTGACGCAAGGGGAATAGAGAACCACGTGAGATGGCAAAGTCGAGGGGGTGGCCGTGAATATGGGTGGGGGAATTTATAGGATGGGAGAGATTAAAGGAGGATAGGAGGGCAGTGAACGCAGAGGAGAGAGAGGATGATGAGTTGAGATGGAGGTGTCCTGAGCGGCAGTCAAAACATGCACAGGAATGCACACAGGGAAACTCAAGTTTCATACCGCAAACACCCCTGGGTTTATACAATACACAATACCAATACTCACCATAGTTCAAACAATGCGCACCACCAACACTCCCCACAGTTCAAACAATGAGCACTACCAATGATCCCCACAGTTCAAACAATATATCCGAGCGTTCGCCCACGGAGTCTATATGGGTAGAACTGAAAAATAAGAATGGAGAGATCACGTTGATAGGATTGTACTACAGACCCCCAAAAAGTCAGCGGGAAATTGAGGAGCAAATATGTAAGGAGATTACAGACAGCTGCAAGAAAAATAGGGTGGTAATAGTAGGGGACTTTAACTTTCCCAACATTGACTGGGACAGCCATAGCATTAGGGGCTTGGATGGAGAGAAATTTGTTGAGTGCATTCAGGAGGAATTTCTCATTCAGTATGTGGATGGCCCGACTCTTGGGAAATAAGGAAGGGCAGGTGACAGAAGTGTTAGTGAGGGATCACTTTGGGACCAGTGATCATAATTCCATTAGTTTTAAGATAGCTATGGAGAATGATAGGTCTGGCCCAAAAGTTAAAATTCTAAATTGGGGAAAGGCCAATTTTGATGGTATTAGACAGGAACTTTCAGAAGTTGATTGGAAGAGTCTGTTGGCAGGCAAAGGGACGTCTGGTAAGTGGGAGGCCTTCAAAAGTGTGTTAACCAGGGTTCAGGGTAAGCACATTCCTTATAAAGTGAAGGGCACGGCTGGGAGAAGTAGGGAACCTTGGATGACTCGGGAGATTGAGGCCCTAGTCAGAAAGAAGAAGGAGGCATATGACATGCATAGGCACTTGGGATCAAGTGGATCCCTTGAAGAGTATAGAGATTGCCGGAGTAGAGTTAAGAGAGAAATCAGGAGGGCAAAAAGGGGATATGAGATTGCTTTGGCAGATAAGGCAAAGGAGAATCCAAAGAGCTTCGACAAATACATAAAGGGCAAAAGAGTAACTAGGGAGAGAGTAGGGCCACTTAAGGATCAACAAGGTCATCTATGTGCGGAACCACAAGAGATGGGTGAGATCCTAAATGACTATTTTGCATCGGTATTTACGGTTGAGAAAGGCATGGATGTTAGGGAACTTGGGGAAATAAATAGTGATGTCTTGAGGAGTGTACATATTACAGAGAGGGAGGTGCTGGAAGTCTTAACGCGCATCAAGGTAGATAAATCTCTGGGACCTGATGAAATGTATCCCAGGACGTTATGGGAGGTTAGGGAGGAAATTGTGGGTCCCCTAGCAGAGATATTTGAATCATCGACAGCTGCAGGTGAGGTGCCTGAAGATTGGAGGGTAGCAAATGTTGTGCCTTTGTTTAAGAAGGGCAGCAGGGAAAAGCCTGGGAACTACAGACCGGTGAGCCTGACATCTGTAGTGGGTAAGTTGTTAGAGGGTATTCTGAGAGACAGGATCTACAGGCATTTGGAGAGGCAGGGACTGATTAGGAACAGTCAGCATGGTTTTGTGAGAGGAAAATCATGTCTCACAAATTTGATTGAGTTTTTTGAAGGGGTAACCAAGAAGATAGATGAGGGCTGTGCAGTAGACGTGGTCTACATGGACTTTAGCAAAGCCTTTGACAAGGTACCACATGGTAGGTTGTTACATAAGGTTAGATCTCACGGGATCCAAGGTGAGGTAGCCAATTGGATACAAAATTGGATTGACGGCAGAAGACAGAGGGTGGTTGTAGAGGGTTGTTTTTCAAACTGGAGGCCTGTAACCAGCGGTGTGCCTCAGGGATCGGTGCTGGGTCCGCTGTTATTTGTTATTTATATTAATGATTTGGATGAGAATTTAGGAGGCATGGTTAGTAAGTTTGCAGATGACACCAAGATTGGTGGCGTTGTGGACAGTGAAGAAGGTTATCTAGGATTGCAATGGGATCTTGATAAATTGGGCCAGTGGGCCGATGAATGGCAGATGGAGTTTAATTTAGATAAATGTGAGGTGATGCATTTTGGTCGATCGAATCGGGCCAGGACCTACTCCGTTAATGGTAGGGCGTTGGGGAGAGTTATAGAACAAAGAGATCTGGGAGTACAGGTTCATAGCTCCTTGAAAGTGGAGTCACAGGTGGATAGGGTGGTGAAAAAGGCATTCAGCATGCTTGGTTTCATTGGTCAGAACATTGAATACAGGAGTTGGGATGTCTTGTTGAAGTTGTACAAGACATTAGTTAGGCCACACTTGGAATACTGTGTACAGTTCTGGTCACCCTATTATAGAAAGGATATTATTAAACTAGAAAGAGTGCAGAAAAGATTTATTAGGATGCTACCGGGACTTGATGGTTTGACTTAAAGGGAGAGGTTGGATAGGCAGAGACTTTTTTCCCTGGAGAGTAGGAGGTTAAGGGGTGATCTTATAGAAGTCTATAAAATAATGAGGGGCATAGATAAGGTAGATAGTCAAAATCTTTTCCCAAAGGTAGGGGAGTCTCTAACGAGGGGGCAGAGATTTAAGGTGAGAGGGGAGAGATACAAAAGGGTCCAGAGGGGCAATTTTTTCACTCAAAGGGTGGTGAGTGTCTGGAACGAGCTGTCAGAGGCAGTAGTAGAGGCGGGTACAATTTTGACTTTTAAAAAGCATTTGGACAGTTACATGGGTAAGATGGGTATGGAGGGATATGGGCCAAGTGCAGGCAACTGGGGCTAGCTTAGTGGTATAAATTGGGCGACATGGACATGTTGGGCCGAAGGGCCTGTTTCCATGTTGTAAACTTCTATGATTATAATGAGCACTACCAATGATCCCCACAGTTCAAACAATGCGCACTACCAACACTCCCCACATTTCAAACAATGAGGACGACCAACACTCCCCACATTTCAAACAATGAGGACTACCGACACTCCCCATAGTTCAAACAATGAGGACTACCAACACTCCCCACAGTTCAAACAATGAGGACTACCAACACTCCCCACAGTTCAAACAATGAGGACTACCGACACTCCCCATAGTTCAAACAATGAGGACTACCAACACTCCCCACAGTTCAAACAATGCGCACTACCAACACTCTCCACATTTCAAACAATGCACAGTACCAATATTCCCCACAGTTCAAACAATGCACAGTACCAACACTCCCCACAGTTCAAACAATGCACAGGACCAATACTCCCCACAGTTCAAACAATGCACAATTCCAATACTCCCCACAGTTCAAACAATGCACTGTACCAATACTCCCCACAGTTCAAACAATGCACTGTACCAACAGTCCCCACATTTTAAAAAAATGCACTGTACCAACACTCCCCACAGTTCAAACAATGCACAGTACCAACACTCCCCACAGTTCAAACAATGCACAGTACCAATACTCCCCACAGTTCAAACAATGCACAATTCCAATACTCCCCACAGTTCAAACAATGCACTGTACCAATACTCCCCACAGTTCAAACAACGCACAGTACCAACACTCCCCACAGTTCAAACAATGCACAGTACCAACAGTCCCCACAGTTCAAACAATGCACAGTACCAATACTCCCCACAGTTCAAACAACGCACAGTACTAACACTCCCCACAGTTCAAACAACGCACAGTACCAACACTCCGCATAGTTCAAACAACGCACAGTACCAACACTCCGCATAGTTCAAACAACGCACAGCACCAACACTCCGCATAGTTCAAACAACGCACAGCACCAACACTCCGCATAGTTCAAACAATGCACAGTACCAATATTCCCCACCGTTCAAACAATGCACAGTACCAGTACTCCCCACAGTTCAAACAATGCACAGTACCAACACTCCCCACCATTCAAGCAATGCACAGTACCAACACTCCCCACTGTTCAAACAATGCACAGTACCAACACTCCCCACAGTTCAAACAAAGCACAGTACCAACACTCCGCACAGTTCAAACAATGAGCACTACCAATGATCCCCACATTTTAAACAATGCACAATACCAACACCCCCCACAGTTCAAAAAATGCGCACTACCAACACTCTCCACATTTCAAACAATGCACAGTACCAATATTCCCCACAGTTCAAAAACAATGCACAGTACCAATCTTCCCCACATTTCAAAAAAATGCACTGCACCAACACTCCCCACAGTTCAAACAATGCACAGTACCAACACTCCGCACCGTTCAAACAATGCACAGTACCAACACTCCGCACCGTTCAAACAATGCACAGTACCAACACTCCCCACAGTTCAAACAATGCACAGTACCAATTCTCCCCACTGTTCAAACAATGCACAGTACCAACACTCGCCACTGTTCAAACAATGCACAGTACCAATACTCCCCACATTTCAAACAACGCGCAGTACCAACACTCCCCACAGTTCAAACAACGCACAGTACCAAGACTCCCCACAGTTCAAACAACGCACAGGACCAACACTCCGCATAGTTCAAACAACGCACAGTACCAACACTCCGCATAGTTCAAACAATGCACAGTACCAATATTCCCCACCGTTCAAACAATGCACAGTACCAACACTCCCCACCATTCAAGCAATGCACAGTACCAACACTCCCCACTGTTCAAACAATGCACAGTACCAACACTCCCCACTGTTCAAACAATGCACAGTACCAACACTCCCCACTGTTCAAACAATGCACAGTACCAACACTCCCCACTGTTCATACAATGCACAGTACCAACACTCCCCACTGTTCAAACAATGCACAGTACCAACACTCCCCACAGTTCAAACAACGCACAGCACCAACACTCCGCATAGTTCAAACAACGCACAGTACCAACACTCCGCACCGTTCAAACAATGCACAGTACCAACACTCCCCACAGTTCAAACAATGCACAGTACCAATTCTCCCCACTGTTCAAACAATGCACAATACCAACACTCGCCACTGTTCAAACAATGCACAGTACCAACACTCCCCACTGTTCAAACAATGCATGGTACCAATACTCCCCACAGTTCAAACAACGCGCAGTACCAACACTCCCCACAGTTCAAACAACGCACAGGACCAATACTCCCCACAGTTCAAACAACGCACAGTACCAACACTCCGCATAGTTCAAACAACGCACAGTACCAACACTCCGCATAGTTCAAACAATGCACAGTACCAATATTCCCCACCATTCAAACAATGCACAGTACCAACACTCCCCACCATTCAAGCAATGCACAGTACCAACACTCCCCACTGTTCAAACAATGCACAGTACCAACACTCCCCACTGTTCATACAATGCACAGTACCAACACTCCCCACTGTTCAAACAATGCACAGTACCAACACTCCCCACAGTTCAAACAATGCACAGTACCAACACACCCCACAGCTCAAACAATGCACAGTACCAATATTCCCCACCGTTCAAACAATGCACAGTACCAACACTCCGCATAGTTCAAACAATGTACAGTACCAACACACCTCACGGTTCAAACAACGCACAGTACCAACACTCCCCACCATTCAAGCAATGCACAGTACCAATATTCTCCACCGTTCAAACAATGCACAGTACCAACACTCCGCATAGTTCAAACAATGTACAGTACCAACACACCTCACGGTTCAAACAATGCACAGTACCAACACACCTCACAGTTCAAACAATGCACAGTACCAACACTCCGCATAGTTCAAACAACGCACAGTACCAATACTCCCCACAGTTCGAACAACGCACAGTACCAACACTCCGCATAGTTCAAACAACGCACAGTACCAACACTCCGCATAGTTCAAACAATGCACAGTACCAATATTCCCCACCGTTCAAACAATGCACAGTACCAACACTCCCCACCATTCAAGCAATGCACAGCACCAACACTCCCCACTGTTCAAACAATGCACAGCACCAACACTCCCCACTGTTCAAACAATGCACAGTACCAACACTCCCCACTGTTCAAACAATGCACAGTACCAACACTCCCCACTGTTCAAACAATGCACAGTACCAACACTCCCCACTGTTCAAACAATGCACAGTTCCAATACTCCCCACAGTTCAAACAATGCACAGTACCAACACACCTCACGGTTCAAACAATGCACAGTACCAACACACCTCACGGTTCAAACAATGCACAGTACCAACACTCCGCATAGTTCAAACAACGCACAGTACCAATACTCCCCACAGTTCAAACAACGCACAGTACCAACACTCCGCATAGTTCAAACAACGCACAGTACCAACACTCCGCATAGTTCAAACAATGCACAGTACCAATATTCCCCACCGTTCAAACAATGCACAGTACCAACACTCCCCATAGTTCAAACAATGAGCACTACCAATGATCCCCACATTTCAAACAATGCACAATACCAACACCCCCCACAGTTCAAAAAATGCGCACTACCAACACTCTCCACATTTCAAACAATGCACAGTACCAATATTCCCCACAGTTCAAAAACAATGCACAGTACCAATCTTCCCCACATTTCAAAAAAATGCACTGCACCAACACTCCCCACAGTTCAAACAATGCACAGTACCAACACTCCGCACCGTTCAAACAATGCACAGTACCAACACTCCCCACAGTTCAAACAATGCACAGTACCAATTCTCCCCACTGTTCAAACAATGCACAGTACCAACACTCGCCACTGTTCAAACAATGCACAGTACCAATACTCCCCACATTTCTAACAACGCGCAGTACCAACACTCCCCACAGTTCAAACAACGCACAGTACCAAGACTCCCCACAGTTCAAACAACGCACAGGACCAACACTCCGCATAGTTCAAACAACGCACAGTACCAACACTCCGCATAGTTCAAACAATGCACAGTACCAATATTCCCCACCGTTCAAACAATGCACAGTACCAACACTCCCCACCATTCAAGCAATGCACAGTACCAACACTCCCCACTGTTCAAACAATGCACAGTACCAACACTCCCCACTGTTCAAACAATGCACAGTACCAACACTCCCCACTGTTCAAACAATGCACAGTACCAACACTCCCCACTGTTCATACAATGCACAGTACCAACACTCCCCACTGTTCAAACAATGCACAGTGCCAACACTTCCCACAGTTCAAACAACGCACAGCACCAACACTCCGCATAGTTCAAACAACGCACAGTACCAACACTCCGCACCGTTCAAACAATGCACAGTACCAACACTCCCCACAGTTCAAACAATGCACAGTACCAATTCTCCCCACTGTTCAAACAATGCACAATACCAACACTCGCCACTGTTCAAACAATGCACAGTACCAACACTCCCCACTGTTCAAACAATGCATGGTACCAATACTCCCCACAGTTCAAACAACGCGCAGTACCAACACTCCCCACAGTTCAAACAACGCACAGTACCAATACTCCCCACAGTTCAAACAACGCACAGTACCAACACTCCGCATAGTTCAAACAACGCACAGTACCAACACTCCGCATAGTTCAAACAATGCACAGTACCAATATTCCCCACCGTTCAAACAATGCACAGTACCAACACTCCCCACCATTCAAGCAATGCACAGTACCAACACTCCCCACTGTTCAAACAATGCACAGTACCAACACTCCCCACTGTTCATACAATGCACAGTACCAACACTCCCCACTGTTCAAACAATGCACAGTACCAACACTCCCCACAGTTCAAACAATGCACAGTACCAACACACCCCACAGCTCAAACAATGCACAGTACCAATATTCCCCACCGTTCAAACAATGCACAGTACCAACACTCCGCATAGTTCAAACAATGTACAGTACCAACACACCTCACGGTTCAAACAACGCACAGTACCAACACTCCCCACCATTCAAGCAATGCACAGTACCAATATTCCCCACCGTTCAAACAATGCACAGTACCAACACTCCGCATAGTTCAAACAATGTACAGTACCAACACACCTCACGGTTCAAACAATGCACAGTACCAACACACCTCACAGTTCAAACAATGCACAGTACCAACACTCCGCATAGTTCAAACAACGCACAGTACCAATACTCCCCACAGTTCAAACAACGCACAGTACCAACACTCCGCATAGTTCAAACAACGCACAGTACCAACACTCCGCATAGTTCAAACAATGCACAGTACCAATATTCCCCACCGTTCAAACAATGCACAGTACCAACACTCCCCACCATTCAAGCAATGCACAGCACCAACACTCCCCACTGTTCAAACAATGCACAGTACCAACACTCCCCACTGTTCAAACAATGCACAGTACCAACACTCCCCACTGTTCAAACAATGCACAGTACCAACACTCCCCACTGTTCAAACAATGCACAGTACCAACACTCCCCACTGTTCAAACAATGCACAGTTCCAATACTCCCCACAGTTCAAACAATGCACAGTACCAACACACCTCACGGTTCAAACAATGCACAGTACCAACACACCTCACAGTTCAAACAATGCACAGTACCAACACTCCGCATAGTTCAAACAACGCACAGTACCAATACTCCCCACAGTTCAAACAACGCACAGTACCAACACTCCGCATAGTTCAAACAACGCACAGTACCAACACTCCGCATAGTTCAAACAATGCACAGTACCAATATTCCACACCGTTCAAACAATGCACAGTACCAACACTCCCCACCATTCAAGCAATGCACAGCACCAACACTCCCCACTGTTCAAACAATGCACAGTAACAACACTCCCCACTGTTCAAACAATGCACAGTACCAACACTCCCCACTGTTCAAACAATGCACAGTACCAACACTCCCCACTGTTCAAACAATGCACAGTTCCAATACTCCCCACAGTTCAAACAATGCACAGTACCAACACTCCCCACTGTTCAAACAATGCACAGTTCCAACACTCCCCACTGTTCAAACAATGCACAGTACCAACACTCCCCACTGTTCAAACAATGCACAGTACCAACACTCCCCACTGTTCAAACAATGCACAGTTCCAATACTCCCCACAGTTCAAACAATGCACAGTACCAACACTCCCCACTGTTCAAACAATGCACAGTTCCAACACTCCCCACTGTTCAAACAATGCACAGTACCAACACTCCCCACTGTTCAAACAATGCACAGTACCAATACTCCCCACAGTTCAAACAATGCACAGTACCAACACTCCGCATAGTTCAAACAATGCACAGTACCAACACTCCGCATAGTTCAAACAACGCACAGTACCAACACTCCGCATAGTTCAAACAACGCACAGTACCAACACTCCCCACCATTCAAGCAATGCACAGTACCAACACTCCCCACAGTTCAAACAATGCACAGTACCAACACACCCCACAGCTCAAACAATGCACAGTACCAATATTCCCCACCGTTCAAACAATGCACAGTACCAACACTCCGCATAGTTCAAACAATGTACAGTACCAACACACCTCACAGTTCAAACAATGCACAGTACCAACACACCCCACCGTTCAAACAATGCACAGTACCAACACACCTCACAGTTCAAACAATGCACAGTACCAACACTCCGCATAGTTCAAACAATGCACAGTACCAACACTCCGCATAGTTCAAACAACGCACAGTACCAACACAGCACACCGTACCAACACACCCTACAGTTCAAACAATGCACAGTACCAACACTCCCCACAGTTCAAACAATGCACCATACCAACACTCCCCACAGTTCAAACAATGAGCACCAACAAACATCCCCACAGTTCAAACAATGCGCACTGCCAACACTCCCCACATTTCAAACAATGAGGACTACCAACACTCTCCACATTTCAAACAATGCACAGTACCAACACTCCCCACAGTTCAAACAATGCACAGTACCAACAGTCCCCACATTTCAAAAAAATGCACTGCACCAACACTCCCCACAGTTCAAACAATGCACAGTACCAATATTCCCCACAGTTCAAGCAATGCACAGTACCAACAGTCCCCACCGTTCAAACAATGCACAGTACCAACACTCCGCATAGTTCAAACAATGTACAGTACCAACACACCTCACGGTTCAAACAATGCACAGTACCAACACACCTCACAGTTCAAACAATGCACAGCACCAACACACCTCACAGTTCAATCAATGCACAGTACCAACACTCCGCATAGTTCAAACAACGCACAGTACCAATACTCCCCACAGTTCAAGCAACGCACAGTACCAACACACCCTACAGTTCAAACAATGCACAGTACCAACACTCGCCACTGTTCAAACAATGCACAGTACCAATACTCCCCACAGTTCAAACAACGCACAGTACCAATACTCCCCACAGTTCAAACAACGCACAGTACCAACACTCCGCATAGTTCAAACAACGCACAGTACCAACACTCCACATCGTTCAAACAACGCATAGTACCAACACTCCGCATAGTTCAAACAACGCACAGTACCAACACTCCGCATAGTTCAAACAATGCACAGTACCAATATTCCCCACAGTTCAAAAATGCACAGTACCAACACTCCCCACAGTTCAAACAATGCACAGTACCAACACTCCCCACTGTTCAAACAATGCACAGTACCAATACTCCCCACAGTTCAAACAATGCACAGTACCAATACTCCCCACTGTTCAAACAATGCACAGTACCAACACTCCCCACTGTTCAAACAATGCACAGTACCAACACTCCCCACTGTTCAAACAATGCACAGTACCAACACTCCCCACTGTTCAAACAATGCACACTACCAACACTCCGCATAGTTCAAACTACGCACAGTACCAACACTCCGCACCGTTCAAACAATGCACAGTACCAACACTCCGCACCGTTCAAACAATGCACAGTCCCAACACTCCCCACAGTTCAAACAATGCACAGTACCAATACTCCCCACAGTTCAAACAATGCACAGTACCAATACTCCCCACTGTTCAAACAATGCACAGTACCAATACTCCCCACTGTTCAAACAATGCACAGTACCAACACTCCCCACTGTTCAAACAATGCACAGTACCAATACTCCCCACAGTTCAAACAATGCACAGCACCAATACTCCCCGCTGTTCAAACAATGCACAGTACCAATACTCCCCACAGTTCAAACAATGCACAGTACCAACACTTCGCATAGTTCAAACAACGCACAGTACCAACACTCCGTACCGTTCAAACAACGCACAGTACCAACACACCCCACAGTTCAAACAATGCACAGTACCAATACTCCCCACAGTTCAAACAATGCACAGTACCAACAGTCCCCACATTTCAAAAAAATGCACTGTACCAACACTCCCCACAGTTCAAACAATGCACAGTACCAATCTTCCCCACAGTTCAAACAATGCACAGTACCAACAGTCCCCACATTTCAAAAAAATGCACTGTACCAACACTCCCCACAGTTCAAACAATGCACAGTACCAATGCTCCCCACAGTTCAAAAATGCACAGTACCAACACTCCCCACTGTTCAAACAATGCACAGTGCCAACACTCCCCACTGTTCAAACAATGCACAGTACCAATACTCCCCACAGTTCAAACAACGCACAGTACCAACACTCCCCACAGTTCAAACAACGCACAGTACCAATACTCCCCACAGTTCAAACAACACACAGTACCAACACTCTGAATAGTTCAAACAACGCACAGTACCAACACTCCGCATAGTTCAAACAACGCACAGTACCAACACTCCGCATAGTTCAAACAACGCACAGTACCAACACTCCGCATAGTTCAAACAATGCACAGTACCAATGTTCCCCACCGTTCAAACAATGCACAGTACCAACACTCCCCACCATTCAGGCAATGCACAGTACCAACACTCCCCACAGTTCAAACAATGCACAGTAACAACACACCCCACAGTTCAAACAATGCACAGTACCAATATTCCCCACCGTTCAAACAATGCACTGTACCAACACTCCCCATAGTTCAAACAATGCACAGTACCAACACTCCGCACCGTTCAAACAATGCACAGTACCAACACTCCCCACAGTTCTAAAATGCAGTTCCAACACTCCCCACTGTTCAAACAATGCACAGTACCAACACTCCCCACTGTTCAAACAATGCACAGTACCAATACTCCCCACAGTTCAAACAACGCACAGTACCAACACTCCCCACAGTTCAAACAACGCACAGTACCAATACTCCCCACAGTTCAAACAACACACAGTACCAACACTCCACATCGTTCAAACAACGCATAGTACCAACACTCCGCATAGTTCAAACAACGCACAGTACCAACACTCCCCACAGTTCAAACAATGCACAGTACCAATACTCCCCACAGTTCAAACAATGCACAGTACCAATACTCCGCATAGTTCAAACTACGCACAGTACCAACACTCCGCACCGTTCAAACAATGCACAGTACCAACACTCCGCACCGTTCAAACAATGCACAGTCCCAACACTCCCCACAGTTCAAACAATGCACAGTACCAATACTCCCCACAGTTCAAACAATGCACAGTACCAATACTCCCCACTGTTCAAACAATGCACAGTACCAATACTCCCCACAGTTCAAACAATGCACAGTACCAATACTCCCCACTGTTCAAACAATGCACAGTACCAATACTCCCCACAGTTCAAACAATGCACAGTACCAATACTCCCCACTGTTCAAACAATGCACAGTACCAACACTCCCCACTGTTCAAACAATGCACAGTACCAATACTCCCCACAGTTCAAACAATGCACAGCACCAATACTCCCCGCTGTTCAAACAATGCACAGTACCAATACTCCCCACAGTTCAAACAATGCACAGTACCAACACTTCGCATAGTTCAAACAACGCACAGTACCAACACTCCGTACCGTTCAAACAACGCACAGTACCAACACACCCCACAGTTCAAACAATGCACAGTACCAATACTCCCCACAGTTCAAACAATGCACAGTACCAACAGTCCCCACATTTCAAAAAAATGCACTGTACCAACACTCCCCACAGTTCAAACAATGCACAGTACCAATCTTCCCCACAGTTCAAACAATGCACAGTACCAACAGTCCCCACATTTCAAAAAAATGCACTGTACCAACACTCCCCACAGTTCAAACAATGCACAGTACCAATGCTCCCCACAGTTCAAAAATGCACAGTACCAACACTCCCCACTGTTCAAACAATGCACAGTACCAACACTCCCCACTGTTCAAACAATGCACAGTACCAATACTCCCCACAGTTCAAACAACGCACAGTACCAACACTCCCCACAGTTCAAACAACGCACAGTACCAATACTCCCCACAGTTCAAACAACACACAGTACCAACACTCTGAATAGTTCAAACAACGCACAGTACCAACACTCCGCATAGTTCAAACAACGCACAGTACCAACACTCCGCATAGTTCAAACAACGCACAGTACCAACACTCCGCATAGTTCAAACAATGCACAGTACCAATGTTCCCCACCGTTCAAACAATGCACAGTACCAACACTCCCCACCATTCAGGCAATGCACAGTACCAACACTCCCCACAGTTCAAACAATGCACAGTAACAACACACCCCACAGTTCAAACAATGCACAGTACCAATATTCCCCACCGTTCAAACAATGCACTGTACCAACACTCCCCATAGTTCAAACAATGCACAGTACCAACACTCCGCACCGTTCAAACAATGCACAGTACCAACACTCCCCACAGTTCTAAAATGCAGTTCCAACACTCCCCACTGTTCAAACAATGCACAGTACCAACACTCCCCACTGTTCAAACAATGCACAGTACCAACACTCCCCACTGTTCAAACAATGCACAGTACCAACACTCCCCACTGTTCAAACAATGCACAGTACCAACACTCCCCACAGTTCTAAAATGCAGTTCCAACACTCCCCACTGTTCAAACAATGCACAGTACCAACACTCCCCACTGTTCAAACAATGCACAGTACCAACACTCCCCACAGTTCAAACAATGCACAGTAACAACACACCCCACAGTTCAAACAATGCACAGTACCAATATTCCCCACCGTTCAAACAATGCACTGTACCAACACTCCCCATAGTTCAAACAATGCACAGTACCAACACTCCGCACCGTTCAAACAATGCACAGTACCAGTACTCCCCACAGTTCTAAAATGCAGTTCCAACACTCCCCACTGTTCAAACAATGCACAGTACCAACACTCCCCACTGTTCAAACAATGCACAGTACCAACACTCCCCACTGTTCAAACAATGCACAGTACCAATGCTCCCCACAGTTCAAAAATGCACAGTACCAACACTCCCCACTGTTCAAACAATGCACAGTACCAACACTCCCCACTGTTCAAACAATGCACAGTACCAATACTCCCCACAGTTCAAACAACGCACAGTACCAACACTCCCCACAGTTCAAACAACGCACAGTACCAATACTCCCCACAGTTCAAACAACACACAGTACCAACACTCTGAATAGTTCAAACAACGCACAGTACCAACACTCCGCATAGTTCAAACAACGCACAGTACCAACACTCCGCATAGTTCAAACAACGCACAGTACCAACACTCCGCATAGTTCAAACAATGCACAGTACCAATGTTCCCCACCGTTCAAACAATGCACAGTACCAACACTCCCCACCATTCAGGCAATGCACAGTACCAACACTCCCCACAGTTCAAACAATGCACAGTAACAACACACCCCACAGTTCAAACAATGCACAGTACCAATATTCCCCACCGTTCAAACAATGCACTGTACCAACACTCCCCATAGTTCAAACAATGCACAGTACCAACACTCCGCACCGTTCAAACAATGCACAGTACCAACACTCCCCACAGTTCTAAAATGCAGTTCCAACACTCCCCACTGTTCAAACAATGCACAGTACCAACACTCCCCACTGTTCAAACAATGCACAGTACCAATACTCCCCACAGTTCAAACAACGCACAGTACCAACACTCCCCACAGTTCAAACAACGCACAGTACCAATACTCCCCACAGTTCAAACAACACACAGTACCAACACTCCACATCGTTCAAACAACGCATAGTACCAACACTCCGCATAGTTCAAACAACGCACAGTACCAACACTCCCCACAGTTCAAACAATGCACAGTACCAACACTCCGCACCGTTCAAACAATGCACAGTACCAACACTCCGCACCGTTCAAACAATGCACAGTCCCAACACTCCCCACAGTTCAAACAATGCACAGTACCAATACTCCCCACAGTTCAAACAATGCACAGTACCAATACTCCCCACTGTTCAAACAATGCACAGTACCAATACTCCCCACAGTTCAAACAATGCACAGTACCAATACTCCCCACTGTTCAAACAATGCACAGTACCAATACTCCCCACAGTTCAAACAATGCACAGTACCAATACTCCCCACTGTTCAAACAATGCACAGTACCAACACTCCCCACTGTTCAAACAATGCACAGTACCAATACTCCCCACAGTTCAAACAATGCACAGCACCAATACTCCCCGCTGTTCAAACAATGCACAGTACCAATACTCCCCACAGTTCAAACAATGCACAGTACCAACACTTCGCATAGTTCAAACAACGCACAGTACCAACACTCCGTACCGTTCAAACAACGCACAGTACCAACACACCCCACAGTTCAAACAATGCACAGTACCAATACTCCCCACAGTTCAAACAATGCACAGTACCAACAGTCCCCACATTTCAAAAAAATGCACTGTACCAACACTCCCCACAGTTCAAACAATGCACAGTACCAATCTTCCCCACAGTTCAAACAATGCACAGTACCAACAGTCCCCACATTTCAAAAAAATGCACTGTACCAACACTCCCCACAGTTCAAACAATGCACAGTACCAATGCTCCCCACAGTTCAAAAATGCACAGTACCAACACTCCCCACTGTTCAAACAATGCACAGTACCAACACTCCCCACTGTTCAAACAATGCACAGTACCAATACTCCCCACAGTTCAAACAACGCACAGTACCAACACTCCCCACAGTTCAAACAACGCACAGTACCAATACTCCCCACAGTTCAAACAACACACAGTACCAACACTCTGAATAGTTCAAACAACGCACAGTACCAACACTCCGCATAGTTCAAACAACGCACAGTACCAACACTCCGCATAGTTCAAACAACGCACAGTACCAACACTCCGCATAGTTCAAACAATGCACAGTACCAATGTTCCCCACCGTTCAAACAATGCACAGTACCAACACTCCCCACCATTCAGGCAATGCACAGTACCAACACTCCCCACAGTTCAAACAATGCACAGTAACAACACACCCCACAGTTCAAACAATGCACAGTACCAATATTCCCCACCGTTCAAACAATGCACTGTACCAACACTCCCCATAGTTCAAACAATGCACAGTACCAACACTCCGCACCGTTCAAACAATGCACAGTACCAACACTCCCCACAGTTCTAAAATGCAGTTCCAACACTCCCCACTGTTCAAACAATGCACAGTACCAACACTCCCCACTGTTCAAACAATGCACAGTACCAACACTCCCCACTGTTCAAACAATGCACAGTACCAACACTCCCCACTGTTCAAACAATGCACAGTACCAACACTCCCCACAGTTCTAAAATGCAGTTCCAACACTCCCCACTGTTCAAACAATGCACAGTACCAACACTCCCCACTGTTCAAACAATGCACAGTACCAACACTCCCCACAGTTCAAACAATGCACAGTAACAACACACCCCACAGTTCAAACAATGCACAGTACCAATATTCCCCACCGTTCAAACAATGCACTGTACCAACACTCCCCATAGTTCAAACAATGCACAGTACCAACACTCCGCACCGTTCAAACAATGCACAGTACCAGTACTCCCCACAGTTCTAAAATGCAGTTCCAACACTCCCCACTGTTCAAACAATGCACAGTACCAACACTCCCCACTGTTCAAACAATGCACAGTACCAACACTCCCCACTGTTCAAACAATGCACAGTACCAACACTCCCCACTGTTCAAACAATGCACAGTACCAACACTCCCCACTGTTCAAACAATGCACAGTACCAACACTCCCCACTGTTCAAACAATGCACAGTACCAACAGTCCCCACATTTCAAAAAAATGCACTGTACCAACACTCCCCACAGTTCAAACAATGCACAGTACCAATATTCCCCACAGTTCAAGCAATGCACAGTACCAACAGTCCCCACCGTTCAAACAATGCACAGTACCAACACTCCGCATAGTTCAAACAATGTACAGTACCAACACACCTCACGGTTCAAACAATGCACAGTACCAACACACCTCACAGTTCAAACAATGCACAGCACCAACACACCTCACAGTTCAATCAATGCACAGTACCAACACTCCGCATAGTTCAAACAACGCACAGTACCAATACTCCCCACAGTTCAAACAACGCACAGTACCAACACACCCTACAGTTCAAACAATGCACAGTACCAACACTCGCCACTGTTCAAACAATGCACAGTACCAATACTCCCCACAGTTCAAACAACGCACAGTCCCAATACTCCCCACAGTTCAAACAACGCACAGTACCAACACTCCGCATAGTTCAAACAACGCACAGTACCAACACTCCACATCGTTCAAACAACGCATAGTACCAACACTCCGCATAGTTCAAACAACGCACAGTACCAACACTCCGCATAGTTCAAACAATGCACAGTACCAATATTCCCCACAGTTCAAAAATGCACTGTACCAACACTCCCCACAGTTCAAACAATGCACAGTACCAACACTCCCCACTGTTCAAACAATGCACAGTACCAATACTCCCCACAGTTCAAACAATGCACAGTACCAATACTCCCCACTGTTCAAACAATGCACAGTACCAACACTCCCCACTGTTCAAACAATGCACAGTACCAACACTCCCCACTGTTCAAACAATGCACAGTACCAACACTCCCCACTGTTCAAACAATGCACAGTACCAATACTCCCCACAGTTCAAACAATGCACAGTACCAATACTCCCCACTGTTCAAACAATGCACAGTACCAATACTCCCCACAGTTCAAACAATGCACAGTACCAATACTCCCCACTGTTCAAACAATGCACAGTACCAATACTCCCCACAGTTCAAACAATGCACAGTACCAATACTCCCCACTGTTCAAACAATGCACAGTACCAACACTCCCCACTGTTCAAACAATGCACAGTACCAATACTCCCCACAGTTCAAACAATGCACAGCACCAATACTCCCCGCTGTTCAAACAATGCACAGTACCAATACTCCCCACAGTTCAAACAATGCACAGTACCAACAGTCCCCACATTTCAAAAAAATGCACTGTACCAACACTCCCCACAGTTCAAACAATGCACAGTACCAATGCTCCCCACAGTTCAAAAATGCACAGTACCAACACTCCCCACTGTTCAAACAATGCACAGTACCAACACTCCCCACTGTTCAAACAATGCACAGTACCAACACTTCGCATAGTTCAAACAACGCACAGTACCAACACTCCGTACCGTTCAAACAACGCACAGTACCAACACACCCCACAGTTCAAACAATGCACAGTACCAATACTCCCCACAGTTCAAACAATGCACAGTACCAACAGTCCGCACATTTCAAAAAAATGCACTGTACCAACACTCCCCACAGTTCAAACAATGCACAGTACCAATCTTCC
This sequence comes from Heptranchias perlo, assembly GCF_035084215.1. Taxonomy (NCBI): domain Eukaryota; kingdom Metazoa; phylum Chordata; class Chondrichthyes; order Hexanchiformes; family Hexanchidae; genus Heptranchias; species Heptranchias perlo. The sequence goes on along the minus strand of NC_090338.1, from coordinate 71,505,217 downwards.
CCACAGTTCAAACAATGCACAGTACCAACAGTCCCCACATTTCAAAAAAATGCACTGTACCAACACTCCCCACAGTTCAAACAATGCACAGTACCAATGCTCCCCACAGTTCAAAAATGCACAGTACCAACACTCCCCACTGTTCAAACAATGCACAGTACCAACACTCCCCACTGTTCAAACAATGCACAGTACCAATACTCCCCACAGTTCAAACAACGCACAGTACCAACACTCCCCACAGTTCAAACAACGCACAGTACCAATACTCCCCACAGTTCAAACAACACACAGTACCAACACTCTGAATAGTTCAAACAACGCACAGTACCAACACTCCGCATAGTTCAAACAACGCACAGTACCAACACTCCGCATAGTTCAAACAACGCACAGTACCAACACTCCGCATAGTTCAAACAATGCACAGTACCAATGTTCCCCACCGTTCAAACAATGCACAGTACCAACACTCCCCACCATTCAGGCAATGCACAGTACCAACACTCCCCACAGTTCAAACAATGCACAGTAACAACACACCCCACAGTTCAAACAATGCACAGTACCAATATTCCCCACCGTTCAAACAATGCACTGTACCAACACTCCCCATAGTTCAAACAATGCACAGTACCAACACTCCGCACCGTTCAAACAATGCATAGTACCAGTACTCCCCACAGTTCTAAAATGCAGTTCCAACACTCCCCACTGTTCAAACAATGCACAGTACCAACACTCCCCACTGTTCAAACAATGCACAGTACCAACACTCCCCACTGTTCAAACAATGCACAGTACCAACACTCCCCACTGTTCAAACAATGCACAGTACCAACACTCCCCACTGTTCAAACAATGCACAGTACCAATACTCCCCACAGTTCAAACAACGCACAGTACCAACACTCCGTACCGTTCAAACAATGCACAGTACCAACACACCCCACAGTTCAAACAATGCACAGTACCAATACTCCCCACAGTTCAAACAACGCACAGTACCAACACTCCGCACCGTTCAAACAATGCACAGTACCAACACACCCCACAGTTCAAACAATGCACAGTACCAACACTCCCCACAGTTCAAACAACGCACAGTACCAATACTCCCCACAGTTCAAACAACGCACAGTACCAACACTCTGCATAGTTCAAACAACGCACAGTACCAACACTCCGCATAGTTCAAACAATGCACAGTACCAACACTCCGCATAGTTCAAACAACGCACAGTACCAACACTCCCCACTGTTCAAACAATGCACAGTACCAACACTCCCCACTGTTCAAACAATGCACAGTACCAACACTCCCCACTGTTCAAACAATGCACAGTACCAATACTCCCCACAGTTCAAACAACGCACAGTACCAACACTCCGTACCGTTCAAACAATGCACAGTACCAACACACCCCACAGTTCAAACAATGCACAGTCCCAATACTCCCCACAGTTCAAACAACGCACAGTACCAACACTCCGCACCGTTCAAACAATGCACAGTACCAACACACCCCACAGTTCAAACAATGCACAGTACCAACACTCCCCACAGTTCAAACAACGCACAGTACCAATACTCCCCACAGTTCAAACAACGCACAGTACCAACACTCTGCATAGTTCAAACAACGCACAGTACCAACACTCCGCATAGTTCAAACAATGCACAGTACCAACACTCCGCATAGTTCAAACAACGCACAGTACCAACACTCCCCACAGTTCAAGCAATGCACAGTACCAACACACCCCACAGTTCAAACAATGCACAGTACCAATATTCCCCACCGTTCAAACAATGCACAGTACCAACACCCCCCACCATTCAAGCAATGCACAGTACCAACACTCCCCACAGTTCAAACAATGCACAGTACCAACACACCCCACAGTTCAAACAATGCACAGTACCAATATTCCCCACCGTTCAAACAATGCACAGTACCAACACTCCGCATAGTTCAAACAATGTACAGTACCAACACACCTCACAGTTCAATCAATGCACAGTACCAACACACCTCACAGTTCAAACAATGCACAGTACCAACACTCCGCATAGTTCAAACAATGCACAGTACCAACACTCCGCATAGTTCAAACAATGCACAGTACCAACACTGCGCATAGTTCAAACAACGCACAGTACCAACACAGCACACCGTACGAACACACCCCACAGTTCAAACAATGCACAGTACCAACACTCCCCACAGTTCAAACAATGCACAGTACCAACACACCCCACAGTTCAAACAACGCACAGTACCAACACAGAACACCGTACCAACACTTTCCACAGTTCAAGCACAAAGTACCAACACACCCCACAGTTTAAACAATGCACAGTACCAACAATCCACATAGTTCAAACCATGCACAGTTACAACACTCCCACAGTTCAAACAACACAGTAATAAGGCCATAAAGGAGCCAAAACAAGCACTCGGTTTCATTTATAGTGGGATAGAATGTAAAAGGAAAGAAGTTATGCTAAACTTGTATAGAACCTTGGTTCGACCACACTTGGAGTATTGTGCACAGTTCTACTCTCCATATAATAGGAAGGATATGGAGGCATTGAAGAGGGTGCAAAAAAGATTCACAAGGATGATACCAGAACTGAGCGGATATCCTTATCAGGAATAGATGAACAGGCTGGGGTTCTATTCTCGAGAGAAGAGAAGGCTAAAGAGTGACCTGATAGAGGTCTTTAAGATAATGATAGGGTTTGATCGGGTGGACGTAGAGAAAATGTTTCCACTTGTGGTGGAGACCAAAACCAGCGATCATAAATATAATATAGTCACTAATAAGTCCAATTGGGAATTCAGGAGAAACTTCTTTACCCAGAGAGTGGTAAGAATGTGGAACGCGCCACCACAAGGAGTAGTTGATGCAAATAACATAGATGCATTTAAAGGGAAGCGAGAGAAGTACATGAGAGTGAAAGGAATAGAAGGATATCTTGATAGGGTTAGATGAAGTAGAGTGGGAGGAGGCTCATGTGGAGCATAAACACTGGCATAGACCATTTGGGCTGAATGGCCTCTTTCTGTGCTGTAGTTTTGATGTAACTAAATATAAATGTGGAAAGAATCTAAAAGTTGTTGCTCAGATTAAGTAAGAAAATCATACTGATGCATGCTGAGAGTTTTGACCACAATGCACTTGCTCAGACTGCAGACTGAGGTTTGTGGTTACATGTGTTTGCTGGGATTTGTGGTTGTTTACTCTTTTCAACTGCCATGCAATGGGAAGGATATCAACTCGACTCCTTGGCTTTTCACAGAGGCTGAAGCCTCCAAATAAAAACATTCATAAAGGTTCCCAAAGACACAAAAGACAATTTTATAGGTAAGTTCAATCATGTTTTTGTGAAATATATAGTCTTTGTGCCTTTATTATGCCACAAACCTTATTTTTAACATTGGATATTTCAATTTTTCAGAAAATGAATGACGGCTGAAAGGATTTTCAAAAACCGTTGAGAGATTTGGTTGGCTCCCCTTCTCCTTTCTCTTACTGGTGCATTTTGCTGCTTATATTTGATTTGTTTTTCTCATATGCCCTCAGAAGAACCTCATCACTGGTTTTCTATCCGCTTTCCTTGATTTTGATCTGATTTAGTTCTGACCTCAGTTCTGATTGTTCCTTTACACGTGAAATTTTGAACCCATCAGCTGCAAGAAATCTTCTTTATCAGAAAGAGTGACACTGGAAATGTGGTGAAAACATTTTTATTTTATGAATAGAAGATCTCCCTTAGTGTTGTGGTAAGTTGGGCGATGCACTCTTCTGCATGGGCGAGTGTCTTATTTCATGGAACACACTGTATATTATTCTGCTAAAGTGGAGCAGTGTAAGAGAAAAATCCTTACTCTGCACTCTGGAGCCCAAACGAAGATCGGAGGGGAATTGCTGTGATTGACATGGGTAGCAGCCAAACAGGAGGAACCGAGGCATTTATAAAAAAAGCATTCAGTAAATCCCAACCCAATAATTCAAGCCAAGGACTCCCAATTGAACCTCTGGCTTGCGACAAAGGAGTAGGCCTCTTCAAGAAACCATTTTATTCAGAATTATTTAATTTTTATGGATTTTCTGTCTTATAAATGGCACTTGTACCAGTAAATTTTCAGTTGGGTAAAATTCAGCTGCTCCTTTTATCAGTTGCATTTACAAGCTGCTCACTGAGTGAATGGGCTGAATGGCCTGTTTCCTTGTTATAACTTCCAAGTTTGGATTTACCATTTCATCAGCTGTACCGCTGGGTGGTATTTTCAGCTGCTCGACACACTCCCTGTGACCCCAGTGAATTTCCCAGGGTCAGTGTAATTCGAGCATTTTGAGGCCATTCCGGCATGTGATTTCCGTATTTCTTTAATTTTGAATTTGGGATGTAGGCAATGCTGGCAGGGCACCACTTTGTTGCCCTGACAATTGAGTGGCTTAAGAGTCAAGCACATAGTATGAATCTAAAGTCACACGTAGGCTAGAGGCGGCACATTTCCTTTCCTGACTGCCATTAATGCACCTGTTGGGTTTTCATGACAACCCTGCAGCTTTCATGGTTATTTTTCTGGTGGTAGCCTGCATCCACAAGTTACCAGATTATTGAATTCAATATTACAACTTTCCATGGGGGGATTGAACTCATGACCTCTAGGTTGCTGTTCTAGAACCTCACTGTGCTGTACCCCACGGGGGGAGATGTAGAAAGTCCTTGCTGCTGATTCTAGCACCTGCAACAGCTTAATGGGGCTGTCCTCCTCCAGAACAGGGGGAAGTGTCTGGCCTCTGCTAGACAACCATAGACGTTTACAGCACAGAAAGTGCTCATTCAGCCTATTCCGTCTGTGCCGGCCCTCTGCTAGAGCAATCCAAAACTAATCCCACTGCTCGTTCTCCTGAATCTTCCTCTGCTTCAAATATTTTATTCCCTTACAATGACCCTCTCTTAATCCTCACTCTCTTAGTGATAACTTTAAAATTAATCTAGCATGACCTGCCGGAGGAACATACAAATCCATCACCCCAAAATCAATTGCACAACCTGTGGTGGACCTTTTTGTGTTTAAAAAGTCGCCGCTGGCTTAAGCAATGCTGGATGCTGGTAACATGCTGGCATTACCACTGCCCAACATTGCAATGGCACGAATGACAGAAAATATCATGTATGCCTCCGGTATCCAGCAGAAGTGAAGCCGGATGATCACTACAGGTCCAAACCTGGCCGGGGCAGGTCACACATACAAACATACAAAAATGAAGGGCAGCAAAAGACAATCAAGCCTGCCCCTCACAGTGGTGATGCCTGAGCATTATGATTAGATACTCCCCACCCCCTACCCATCAGCAGCCATGTAGTCTCCTGGCAAAACCCACAGGCAAAAGATCTGGAAAATACACCTCCAACTCCCTCAGGTGATTGAATCTAGTCCAGGAGACCAGCTGGACCACGCTTATATTTCCTGAAATTCCATCTACTTTTTATAAGACGTGATCACTGTTCCAGCCAGGAACTGGTCCAGCTCTCTTTTGAAAGTATGCAGGGTGTCACAAATCTGCTTACAGAAATCTGTTCACATCTACTGTCCTAAAACTTACACAAATTTTCGTATCATCTGCGTACTTGCAGACCATTCCCCCAACACCTACATCCAGGTCATTTAAGAAGATGGCGGCCCAGATTTTCCTGGGGACATGCACCATTGTAATGGCCCATCTACGGCACAGGAGAAAGAGGAAATTATGGAGTAAGTGACTTATGCCATTAATTACGCTGTGCCATATTTTCCTGGAACTTTTCCACTGCTCCAGCGTTACTCTCACCGAGAACTGTTAGATGGTAATTATCATAGCTCCGCCCCATTGAAACCAATGGCAATCGCCATTTTCCTGGATTTAAGCCAGTTTTCATGGCGCTGACACTTAGACTTAAAAATAATGGTCTAAGTGGTCTGGCAGCTGAGTGATATTGACTTTATAACGCATTACATACATAGAATTACATAGAATGTACAGCACAGAAACAGGCCATTTGGCCAAACTGGTCTATGCCAATGTTTATGCTCCACACGCGCCTCCTCCCACCCCTCTTCATCTAACCCTATCAGCAGTCACTGAATCAGACTTTTATTTTTAAATAATGCTGAAAATAATTTTGAGCTCCTAAAGAATTTGTTTCCTTTCAGAGTACAAACAATAACAATCTCTGAGCCAAAGACATATCAAAGAATGTTTCAGCAAAATACCTGAAGCTCAAGCAACAAGATTGTGTTGTTCTGGGTAAAAATAAACATCTGTAAAACACCAGTCAGTTTCACCACCTGGTGTACATTTATCAGCCCTTTCAGAGTTCAAACTAAAACTACCTTCAGAGAACATCATTTAATGGCCGTTCTGTATAAACTTGCTATTTTTTTTAAAAATTGACATTTCCATAGACCTTGCAGCTCAAATGAAACATGCAATTACTCAATGAAAATAAAACCAAGTAGATGAAATGGAATACCAGCGAGCCTCAACATTCTGACTTTTATATTTTTTTCTTTAACTAAAGTAAAGCAGCTTAATGAAAATTACAATCCAAAGTAGCTGGACTGAACTAGGTTCCTTGTTCTGTCTAAAATGATTTCTTCCGCTTGTTTAATATTTACGATGTTCTTATCTATCGTGCAACCCCTAGCTGGTAGTTGAGCATTGTCCACCGGAGTGAAGACTGATGCAAAGTAATCATTTAACACCACTGCCATACCTTGGGAGTCCGTAAAAATCTCTCCTAAGGCGTCTTTTAATGGCCCTATACAGTCTTGAATGGTCCTTTGACGATGGTGATGGTGAAGAGTACCCGTGGGAGAGGGCAAGGGATCGGTAGCACCGAGGGGAGGGAGAGGGTCCGGTAGCACTGAGGGGAGGGAGAGGGTAAAGGATGGATAGCGCTGAGGGGAGGGCCTGTGACTGCACATACACAGCTGATTTAACTGAAAACATCAAAAAACAGGACTCCTGGTTCTGGTAATGAACATATCTCAACAAGGCAGAGGTGATCATCTTGATTGCTTTTGCCTCTCTTGGGGAATGTTTGCCAGGCCACTTATCCATGTCTTGTTATTTACAACAAAAAAACACAATGATCTATTGTTTCAGCTCCAGTGCATTTAAAGACTTTAACCATTGCTGCTAATACAAGTTCAAGGAATCTGTCTTTAGTTTCCTAGTTGTTAACTTTCTTGCACCAATGTCCACTTTTTTAACTTTCCCATCCTGCACTGAAGGTGCTGATTCTCGGTGGGATGCCCCCATTGGCCTTCCTTACTAGCGCAGCCATTACTGTGTCTGAGCTTAAGACAGTGAATTTTGTGAGGGGGCATCACAGTTACCCCGATCCTGTCTGCCCTGTCCCCTTCCCAACATTCACTCATTTGCACTTTCTATCGTGGGAGAAGTAACATGATAGAAGCAGAAGCCCCGACTGCCCTCTTTAACCCAAAAGCACTGATGCCGATTCTCCTCCGTGTCGGCTGAATGTTTAGTGTTTTATTAGTGTATGTGGGCAACGGACAGGAAACACTGGTGAACAATAATATGCATTAAATGTGTTTCAGGGGTTCAAAATATTTTACCATGCTGTGTTTTTGGGAAAGTAATATTAAGATTGTTCCTTCCATTGTCCTGAGGCAATCAGTGCCAGTGCGAGGGTCTCCCAGGTTCTCTGGGGACCATTTTGCCTACGACTTTCTGGTAGTGCCCTTGGCCTGTTTTTTCCTCCTTCTGGCCGATTGGCATTTACTTATGGGTGTAGGCTGAGGGGGTGAAGGCTTCCTGGCCAAGGGCCGGTTATGTTTCTGTTTTTTTTAGGAACTTCCTACTTACATAGAGGGTGTCAAAAGGTGGCTTTTGTTAGAATTTTGAGTCAAGGGGCAAATTGAGCAGCCTGTGTCCCGGAGGAGCTCACCCAATACTCGCTGAGACAAATCGCTGGAAAATGGGGGCCCGTCACAGCATTACTGACCAGCACAGCTCTCGCTACTAGCTCCAGGAAATTGTTTCCCTCCCTTTGGTTTACTGCGGTGCTCCCCACAACAAACATGGGGTAAATTTTAACCCCTAAGAATGGGTGGGTTGGGGGGCGGGTGGGGAGTAAAAATACTCCATTTTCAGTGCGGAACCGCATCCTGGCTCCAGTACGCCTGCTTCTGGGTTTGTCTGCATGTGGACAGCCAACACCAGGAAGTCCCGGCCCCACTTAAAGCTGGTGGGCCAATACTTAAAGGGGCAATATACCTCATTGAGATACTTGAGGCATTTATATTTTGTGTATTGGAATAATAATATGAATTTGACCTTACCTGAACGGGTTTCCCATTGCTTCTGATTCACATCAGGTGAAAGTAGGTGGGAAGGGCCGGATCCATGAGGTGAGTGAGGGCCTTTATTACACTGTTTGTGGACCCGGAGGATCAAGAGTGCTTTATCCAGGCCCAACAAGCTCACCTGGCCAACAGGACCTCTATGATCAGCCAACCCCTCCCCCCCCCCAACTCCCCAACAGAGGATTCCTCCCCCCACCAATGGTGGACCCCCACCTACCTCTGACTCTTCACCCGACCTCCAGCGACCTCCAATCTCCTTCTCAGCCCCCATCTTCTTATCAGCCCCCCAATCTCTTCCTCCACCCCCTGATCTCTTCCTCAGCCCTTCCCAATCTTCTCCCCACCCTCCCCCACTCCGATCTTCTCCCCTGCGCCCCCCACCCCCAGCCTTCCGAAAGCCAGCCAGCCTGTCAATCAGGCTGGCTGCTAGACATGAAACCCGGAAGTGCAATTGATGGGCTTCATTAAGCGATTGTGACCCACCCACTTATCTTCCAGGTTTCGCAACTGGAAATCTCTGGCCCCCCACCCGCCTTCTTCAGGGGTGGAAGTTAAAATGTACCCAATGTGTCTGAAACGCCAATGGGGCATAGCTCAATCTGAACGATTGGTAGTCAACCTTTGCCTGGCACCTGGAAAAACACCAAGTAGTCTTTTTTCAAAGGTTCACCCCGGACAAATTCCTCCCACTCTTCCCCATCCCAACACCTAAACAACCTCCCATAAGGAGAAAGACCAAAAAGAACAAGTCACCCATAGAGAAGCAAGAAAAAGGACCTCATTCAGGAAGGCCCCCTTGTTCCCTGACCCAACTAAACCCCAGAGACCAGTAAGAAACTGCTTCAATCGTTAAACCCACCTTGCTCTTAGTATGGGCACAACCACTCCAAGGGATCGCAATGCTTCAGAGTCCAAAACTATGACTCATGGGTCAAAGCTGCAGTTAACCAACCTAAGAACCCTTGGCCGCTTATGCTGCATTTTACACTAGTGAGCATTAACGATATTTCTTCCTCTGTTCGGTTTAGCCTTTTGCACTTTGGGGACCTGGCAGATCGGAAAAAGCTGCTACCTCATTGGCTACTCCCTGAGTTAGGTTTTATTGGTAGAGCAAAGAGCACAAGCAGGAAAGTGAGGCGCACTATGGTGAGAGTGAAGAGTACCCGTGGGAGAGTGAGAAGCACTAGGGTGAGAGTGAAGAGTACTTGTGGGAGAGTGAGAAGCACTAGGGTGAGAGTGAAGAGTACCCGTGGGAGAGTGAGAAGCACTAGGGTGAGAGTGAAGAGTACCCGTGGGAGAGTGAGAAGCACTAGGGTGAGAGTGAAGAGTACCCGTGGGAGAGTGAGGAGCACTAGGGTGAGAGTGAAGACTACCCGTGGGAGAGTGAGAAGCACTAGGGTGAGAGTGAAGAGTACTCGTGGGAGAGTGAGAAGCATTAGGGTGAGAGTGAAGAGTACTCGTGGGAGAGTGAGAAGCACTAGGGTGAGAGTGAAGAGTACCCGTGGGAGAGTGAGAAGCACTAGGGTGAGAGTGAAGAGTACCTGTGGGAGAGTGAGGAGCACTAGGGTGATGGTGAAGAGTACCCGTGGGAGAGTGAGGACCATTAGGGTGATGGTGAAGAATATTCATGGGAGAGTGAGGAGCACTGGGGTGATGATGAAGAGTGCCTGTGGGAGAGTGAATTGTGAGTACCAGAGAATTGGGAGCACTGGCAGAAATAAGTTGAGCAAGAAACAGGCAACTGGAATTGAGACAAGCAATACACTGCCTGCTGCTCCAGGGATCCCAGTTGTTTTGGTGTTTACAAAATCTTTTGACATAGAAAATATTTACTGGAAAATGCATTGAAAATGTTCTGTTTCAATAAGCACCCTTATTGCAATCAATGAAATGTCAAAATGTTACTCTTTAACAGTCTGCTCTTAATGACTGGGTCAAAATCCTGGAACTCCCTTCCTAACAGCACTGTGGGAGAACCTTCACCACACTGACTGCAGCGGTTCCAGAAGGCAGCTCACCACCACCTTCTCAAGGGCAATTAGGGATGGGCAATAAATGCTGGCCTTGCCAGCGACGCCCACATCCCATGAACGAATTTTTAAAAAATTATTGATTACAGAGTAATAGACTGCTTTAAATTGAATCTACTATCTTATAGTGAGTAACAAAGGGAGTGACTTCAGTGAAGTGTTCTTGAATTTGGTGATCTGTATTGTCATTGTTTATATCTGGCCTGGGACTCTATGGTAAACAACCCATAAAAAGAAAAACATTGGATACTCCGAATGTACTAATCTACTGTCCCTGCAATTACAATGCCATAGCATACAAGGCTACGGACCAAATGCTGGAATATGGGATTAGATTAGACTGGGCTTGATGGCCGGCGCGGACACGATGGGCCGAAGGGCCTCTATCCGTGCTGTATAACTCTATGACATTGGCCCCCAAATTCCTTAGGTTGCACTGATCCCACTGGAGTTTGTGGGGTCAGTGAGAGGGCACCTCATTAACATGGGACAGCTGGGCACAAATGCCAATTCTGGTGCATCTCCAGCACCTGCCTGCTCATGCCCCCGCCTCTCCTCCCTCCCCCGACCCCAGACATGGTCCTATTCACCCCCCTGATCAAGGGGGCCAATCTGCAAAAAAAAATGTTTAGAAAGGCCAGGCAAAGGGCCGGTCCTCCCACACCCTTGTGTTGGTCAGTATGTTTCCACTTACCCAGCATACCAGTTGCCATTACTGCACTGGGTCCTCTTCCAGGTCCAGGGGTGGTGACTCTTGGCTTAGGGAGTCCCTACCTTGGTCCCTCCCCCTGGCTGTCACTTGCCTTGTAAAAGGGCTGGATGGGGGTTCCATCCCTTACAAGGCAAAGAGGAAACATCAGAGACCTAGCTCAAGCTGGGTCTGCCTGTCTCCAGACTTACAGCAGGAGACCGATGGAACCCCTGTGAAATTATAGCTCCAAGGTGTACAATGGCTCCACAAAGTTTATGTGTGAGTACAAACCCTTAAAAATAACAGTAGAAATCAGGATAGAGAGGTGATGGAATTGAGTTTTTTACTTCTTTTTAGGGAGCATTTACACTACAATTGTAACATTGTTGTGATGCGGTTTCTCAATCCACTTTGATTAAAAGTCAGGTTGGTTCTTAACTCTGGATTTGCACTACACACGTTTAGCATTGGTGCAAATCAGAAATGGCCTTGCACCAGCAATAAGCTTGTTGTCTATCTGCACCCTCTCTTTTGGAGATCCCACAGCACAAAGAGGAGGGAGTTCTCCTGTCAGGCCAACATTCCTGTCTCAACTAAAGCTAGATTAACGAGTCATTCATCTCACTTCTGTTTGTAGGATCTTCCTGTCTGCAAAATGGTTGTCAAGTTTCTCTATATAACAAAGGTCACTGCGCTTCAAAATAATTCATTGCACGTGAAGCACTTCAAGGCATTTCTGAGAGGCATGATAAAGTGCCATATGAATGCAAGTCTCTTATTCTTTCCTTTTGCACCATTTCCTAACTAATACAGCTGATAGACAGTTGCACTGTTAAACCAGCTGTTGGAATGTGTGAGAGAGCAGCTGAGAGGCTTGGGCATATTTGTCTGCTTGTGCTTGGTCTGTCCTCCACTCCACTCCACTCCACTCCCCACCCACCCACCCACCCCACCCCCCCCCCCCCCCGCCCCATGACACGGAAAAAGTCAGGAACTTGTGTGGGGAGTCATGGCTTCAGGAACTTGTGTGAGGTTGTGCTTTTACGCCTTACTAATGCCTGTTAATGGACACCCCTGCTAATGAAGACATTTATCATCAAGGAACACTTGTTCAGTCATCCTTTTATTCTTCCTGTGCTCTAGTGTTTGCTTAAGAAGAGTGATAGGTTTCTCAATATAAGAAAATCCAAAGGCACCACCAATGTTGAAAAGAGTAAGATAGAAGATAGGATAAATTAAGAATGACTGGTCTGGACACACCAAGCTTGGGATTTAAAAGGCTCTAGATTATAGGAGAAATAGAAGATGGATATTTTTGAGATCCTGGGAACAAATGAGTTGAAGTAGGAAATGGTGCAATGAGTTTTGCTTTCAACACAGTGACAATACAAGGAGGAGGAAGAATTTGGAAGACAATGTATTTGGAGCTTGGGAGGAACAAGATAGAGAAGTTCAGAGAAGGACTAACCAAAATAGCATTGAAGAAATAGAAAGAATGGTTGCAACAGAGAGAGAGATTGAGGTTAGGGGTGAGAGAGGATTCTCTATTTCATCTGTTACACAGGTAAAGTCAGGAACTCGTGTGGGGAATTGTGGCTTCAAGAACTTGTGTGGGGAATCATGGTTGTACACTCCATGGCACACGACATGAACCAGGACATCAACATAGTGTTCACATTACAGCACTGCCTCTGGAATCAGCCCTTACTCCAGTGGTAGTGGTATAGAAGGTGCCACTGATGGCATAGCAGACCATCTCAAGGAGTCTAAGGAAAGGATGGTACTGTAAAAACAACATAGAGTACTTTGTTTAAAAATGAATAGACGGTGCATGCTGGGCAAGGAGTGAATGCCTGAGGACTCGATTGGTCCCCGGTACACCAGTACCAAATTGGTACGTGATGAGTTGATAAGTACCATGGAATCCTTATTTTGTCAGTGGCATTTCATCACCATTTGTGAACCTCCACTTGTCTTTGGCTCTATGCAATAAATCAGATAAACAGAAAATAACACCTATCGGAGTTCATATACATTCAGCCCAATTAAAGCGTTTGGAGTACAACAACAAACAGATTGGGAAGTCTGCATTTAGACAGAGGTCCACTAGTGGTGCTCCCTGATCACTAACCTGTATCTTCCTGTTGCTTTAATGGACCTCAGGTCACTCACTGTCCCACTCTTTCCCTGCAGATACGGAGATCTCGTCTGCTTGCTGTGCAAGTTTGGATTATGTCGTCACGTACCTCTTCAAGCAGCTGACGAAAAGCAGCAAAAAAACTCTGAGACTGAGACAGGTGGCACAAGAAGGGGAGCAATTACTATGCATCATGCAGCAGAACCCAGAACTACTACAACAGGTAACAGGTCTTTGTTCCCTGCATTGGAAACTGCTGATCAGATTATATAGAAGAATATCAGCATTATACTGGCCCTTTATACCAGATAACTAAAATGAGGTTGTCCTTTTATGCTTTACTAATGCCTGTTAATGGACGCCCCTGCTGATGAAGACATTTGTCATCAAGGAACACTTGTTCAGTCATCCTTTTATTCCTCCGTGGTCTAGTGTTTGCTTAATAAGAGTGATTGGGTTTTCATATATCAAGAAACCTAATGTTGAAAAGAGTAAGATAGAACATAGGATAAATCAAGAATGACTGGTCTGGATGCACCAAGCTTGGGATTTAAAAAGCCCTAGATTATAGGAGAAACAGAAGACGTATGTTGCGTTTCATATTTTTGAAATCCTGGGGACAAATAAGTTGAAGTAGGAAATGGTGCAGAGTTTTGCTTTCAACACAGTGACAATGCAGGGAGGAGGAAGAATTTGGAGGACAATGTATTTGGAGCTTGGGAGGAACAAGAAAGGGAAGTTCAGAAAAGCACCAACCAAAATAGCATTGAAGAAATAGAAAGAATGGTTGCAGCAGAGAGAGAGAGACTGAGGTTAGAGGTGAGAGGGGATTGTCTATTACATCACAAGTTCTTTCTCATATCCAGTCCAGGAGTGTGAGACAAAACCTCCCCAGATATGGGAATAATACTCATGTCTTGGACATACTTGGCATCTCAAAAAGTTATGAGTTGTTAAGGGGAAAAGAACACATTTGATGTCGTGTACATGGATTTTAGCAAGGCTTTTGCCAAGGTCCCACATGGCAGACTGGTCAAAAAAATAAAAGCACATGGGATCCAAGGGAAAGTGGCTAGTTGGATCCAAAATTGGCTCAGTGGCAGGAAGCAAAGGGTATTGGTTGACGGGCGTTTTTGCGACTGGAAGGTTGTTTCCAGTGGGATTCCCCAAGGCTCAGAACTAGGTCCCTTGCTTTTTGTGGTATATATTAATGATTTGGACTTGAAGGTGGAGGGTTTGATCAAGAAGTTTGCAGATGATACAAAAATTGGCCGTGTGGTTGTTAGTGAGGAGGAATGCTGTAGACTGCAGGAAGATATCAATGGACTTGTCAGGAGGGCAGAAAAGTGGCAAATGGAATTCAATCCAGAGAAGTATGTGTGGTAATGCATTTGGGGAGGGCAAACAAGGCAAGGAAGTACACAATAAATGGGAGGATACTGAGAGGTGAAGAGGAACAAGGGACCTTGGAGTGCATGGACACAGATCCCTGAAGGCAGCAGGACAGGTAGATAATATGGTTAAAAAGGCATACCGGATACTTTCCTTTATTAGCCGAGGCCTAGAATATAAGAGCAGGGAGGTTATGCTAGAACTGTATAAAACATTGGCTGGGCCACAGCTTGAGTACTGCGTACAGTTCTGGTCACCATCATTACAAGAAAGATGTGATTGCACTAGAGAGGGTACAGAGGAGATTTTCGAGGATGTTGTAAGGGCTGGAGAATTTTAGCTATGAGAAAAGATTGGATAGGCTGGGGTTGTTTTCTTTGGAACAAAGGAGGCTGAGGGAGATTTAATTGAGGTGTATAAAATTATGACTGGACTAGATAGAGTGGATAGGGAAGACCTATTTCTCCTAGCAGTGGGGCCAGTGACCAGGGGGCATAGATTTAAAGTAATTGGTGGAAGGATTAGAGGGGAGCTGAGGAGACATTTTTTCACCCAGAAGGTTGTGGGGGCCTGGAACTCACTGCTTGAAATGGTGGTAGAGGCAGAAACCCTCAACTCATTTAAAATGTACTTGGATGTGCACTTGAAGTGCCAGAACCTACAGGGATACGGACCAAGTGCTGGAAAGTGGGATTAAACTGGATAGCTCTTTTTCGTCTGGCATGGACACGATGGGCTGAATGGCCTCCTTCTGTGCCATAACTTTCTATGATTCTATGATAACTGTTTGGCACAAGTTAGGAGAGCATCTTTCCTTATCACAACCTTGAACCCATGACCACCTGACTCAGAGGAGAGAGTGCTACCAACTGAGCCAAGCTGACACTGATACTTTTGTTGTGTATCTGTGGTTGCCGAGATTTATTGTCAGACCCACATAATATACAACTAAAAGACTTCTGCTGTATTATGGCCAATATTATTAATTTTGAATATCCTGTTTTTTTTTATCTCTTCTCTATTTCCCATGGATGAGAATCCATTATTTATACAAGCGCTGTTGTATCCAAAGAAAATACTAGATTTTTTTTTAAAACAAATCTGCTTCCAGGGTGATGAATGTTTAAAAGAGAATTAAAACTGTGTGGCACATGGGTTCAGCACAGTGTCTACAAAGCCCAAGCCCATCCAGTGTCACATGGGGTCAGCAAAATCTAATTTATATCTCATGGCAGTTCTTTATATCCTTCTGGTTTTAAGTTCACTAAAATTTCCACTTGTGCTGATTATAAGATACTTTCATGAGGTGCCATGACACATTTCACTGCTGTGCAGTTAGGAAACTTACATTCTCGCTGAAAGTAGTGCATTGAGGAACATTACCAATGATAGCCCTTGTAGTAATGTCATCTACACAAGAACATAAGAAATAGGAGCAGGAGTAGATCATGTAGCCCCTCGAATCTGCTCCGCCATTCAATAAGATCATGGCTGATCTTTGACCTCAACTCCAATTTCCCTCCCAATCCCCATATCCCTTGATTCCCTTAGAGTCCAAAAATCTATCGATCTCAGACTTGAATATACTCAACGACTGAGCATCCACAGCCCTCTGCGGTAGAGAATTCCAAAGATTCACAACCCTCTGAGTGAAGAAATTCCTCCTCATCTCGGCCTTAAATGTCCGACCCCTAATCCTGAGACATCAATTAGATAGAATCGCATAGAAATTACAACACAGAAACTGGCCGCTCAGCCCAAACAGTTTGTGTTGGTGTTTATCCTCCACATGAGTGGTAATCCTAATACCATGACCCACCCTGTTCCCTATATAGGGTGATCACCCTTTCCTTCAACCACCTATCTAACCTATCCGTAAATGCTGACATAGTCTCTGCTTCAATCACTAATTCCATTAGTGTGTTCCACAACCTAACAACCCTCTGTAAAAGAAAGCTTTTCCTGCTTTCTGTCCTAAATCTCTTACATTTAATCTTATATCTATGCCCCCCGCCTTGTTGTAGACCCCTCAACTACTGGAAACAGCCAGTTTCTATCAACTCCGTCCCATCCCTTCATAATTTTGAACATCTCTATCAAATCATCTCATAATTTCCTCCATTCTAATGAAAACAGCCCCAATTTTTCAAGTCTTTCTTTGTATTTGTATTTTCTCATACCAGGCAGTGTCCTAGTGAATCTGCATTGCACCCTCTCTGTTGCCTCAACATCCTTCCTATAGAGTAGAGCCCAGAACTCCAACTGTGCTCTTACTAAAATTTTATACAGCTTCATCGTTACATCTCAGCTTTTATATTCTATACTTCGTGCAATAAAACCCAGTATTTCAATAACTTTTTATTGATCTTCTCCACTTGAGAATAAAGTTAGCAGTTTTTTATATGTTAGGTGGTACAATCAACGTGGTACAGTCAACTTGGTACAACTGCAACAAGGATCATTGTCTCATAAACTTGACCCTGCTGTTTTCTGGGACAACAGACAACAAAAATAGTTCATAGAATGAAGTAAATTATAACGTAGAAGGCCATTTGGCCCATCTAGCTGGTGCTAGCTCTTAAGTTGCTGTCTACTCTGATTGATGGAGTCACCATAGTCCTTTAAAAAGAAAAGGACAATGGTAGTTAATGGAGGTTAGTTTAGTTTGTGATTTGTCATGGACACCCAACGTATCCTGGCGCTTGCTTTATTTGCGTTGGGGAGTTAAAAGAGGAATTTTCCCAGAGATTTTCTTTATCTCCTTTTTTTCTCTCTCTGGGGAAACAGTGTTACTGGAGGGGTAGGTGGCTTGTGGGTGGGGGGCCTTGCCATGTGTACCAGGCGTGCCTGATAGGCCTGATGCTCTTTTCGCACCCTTTTTATGTGTTCGTCTGTCACTCCCTGCCCTTACACTGTATCCTTTTATATTTTTCTATTTCAAATACCTATCCAAGTTAAGAAACTCTGCTGGTTACCAACAGGCCAGTCAGATATATCCCATCGTCCTGCACTCACATGGAACCCTAGTTGAACAAAGGATGGTTAACTCTGCATCCGAACTTCTGTTTCCAGGAACAGAGCTCGAAGGAGTGACACGGTTATACAAACTAAAGAAGTGGTTAAATCTCAGTGCTTATGTGCAGCAACTCCTGTGTTCCTTGTGTAGACATGGACACCTGGCTAAAGTACTGCTAACTGCTGCAGTGCTGCAGTCGTGATCTTTTAGCCGACTGAGAGTCTGGCCATATGTCTCCGGTGTTTTGGAGGGTACCCTAAAGGAATATTAAGGGCCAGAGCTCATCCTTGCGTGGTTTTAAAGCTGCACGACCATTACTAGCTTTTTCATTGAAATCAATACATCTCACCAAAATGAGTAGTTCCAGCAAACAAAATCACGATTTTAAATCCATTTTGTTTTTGAGATATTGCAGAGGAAAGTTTAATGTATTAAATTGAAATTGATCGCTTTTTATCCCCATTATGTTGTCATTGTTGCTCTGCGTGTTGGGAGATCAGAGCCAGCATCCACTTTCTTACTACTGACTATAAATTGTCACTCCGGGTTTCGTGGGATGTCTGTTGGGAGGATACTTCACATTGAAAGAAAAAACATTTCTGTCTAAATT
The DNA here is from genome assembly GCF_035084215.1 of Heptranchias perlo. NCBI lineage: Eukaryota > Metazoa > Chordata > Chondrichthyes > Hexanchiformes > Hexanchidae > Heptranchias > Heptranchias perlo. The sequence goes on along the minus strand of NC_090338.1, from coordinate 71,486,948 downwards.
GTGATTTTAGTCACTCCAGCCAATTCTAGAAAATGCTGGAAACGCACAGCAGGCCTGTAGCATCTGAGCGAGAAAGTTTAATGTTTGGGAAATGTTCAGACAAAGGGACTTGTGGGGAAAATGAAAAATCATGCACGGATTGGCATGGAATTTGACACCAAGGAAATGAAACATGATCATTAACCAATCTCACCCTTTTAGATGTTGACGGATCTGCACGTCCAGTATTTTCTCTTTTTACTGTATTTCAAATTTCCAGCAGTTACAGTTTTTCATTTTATTTCCAGATTAATCCATAGCTGAACCCAACGCACGATTTCAGTGAGCTAACCCCTTCCCATTCACTCCCATGTAAAAGCAAGTTGTTGTTGTATATAAAATTCCAACGGACTAACCCCCTTCCATTTATCCTGTACAGAAATTCCAAATAACCAACTCTCTTCCATTCTCCCTTACGATATAGAATTCTAGAGGAGGAGACCCTTTTATTCACTCTTGTTATAAAGAATTCCAACAAACCCCCCCTTTGTTTACTGGCATTGGATAGGATTCCAGTTACACAAATCCCTTCCATTTACTCCTAAGACATAGAGTTCCAAAGGAACAATCTCTGTCTGCTTGCTCTTTATTACATTTTTGGTTTTACACTAGATATTTTCCTTCGGTTCAGCGTCACAGCCCATTCCCGTAAGCAAACCTGAGCTCTCTACAACAACAGCCTGCATTTATATAGTGCCTTTAACGTAATCAAACATCCCCTAGGCGCTTCACAGGAGTGTTATCAAACAAAATTTGACACAGAGCCACATAAGGAGATATTAGGACAGGTGACCAAAAGCTTGGTCAAAGAGGTAGGTTTTGTGGAGCGTCTTAAAGGAGGAGAGAGAGGAAGAGAGATTAAGGGAGGAAATTCTAGAGCTTGGAGCCTGGAAAGCTGAAGACACGACTGCCAATGGTGGGGCAGTGAAAATAGGGGTTGCGCAAGTGACCAGAATCAGAGGAGGATGTTACAGAGATAGGGAGCGGCGAGGCCATGGAGGGATTTGAACACAAAGATGAGAATTTTAAAATCGAGGCATTGCTGGACCGGGAGCCAATGTTGGTCAGCAAGCGCAGGGTTGATATGTGAATGGGAGTTAGGATACGATCAGCGAGTTTTGAATGAGTTCAAGTTTATGGAGTGTGTTTTACTTGCCCAATATCTAGGTAAATGTAGCGAGCCCAGGGTTACAACAGAGAACCATTGTTACTGTATTCCAGCTTATTTACCATGTGCCCTCATGTGATTTCCTTGAGTTCAATGGGTGGCAGAATAAACACTCTATCAGACAGTGACTTAGGCTATAAACTGCTAGTCAGATTTATTGAACAATAAACAGATAAACATAAAGTTTTTGCAGTAACTACAGATTTTACTCTTCTCTTCATAATATTGAAACAACCAAAACTGGTCCTTGAAGCACAATCCCTTACATTGCTTTCCGCCACCATGGATTCTTCTATCGCTGCCCACTTCAGAATGACTGCTGATTGTGAGAAAATCAGTGACAGATGTATCATTCAAACTCCTTTACAGGTACACCAAAACAAAGGAAGTTAAAAGTGTATCTCTCAAAACTACACTGAGTGGTCCACAAGATCCAAAACACAGCTTGCCCACAGAGATGCAACTGCCAGTTACAGTGGGGCTTGAAGCTATCTCTCAGCCTGTCTGTCTATACCCGACTGTGGTATCCAGCTAACCAAACTCAATAGAATGACACCAAAGTAGATAGGTGTCAGGAAATGCTTCTTAGGAATAACATTGTTGAAGGGACCTTTTAAATATGACCATAATATGTACTACCTGCAGCTTGAGGAAGTAGCTAGCACTACGCAGCATTTAAAGTGACTGCCCGACTCCAGTGCAAAGACATTAAACTATATGCACATTATTATGTGACCAGAACTCCCTATTCATCACACTCCTATTATAAAATTCCAATGGACCAAACACATTCCCTCTTTCCCACCCACTTCTATTATATAAACAGGCATTGTCATTCTCAAATTAAACTGGTAAAACCAAAATCTTCCCCAACCCTTTGCCTCACCAAGAAAAGAAATAATTGACATTCAAAAAAATACCTAAAATGCAATCTATAAATATGATTATGTCAGATTGACTTGTATGCTTTTACTTTTAATAATGTCCAATTATATTTCTGAACTCCCTCCAAAATATTGGAAACAAAGAATTGCTACAACAAATAGGTATTTGCACCAGATTAATGGGTGCCAATCCATGTGTGTTTGCACTACACGTAACCGGATTAGCGATGTGGATAAAGTTAAAATACTTAATCCGATTTTTACTTTTATTTAAACTAAGAGCAAGAATACACATCTTATGAATGGCCAAAAGAAGAACCTAAAATTAGCAAAAATAACACCAAAAACCACAAAACCTAAACATCGAATACCAATGAACCAACCTCTTTCCCACTCACTCCCATTTATATAGAATCCCAATGGACTAAACCGCTTCCCATCCACTCCGAGGATCAAAGAATCTTACAACACAGAAGGAGGCCATTCAGCCTGTGCTGGCTCTTTGAAAGAGCTATTCAATTAGTCGCACTCCCCTGTCCTTTCCCCATAGCCCTCCATTTTTTTCCTTTTAGAATCATAGATTGGTTACGGCACAGGAGGCCATTCGGCCCATCGGGCCTGAGCCTGCTCTCTGCAACAGCAAACCAGCTAGTCCTACTCTCTGCTCTTTCCCCGTAGCCCTGCAAATTTTTCTCCTTCAGGTACCTATCTAATTCCTTTTTGAAAGCCATAATCATGACTCCTTTTGAAAGTTACTATTAAATCTGCTTCCACCATTTCAGGTGCACTTCAGATCATAGCAAATTGCTGCTTAAAAAAAATTCTCCTCATCTCCCCTCTGGTGCTTTTGCCAATTATCTGGGTCAATTATCAAAGACCCAAACCTAGTTCTAATCACTCCCATTAGATTGAATTCCAATGGACCATACCACTTCCCATTGACTCCCATTATATGGAATCCCGATGGACTAAACTATCTACCAGTCATTGCCATTGTATGCTATTCCAGTGGACTAAACTCCTTGCCATCCATTCCCGTTGTATCGAATTCCAAACCACTTCCTATCCACTCTTATTGTATAGAATTTCTGATCAAACTGTTTGTGTTTCCAGCTATCTGATTTAATGCTACACTAAAATCAACATATCCACTGTGAAGTTTTACCTCAAGAGATATCAATAGATTTAAAATTCTAATAATTTTGTGTCAAATGTGTTTTCACTGTTAAATGCTTTCCTGTTGTGAGACTGAATTACTCAATGAATTATTAAATGGGCTGTAATAGAGAGATTTGCAAATTGACCATTGTTATCTGCAGCTTATAGAAGTCCTGGCCCTAGACTAAAATGTCTTGGCAGACTAGCTATGGATTTATCGGGATTTGGCTATTTTCCGTGTTTCCTAAAGTTTTTTTTCAGGGGAAAACTCTGTATTATCCTTTTATGTTTTACTTTTAACATGGCTGCTATATAACACCCATTTTGCACTAGAGAGAACAGCTGAAGCGTGTTTTGCCCTTCATGCAGTTAGCTGACTTCTGTAAGGATTGGGAACAAAGAAAATAGCACCAAGAGCCCTTAATTTGGTGTGGTGATGTCACTGCAGTCTGGCTGAAAAGTTGAGCGTTTTAACAGACCAGATGTTAGCCACGCTGACGTGGAGCAAGCCTCATAACTGATAAACCACCTTGTGATACGAATGATGAATCATGCGTGTCAGTTTGTTGTATGTGCTGCCAATCTGTGTTAATGAGTGGCTTTAATCTGTATAATAATAGTATTTAAAAATTGACAGAACCTTGCCATTGGATCTTTCAGGATCGGGAGCTGGACAAGTAAATTCTTCTTAGCTTTAATTTCTTAATGGTAAACACTCCTGGGGGTTGGTAGAGAAAATCCTTCATGTTGAGTGCTCCCTTTTAGAATATTCAATTATTAATAACATTGGTCTCTCATACTCAGCATAAATATGATTAGAATTAGCACTAATCATGTCATATTGAGCGCCTCTTATGTCAGCTATTCAGCATAGCAGTACCTGACATCATCTCCCGAGGTCACAGACAACTTTGACCTTTTTCCTCATGCACAGTTTTTCTGCCGTCTCGGAAGCTCTCCTGAATTGATTTGAAATTTTGACTCTTCCCTTTATGAGGCAGTAAAATTGATAATTATTCAGATGGGAGCTGAACGTTGAGTGAAAAATCAATGCCACCAGCTCTCTGTTGTGTATAAAATTACTTCTGAGATGCTGGATGGAATGGATGTCCAAGATAAAAGCAGCAGGCAGGGGATCATGGAGAGGATTAGACGGACAGCATTGAAAGCCTTGGGGGCAGTTTTTCAGTGGGTGGGAGCAGGCCGGCAGGGGGTCATTACCAGTAATGATATGACTCATTGATCATCTGTTTACATTACATTGCCATCAGGTTATAAATCTCAGATGTATGGAGATGGAACTCAGGCTGCACACTGCACCAACAGGGCGGAATATTAGATTATTCTCATTTTCACACTGAGATTAAAAAAGAATGTTATTGATTATTCATTGGTTAGTCATCAAATATGTTTTTAAAGACGATGAGACCTTAATGAACACAATGGCTGCTAATAGCCACCGGTTCATCTTTCAGCGCGTTGATAAGTAATATTTCTGAGTATTAAAAAGAATGGCTTGTGAATTGTTTAATAGCTTTGAGTAATGAGACTCTAATGACTAACACCACGCAGTTTAATGAGGATGTGTCAACTTCTTAAAAGCCCCGGTGTCTGGTGTACCACTGAGCCACACTGATAAGGAAGGTCCAAGGCTCCACTGAATTAGCTGATCTTGGCTGGGGCAGTAGCAGGGGGAGGCTACAGTTGGCCTCAGTGCCCCTGGGCAAAGGAAGGGAGAAATCAATGAGTGTTCCTGCTCCCTATCACTATCCAGTGACACCCCCACCCCCCAACCACCTTGTTGGAAAGTGCATGTGAACAGCTTCTAAGGTTATGATCGGGCTCTGCTGTGATGCCGCCTATAGTGGAGCAGCCTTGTGAGTTTCGCTGACTGGGCTCAAACTGAAGAATCATGTGGGGAAGCATGAGTTCACTCACTTTGGATCCAAGAAAGACAAATCGGAATATTTTCCTAATGATGAGAGACCAGGAGTTCTGGAGGAGCAAAGGATTTAGGTGTCCCAAGTATGCACTTCACTAAAATCTAGTGCACAGGTACCAAAAGCAATCAAAAAGGCTAATGGAATGTTGACCTTTTTCTCAAAGGGGGCTGGAATATAAAGGGGTAGAAGTTATGCTTCAGTTGTGCAGAGCCTTGGTCAGACCCCACCTGGAATACTGTGTTCAGTTCTAAGCAACGCAACTCATAAAGGATATAGAGCCTTGGAGGGGATACATCACAAATTCATCAGAATTATACCAGGGCTTAAAAGATTATGACAACAGGTTGCATAAACTTGGCTTGTATTTCATTGCATTAAGAAGGCTGAGGAGTGATCTAATTGAGTTGTTTAAAAAGATAAAAGATTCAGTAGGGTAGATGCAGAGAAACTATTTCCTCTGGTGGGGCAAATCAGAATAAGTAAGCACATTCTTAAAATTAAAGCTAGACCATTTAGGAGTGAAATTAGGAAGCATTTTTTCCACACAAAATCTGGAACTCTCTCCCCCAAAATGCTGCGGATGCTGGGGGTCAATTGAAATTTTCAAGATTGAGATCGATAGATATTTGTTAGGTAAGGCAATCAGGAGATATGGAGCATTGGTGGGTAAATGGAGTTAAGATACAGATCAGTCATGATCTAATTGAGTGGCAGAACAGGCTCAAGGGGCTGAATGGCCTACTCCTGTTCCTATGTTCCTATGGCAGAGAGAGACCAAAAGAAGGGATAAATTGAGGAAGGAGGAAAAAAGAGAATAAAGAAGCTACTCAACACATTGACAAGAGAAAGGAGGTAGCCATTAGCACTCCCTTTTAAAAAAAAGTTAAGAGCTTGGATTAATTTAGTGATAATTTTATTTTTTCTATCCGTTGCTCTTTTCTTTTATCAATTATATAAAAGGAAGACTTGCATTTATATAATGTCATATCATGTCTCACTGAAATGTCCCAAAGCACTTCACGGCCAATGAATTATTTTGAAGTGCATTGGCTGTTATTATGCGGACGGACATGGCAGCCGATCTACGCAAGGAAATGTCCCTCAAATAGCTGTGAGGTAAATGACCAATTAAATTTTTTTGGTGGTGATTGCTGAGGGAGGAATATTCGCCAGGATACCAGGAAAACTCCCTGCTCTTCTTCAAATACTGCCAAAGGATCCATTGTTTTTACGTCTCACCCAAAGGGTAGCAATACTCCCTAAGTGGAGCGTCACCTCAATAATGTGTTCAAGTCCTGCAGTGGGGCTTGAATACTCAACCTTCAGACTCAGATGAGATTTCTACTAACTGAGCTAATGTGTCAAATGTACTAATGGATCCCTAGTTCCAGTATTCATGGATTTACAAAGCTCTTGGAGTGTTTTATGCTATAATTCCTGCAGGGTGAAACAGAGCTGTCGGGGACCAGGACTGGCTCGGCCTGGGGTGTGGACAGGCTTCCTTGGAGTCAGGCCTTGGAAGGTGACAAAATTCTGGATTGAGCTGTGCTGGACATGTACATGGATTCTTTACATGGGACCTCAGATTGTTGGGCCTCAGTTGAGCAGTCTGGGCTGTAAAGTAGCAGGAAGTGACTCAATGAGGGAGATGTTTGAGATGCAGAGGAGCGTTTCGGGCCATGCATGAAGAAATTATTGGAGCGCTAAGAAGGTGGGATGGGTAGGTCGATGGTTAAGTTTGTGTTGTCATTCTGAATTGTTCAATGTGTTAATATATTATTAATGACTGATATATAACCACACAGATACTCGGCCAAAGGAGGCTCCTGGTTTTTCATGAATATGGAATAAAGATATTACACTGAGTCTATTTTCAGTTTAGTAACTGCTGAGTTATTCTTTAACACTGACTCACTGTTACAATGCAGCTAGGCTACAATGGGAAATCACTTGGAAATGCACTGATGTCAGCGTGAAGGACTGCAGGAAGTCCCAGACCTGTAATACCTAATGCCTAGTGCTTGATATGCAGGTTACCCAGCTGGTAATGTGGTTTCCCAAGCTTAGACAGCTCTGGCTTGACTCGCAGGCCAGTCCAAAGTTGCAGCCCCTCCTGTTTCCAGTGGAGCTTCACAAAGACTCATGGGGAAGCACACCCCATCAGTGATGGCCTGTCGAGGAGTGAAACCCCAATCATAGAATCTCACAGCACAGAAGGAGGCCATTCAGCCCATCGTGCCTGTGCTGGCTCTTTGAAAGAGCCATCCGATTAGTCCCACACCCCCGCTCTTTCCCTATAGCCCTGCCTCTTTGTAGCCTTCAACACTGTTGTCCATACCATCCTCCTCCACTGCCTCTCCTCCATGGTCCACCTTTGTGTTCTCTCATGGTTCTAATTCGACCTGTACCCCCGTAGCCAGTACATCTGTTACAGATGTTTCTCCTGAGCTCGTGATCTCATCCATTGTGCCCAAGGTTCTGTCCATGGCACCTTCCTAATCCTCATGTATAACAGCATTTATGTAGCACCTTTAAAGTAAAAGTGTCCCAAGGTGCTTTACAGATAGCTGTATGGAAAATGAACATCAGACCAGGAGAGAAGCGATGAGGAGTGGTGACTGACAGCTTGGTCAAAGAGATGGGTTTGGAGGACATTTTTAAAGAAGAGAGGTGGATAGGTTTAGGGAGTAGAGTAGGACCCAGGCATCTGAACAATTACCCATGAGAACATCTGATATCTATCGTGTATAGTCAAATAAAAACAGAAAATGCTGCAGATTAGACAGCATCGGAAATGCAGGTTAACGTTTCAACTGTGGACCCTTCATCAGAATTCAGGTTAGGAGTTCGGAACTCAGAGCTGGGACCAGAAGAAATTGTAAACCTGCGAGCACTGATAGCCAGCTGAGTTGATGCAGGATATCTCATGGCTACCATTATGATATAGTATTTGCATAACATGGAGTTGCCACGCCACAAATATGTTAATATCTGGTCGGGTCCATGAGTTTTGTAAAAACTCCTCAATACCTCCTGAAGGCTCTGACTGATGACCTGGCACAAGTCCTCAGCCGAGCCAGATCCTGCTCTTGTCTGACATCCACACATGTACATTTTAACCTGTAAACAGGAACCATTATTCATCTCTCCGCACAGAGCTTTATGGAGGTCGGGAATCGGGCGTGCGCCTGAATTCCTGATATGCACTCCCATCACATGAAGCTCGGGGCCGAGAGTGCTAAGGATGGAAATTTGCCCCTATATTCTTATCTTTATACTTTGAAAAGGCTGATAAGTTTCAAACACCTTTTTCAGTCACTTCCATGGAAGCAGAGCGATTCTTGTTACAGACCAGTGAGGGGATGTGATATGTACCACCGCTGTAATATGTTGTGGCCTTGCTTCAGTCTTAGTAGCCACGCGCAATCTTAAATGGTTAAGAAAGAGAGAAAGGACTTGCATTACACAGCACCTTTCACAATCTCAGGACGTCCCTAAGTGCTTCACAGCCAATGAAGTATTTTTGAAGTGTAGTCACTGTTGTAATGTAGGAAACCCGGCAGCCAAGTTGCCAAGTTTGCAAGATCCCACAAACAGCAATGAGATAATGACCAGATAATCTGTTTTAGTGATGTTGGTTGAGGGATAAATATCGGCCAGGAGAACTCCCCTGCTCTTCTTCGAAATAGTGCCATGGGATCTTTTATGTCCACGTGAGACAGCAGCCAGAGCCTCGGATTAACATCTCATCTGAAAGACTGCACCTCTGACAGTGCAGCACTCCCTCAGTACTGCACTCATTATGTTCTCAAGTCTCTGGTGTGGGACTGGAACCTACTTGAACCAAGGCTGACACATTATTTACAAATGTGTGCAAACCATATTTAAAAGTAAAATTTTTGTTAGAGGACATTGCCATTAGAATCATCTATGTAAATATATAGGCTAACACACATGTATAGATGGATATTTGCTTGTGGGGCTTTTATCTGGCCTCTTGTGCATACCCAATGTCCTTTTCCCCACCACTGGGAGTTGAGCCTTCAGCTGTCTAGGCCATAAGCCCTGGAATTGCCTCCCTAAACCCTAACGCCCCTCTTTCCTTCTCTAGAATTCCGTCCCTAAACCTTTCCGTCTCTTTCTCCTCCTTTAAGATGCTCCTTAAAACCTACCTCTTTGACCAAGCCTTTAGTCACCTGTCCTAATATCTCCTTATGTGATTCAGTGTCAAATTTTGTCTGATATTGCTCCTGTGAAGTGCCTTGGGACGTTTTACTATGTTAAAGGCGCTATATAAATACAAGTTGTTGCTGTAGAAAGTCGAAGTTTTAACCATGGACCCCAGACACATCATAGAAAACAGGGGCACTGCAATCTCAGACCAGCCTAACTTGACTGGGATGGTGACAAAGCAGCATAGCAGGGAGAGACCCTCCACCTCTGCAGCCCACCAGAAGAAAATGGGTGTTTAAAAATATAAAACCAAAGTAAATTTTGATGAGTCTTGTTCCAGTGTAAAATGAGAGAGTGCTTCAAATGAAAAGTCACTGCCCTAGAATTACTTTCCATTTAGAATAATTAGAGAAATCATGGAAAGCAATCTCCATTGACTCCACAGTAAATCCTATGGGCTTCAGTACAAAATATAATTTTTAAAAAGGAACAGATGCTGTCCGTGTCTCACAACATTGTCTTTTTTTAAATGATATCCAGCTTAATTAATTAAACCTATTTGTAAAATAGTTGGCTATAATATTTCATCCCATTTATATGCTTTCCACATAGTTGCTCAGCTCTTAATTTCTGAAGGATGGAAAGATAATGGAGTGAATGGAAGGGACTATTTCCATTGCTGGTGCAATGGTCATGCCTGGAGGCTAGACAGCTGGTGTGTGTCAGTCTGGCTGTATCCTGCGAGCTTAATGGAGTTTGGGTGGCGAGGGGGAAGCTCTCAGATAGGGTCAGATTGTGGTCAGAAGGGCGGACATATAGTGGGAAAAGGGTGAGGAAGAAGACATTGCAGTCATAACTTCAAGGCAGCTGGCACCTGCTACTGGTGCACAGTGGGGAGGGAGCAAGGGTCAGAAAGGCATTTGTTCAGCACTCCAGTGAAAATGCGACGAGACTTGAGGATTAATCAGCATTAACTATTTTCTGCATTTTGTTAAAGCCAATTGATTTGTGTCATTAACTCCATCACTCAGTCTCTATAACGTATAAATGCAAATGCATCTTTGTTGCCTTGAGTTTTATTATGCCTTCAACAGACTTTGGCAAAAGTTCATGAAAACGTAATTTAATTTAGATACTCCCACTGGTAGCTGGTATAACATTATTTGGACTGTTATTTTAAAAGCATTTCAAAAACAGTTGCAAAAATGAGAAGGCTCCCTGATGGCATCAGTTGGTAAAGACGGTGCCAGTGTGTAACAGAGCTGCACAGAACAGGTTATCTGATCTCTGTGGAGGTGATGGTGGGACACGATAATTGGCCTCAGTGCTCCAAGACTGAGTTATGGCAGGGCGGTGGAGGGGGAGGGGAAATCAACTCTTGATTGTTATCCAGTGACCTCTGCTCAAAAGTGCATGAGTTTCAATGTCAACCGGCGACAGGATCCAACTTGGCTGTGATTTCCCCCTCCCTGCCCAGCTGAAGTTCCTTGTTCAGGCTCAGAAATGAAAAGTGGCCACTCGAATGAGGAACGGATTGTGATTGGCACTTGCGGAACTGTACCCTAGGAAAAGTTAGCCCCTTCAAGAAGCCCCTTAATCCAACCCTACTTTTGCAACTCCCTCCCTCCGAAGCTCCTCAGCCCTCCGACTCTCATCTTCGTGGTCGGCATCCGTTCCTTTTTTAAAAAAAATGTCCCTTTGTGTGAAGCGCTTTTCGATACGATATAAATGCAAATTGTGATGAGAAAGATAATAAACAGCGGACCTCAGGCAGTTTCTCTGAAAAGGGGCTATCCCGACATAAAAATGTAAGGCACTTTCAGGGATTCCTGATAAAAGTCTAAGAGTTGCAGAATTCTGCTTCTTTTTATGACAGGGGAATCGAATGTAATTAAAATCCAAACATGTTGCAGTTAAACAGAATCATTCTGTGAGCTACTCATGGTGGCCATTTGAGTTATGGGGGGTGGGGGGTGAACCCTCACTGAGCATGTTTCCTGAACTAGAATAAATCCTCTTATTGCCATCACAGCTTGTGAAGTAACCAAGGCCCTTTGTGCTGGGCACCACCAAAGGTTGAAAAGAGTAGAAGGGAGAAGTAATGATTGGGTGACACCAAGCTTGGGTTTTAAAAGTCTGTACATTCTAGGAGGAAGGGAAAATTAAAAGATGGAGGAGTTCCATAGTTTTGGGTTTCTGAGGCAGAATGTGATATGGCAGGAAAGTAATAGGCATGGGGTAAGTGGAAGACTCCCTGACGCTGTTTCTCTCGAAAGAACAGGCATGGTTGTCCACCCTCAGCACTAATTTTCAAAGGAGCATGCCCTACTGTACCTGCAGATATCCATCTACATCACACAACAGTCACCCTGTGACCTCTCTAAATAATATTGCCTAACAGTGTAAAATTAGGGGCAGTTTTATGAACATATAAATATACATAGATGACAGAAAGACCAACTGGTCGATAGAGTCCATTCAGTCATGTTGCATCATGACCTCCCCTCAAAAGCTCCCTACCCACTAGGAGGCATGTAATCTCCTGGGAGAGGCAAAAAACACAGATGGTAAAACCCCAGGCTATTTCAGGGAAAAGAGAATTCTGATAAGTTCCTCTCCGTCCCCTGAAGGTGATCAAAACAAGCTCCAGGAGATATCATGAGCACAAGGCACATCGCCCAACATCCTACCTACCTTTGTAAGAAGCAAGATCAGCTTCCTCCAGGAACTTGTCCGGCTCCTTTGTGAACGTTTGCAACACCCAATGCACGAGCCAGCAGCTTATTCCAAAGGTCTATCGACCTCTTTGAAAAGGAAAACCTCCTGACATCTAACCTGGTTCTATACTTACGTAACCTCTACACATATCCCTGGATCTCCCTAATCTAACTAATTCAAATAATCTATCCACATGGACGCAGTCTAGTCCTTTCATCATTTTAAATACCTCAATCAAATCTCCCCATGTTTTTCGAGAGTAAATGACCCAGCTCCCTGAGCCTATCGTAATAACGAGGGATTTTTAAATTAGGTGTTAATCCTGTGGTTCTCCTCTGAACCTGTTCTAGTACCTCTTTATTTCCCACCATGTGTGGGGACCAGAACTGGACACACATTCTAGATGAGGCCTAACCGAGATCTAACCGAGACACTGTGGTGGTCTTTGTTTTTTATTGGATCGTTCTAGCAATATATCCCAATACTCTATTTGCTTTCACTATAGTTTGTGGCACCGGTTGTGAATCTTTAGAGACTCGTGCACTATCACACCTAGGTCTCATTCCCGCTCAATAGACTTTAATTTAGAACCCTGTGCAGTATACATAGTCTTGGCATTAGCCCAGCCATGTACATCACACTACATTTATCTCCATTAAATGTCATCGCCAGATGCAGGCCCATTCCCCCATCACATCTAGATCCGATTGTGATTTCTTTTTCTCCTCAAGAGTGCTGACACTGGCACAAATCACCTTCATCCAGATCATTAATATAAATGGTGAAGAGCAACAGTCCTAACATCGATCCCCATGGGACTCCACTAGTAACCAGTCTCCACGCAGAACCGTTGCCATTAATAAAATTCCTCTGTCTACGAGGATGCAACCAGTTCCCTATCCAACTCAGGATCTGCCCTTCAATCCCACAGGGCTCTATCTTATAAAGTAACCTATTGTGTCGCACCTTGTCAAAAGCTTTGTGAAAATCCAAATATGCAATATCTACAGGGCTATCTTCCTCCATCAACTTAGTAACCTCCTCGAAGAATTCAGCCAGGTTGGTTAGATGTGCTTTGGGTTCACACTTAAAAGTGGCTGAGATGTCCAAGGATCCTTTGTTTTAAGTTTGTATTGATTCTGAATATTTCTCAGATGACTTCTAGTCAGTTTTTGCAGGTTTTCACCCAAGAATTGACTGTTTTGCCAAACTGTGCATTTCCCTGAATTCTTGGTAGTTTTCTGACTCTCCTGAGGTTCTGTTCTGTGCCTTTCAGCTTCACGTGTAGATGGCGCTAGCCTGTAGTGTCACTCCTATTTCCTGTCCAGTACAGTATTACATAGAATTTTACAGCACAGAAACAGGCCATTCAGCCCAACAAGTCTATGCCGGTGTTTTGCTCCACACAAGTCTCCTCCCACCTTTTTTTTTATATTCGTTCACGGGATGTGGGCGTCGCTGGCGAGGCCAGCATTTATTGCCCATCCCTAATTGCCCTCGAGAAGGTGGTGGTGAGCCGCCTTCTTGAACCGCTGCAGTCCGTGTGGTGACGGTTCTCCCACAGTGCTGTTAGGAAGGGAGTTCCAGGATTTTGACCCAGCGACGATGAAGGAACGGCGATATATTTCCAAGTCGGGATGGTGTGTGACTTGGAGGGGAACGTGCAGGTGGTGTTGTTCCCATGTGCCTGCTGCTCTTGTCCTTCTAGGTGGTAGAGGTCGCGGGTTTGGGAGGTGCTGTCGAAGAAGCCTTGGCGAGTTGCTGCAGTGCATCCTGTGGATGGTACACACTGCAGCCACAGTGCGCCGGTGGTGAAGGGAGTGAATGTTTCGGGTGATGGATGGGGTGCCAATCAAGCGGGCTGCTTTATCTTGGATGGTGTCGAGCTTCTTGAGTGTTGTTGGAGCTGCACTCATCCAGGCAAGTGGAGAGTATTCCATCACACTCCTGACTTGTGCCTTGTAGATGGTGGAAAGGCTTTGGGGAGTCAGGAGGTGAGTCACTCGCCGCAGAACACCCAGCCTCTGACCTGCTCTCGTAGCCACAGTATTTATATGGCTGGTCCAGTTCAGTTTCTGGTCAATGGTGACCCCCAGGATGTTGATGGTGGGGGATTCGGCGATGGTAATGCCGTTGAATGTCATGGGGAGGTGGTTAGACTTTCTCTTGTTGGAGATGGTCATTGCCTGGCACTTATCTGGCGCGAATGTTACTTGCCACTTATGAGCCCAAGCCTGGATGTTGTCCAGGTCTTGCTGCATGCGGGCTCGGACTGCTTCATTATCTGAGGGGTTGCGAATGGAACTGAACACTGTGCAGTCATCAGCGAACATCCCCATTTCTGACCTTATGATGGAGGGAAGGTCATTGATGAAGCAGCTGAAGATGGTTGGGCCTAGGACACTGCCCTGAGGAACTCCTGCAGCAATGCCCTGGGGCTGAGATGATTGGCCTCCAACAACCACTACCATCTTCCTTTGTGCTAAGTATGACTCCAGCCACTGGAGAGTTTTCCCCCTGATTCCCATTGACTTCAATTTTACTAGGGCTCCTTGGTGCCACACTCGGTCAAATGCTGCCTTGATGTCAAGGGCAGTCACTCTCACCTCACCTCTGGAATTCAGCTCTTTTGTCCATGTTTGGACCAAGGCTGTAATGAGGTCTGGAGCCGAGTGGTCCTGGCGGAACCCAAACTGAGCATCGGTGAGCAGGTTATTGGTGAGTAAGTGCCGCTTGATAGCACTGTCGACGACACCTTCCATCACTTTGCTGATGATTGAGAGTAGACTGATGGGGCGGTAATTGGCCGGATTGGATTTGTCCTGCTTTTTGTGGACAGGACATACCTGGGCAATTTTCCACATTGTCGGGTAGATGCCAGTGTTGTAGCTGTACTGGAACAGCTTGGCTAGAGGCGCAGCTAGTTCTGGAGCACAAGTCTTCAGCACCACAGCTGGGATGTTGTCGGGGCCCATAGCCTTTGCTGTATCCAGTGCACTCAGCCGTTTCTTGATATCACGTGGAGTGAATCGAATTGGCCGAAGACTGGCTTCCGTGATGGTGGGGATATCGGGAGGAGGCTGAGATGGATCATCCACTCGGCACTTCTGGCTGAAGATGGTTGCAAACGCTTCAGCCTTGTCTTTTGCACTCACGTGCTGGACTCCGCCATCATTGAGAATGGGGATGTTTGCAGAGCCTCCTCCTCCCGTTAGTTGTTTAATTGTCCACCACCATTCACGACTGGATGTGGCAGGACTGCAGAGCTTTGATCTGATCCGTTGGTTGTGGAATCGCTTAGCTTTGTCTATAGCATGTTGCTTCCGCTGTTTAGCATGCATGTAAACAGCGGCCCATCAACATATCCTTTTATTCCTTTCTCCCTCATGTACTTATCCAGCTTCCCCTTAAATTCATCTATGTTATTCGCGTCAACCACTCCATGTGGTAGCAAGTTCCACATTCTCACCATTCTCTGAACAAAGAAGTTTCTCCTGAATTCCTTATTGGATTTATTAATGATTACCTTATATTTATGGCCCCTAGTTTTGGACTCTCCCACAAGTGGAAATATCTTCTCTACGTCTATTCTATCAAACCCTTTCATAATTTTAAAGATCTCTATCAGGTGATCTCTCAGTGTTCTCTTTTCTAGAGGAAAGAGCCCCCCAGCATGTACTTCAGTACTTCATCAAGAGGCAAGTTGCTCCAGTGATGGTGTTATTTTAAATTAAATAACACTTTTAAAGGTATTAAAATATAACTGGTAAGTTTCTTATTTGTATTTTATTTTTTTAAACTTTATTTTTAAATGTTTTTTTTATAGGAGTATTTGGTACATTTCTCCTATTTTGTATTTTGATCCCTTTTTCATCTACCTGACTTAACACCTGCAGCAGGAGGATGCGCCCACAGTGTGTCGCCAACAATGCAGCGAATGCCCCTTGTAACTGGTCACCAGAGACTGACCAATTGCGACTCTTCCCTTAGTAAAAACTGAAATGTTCCCAGGCAACAAAACTGTAAATGTAACTCTCTCTTACTCCTGACTTTGGCTGGTCTCTTTAACAGAAAGGCTAATGGCCCATGGTACCCCACCATCACGGGGCCTGCCCGCTGCGGGCTTTCAGCCTCGCCTAGTGCACATCACACAGCTGGTTTCCCAGCACTAAGCTAAGACACCGTTAGTTTAGCTTTTAAAGTATTATGTGCTGGAAGAGCAGGAGGCGGACTGGGGAGAGGGGTCCTGGGCTATGTCAACAAAAAGCTTTGGGTTGAGAATGATGGGGTAAATGATAGAGGAGGGGAAAGGATGAGGAAACAAGAGGAAAAGTAATGGTTGGGGAAGGAACAGGATGCTTAATGGAAGAGGAGGAGTAGGGGAAGAGGGAGAGGAGGAAGGTGAGGGGATGTGATGAGAGGGAAGTATGTAACAGCGATGAGGTGCTGAGGATTACTTGACCACTTATTCAATATTGAGAGAGGTCATTTTTATCTTGCTCTTTCTCTGTCCTAACATGTTTTGTATATCAGCCGCATCATCCAGATGTAGCACAGGAGGAACAGATATTGTGGGCACACTGATTTAGCTCACTAGATAACTGTAGTAATGAATGCAAGGGAAAACAGTTTTTTTGCTCAGTTCCCACAGCTTATACTCCATATTTGCACAATTGCTTTTTTTATGTAACTTTTGTACTGTTACCAGACATGTAAATATGGCAATCACTCCAAAGTAGCACCTACTCACAAACCAGCAGTGCTTATGTTGAGAACTGTTTGCAAACAATATATTGTAGATAAGAAGGGCACCCACATCAGCTACACATAATTTAGGGTTTATCTTATAGGGTGAATCACGACCAGCCCTTAAAAAGGAAGCTTATAGGCAGCAATTGAGGCACTACATTTGGCCAAGGGAGGTGAAAATCGCCCAGGATTTCTACTCCTGATCACTAACCAGTGACCACTGCTGCTGAGGGGTGGGTGTGTGCGTGCGCGTGCATGACAACTGAGGACAGGATTGAACTCAGCTGTGATGCCCCCTATGGTCGGTTAGCCTGCAGCCAACCATTGTTGAGGCTCACCCATGAAGACTGGCTGCTGGATCATGCACCAGGTTGCTTTAACTTGGCTTGTATTCGCTTGAATTTAGAAGATTAAGGGATTAACTAATTGAGGCCATTAAAATGATAAAGAGAGTAGATAAAGTAAATAGAGAGAAACTATTTCCTCTGGTGGGGGAGTCCAGAGCAAGGGGGCATAATCTAAAAATTAGAGCTAGGCTATTTGAGTGAAATCAAGAAGCACTTCTTCACACAAAGGGTCGTGGAAATCTGTAACTCTCTCCCCCAAAAGAGTGCGGATGCTGGGGGTCAATTGAAAATTTCAAGACTGAGATCGATAGATTTTTTTTGGGTAAGGGTATCAGGGGATATGGAGCAAAGACGGGTAAATGGAGTTAAGATACAGATCAGCCACGATCTAATTGAATGACGGAACAGGTTCAAGGGGCTGAATGGACTATTTCTGTTCCTATGTTCTTATAGCAGAGAGAGACCAAAAGAAGGGGTAAATTGAGGAAGGGGGAAAAGAGAGAATAAAGAAGCTATTCAACATATTGACAAGAGAAAGGAGGTAACCTCATCCTGTTTCTATGTTTCACGCCAACAATTTTCAGTTGAAGTTCATGATCACAGGACTGACAGTGGATCATTTCCCCCATTCCCAGATTCTTCGACATAGGATTCTTATCAAAGAAAAGAACTAATTCTTCTCATTCTAGTTAGACTGGCAGTGTGCACGTGTAAACAGTGGCTGATAATGGAACAATGCAATAGATAAATTTACATCATCTCGAGTGCCTTTTTAAAAATGACATTATCGATGACATAGCCTATATTTGCGAGAGTAAAAGCCCTTCTGGGTAGGGTTTTGTTACACATATTAAGTACTAAGTTACTTGCTCTTTATCTTCAAACAGGTTTCACAGTGCAAAACAATAGCTTCTAATTACTCCTTAAGGTATTGGGGCTATCGAGTGATATATATTCTTAACCCTGTCCAGACCCAGCCAGACCAAAACCCACTCTTTGAGAATTTTACCTGCACATGTTACCTTTTATTTCCTTCTCCAGTTTTCTCCCCTCTTCTGAAGCTGCCGACTCTCGCTGGCCTACAGCTCGATGGAGGATGGCAGTGGTCCAGTACCTCACCCAAGTGTGGTTTGTCACGCGTGAACCCAGACAGATAGAGACCCAGGTTCCATCTTCACTTTAAGCTCAGTTAGCTGATCACAACCGGAGCTGCTGTCGAGTGTGAAATTTGACCTCTCTGACCCTGGGCCGGGAGGAGTGGAGGGGAAGTCAGCCAGGATTCAACAGACTATTTGCCCGTGAAAGGCATCAGAGCTAATCCCAATCCTGTTTTCACCGCACGCACACGCACACGCACACCCACACATACACACACACACACACACTATCCGGCAGGAGTCATTGGATCAGGAGCAGGAATCCTGACTGCCTTCTTCTCCTTTCTTCCTATCCCGGGGGCACTGAGGTCAACTTTAGCACTCTACCGCTGCTGCAGTTGAGATCAGCTAACTCAACACAAAGTAGGGATCGAACCTGGGACCTTCGGGTCTCTATGGCTTAGTACAACACAAGTTAGTGTTTTTACCCACCAGGGTATCAAGGAACCAACCTATATATGTGTTCTAACTAAAATAGACAAGATTGCTACAGGGAAGTAATTTCCCAAAAATGCCCAAACCCCTTTAGTTATACCATATCTGAGTTTACTCAACTGTCTAGAAGGTCTAATAAACGGTTAGTGGAATAAGAGACTACATGCAGACTACAGTGTTTAGTATCATGAAGATTTAGCTGGTGAGGGATGTAGCTAATTATAACGAAACGAAGCTGCGTGACCAGCTCGTCCAATACCTTAGTGGGTAAGTTCATTACCTGTAGTGGTGTTAAGCCATACAGGCTAACATGCCACGTTATTTTCCTGACCTCAGCCAAAGCAGCAGTTGAGGTGCTACAATTAGCCTCCATGCCCCATGTCTAAGAATGAGAAAATATAGATTTCCCATTCTTGATTGCCAAATGAACCACAATGCCCATCTGTAAAGATAGAAAGAACTTGAATTTTTATAGCGCCTTTCACGACCTCAGGACGTCCAAAAGCCCTTTACAACCAATGATGTCCTTTTTAAGTATAGTCACTGTTGTAATGTGGGAACACGGCAGCCAATTTGCACACAGCAAGGTCCCGCAAACAGCAATGAGATAATTGACCAAATAACCTGTGTTAGTGATGTTGGTTTAATAATGCCTCTCATAAACAAATAAGCTGCTCACACTCACTGTCTAGGCTCACATTTGAAGAATGGCCACTTGGTTGAGGTACCAGAGGACTGCTCCCCTCTGTGGAATCGTACTCCAGCATGAGTCAGCACCTTCAGAAAAGGAGAGGGAAGAAACAAGACTAGGCAGCGTCAGTATTTTGGACTCCTTGCCAGATATGCAAGTTTCAACTGATATACTTCTCCTGTGACTGGAGGTGGTGGGGGAAAATTGGGGATGTGAGGAAGATTTGCTAGTCTCAATGGGTTGTCTGTAGGAGACATGTTAAGGTGGTTGGGGTGAGGGCCCTTCCCTTGCCTTGACTTTGCCTCTTGGGTACAACCTAAAAAGGAATGGTACCGATGGGATCATGGAACCATAGAGGTTTGCTGTACAAAGGAGGCCATTCGGCCTATGGCATCGATGCAGACTCAATGCGAGAGCAATCCAAAATAAGTCCCACTACCCCACACTGTTCCATGCTCTAACAACTGTGTGTAAAGAAATTTATCTTGACCTCTCTCCTCATTCTCAGTGACAATTTTAAGTTGATGGCCGCTCGTCACTGACTCCCCATACAGTTGAAATAGTCTTTCTCCATTCATTCTATCAAACCTTTCATAATCTTAAAAACCTCTATTAAATCCTCCTCTTGGCCTATTCTGCTCCAGTGGTAATTGTCTCAATATTTCAACCCACTTCTCAGTACTATAGTGCCTCATCCCTGGGCCCGTCCTGATGAATCTACGCTGTATGCGCTCTATAATTTTAAAGGCCATTCTATAATGAGGTGCCCAAAACTACTCACAGAACGCTAATTGTGGCCTAATCATTATCTTATACAAATGTAAAGGGCATCACCTTAAAATTAGAGCTCAGGGACATTCAGGGGTGATGTCAGGAAGCACTTCTTCACACAAAGGGTAGAGGAAATCTGGAACTCTCGCCAAAAAGCTGTTCAGGCTGAGGGTCAATTGAAAATTTCAAAACTGAGATTGATAGATTTCTGTTAGGCAAGGGTATTAAGAGTTACGGAACCAAGGTGGGTAGATGGAGTTAAGATACAGATCAGCCATGATCGAATTGAATGGTTGAGCAGGCTCGAGGGGCTGAAGAGCCTACTCCTGTTCCTATGTATCATTACCTCTTTGCTCTTGTACTCTCTGCCCCTAGTTATCAAACCCAAAATGATGCTTGCTGTTTTGTGATATCAGCAAATTTCAATATTGCTCTTTATGCCTGAGTCCAAATCATCTATCTATATCGAGACCAAAAGTAGACCCAGCACTGACCCCTGTCGTACACCACTTCCAACCCTACTCCAGTCCAAGCAGCACCCACTTATCCTAACCCTTTGATCCCTGTTCATCAACTAACTATATCCAAGCTACGACATTTTCTCTTACTCCATACCCCTGAATTTTTATAACAAGCTACCTGTGAGACACCTCATCGAATGCCTTCTGAAAGTCCATATACATTACACCTACTGCAATCCCTTTATCTATATCACCAGTCATTTCTTAAAAAAAACTCCATTATATTTGTCTGACCCAACTTGCCTTTAACAAATCTGTGCTGGCTGTCCTTGATTAGCCAATGCATTGCTAAATGATCACTAATTTTATCTCGATTATAGATTCTAAGAGTTTGCCCATAACTGACGTCACACTAACTGGTCTATAGAATCAGTAGAGATAGGTGTTGTTTCTGTCACTGTATATATTGCTAAAGACAGGAACCATGCTGAACAATGTGGGTTATTTCAAGAAAAGGAAATGAATTCCAGAAAGGTGACACTGACAACACATCATTTACTGTATCAGTGTTTTCAACAGACATGCTATGGTCCAGGGAATTCTTCTCTGAAGTAACCCGTGATGTTTATAGACTGAGATTAAGGGATAGATGTCAGTCTCTTTCATAAATCAGCAAAATCATTGGTCTCAGCACGCAAATTGGTGCAACATTTGTGGAGAAGGGAATATTTTCAGTTAATAACACAAGTTTTAAATAATTGTGAACAAAAACTCATTAAAACACATGGCTGTTTTGTTGAACTTGCAGTGCGGAGAGGCAGTTAAACTCTGTTATTCATTTTCAGACATTTGCTGATCTTCATTAACCATGACATCATTAACAATTGTGTGATTTACAACCCTGTTACACTTCCTCCATTATCCATTATTCTACATGATACATGATACGTACTTTAAAGGGGCTTTGGTGTCTTGGTTAGTGACATGAGAGGCATTCTAATCAGTTTGTAAACAGAAATGTTACGTCACAAATCTGTTTTGTTTTGTTTTTAGAAATCTGAACTGGTGATATGAAATTTACAGATATAGTATCTAGGTAGGTGTTCCTAGACACCCAACATTTTGGTTTGAGGCAGCTTTAGATTTCATTGTTCCTGCCTTAAAAATATTCCAGTCACTCCCCATGGCCCAGTATAGAATGGTACCACCCAGTGTCATATCCACTTCACATTATAGACACAGTGTTCACATTATAAAGAGTAACATTGTAATCAGAGACAGTGTTCAACTACAAAGAGTAATATTGTAAACAGAGACAGTGCTCACATTGCAAAGAGTAACACTGTAAACAGATGCAGTGCTCACACTACAAAGAGTAACATTGTAAACAAATACAATGTTCACATTACAGTGACGTTGTAACAGACAGTGTTCATAACACAGAGAAACATTGTAAACAAAGACAGTGTTCACATTACAAAGAGTAACATTGTAAACAGAGACAGTGTTCATAATACAAAGAGTTACATTGTAAGGAGAGACTGTATTCACATTACAAAGAATAACATTGTTAACAGAGACAGTGTTCACATTGTAACACAGATAGTGTTCATAGTACAAAAAAATAACATTGTAAACAGAGACAGTGTTCACAGTACAAAGAGTCACATTGTAACACAGATAGTGCTCATAAAACAAAGAGTAACATTGTAAACAGAGACAGTGTTCACATTACAAGGCGTACCGTTGTAAACATAGACAGTGTTCACATTGCAAAGAGTAACATTGTAAACAGAGAGAGTGTTCACATTACAAAATTGTAATATAGATAGTGTTCATAACAGAATAATATTGTAAACGGAGAGAGCATTCATACTACAAAGAGTAAAATTTTATGAGACCATGTTCACATTATGAAGAGTAACATTGTAACACAGATAGTGTTCATAACAATAGAGTAAGATTGTAAACAGAGACAGTGTTCACGTTACAAAGAGTAATATTGTAAACAGAGACAGAGTTCGAAGAGTAGCATTGCGAAAAGACTATGGGCCGATTTTCGGATGGCAGACCGGGTGTGTTGGGGGCGGGGGGGCTCCTAAAATTGGAGAAATCCGGAGTGGGTTCAGAGCCCAGCTCGAAGCCGCTGACTTCCGGGTTCCCCAGTGATATGTTTGGGTGCGCACGCGCCTCCCAAATGCAGGACTCCCACTGGCAATTAAAGCAGGCGGGATGATGATTTACATACCCTGACAGATACTTAAGGTACTTGAGATACCTGCTGTGGGAAACACTCCCTGTTCTAGCAGACGTGTTTCAGCCAGCAGCCAGTGGGAGATGCAAAGGATTATTTGACAGGTGAGGAGAAAACGTCATTTATTGCAGCAGGGCACTCTGTCACTTCAGACAAAGTTTTGGCTGCAAGACCTTTGTGTTTTCACTCAAAATTCTTACTTTCCACCCCAAACTCCGTTGTTCAAACATATTTAACTACTTTGTGGACCATCTCAAACTCACACCGTCAGGATGGGGGACGCCAAGGCTGCATTTATCACTTCATCTGAGGACGAGCAACATCACCAGCCTCGCCAGGCACGCCATCCACCTCCGCCACTTGAAGCTCCACAACACAGTGCTGTGCCACAGGCACCTGCACAAGAGCACGGAGGGCAACAACAGAGAGAGCGACGTTGCAGGAGGCACTACCCTTGCAACAGGGTCCACAGACCGAGGCTCAGCTCCCTGGATCTCTTTGAGGAGCAGTGCATACGGAGGGTCAGAGTCAGTGCCAGGTAGTCGCGGACATCTGCAGCCTCCTTCATGCCGAGCTGCTCCCGACTGGGCCGAACAGCATCTCCTTACCTGTCGCTATCAAAGTCACTACTGCCCTCAACTTCTTCGCCTCCGGATCATTCCAGGGTGCCACAGGGGACATCACCAGGGTCTCTCAGTCGTCTGCACACAAGTGCATAAGGCAGGTCACTGACGGCTTGTTTCGAAGGGCCTCGGACTACGTTAACTTCCCCATGGACGACCTCAGCCAGACGGAGAGGGCAGTGGGATTTCACGCTGTGGCTGGCTTCCCATGGGTGCAGGGTGTAATCGATTGTACCCATATAGCAATACGAGCGCCTCCACACGAGCCAGGACTGTTTATCAACAGGAAGGGCTATCACTCCATCAACACTCAGCTCAATTGTGACCACTGCAAGAGATTCCTTCACGTGTGCGCCAGATACCCTGGCAGCTGCCACGATTCCTTCATCCTCCGGGAGTCCAACATCCCGCCTCTCTTCTACACACCGAACACCCTTAGTGGCTGGCTCCTCGGGGACAAGGGATACCCCCTGCACACGTGGCTCTGAGGAACCCCACCATCGAGCAACAGCGTCGACATAACGACAGCCACATCGCTACCAGGTCTACAATTGAGCATGCTATAGGGCTGCTCAAGATACACTTCAGGTGCCTTGATCGTCCTGGGGGAGCGCTTCAATACGCACCAGACAGAGTGGGACGCATTATAGTCATCTGTTGTGCCCTGCACAAGATGGCACAACAGAGGGAGAGGGCCACTTGAGGAGGCCAGGGAGTCACTGATATGCGAACAGTTCTCTTAACATCAGACAGTGTGAAGAGTCCAGTCCTCACCACCTGCACAGAGCAGCGGCTACACCAGTCCCTCCCCACTCCCTGCACAAAACAGTCCTGCAACTATACATACACCCACTGCAGAGTGACCCAATGGGTGGCATCAAATGTAGCCGTTCATGGTGAACCTCATGAAAGGGCCTTATTACAGAAGCCAGTCAAGAATGGCCAAGACGTGGCAGTAGTGGTGACAATAATAATATTTAATGTGAGTTTAACAAAAAGCAAATATAAATAAAAAACATGACCAACCGTCAAACATCCTTGTGCATCCCCTTTGTGCTCACAAAACCTTCGTCTTTCGATTCCGACTACTTATACGTGGTGCCTCCCCTGTGGCTGCAGCAGAGGTAGTGGCAGTTTGCTCTTGTTCATGCCCTGACCGATTAGGTGCTTTGGGCCGACACCCTCTGGGTTTCGGTGCCCGTGAGAGCCCCTCCAAAGACTGCTCCACCTGCACCTGTGCAGGGGCAGACTCGGCCACCTGGAGAGGACGCAGCATTGTGGGTACTGGTTGAGAGGGGGGCAACGGGTGAGACCTGGGAGCGCTTTGAGTGGCGTCCCCACTTCCATGTCCCCTTTCACCATCATCCCTCCCCTGGGCCAGGCCCACATCACTCCTACCACTCTGCTGAACGACAGTTTGGACGACATGTGTGAAGCCTTATAAGGCCAGTGCCAGAGTATCTGCCTGCCTGTTTAAGGTGGCAGAATGTTGTTCACCCTGAGTCCGAAGGGCCATTGTCAGGGCCTGAATGAATTCATTTGTGAGCTGTGCTTGAAGTTCCATAGAGGTTAGCCTTCCCTCCATCGCAGACATTCCCGCACTTACCCGCAACACTATCTCAGAGATGCCCTCCCTTACCTGTGCCACCATTCCACTCATGCAGGAGTTGGACTCCTCCATCCTCTGCGCGATTGTGGAGAGTGCGCATGGCACCTGTTCCAGCACCTCGCAAATGTGCTGCTGCCCCTCGATCATTCTTCTTTTAATGGATGGCCCCCAGGGTTCAGCATCTGTGTCCAGCTGAGCACAGCCTGGAGAGGAGTGCTCCCACTGACGCGCACTCTCCGCAGCTGCCCCTGCCACCGTTGTCTGCTTGTGCTCACGTGTGTGGTAACTCACCATGTGCGACCCCAACTAACTGCGGACGGGGACCCACTGAGGTGTGTGTATCTGTGCTGGTGGATGGCTCGCTCAGATGTGACAGTGTCCCCTCAGAGGCCGGCAGGTCCTCTGAGGAATCGCCGTCCGCTGTTACAGCAGCCGCTGAATGCTCTGTAAGAGAACAGAAGGCAATATTAAGCATGATGACAGATGTTGAGGTGCTGAAGCTGGCGAGGCATGTTAACATCAATTGATATTGTGTGTGCTGAATGTTAAAGTTCTGTCACCAGACGTTTGTCGGGTGCCAGTCTCGGCGTCCCGAACGGACAGGCACTCGAGGGTGCGGCTCAGTTCCAGCGCCTCCTGCTCCGCTCCTGTTGCGGCCCCCCTCTGGTCCTCGCCTTCTCCCGTGCATTCTGGGCTCTCTTCTCCCATTGGGGAGAAAGTAGAGACGCGTGAGTGAGTGATCGTGACGTGGCCAGTGAATGCATTGATTTGGGTGAGGCTGACCATGAAAGAGATGCATCAGAGGGTGAGTATGAGACAGAGCCATGACGTTGTATGAAGATTGGGTTGAGTGGTAGTGGTGCGGTGAGTACTGGGGAGGTGGGGAAGTGCAGGTAAGTTGAGGATGAGCTTTGAGTGGGTGTGAGGAGTGATGTGATAAGAGCAGTGTTGGCAATGCAGAATGAGTTGGGGGGTGGGGGCGGTGATGTGGAAGATGGAATGTAGGAGAATGAGTAAGTGTACTCACTTTGGCTGACCTAGTTAGGTCATTGAAGCGCTTCCTGCACTGGATCCAAGTGCGGGACATTTTGCTGCTGTTGGTGACCTCCTCTGCCACCTCAAGCCAGGCCTTCTTGGTGGCAGAGGCAGGCCACTTCCTCCTGTCCGCCAGGTGGAAGGCATCCATCCTCCTCCTCACCCCATCCAGTAGCACTTGGAGTGAGGCATCACTGAATCTAGGAGCAGCCTTTCCCCTGGGCTGCTCCATTGTGCTATTTGGGTGTTTCCTCCAGGAGCAGCCATTGGAGGACTGTCCCTTTAAAGCGAGCTCCTCCAGCTGACAGCCTGCAATGGGGGTGCGCAGTCCGCCTGCTGCGCAGGTTTCGGACGGCAAACCCGGAGGCCACCTTAAGTGGCTCCAAGTTACCCGCGATTGCGTGGGGAACGGACGGATTTTACTGGGCGGGTTACCCACGCTGCCAATCGCCTCCCCGCTAATATCAGGGCCAATGTTCACATTACAAAGAGTAACACTGTAACAGAAATAGCGTTCATAATACAAAGAGTAACATTGTAAACAGAAACAGTATTCACATTGTAACACATATAGGGTTCATAACACAAAGAGCAACATGGTAACACAGATTCTGTTTATAACACAAAGAATAACATTGTAACAAAGATAGTGTTCATAACACAAAGAATAATACTGTAAATGGAGAGAGTGTTCACACCACAAAGAGTAAAATTTTATACATGAACATTTATGTTCATAATGTTCACATTATGAAGAGTAAGATGTTCACATTGTTGACCGGAGGTCACCGGTTACGATTATTGGCTTAGTACAAAGAGGAGAAGAGTCAATTCTCTCTTAATTCTCAATTTGCTTTATTCACATCGTTAGATCATATACATATAGCTTATACGTCTGGTTAGATGTAGACATGCAGTTTGCACCAGGTTATACAGTTTTATACCCAAACTAGGATCTAAACGCATACCCACTAGGTTTCTCTGACACTTCCTGAGTGGTCACAGAATATAAAGGCTAATACCCGAAAATGAGAACTGAGGCTGGCCAGGCGTTCCGTTCTCTTTCTCTTTCGACGTCGTCTCTACGTCCCTGATGTAGGTTCTTCCACTTCCGCGATGGTTGGTCTCCGGAGTCTTCGCTGGCTCCACGCCCAAGATTCTTCATTTTTATTCCGAATCTTATCTCTTCAAGCTGTGCTGTCTCTCTCTCCCATTGGTTTAAGCTTACTCGCCTAGTCCATGTCTTCTCCTCATTGGCTCTGTCCCAAGGACTTAGGTAGCATTACCTCATTACTCCTTTTCTAAATAAGGACTTGTGTCTTATCACATCTCCTTTGTCTATCAAGAAACGTAGCTAATTCAAACCAGTTCCAGCCAGCTCAGGTCAGCGACTGAACTCAGGTTACTTCAGTTCAAAAGTAGCTTTTGCCTGTGTGTCAGCAGTTCGGAGTAAACTCAGTAGTTTCTGCATCCCCTGGCCAACAACATTACAAAGAATAACATTGTAACACAGATAGTGTTCATAACAAAAGAGTAATATTGTAAACAGAGACAGTGTTCACATTACAAGGCATACCATTGTAAACATAGACAGTGTTCACATTGCAAAGAGTAACATTGTAACACAGATAGTGTTCATAATACAAAGAATAACATTGAAACACAGATAGTGTTCATAACGCAAAGAGTAACATTGTAAACAGAGACAGTGTTCACATTACAAAGAATAACATTGTAATGGAGGCGGTTTTCACATTACAATGTTACTCTTTGTAATGTGAACACTGTCTCTGTTTACAATATTATTTTTTGTGTTATAAACACTATCTGTTCACTATGTTACTCTTTGTAATGTGAAAACCGCCTGTGTTACAATGTTATTCTTTGTAATGTGAACACTGTCTGTATTACAGTGTTACTCTTTGCAATGTGAACACTGTCTCTGTTTACAGTGTTATTCTTTGTAATGTGAACACTGTCTCTGTTTACAATGTTACTCTTTGTGTTATGAACACTATCTGTGTTTCAATGTTATTTTTTGTATTATGAACACTATCTGTGTTTCAATGTTATTCTTTGTATTATGAACACTATCTGTGTTTCAATGTTATTCTTTGTATTATGAACACTATCTGTGTTTCAATGTTATTCTTTGTATTATGAACACTATCTGTGTTTCAATGTTATTCTTTGTATTATGAACACTATCTGTGTTACAATGCGAAAACTGTCTCTCTTTACAATGTTACTCTTTGTAATGTGAAGAGAGACAGTTTTCGCATTGTTACACAGATAGTGTTCATAACACAAAGAGTAACATTGTAATCAGAGGCAGGGTGCACATTACAAAGAGTAACATTGTAACACAGATAGTGTTTATAACACAAAGAATAACATTGTAGCACAGATAGTGTTCATAACACAAAGAATAATACTGTAAATGGAGAGAGTGTTCACACCACATGTTCATATTATGAAGAGTAACATGTTAACATTACAAAAGTAACATTGTAAACAGAGACAGTGTTTACATTACAAAGAGTAACATTGTAACACAGGCGGTTTTCACATTGTATCACAGATAGTGTTCGTAACACAAAGAGTAACATTGTAAACGGAGACAGTGTTCACATTACAAAGAGTAACATTATAATACCGATAGTGTCCATAATACAAGGAGTCACATTGTTAACAGAGACAGTGTTAACATTACAAGGCATACCGTTGTAAACAGAGACAGTGTTCACACTGCAAAGAGTAACATTGTAACAGAGACAATTTTCGCATTACAAGGAGTAATATAGTAAACAGATAGTGTTTGTAACACTAAAAAAATTGTAAAAGGAGACAGTGTTCACACTACAAAGAGTAATATTGTAAAGAGAAAATGTTAACGTTACAAAGAGTAACATATTCACATTAGGAAGAGTAACATGATAACACAAATAGTGTTCATAACACAAAGAGTAATTTGGTAAACAGAGGCAGTGTTCACATTACAAAGAGTAACATTGTAAACAGAGACATTGTTCACATCAGAAAGAGTAATATTGTAACACAGATAGTGTTCATAATACAAGGAGTCACATTGTAAACAGAGACGGTGTTAACATTACAAGGCATACCGTTGTAAACATAGACTGTGTTCACATTGCAAAGAGTAACATTGTAAACAGAGACAATGTTCACATTACAAAGAGTAACATGTTCACATCACAAAGTGTAACACAGATAATATACATAACACAATGAGTAACATTATAAACAGAGAACATGCTCACATCACAAAGAATAACATTGTAACACTGATAGTGTTCATAACACAAAGAGTAATATTGTAAACAGAGAGAGTGTTCATACTTCAAAGAGTAAAATTTTAAGAGAAAATGTTCACATTATGAAGAGTAACAAGTTCACATTACAAAGAATAACATTGTAACACAGATAGTGTTCGTAATACAATGAATAATATGGTAAACGGAGACAGTTTTCACAATATTAAGAGTAATATTGTAAAGAGACAATGTTCACATTACAAAGAGTAACACAGGTAGTGTTCATAACACAATGAGTAACATTGTAAACAGAGACAGTGCTCACATTACAAAGAGTATCATTGTAACACAGATAGTGTTCATAATACAAAGAGTAATAGTATAAACAGAGACAGTGTTCACATTACAAAGAGTAACATTATAAAGAGACAGTGTTCACATTACAAAGAGTAACATTGTGAACAGAGACAATGTTCAAATTACAAAGAGTAACATTGTAATACAGATAGTGTTCACATTTGTAAGAGTAACATTGTTAGGATACAATGATCATAATACAGGGAGTACCATTGCAAACAGGGACAGTGTTCACATTACAGTGTAATATAAACAGTAAGTAACATTATAAACAGCAACTGTGGCCCTGATATTCACGGGAGGCAGAGAGGGAGTGGGGGGCATGTCTGCGGCCGGGTAACCCTGAAATACCGGAGAGGCGGGTTTCCTGCCAAATTTAACGGCTGGAACTCATTAGAACTTGTTTTACTCCGTTTCCCGCCCAGCATCTGGCCAGATTGAAAGGCTGGCCACTCCGGGCAGGAAAGCCTGCTGCAGAAGGCAGCAGCTGGGAATTCTCCCCGGCAACTGGAGCAGATCGTGGATTGGTCAGGGCTTGGAAGGGAGGGGCTCTGAGCGCGGCAGCGAGGAGAGCGGGAGAGACGCGATGGGGCGAGACATATCCGAGAGGGGAGACATCGCTTAAGGAGGAGACATCGGGGGAGGGGGTACTCATCGCTGGGGAGTTGGACAATGCTGGGCACATTCGACCGATCGCCAGGAGGGCGAGATCCTGGGGGGCCGGCCAATCACCAGGGAGTGGGCCGATCGCAGGGAGGCAGAGATCGCAGGTCGGGTTGGCCGATCACTAGGAGGGAGGCTGATCGCGGCAGGTTTGCTTGGAGGCCAGGAAGAAGCACTCCTGCACCTCCTGGCCCACAAGCAATACTGGAAAAGCACTTACCTGCCTGATACACCTCTCTTCAATTGCCGGGTTTCCTGAGCCCTGGGAAACCAGCCCGCAGGCTTTAAATTTACATGGCTGCTAAAATCTGAGCAACGTAGCCTCATTAGCATATTATAATGACTGAGCCGCCTCTCCAGAGCAGATTAATCGGCCAACGCCAAACCCCTGGGGTCGGGTTTCCCAATTTTAGCAATTTAACCCCCCGATCCTCTCCCGTCTGCCGTGGCGGGGTAAAAATTCCCCCCGTGTTCACTTTACAGAGCAATATAAACAGAGAGCAACATTGTAAACAGAGAAAGTGTTCATATTATAAAGTAATATTATAAACAGAGTAACATTTTAAACAGAGACTAATATAAACAGGGACCGTGTTAACATTACAGAGTAATATTATAAATGGAGAGTAGCATAAATAGAGACAGTGTTAATGGTACAGTGTAATATTATAAACAGAGACTAACAGAGTCAGTGTTAACATTACAGAGTAATATTATAAACAGAGACTAACAGAGTCAGTGTTAACATTACAGAGTAATATTATAAACAGAGACTAACAGAGTCAGTGTTAACATTACAGAGTAATATTATAAACAGAGACTAACAGAGTCAGTGTTAACATTACAGAGTAACATTATAAACAGAGACAAACATTGCAAACATAAACAGTGTTAACATTAGAGTAATATTATAAACAGAGTAACATTTATAAACACAGTGTTCACATTACAGAGTAATATAAACAGAGACAGTGTTAACTTTACAGAGTAATATTATAAACAGAGACTAACAGAGTCAGTGTTAACATTACAGAGTAATATTATAAACAGAGACAAACATTGTAAACATAAACAGTGTTAACATTAGAGTAATATTATAAACAGAGTAACATTTATAAAAACAATGTTCACATTACAGAGTAATATAAACAGAGACGGTGTTAACTTTACAGAGTGAGTATCCTTGTAAACATTTACCTGAGGAAGGAGGAAGCCTCCGAAAGCTTGTAAATTTCAAATAAAATCGTTGGACTATAACTTGGTGTTGTAAAATTGTTTACAGTTGTCAACCCCAGTCCATCACCGGCATCTCCACATCTTGTAAACAGAGACATTGTTTATTTTGCAGAGTAATATAAACACAGACTAACATAAACAGAGAATGTGTTAAAGTTACAGAGTAACATTATAAATAGAAACAGTGGTAATGTTACAGAGTAATATTATAAACAGAATAACATTATAAATGTAACAGTAACATTACAGAGTATCATAAACATATACAGAGACAGTGATAATATTAGAATAACATTATAAACAGAAACAGACTTAAATTACAGAGTAAAATGATAAGTAGAGATCCTGTAAAACAAGGCAATGGTTATTTATGTCCTGTGTATACTTTGCAGTCATAATTTCCTGTCAGCTCTTTCATAAAGAAAAATGACAGTAAGTCATAAAAGGAATCAAAACTCACTCTAATCTACGGCTGTCCTAAATTTAAAAACACCAAAACTGACCATTACACATAGAATAAAAGATGTAAAGAATGACCACTTGGCTCAGGGCTGTCATCCTCCTTGGAACCGCAGCCAATGAGGAGAGGAGAAAATTGGGATCAACAGAAGCAAAAGCTTCTGAAACCGTGATAAATTTAACCCTTGCAGCAATCACTGGAGGAGTGATCTCTCCCGCCTACAGTAGTCCTTTTGTAGACAATGCAGGAAACATTAGGCTGGAAAAAACAACTCCTCTATGGGATTCCAAAGTGTCAAATCAGTCTTTTGACAAACTAAGTGTCCTGATTCTATGCAGTGAGAAAATGGAAACACTATTGGTGGTACAGCTTCCCTTTCACACGTCATAGCTCTGCAACTACGGTGCGCCAGAGACGGTTATTACTGGAGTGATGTTTATTATTGTGGGTCGGATTTGGAGACCGGCAGCAAAACTGGAACAACTACATACAGGCAAGATTCACACAGCACACAATCTTGTCTGCAGATTTACAGCTCTGGTCGTGGACCTTTCTCACTGTCGGGGGAACACTGCGTTGGCTGTAGCAGCAAGGACCGGTAATGTTTTACTCGTCAGGGCAGGGTTCAAAAACTCAGGAGACATATATATTGCCTAGTTTATATTACAGCAACACAAATGGGTATCAAGGAACGCACGCCCCTGAATACTGTTGGATGCAGAGTTTACATTGAAGGTAATTTCCAAACTAAATCTGCGAGTTCCATTTGTAATGAGTTTTGTTTGTTCTCCACTGTCTACCAGAACGAACACTTCATTACGTAGAATGTACAGCACAGGAACAGCCCATTTGGCCCAACAGGTTTATGCTCCACACAAGCCTCACCCCACCCTTCTTCATCTAACCCCATCAACATATCCTTCCATTCCTTTCTCCCTCCTGTGTTTATCAGCCTCCCCTTAAATGCATCTATGCTTGTTGCTTCAACTACTCCATGTGGTAGCAAGTTCCACATTCCAACCACTCTCTGGGTAAAGAAGTTTCTCCTGAATTCCCTATTGGATTTATTAGTGACTATCTTATATTTATGGCCCCTAGTTCTGGTCTCCGCCACAAGTGGAAACATCTTCTCTACGTCTAACCTGTCATAATCTTAAAGACCTTTATCAGGTCACCCCTCAGTCTTTTTTCTAGAGAAAAGAGCCCCTGTCCTTTTATACTTCTGTTTTATAACTGTATTTGTTCCTTGACCGTTTGTTTTCTTTATTCCTTACCCTGGTCTGACCTTAACACTCATCTCCTGTTTCTTTTATCTTTAGGCTTTTGTTATTGCAACCAGATCACTCCCCCATCTTGATAGTTTAAAGCTTTATCCACTGCACTATTTATCCTTTCCACTAGGATTCTGGTCCCATTCCGGTTTACTATTAGGTGATCTGTCGTATACCCCTATTAGCGTGATCGATCACTTATCTTTTATTTCAGTCCATATGGATTCTGTTTCTATCCTTCTGTTAGTTATGACCTTCTTTCCTATTGCCATTATGTTATTTCTAATTAATACAGCTACTCCACCACCCCCCCCCCCGACTTCTTCCTTCCCTATCCTTTCTGATTATGTTATAAACTGCAATATTTAGTTGCCAGTCCTGTTCTTTACGTAGCCATGTTTCAATTATTCCTACTACATCTGGTTCCTCACTACGGATTATTGCCTCCAGTTCCCCCATTTTATTTTGCATGCTGTGTATGTTGCTGTACAGGCAATTTAATTCATCTTTAATAGTTGTTCCTTTTACTTTATTTTAAACAGTCCTTTTATACTTCTGTTTTATAACTGTATTTGTTCCTTGACCATTTATGTTATCTTTAGTCCTTACCCTGGTCTGACCTTCATACATATCTCCTGTTCCTTTTATCTTTAGGCTTTTGTTATTGCTACCAGATCCCTCCCCCATCTTGCTAGTTTAAAGCTTTATCCACCACCTTATTTATCCTTTCCGCTAGGACTCTGGTCCCATTCCGGTTCAGGGGGAGCCCATCCCAGTGGTACAGCTCCTTCCTGTCCCAGTACTGGTACCAGTGTCCCATGAAATGGAACCCCTCCTTCCCACATCAGTCTTTCAGCCACCTTTCTGATCTGTCTATCCCTATCCCAATTACCATGTGGCTCCGGTAGTAATCCTGAGATTACCACCCGTGAGGTCCTGCTTTTTAATTTAGTTCCTCGGTTCTGATAATCCCTTAGCAGGACCTCCTCTTTGTTTTTCCTTAGGTCTTTGGTGCCGACACGGACCACGACAACTGGATCCTCCCCCTTCCTTTCCAAGCTCCTCTCCAGTCGCTCCAAGATGTCCTTTACCCTTGCACCAGTTAGGCAACACACCCTCCTGGACTCTCAGTCGTGACTGCAGATGACGCTATCTATCCCCCTGATTATAGAATCCCCTATGACTACAGCCTTTCTATTCTGATCCTCCTCCACCCTCCGGACAACCTCATGCTCCACGGTGCCATGGTTAGCATTCTGAGCAGCCTTCCTGCAGCCTTCATCCTTATCCTCATAGGTATCAAGTACCTTGTACCTGTTGGATAGGACCAGTGTCTGAGTTACCTACTTCTCCACTTAGATAAAGGTGAATTATCTTGTCAATAATGTAAGTGTGAGGTCATGACACTAGAATTAGGTAGAAATTACATCATAGAAACAGGCCGTGTGGCCCAACCAGCCCACGTTGGTGTTTATTCCCCCACACGAGCTGTGGTCCTGGCTTGTTCCCAGATCCTTTTATTCTATTTTCCTTCAACCACCTATCCATGGTCTTTACTTCAGCAGTGCATTCCACAGCCTCATGACCCTCTGTGTAAAAAAAATAAGCTTCTCCTGCTCTCCGTCCTAAATCTCTTAGATCTACGTCCCCTCGTTCTAGGCCCTTCAACCACTGGAAACGTACTGGGGTATTTCATGTTGTTGGGGGCAGTAGAAACTAAGGAGTCCCACACAACGGTGCCTCCTGTTGGTTGGATTATGGGGTTGCAGAATCCCACAATGGGTGTGAAGTACTTAGCTCAACCAGCCTCTGCTGGCAACTCAAGAATACTGCATTAATGTGCCCGCCTGAGAAACTGGAGGGGGCAGATTAAAACAAAATAGAGCAGCACACAGCAAAAAAAAAGCAGATTAAATGAAGTGCCTGATCGGAAGGCCTAACTGACAATTGAGGTTTTCATAAAAGTGGTCCTGATAAATGAAATTTCACGGTGTAGATAACAGCACACATCCATCTGATCGCATACCCATAATAATTAACTTGACCCCTGTAAGATTGTATCTGCTTTTGCCATGTAATCTGCTAAAAGCTGTCTTGTGTTACACTTAGACAAATGTGAATTATCATGTCCGTAATGTAAGTGTAAGATCACAGAATGCTGGGATTTCAGACAAACAGGAGGATTGCTGCATATACAACCATAGGTAGCATTTCAGTCTACAAGGGCGTGACCACCGTTACCGAAAATTTTGATTTACTGTAATTTAAAGCTAAAAGCTGCACCCATTAGAAATATATACCCCTTGTCATGGGCTCACCCCTCCCTATCTCTGTAACCTCCTCCAGCCGTACAACCCTCCCAGAATTATGTGTTCCTCCAACTCTGGCGACTCTTCGCCCCAACATTGGCGGCCGCGCCTTCAGCCGCCTAAACCCTAAGTTCTGGAATTCCCTCCCTAAACCACTCCGCCTCTCTCTCCTCCTTTAAGACCCTCCTTAAAACCCATCTCCTTGACCAATCTTTTAGTCAGCCCTCCTAATATCTCTTTCTTTGGCTCAGTGTCTGATTATGCTTCTGTGAAGCATCTCGGGATGTTTTCCTATGTTAAGGGTGCTGTCCAAATCCAAGTTGCTATTGTTGTTGTATTCCATGGGTTACGTCGTCTTACCCTTATTAAAACCTTCAAATCCCTCCACTGCCTAACCTCTCCCGAGCTCCATAATCTCCTCCAACACCATGTCCTTGTGTATACCCTCTGCTCTTCCAACATCAACCTAAT
This sequence comes from Heptranchias perlo, assembly GCF_035084215.1. Classification (NCBI taxonomy): domain Eukaryota; kingdom Metazoa; phylum Chordata; class Chondrichthyes; order Hexanchiformes; family Hexanchidae; genus Heptranchias; species Heptranchias perlo. The sequence goes on along the minus strand of NC_090338.1, from coordinate 71,450,691 downwards.
TCTCATTCCCCACACCCTCCGTTCCACCATTGTTTGCTGCACCTCCAACCTCCATCCTCTGAACTCCCACCTTGTCCCCTCCCTCCATGCCTTGAGGAATACTCTTAAGACCTCCTCTTCAACTGTCCTTTTTTTTTCTCTTCAACCCACCCCTAGCTCAGTGTTCCGCTTGCTATCCACTGACCTGTAAAGCTGTCCAGACTTCTCTTTGTACAACAACAATTTGCATTTATACATCGCCTTTAACATAGTAAAATGTCCCAAGGCGCTTCACAGGAGCGATTATCAAACAAAATTTTACATCGAGCCGCATAAGGAAATATTAGGACAGTTGATCAAAAGCTTGTCAAAGAGACAGGTTTTAAGCAGCATCTTAAAGGGGGATAGAGAGGCGGACAGGTTTCGGGAGGGAATTCCAGAGCTTAGGGCCGAGACAGCTGATGGCATTGCCGCCAGTGGTGAAGTGATTAAAATCAGGGATGCGCAAAAAGCAAGAATTGGAGGTGCATAGAGATCTTGGAGGGTTGTAGGGCTGGAGGAGGTTACAGAGATAGGGAGGAGCGAGGCCATGGAGGGATTTGAACACAGGGATGAGAATTTTAAAATTGAGGCATTCCCGGACCAGGAGCCAATGTAGGTCAGCGAGCACAGGGGTGATGGGCGAAAGGGACTTGGTGCGAGTTAGGAAATGGGCAGTAGCAAACACTTTAGAAATACAAGCTGTTGTTGAAATACTGAGTTAAAATTACATCATAGTATCACAGTATCATGGTATGTTACAGCACAGATGGAGGCCATTCGGCCCATCATGCCTGTGCCAGCTCTTTGAAAGAGCTATCCAATTAGTTCCACTCCCCTGCTCTTTCCCCATAGCCCTGTAAATTTTTCCCCTTCAAGTATTTATCCAATTCCCTTTTGAAAGTTATTAATGAATCTGCTTCCACCGCCCTTTCAGGCAGTGCATTCCAGATCATAACAACTCTCTCCGTAAAAAAAATGTTTCCTCATGTCACCTCTGGTTCTTATGCCAATCATGTTAAATCCATGTCCTCTGGTTACCGACCCTTCTGCCACTGGAAACAGTTTCTCCTTATTTACTCTATCAAAACCGTTGATGATTTTGAACACCTCTATCAAATCTTCTCTTAATCTTCTCTGCTCTAAGGAGAACAACCCCAGCTTCTCCAATCTCTCCACATAACTGAAGTCCCTCATCCCTGGGACCATTCTAGTAAATCTCTTCTGCACCCTTTCTAAGCCCTTGACATCCTTCCGAAAGTGTGGTGCCCAGAATTAAACATAAGATTCCAGCTGAGGCCTAACCAGTGTAAAATAAAGGTTTAGCATAACGAACGAACAGACAATAGCAGTAATTAAATTATTGGAGAGAGACAAGCATCTATAATACTTTAATTAAAAGCTGACCAACAGCTTCAAATAAGCTCACTCAGCCTCCAAAAAGCTGACAGCTTAAGCATGGCCCTGATGTGAAAACTGGGAGTTATACCTAAAGCAGCCGGTATACACATTGGATCACTTGCATTGGAACGGGAAAAACACAAGGAAATGAAAGCATGGAGAGGAAATCCAAATGCTGAAGGTGTAACACTGGTGGTGGCAATTCCAGAACGTTCCAAGGACCTGCTCCCTACGACAATTTTGAAAATGATACAACCCGGTTTATTTTAAGCATGACCATCTCCCACAATGAATAGACTTTTAATCTTAAAAATAAAAACAGTGACATCTTGATTTTCAACAGACCAACCAGACCGCCCCTTACCCAGACCTTACCTCAGGAGTCACACTCCCAATGCCCCAGTTCACAAAGGCTGCCGACCCCCTACAGACCAATTTCATGGAGTCATTGCACCCCAACCTTTCACAGAGACATTCTCTTCTCCAAATTGACCTGTTCATAACCACCACCTACCCACCACCAGTTAGTGGTGGCATTCTCCCTCTGCAGACCCTCTCAATACTGCCCCCCTTCTCCCTCCCTACATTCTCTCAATACTGTCCCCTTCTCCATCACCCCACATTCTCAATACTGCCACCATTCTCTCTCCGCACACTCTCTCAATACTGTCACTCTACACTCTCCCCACACTCTCTCAAAACAGCAACCCTTCTCCCTCCCCTCACTCTCTCAATACTGTCCCCCTTCTCCCTCCCCTCACTCTCTCAATACTGTCCCCCTTCTCCCTCCCCTCACTCTCTCAATACTGTCCCCCTTCTCCCTCCCCACACTCTCTCAATACTGTCCCCCTTCTCCCTCCCCACACTCTCTCAATACTGTCCCCCTTCTCCCTCCCCTCACTCTCTCAATACTGTCCCCCTTCTCCCTCCCCACACTCTCTCAATACTGTCCCCCTTCTCCCTCCCTCACTCTCTCAATACTGTCCCCCTTCTCCCTCCCACACTCTCTCAATACTGTCCCCCTTCTCCCTCCCCACACTCTCTCAATACTGTCCCCCTTCTCCCTCCCCTCACTCTCTCAATACTGTCCCCCTTCTCCCTCCCCTCACTCTCTCAATACTGTCCCCCTTCTCCCTCCCCACACTCTCTCAATACTGTCCCCCTTCTCCCTCCCCTCACTCTCTCAATACTGTCCCCCTTCTCCCTCCCCACACTCTCTCAATACTGTCCCCCTTCTCCCTCCCCACACTCTCTCAATACTGTCCCCCTTCTCCCTCCCCTCACTCTCTCAATACTGTCCCCCTTCTCCCTCCCCTCACTCTCTCAATACTGTCCCCCCTTCTCCCTCCCCACACTCTCTCAATACTGTCCCCCTTCTCCCTCCCCTCACTCTCTCAATACTGTCCCCCTTCTCCCTCCCCACACTCTCTCAATACTGTCCCCCTTCTCCCTCCCCTCACTCTCTCAATACTGTCCCCCTTCTCCCTCCCCTCACTCTCTCAATACTGTCCCCCTTCTCCCTCCCCTCACTCTCTCAATACTGTCCCCCTTCTCCCTCCCCACACTCTCTCAATACTGTCCCCCTTCTCCCTCCCCACACTCTCTCAATACTGTCCCCCTTCTCCCTCCCCTCACTCTCTCAATACTGTCCCCCTTCTCCCTCCCCACACTCTCTCAATACTGTCCCCCTTCTCCCTCCCCTCACTCTCTCAATACTGTCCCCCTTCTCCCTCCCCTCACTCTCTCAATACTGCCCCCCTTCTCCCTCCCCACACTCTCTCAATACTGCCCCCCTTCTCCCTCCCCACACTCTCTCAATACTGCCCCCCTTCTCCCTCCCCACACTCTCTCAATACTGCCCCCCTTCTCCCTCCCTCACTCTCTCAATACTGTCCCCCTTCTCCCTCCCACACTCTCTTAGAACTGCCCCCCTTCTCCCTCCCCTCACTCTCTCAATACTGCCCCCCTTCTCCCTCCCCACACTCTCTCAATACTGCCCCCCTTCTCCCTCCCCACACTCTCTCAATACTGCCCCCCTTCTCCCTCCCACACTCTCTCAATACTGTCCCCCTTCTCCCTCCCACACTCTCTTAGAACTGCCCCCCTTCTCCCTCCCCTCACTCTCTCAATACTGCCCCCCTTCTCCCTCCCCACACTCTCTCAATACTGTCCCCCTTCTCCCTCCCCACACTCTCTCAATACTGTCCCCCTTCTCCCTCCCCTCACTCTCTCAATACTGTCCCCCTTCTCCCTCCCCTCACTCTCTCAATACTGTCCCCCTTCTCCCTCCCCTCACTCTCTCAATACTGTCCCCCTTCTCCCTCCCACACTCTCTCAATACTGTCCCCCTTCTCCCTCCCCTCACTCTCTCAATACTGTCCCCCTTCTCCCTCCCACACTCTCTCAATACTGCCCCCCTTCTCCCTCCCCTCACTCTCTCAATACTGTCCCCCTTCTCCCTCCCACACTCTCTCAATACTGTCCCCCTTCTCCCTCCCCACACTCTCTCAATACTGCCCCCCTTCTCCCTCCCCTCACTCTCTCAATACTGTCCCCCTTCTCCCTCCCCACACTCTCTCAATACTGTCCCCCTTCTCCCTCCCCACACTCTCTCAATACTGTCCCCCTTCTCCCTCCCCACACTCTCTCAATACTGTCCCTCTTCTCCCTCCCCACACTCTCTCAATACTGTCCCCCTTCTCCCTCCCCACACTCTCTCAATACTGTCCCCCTTCTCCCTCCCCACACTCTCTCAATACTGTCCCCCTTCTCCCTCCCCTCACTCTCTCAATACTGTCCCCCTTCTCCCTCCCACACTCTCTCAATACTGTCCCCCTTCTCCCTCCCCTCACTCTCTCAATACTGTCCCCCTTCTCCCTCCCCTCACTCTCTCAATACTGTCCCCCTTCTCCCTCCCCTCACTCTCTCAATACTGTCCCCCTTCTCCCTCCCACACTCTCTCAATACTGTCCCCCTTCTCCCTCCCCACACTCTCTCAATACTGTCCCCCTTCTCCCTCCCACACTCTCTCAATACTGCCCCCCTTCTCCCTCCCCTCACTCTCTCAATACTGTCCCCCTTCTCCCTCCCACACTCTCTCAATACTGTCCCCCTTCTCCCTCCCCACACTCTCTCAATACTGCCCCCCTTCTCCCTCCCCTCACTCTCTCAATACTGTCCCCCTTCTCCCTCCCCACACTCTCTCAATACTGTCCCCCTTCTCCCTCCCCACACTCTCTCAATACTGTCCCCCTTCTCCCTCCCCACACTCTCTCAATACTGTCCCCCTTCTCCCTCCCCACACTCTCTCAATACTGTCCCCCTTCTCCCTCCCCACACTCTCTCAATACTGTCCCCCTTCTCCCTCCCCACACTCTCTCAATACTGTCCCCCTTCTCCCTCCCCTCACTCTCTCAATACTGTCCCCCTTCTCCCTCCCCTCACTCTCTCAATACTGTCCCCCTTCTCCCTCCCCTCACTCTCTCAATACTGTCCCCCTTCTCCCTCCCACACTCTCTCAATACTGTCCCCCTTCTCCCTCCCCTCACTCTCTCAATACTGTCCCCCTTCTCCCTCCCACACTCTCTCAATACTGTCCCCCTTCTCCCTCCCCACACTCTCTCAATACTGCCCCCCTTCTCCCTCCCCTCACTCTCTCAATACTGCCCCCCTTCTCCCTCCCACACTCTCTCAATACTGTCCCCCTTCTCCCTCCCCACACTCTCTCAATACTGCCCCCCTTCTCCCTTCCCACACTCTCTCAATACTGTCCCCCTTCTCCCTCCCCTCACTCTCTCAATACTGCCCCCCTTCTCCCTCCCCACACTCTCTCAATACTGTCCCCCTTCTCCCTCCCCACACTCTCTCAATACTGTCCCCCTTCTCCCTCCCCTCACTCTCTCAATACTGTCCCCCTTCTCCCTCCCCACACTCTCTCAATACTGTCCCCCTTCTCCCTCCCCTCACTCTCTCAATACTGTCCCCCTTCTCCCTCCCCACACTCTCTCAATACTGTCCCCCTTCTCCCTCCCCTCACTCTCTCAATACTGTCCCCCTTCTCCCTCCCCACACTCTCTTAGAACTGTCCCCCTTCTCCCTCCCTCACTCTCTCAATACTGTCCCCCTTCTCCCTCCCCACACTCTCTCAATACTGCCCCCCTTCTCCCTCCCCTCACTCTCTCAATACTGCCCCCCTTCTCCCTCCCCACACTCTCTCAATACTGCCCCCCTTCTCCCTCCCCACACTCTCTCAATACTGTCCCCCTTCTCCCTCCCCACACTCTCTCAATACTGTCCCCCTTCTCCCTCCCCTCACTCTCTCAATACTGTCCCCCTTCTCCCTCCCTCACTCTCTCAATACTGTCCCCCTTCTCCCTCCCCACACTCTCTCAATACTGCCCCCCTTCTCCCTCCCCTCACTCTCTCAATACTGCCCCCCTTCTCCCTCCCCACACTCTCTCAATACTGTCCCCCTTCTCCCTCCCCTCACTCTCTCAATACTGTCCCCCTTCTCCCTCCCCACACTCTCTCAATACTGCCCCCTTCTCCCTCCCCACACTCTCTCAATACTGTCCCCCTTCTCCCTCCCCTCACTCTCTCAATACTGCCCCCCTTCTCCCTCCCCACACTCTCTCAATACTGCCCCCCTTCTCCCTCCCCACACTCTCTCAATACTGCCCCCCTTCTCCCTCCCCACACTCTCTTAGAACTGTCCCCCTTCTCCCTCCCCACACTCTCTCAATACTGTCCCCCTTCTCCCTCCCCACACTCTCTCAATACTGTCCCCCTTCTCCCTCCCCACACTCTCTCAATACTGTCCCCCTTCTCCCTCCCCACACTCTCTCAATACTGTCCCCCTTCTCCCTCCCCACACTCTCTCAATACTGTCCCCCTTCTCCCTCCCCACACTCTCTCAATACTGTCCCCCTTCTCCCTCCCCACACTCTCTTAGAACTGCCCCCCTTCTCCCTCCCCACACTCTCTCAATACTGCCCCCCTTCTCCCTCCCCACACTCTCTCAATACTGTCCCCCTTCTCCCTCCCCTCACTCTCTCAGAACTGCCCCCCTTCTCCCTCCCAGACTCTCTTAGAACTGTCCCCCTTCTCCCTCCCACACTCTCTCAATACTGTCCCCCTTCTCCCTCCCCTCACTCTCTCAATACTGTCCCCCTTCTCCCTCCCCACACTCTCTCAATACTGTCCCCCTTCTCCCTCCCACACTCTCTCAATACTGTCCCCCTTCTCCCTCCCCACACTCTCTCAATACTGTCCCCCTTCTCCCTCCCACACTCTCTCAATACTGCCCCCCTTCTCCCTCCCCTCACTCTCTCAATACTGTCCCCCTTCTCCCTCCCCACACTCTCTCAATACTGCCCCCCTTCTCCCTCCCCACACTCTCTCAATACTGTCCCCCTTCTCCCTCCCCTCACTCTCTCAATACTGTCCCCCTTCTCCCTCCCCACACTCTCTCAATACTGTCCCCCTTCTCCCTCCCACACTCTCTCAATACTGTCCCCCTTCTCCCTCCCCTCACTCTCTCAATACTGCCCCCCTTCTCCCTCCCCTCACTCTCTCAATACTGCCCCCCTTCTCCCTCCCCTCACTCTCTCAATACTGCCCCCCTTCTCCCTCCCCACACTCTCTCAATACTGTCCCCCTTCTCCCTCCCCTCACTCTCTCAATACTGCCCCCCTTCTCCCTCCCCACACTCTCTCAATACTGTCCCCCTTCTCCCTCCCCTCACTCTCTCAATACTGTCCCCCTTCTCCCTCCCCACACTCTCTCAATACTGTCCCCCTTCTCCCTCCCACACTCTCTCAATACTGTCCCCCTTCTCCCTCCCCACACTCTCTCAATACTGCCCCCCTTCTCCCTCCCACACTCTCTCACTACTGCCCCCCTTCTCCCTCCCCACACTCTCTCAATACTGTCCCCCTTCTCCCTCCCCTCACTCTCTCAATACTGTCCCCCTTCTCCCTCCCCACACTCTCTCAATACTGTCCCCCTTCTCCCTCCCCACACTCTCTCAATACTGTCCCCCTTCTCCCTCCCCTCACTCTCTCAGAACTGTCCCCCTTCTCCCTCCCCACACTCTCTCAATACTGCCCCCCTTCTCCCTCCCCACACTCTCTCAATACTGTCCCCCTTCTCCCTCCCCACACTCTCTCAATACTGTCCCCCTTCTCCCTCCCCACACTCTCTCAATACTGTCCCCCTTCTCCCTCCCACACTCTCTCAATACTGTCCCCCTTCTCCCTCCCCACACTCTCTCAATACTGCCCCCCTTCTCCCTCCCCTCACTCTCTCAATACTGTCCCCCTTCTCCCTCCCCACACTCTCTCAATACTGCCCCCCTTCTCCCTCCCCACACTCTCTCAATACTGTCCCCCTTCTCCCTCCCCACACTCTCTCAATACTGTCCCCCTTCTCCCTCCCCTCACTCTCTCAATACTGTCCCCCTTCTCCCTCCCCACACTCTCTCAATACTGTCCCCCTTCTCCCTCCCCACACTCTCTCAATACTGTCCCCCTTCTCCCTCCCCTCACTCTCTCAGAACTGTCCCCCTTCTCCCTCCCCTCACTCTCTCAATACTGTCCCCCTTCTCCCTCCCCACACTCTCTCAATACTGCCCCCCTTCTCCCTCCCCACACTCTCTCAATACTGTCCCCCTTCTCCCTCCCCACACTCTCTCAATACTGTCCCCCTTCTCCCTCCCCTCACTCTCTCAATACTGTCCCCCTTCTCCCTCCCCACACTCTCTCAATACTGTCCCCCTTCTCCCTCCCCACACTCTCTCAATACTGTCCCCCTTCTCCCTCCCCTCACTCTCTCAATACTGTCCCCCTTCTCCCTCCCCACACTCTCTCAATACTGCCCCCCTTCTCCCTCCCCTCACTCTCTCAATACTGTCCCCCTTCTCCCTCCCCACACTCTCTCAATACTGCCCCCCTTCTCCCTCCCCACACTCTCTCAATACTGTCCCCCTTCTCCCTCCCACACTCTCTTAGAACTGCCCCCCTTCTCCCTCCCCTCACTCTCTCAATACTGTCCCCCTTCTCCCTCCCCTCACTCTCTCAATACTGTCCCCCTTCTCCCTCCCCTCACTCTCTCAATACTGTCCCCCTTCTCCCTCCCACACTCTCTTAGAACTGCCCCCCTTCTCCCTCCCCTCACTCTCTCAATACTGCCCCCCTTCTCCCTCCCACACTCTCTCAATACTGTCCCCCTTCTCCCTCCCCACACTCTCTCAATACTGCCCCCCTTCTCCCTCCCCTCACTCTCTCAATACTGCCCCCCTTCTCCCTCCCCACACTCTCTCAATACTGTCCCCCTTCTCCCTCCCCACACTCTCTCAATACTGTCCCCCTTCTCCCTCCCCTCACTCTCTCAATTCTGTCCCCCTTCTCCCTCCCCACACTCTCTCAATACTGTCCCCCTTCTCCCTCCCCTCACTCTCTCAATACTGTCCCCCTTCTCCCTCCCCACACTCTCTTAGAACTGTCCCCCTTCTCCCTCCCTCACTCTCTCAATACTGTCCCCCTTCTCCCTCCCCACACTCTCTCAATACTGCCCCCCTTCTCCCTCCCCTCACTCTCTCAATACTGCCCCCCTTCTCCCTCCCCACACTCTCTCAATACTGCCCCCCTTCTCCCTCCCCACACTCTCTCAATACTGTCCCCCTTCTCCCTCCCCACACTCTCTCAATACTGTCCCCCTTCTCCCTCCCCTCACTCTCTCAATACTGTCCCCCTTCTCCCTCCCCACACTCTCTCAATACTGTCCCCCTTCTCCCTCCCCTCACTCTCTCAATTCTGTCCCCCTTCTCCCTCCCCACACTCTCTCAATACTGTCCCCCTTCTCCCTCCCCTCACTCTCTCAATACTGTCCCCCTTCTCCCTCCCTCACTCTCTCAATACTGTCCCCCTTCTCCCTCCCCACACTCTCTCAATACTGTCCCCCTTCTCCCTCCCCTCACTCTCTCAATACTGTCCCCCTTCTCCCTCCCCACACTCTCTCAATACTGCCCCCTTCTCCCTCCCCACACTCTCTCAATACTGTCCCCCTTCTCCCTCCCCTCACTCTCTCAATACTGCCCCCCTTCTCCCTCCCCACACTCTCTCAATACTGCCCCCCTTCTCCCTCCCCACACTCTCTCAATACTGCCCCCCTTCTCCCTCCCCACACTCTCTTAGAACTGTCCCCCTTCTCCCTCCCCACACTCTCTCAATACTGTCCCCCTTCTCCCTCCCCACACTCTCTCAATACTGCCCCCCTTCTCCCTCCCCACACTCTCTCAATACTGTCCCCCTTCTCCCTCCCCACACTCTCTCAATACTGTCCCCCTTCTCCCTCCCCACACTCTCTTAGAACTGTCCCCCTTTTCCCTCCCACACTCTCTCAATACTGCCCCCCTTCTCCCTCCCCACACTCTCTCAATACTGCCCCCCTTCTCCCTCCCCACACTCTCTCAATACTGTCCCCCTTCTCCCTCCCCTCACTCTCTCAGAACTGCCCCCCTTCTCCCTCCCACACTCTCTTAGAACTGTCCCCCTTCTCCCTCCCACACTCTCTCAATACTGTCCCCCTTCTCCCTCCCCTCACTCTCTCAATACTGTCCCCCTTCTCCCTCCCCACACTCTCTCAATACTGTCCCCCTTCTCCCTCCCACACTCTCTCAATACTGTCCCCCTTCTCCCTCCCCACACTCTCTCAATACTGTCCCCCTTCTCCCTCCCACACTCTCTCAATACTGCCCCCCTTCTCCCTCCCCTCACTCTCTCAATACTGTCCCCCTTCTCCCTCCCCACACTCTCTCAATACTGCCCCCCTTCTCCCTCCCCACACTCTCTCAATACTGTCCCCCTTCTCCCTCCCCTCACTCTCTCAATACTGTCCCCCTTCTCCCTCCCCACACTCTCTCAATACTGTCCCCCTTCTCCCTCCCCACACTCTCTCAATACTGTCCCCCTTCTCCCTCCCACACTCTCTCAATACTGTCCCCCTTCTCCCTCCCCACACTCTCTCAATACTGCCCCCCTTCTCCCTCCCACACTCTCTCAATACTGCCCCCCTTCTCCCTCCCCACACTCTCTCAATACTGTCCCCCTTCTCCCTCCCCTCACTCTCTCAATACTGTCCCCCTTCTCCCTCCCCACACTCTCTCAATACTGTCCCCCTTCTCCCTCCCCACACTCTCTCAATACTGTCCCCCTTCTCCCTCCCCTCACTCTCTCAGAACTGTCCCCCTTCTCCCTCCCCACACTCTCTCAATCCTGCCCCCCTTCTCCCTCCCCACACTCTCTCAATACTGTCCCCCTTCTCCCTCCCCACACTCTCTCAATACTGTCCCCCTTCTCCCTCCCCACACTCTCTCAATACTGTCCCCCTTCTCCCTCCCACACTCTCTCAATACTGTCCCCCTTCTCCCTCCCCACACTCTCTCAATACTGCCCCCCTTCTCCCTCCCCTCACTCTCTCAATACTGTCCCCCTTCTCCCTCCCCACACTCTCTCAATACTGCCCCCCTTCTCCCTCCCCACACTCTCTCAATACTGTCCCCCTTCTCCCTCCCCACACTCTCTCAATACTGTCCCCCTTCTCCCTCCCCTCACTCTCTCAATACTGTCCCCCTTCTCCCTCCCCACACTCTCTCAATACTGTCCCCCTTCTCCCTCCCCACACTCTCTCAATACTGTCCCCCTTCTCCCTCCCCTCACTCTCTCAGAACTGTCCCCCTTCTCCCTCCCCTCACTCTCTCAATACTGTCCCCCTTCTCCCTCCCCACACTCTCTCAATACTGCCCCCCTTCTCCCTCCCCACACTCTCTCAATACTGTCCCCCTTCTCCCTCCCCACACTCTCTCAATACTGTCCCCCTTCTCCCTCCCCTCACTCTCTCATACTGTCCCCCTTCTCCCTCCCCACACTCTCTCAATACTGTCCCCCTTCTCCCTCCCCTCACTCTCTCAATACTGTCCCCCTTCTCCCTCCCCACACTCTCTCAATACTGCCCCCCTTCTCCCTCCCACACTCTCTCAATACTGCCCCCCTTCTCCCTCCCCACACTCTCTCAATACTGTCCCCCTTCTCCCTCCCCTCACTCTCTCAATACTGTCCCCCTTCTCCCTCCCCACACTCTCTCAATACTGTCCCCCTTCTCCCTCCCCTCACTCTCTCAATACTGTCCCCCTTCTCCCTCCCCACACTCTCTCAATACTGCCCCCCTTCTCCCTCCCCTCACTCTCTCAATACTGTCCCCCTTCTCCCTCCCCACACTCTCTCAATACTGCCCCCCTTCTCCCTCCCCACACTCTCTCAATACTGTCCCCCTTCTCCCTCCCACACTCTCTTAGAACTGCCCCCCTTCTCCCTCCCCTCACTCTCTCAATACTGTCCCCCTTCTCCCTCCCCTCACTCTCTCAATACTGTCCCCCTTCTCCCTCCCCTCACTCTCTCAATACTGTCCCCCTTCTCCCTCCCACACTCTCTTAGAACTGCCCCCCTTCTCCCTCCCCTCACTCTCTCAATACTGCCCCCCTTCTCCCTCCCACACTCTCTCAATACTGTCCCCCTTCTCCCTCCCCACACTCTCTCAATACTGCCCCCCTTCTCCCTCCCCTCACTCTCTCAATACTGCCCCCCTTCTCCCTCCCCACACTCTCTCAATACTGTCCCCCTTCTCCCTCCCCACACTCTCTCAATACTGTCCCCCCTTCTCCCTCCCTCACTCTCTCAATACTGTCCCCCTTCTCCCTCCCCACACTCTCTCAATACTGTCCCCCCTTCTCCCTCCCCTCACTCTCTCAATACTGTCCCCCTTCTCCCTCCCCTCACTCTCTCAATACTGTCCCCCTTCTCCCTCCCCTCACTCTCTCAATACTGCCCCCCTTCTCCCTCCCACACTCTCTCAATACTGTCCCCCTTCTCCCTCCCCACACTCTCTCAATACTGCCCCCCTTCTCCCTCCCCTCACTCTCTCAATACTGCCCCCCTTCTCCCTCCCCACACTCTCTCAATACTGTCCCCCCTTCTCCCTCCCTCACTCTCTCAATACTGTCCCCCTTCTCCCTCCCCACACTCTCTCAATACCGCCCCCCTTCTCCCTCCCACACTCTCTCAATACTGTCCCCCCTTCTCCCTCCCTCACTCTCTCAATACTGTCCCCCTTCTCCCTCCCCACACTCTCTCAATACTGTCCCCCTTCTCCCTCCCCACACTCTCTCAATACTGTCCCCCCTTCTCCCTCCCTCACTCTCTCAATACTGCCCCCCTTCTCCCTCCCCTCACTCTCTCAATACTGCCCCCCTTCTCCCTCCCCACACTCTCTCAATACTGTCCCCCTTCTCCCTCCCCACACTCTCTCAATACTGCCCCCCTTCTCCCTCCCCTCACTCTCTCAATACTGCCCCCCTTCTCCCTTCCCACACTCTCTCAATACTGCCCCCCTTCTCCCTCCCACACTCTCTCAATACTGTCCCCCTTCTCCCTCCCACACTCTCTCAATACTGTCCCCCTTCTCCCTCCCCACACTCTCTCAATACTGTCCCCCTTCTCCCTCCCCACACTCTCTCAATACTGCCCCCCTTCTCCCTCCCCTCACTCTCTCAATACTGCCCCCCTTCTCCCTCCCCACACTCTCTCAATACTGTCCCCCTTCTCCCTCCCCACACTCTCTCAATACTGCCCCCCTTCTCCCTCCCCTCACTCTCTCAATACTGTCCCCCTTCTCCCTCCCCACACTCTCTCAATACTGCCCCCCTTCTCCCTCCCACACTCTCTCAATACTGTCCCCCTTCTCCCTCCCACACTCTCTCAATACTGTCCCCCTTCTCCCTCCCCTCACTCGCTCAATACTGTCCCCCCTTCTCCCTCCCCACACTCTCTCAATACTGCCCCCCTTCTCCCTCCCACACTCTCTCAATACTGTCCCCCTTCTCCCTTCCCCACACTCTCTCAATACTGTCCCCCTTCTCCCTCCCCTCACTCTCTCAATACTGTCCCCCTTCTCCCTCCCCTCACTCTCTCAATACTGTCCCCCTTCTCCCTCCCACACTCTCTCAATACTGTCCCCCCTTCTCCCTCCCCTCACTCTCTCAATACTGCCCCCCTTCTCCCTCCCCACACTCTCTCAATACTGTCCCCCTTCTCCCTCCCACACTCTCTCAATACTGCCCCCCTTCTCCCTCCCCACACTCTCTCAGAACTGTCCCCCTTCTCCCTCCCCTCACTCTCTCAATACTGTCCCCCTTCTCCCTCCCACACTCTCTCAATACTGCCCCCCTTCTCCCTCCCCACACTCTCTCAATACTGTCCCCCTTCTCCCTCCCCACACTCTCTCAATACTGTCCCCCTTCTCCCTCCCCTCACTCTCTCAATACTGTCCCCCTTCTCCCTCCCCACACTCTCTCAATACTGCCCCCCTTCTCCCTCCCACACTCTCTCAGAACTGTCCCCCTTCTCCCTCCCACACTCTCTCAATACTGCCCCCCTTCTCCCTCCCCACACTCTCTCAATACTGTCCCCCTTCTCCCTCCCCACACTCTCTCAATACTGCCCCCCTTCTCCCTCCCCTCACTCTCTCAATACTGCCCCCCTTCTCCCTCCCACACTCTCTCAGAACTGTCCCCCTTCTCCCTCCCACACTCTCTCAATACTGCCCCCCTTCTCCCTCCCCTCACTCTCTCAATACTGTCCCCCTTCTCCCTCCCCACACTCTCTCAATACTGTCCCCCTTCTCCCTCCCCTCACTCTCTTGGAACTGCCCCCCTTCTCCCTCCCCACACTCTCTCAATACTGTCCCCCTTCTCCCTCCCCACACTCTCTCAATACTGCCCCCCTTCTCCCTCCCCACACTCTCTCAATACTGTCCCCCTTCTCCCTCCCCACACTCTCTCAATACTGCCCCCCTTCTCCCTCCCCACACTCTCTCAATACTGCCCCCCTTCTCCCTCCCCACACTCTCTCAATACTGTCCCCCTTCTCCCTCCCCACACTCTCTCAATACTGCCCCCCTTCTCCCTCCCCACACTCTCTCAATACTGTCCCCCTTCTCCCTCCCCACACTCTCTCAATATTGCCCCCCTTCTCCCTCCCCACACTCTCTCAATACTGCCCCCCTTCTCCCTCCCACACTCTCTCAATACTGTCCCCCTTCTCCCTCCCACACTCTCTCAATACTGCCCCCCTTCTCCCTCCCCACACTCTCTCAATACTGTCCCCCTTCTCCCTCCCCACACTCTCTCAATACTGTCCCCCTTCTCCCTCCCACACTCTCTCAATACTGCCCCCCTTCTCCCTCCCCACACTCTCTCAATACTGCCCCCCTTCTCCCTCCCCACACTCTCTCAATACTGCCCCCCTTCTCCCTCCCCACACTCTCTCAATACTGTCCCCCTTCTCCCTCCCCACACTCTCTCAATACTGTCCCCCTTCTCCCTCCCACACTCTCTCAATACTGTCCCCCTTCTCCCTCCCCACACTCTCTCAATACTGCCCCCCTTCTCCCTCCCCACACTCTCTCAATACTGCCCCCCTTCTCCCTCCCCACACTCTCTCAATACTGTCCCCCTTCTCCCTCCCACACTCTCTCAATACTGCCCCCCTTCTCCCTCCCCACACTCTCTCAATACTGTCCCCCTTCTCCCTCCCACACTCTCTCAATACTGTCCCCCTTCTCCCTCCCCACACTCTCTCAATACTGCCCCCCTTCTCCCTCCCCTCACTCTCTCAATACTGTCCCCCTTCTCCCTCCCCACACTCTCTCAATACTGTCCCCCTTCTCCCTCCCCACACTCTCTCAATACTGTCCCCCTTCTCCCTCCCCACACTCTCTCAATACTGTCCCCCTTCTCCCTCCCACACTCTCTCAATCCTGTCCCCCTTCTCCCTCCCCACACTCTCTCAATACTGTCCCCCTTCTCCCTCCCCTCACTCTCTCAATACTGTCCCCCTTCTCCCTCCCCACACTCTCTCAATACTGTCCCCCTTCTCCCTCCCCACACTCTCTCAATACTGTCCCCCTTCTCCCTCCCCACACTCTCTCAATACTGTCCCCCTTCTCCCTCCCACACTCTCTCAATACTGTCCCCCTTCTCCCTCCCCTCACTCTCTCAATACTGTCCCCCTTCTCCCTCCCCACACTCTCTCAATACTGTCCCCCTTCTCCCTCCCACACTCTCTCAATACTGCCCCCCTTCTCCCTCCCCACACTCTCTCAATACTGTCCCCCTTCTCCCTCCCACACTCTCTCAATACTGTCCCCCTTCTCCCTCCCCACACTCTCTCAATACTGTCCCCCTTCTCCCTCCCCACACTCTCTCAATACTGTCCCCCTTCTCCCTCCCCTCACTCTCTCAATACTGTCCCCCTTCTCCCTCCCACACTCTCTCAATACTGTCCCCCTTCTCCCTCCCCTCACTCTCTCAATACTGTCCCCCTTCTCCCTCCCCACACTCTCTCAATACTGCCCCCCTTCTCCCTCCCCTCACTCTCTCAATACTGCCCCCCTTCTCCCTCCCCACACTCTCTCAATACTGTCCCCCTTCTCCCTCCCCTCACTCTCTCAATACTGTCCCCCTTCTCCCTCCCACACTCTCTCAATACTGCCCCCCTTCTCCCTCCCCTCACTCTCTCAATACTGCCCCCCTTCTCCCTCCCCACACTCTCTCAATACTGTCCCCCTTCTCCCTCCCCTCACTCTCTCAATACTGTCCCCCTTCTCCCTCCCCACACTCTCTCAATACTGTCCCCCTTCTCCCTCCCACACTCTCTCAATACTGCCCCCCTTCTCCCTCCCCTCACTCTCTCAATACTGTCCCCCTTCTCCCTCCCCACACTCTCTCAATACTGTCCCCCTTCTCCCTCCCCACACTCTCTCAATACTGTCCCCCTTCTCCCTCCCCACACTTTCTCAATACTGTCCCCCTTCTCCCTCCCCACACTCTCTCAATACTGTCCCCCTTCTCCCTCCCCACACTCTCTCAATACTGTCCCCCTTCTCCCTCCCCACACTCTCTCAATACTGTCCCCCTTCTCCCTCCCCACACTCTCTCAATACTGTCCCCCTTCTCCCTCCCACACTCTCTCAATACTGCCCCCCTTCTCCCTCCCCACACTCTCTCAATACTGTCCCCCTTCTCCCTCCCCTCACTCTCTCAATACTGTCCCCCTTCTCCCTCCCCTCACTCTCTCAATACTGCCCCCCTTCTCCCTCCCACACTCTCTTAGAACTGCCCCCCTTCTCCCTCCCCTCACTCTCTCAATACTGTCCCCCTTCTCCCTCCCCTCACTCTCTCAATACTGCCCCCCTTCTCCCTCCCCACACTCTCTCAATACTGCCCCCCTTCTCCCTCCCCACACTCTCTCAATACTGCCCCCCTTCTCCCTCCCCACACTCTCTCAATACTGCCCCCCTTCTCCCGCCCCTCACTCTCTCAATACTGTCCCCCTTCTCCCTCCCCTCACTCTCTCAATACTGTCCCCCTTCTCCCTCCCCTCACTCTCTCAATACTGTCCCCCTTCTCCCGCCCCTCACTCTCTCAATACTGTCCCCCTTCTCCCTCCCCTCACTCTCTCAATACTGTCCCCCTTCTCCCTCCCCTCACTCTCTCAATACTGTCCCCCTTCTCCCTCCCCTCACTCTCTCAATACTGCCCCCCTTCTCCCTCCCACACTCTCTCAATACTGTCCCCCTTCTCCCTCCCCACACTCTCTCAATACTGTCCCCCTTCTCCCTCCCCACACTCTCTCAATACTGCCCCCCTTCTCCCTCCCCACACTCTCTCAATACTGTCCCCCTTCTCCCTCCCACACTCTCTCAATACTGTCCCCCTTCTCCCTCCCCACACTCTCTCAATACTGTCCCCCTTCTCCCTCCCCACACTCTCTCAATACTGTCCCCCTTCTCCCTCCCCACACTCTCTCAATACTGTCCCCCTTCTCCCTCCCCACACTCTCTCAATACTGTCCCCCTTCTCCCTCCCCACACTCTCTCAATACTGTCCCCCTTCTCCCTCCCCACACTCTCTCAATACTGCCCCCCTTCTCCCTCCCACACTCTCTTAGAACTGTCCCCCTTCTCCCTCCCCTCACTCTCTCAATACTGTCCCCCTTCTCCCTCCCCTCACTCTCTCAATACTGTCCCCCTTCTCCCTCCCCTCACTCTCTCAATACTGTCCCCCTTCTCCCTCCCCACACTCTCTCAATACTGTCCCCCTTCTCCCTCCCACACTCTCTCAATACTGCCCCCCTTCTCCCTCCCCACACTCTCTCAATACTGTCCCCCTTCTCCCTCCCACACTCTCTCAATACTGTCCCCCTTCTCCCTCCCCACACTCTCTCAATACTGTCCCCCTTCTCCCTCCCCACACTCTCTCAATACTGTCCCCCTTCTCCCTCCCCTCACTCTCTCAATACTGTCCCCCTTCTCCCTCCCACACTCTCTCAATACTGTCCCCCTTCTCCCTCCCCTCACTCTCTCAATACTGTCCCCCTTCTCCCTCCCCACACTCTCTCAATACTGCCCCCCTTCTCCCTCCCCTCACTCTCTCAATACTGCCCCCCTTCTCCCTCCCCACACTCTCTCAATACTGTCCCCCTTCTCCCTCCCCTCACTCTCTCAATACTGTCCCCCTTCTCCCTCCCACACTCTCTCAATACTGCCCCCCTTCTCCCTCCCCTCACTCTCTCAATACTGCCCCCCTTCTCCCTCCCCACACTCTCTCAATACTGTCCCCCTTCTCCCTCCCCTCACTCTCTCAATACTGTCCCCCTTCTCCCTCCCCACACTCTCTCAATACTGTCCTCCTTCTCCCTCCCACACTCTCTCAATACTGCCCCCCTTCTCCCTCCCCTCACTCTCTCAATACTGTCCCCCTTCTCCCTCCCCACACTCTCTCAATACTGTCCCCCTTCTCCCTCCCCACACTCTCTCAATACTGTCCCCCTTCTCCCTCCCCACACTTTCTCAATACTGTCCCCCTTCTCCCTCCCCACACTCTCTCAATACTGTCCCCCTTCTCCCTCCCCACACTCTCTCAATACTGTCCCCCTTCTCCCTCCCCACACTCTCTCAATACTGTCCCCCTTCTCCCTCCCCACACTCTCTCAATACTGTCCCCCTTCTCCCTCCCACACTCTCTCAATACTGCCCCCCTTCTCCCTCCCCACACTCTCTCAATACTGTCCCCCTTCTCCCTCCCCTCACTCTCTCAATACTGTCCCCCTTCTCCCTCCCCTCACTCTCTCAATACTGCCCCCCTTCTCCCTCCCACACTCTCTTAGAACTGCCCCCCTTCTCCCTCCCCTCACTCTCTCAATACTGTCCCCCTTCTCCCTCCCCTCACTCTCTCAATACTGCCCCCCTTCTCCCTCCCCACACTCTCTCAATACTGCCCCCCTTCTCCCTCCCCACACTCTCTCAATACTGCCCCCCTTCTCCCTCCCCACACTCTCTCAATACTGCCCCCCTTCTCCCGCCCCTCACTCTCTCAATACTGTCCCCCTTCTCCCTCCCCTCACTCTCTCAATACTGTCCCCCTTCTCCCTCCCCTCACTCTCTCAATACTGTCCCCCTTCTCCCGCCCCTCACTCTCTCAATACTGTCCCCCTTCTCCCTCCCCTCACTCTCTCAATACTGTCCCCCTTCTCCCTCCCCTCACTCTCTCAATACTGTCCCCCTTCTCCCTCCCCTCACTCTCTCAATACTGCCCCCCTTCTCCCTCCCACACTCTCTCAATACTGTCCCCCTTCTCCCTCCCCACACTCTCTCAATACTGTCCCCCTTCTCCCTCCCCACACTCTCTCAATACTGCCCCCCTTCTCCCTCCCCACACTCTCTCAATACTGTCCCCCTTCTCCCTCCCACACTCTCTCAATACTGTCCCCCTTCTCCCTCCCCACACTCTCTCAATACTGTCCCCCTTCTCCCTCCCCACACTCTCTCAATACTGTCCCCCTTCTCCCTCCCCACACTCTCTCAATACTGTCCCCCTTCTCCCTCCCCACACTCTCTCAATACTGTCCCCCTTCTCCCTCCCCACACTCTCTCAATACTGTCCCCCTTCTCCCTCCCCACACTCTCTCAATACTGCCCCCCTTCTCCCTCCCACACTCTCTTAGAACTGTCCCCCTTCTCCCTCCCCTCACTCTCTCAATACTGTCCCCCTTCTCCCTCCCCTCACTCTCTCAATACTGTCCCCCTTCTCCCTCCCCTCACTCTCTCAATACTGTCCCCCTTCTCCCTCCCCACACTCTCTCAATACTGTCCCCCTTCTCCCTCCCCTCTCTCTCTCAATACTGTCCCCCTTCTCCCTCCCCTCACTCTCTCAATACTGTCCCCCTTCTCCCTCCCCTCACTCTCTCAATACTGTCCCCCTTCTCCCTCCCCACACTCTCTCAATACTGTCCCCCTTCTCCCTCCCCTCACTCTCTCAATACTGTCCCCCTTCTCCCTCCCCTCACTCTCTCAATACTGTCCCCCTTCTCCCTCCCCTCACTCTCTCAATACTGTCCCCCTTCTCCCTCCCCACACTCTCTCAATACTGTCCCCCTTCTCCCTCCCCTCACTCTCTCAATACTGCCCCCCTTCTCCCTCCCCTCACTCTCTCAATACTGTCCCCCTTCTCCCTCCCCTCACTCTCTCAATATTGTCCCCCTTCTCCCTCCCCACACTCTCTCAATACTGTCCCCCTTCTCCCTCCCCTCACTCTCTCAATACTGTCCCCCTTCTCCCTTCCCACACTCTCTCAATACTGTCCCCCTTCTCCCTCCCCACACTCTCTCAATACTGTCCCCCCTTCTCCCTCCCCTCACTCTCTCAATACTGTCCCCCTTCTCCCTTCCCACACTCTCTCAATACTGTCCCCCTTCTCCCTCCCCACACTCTCTCAATACTGCCCCCCTTCTCCCTCCCCTCACTCTCTCAATACTGTCCCCCTTCTCCCTCCCCTCACTCTCTCAATATTGTCCCCCTTCTCCCTCCCCACACTCTCTCAATACTGTCCCCCTTCTCCCTCCCCTCACTCTCTCAATACTGTCCCCCTTCTCCCTTCCCACACTCTCTCAATACTGTCCCCCTTCTCCCTTCCCACACTCTCTCAATACTGTCCCCCTTCTCCCTCCCACACTCTCTCAATACTGTCCCCCTTCTCCCTCCCCACACTCTCTCAATACTGTCCCCCTTCTCCCTCCCCTCACTCTCTCAATACTGCCCCCCTTCTCCCTCCCACACTCTCTCAATACTGTCCCCCTTCTCCCTCCCACACTCTCTTAGAACTGTCCCCCTTCTCCCTCCCCACACTCTCTCAATACTGTCCCCCTTCTCCCTCCCACACTCTCTCAATACTGTCCCCCTTCTCCCTCCCACACTCTCTCATTATTGCCCCCCTTCTCCCTCCCCTCACTCTCTCAATACTGTCCCCCTTCTCCCTCCCACACTCTCTCAATACTGTCCCCCTTCTCCCTCCCACACTCTCTCATTATTGCCCCCCTTCTCCCTCCCCTCACTCTCTCAATACTGTCCCCCTTCTCCCTCCCCACACTCTCTCAATACTGTCCCCCTTCTCCCTCCCCTCACTCTCTCAATACTGTCCCCCTTCTCCCTCCCTCACTCTCTCAATACTGTCCCCCTTCTCCCTCCCACACTCTCTTAGAACTGTCCCCCTTCTCCCTCCCCACACTCTCTCAATACTGTCCCCCTTCTCCCTCCCACACTCTCTTAGAACTGTCCCCCTTCTCCCTCCCCTCACTCTCTCAATACTGTCCCCCTTCTCCCTCCCCACACTCTCTCAATACTGTCCCCCTTCTCCCTCCCCTCACTCTCTCAATACTGTCCCCCTTCTCCCTCCCCACACTCTCTCAATACTGTCCCCCTTCTCCCTCCCCACACTCTCTCAATACTGTCCCCCTTCTCCCTCCCCACACTCTCTCAATACTGTCCCCCTTCTCCCTCCCCACACTCTCTCAATACTGCCCCCCTTCTCCCTCCCACACTCTCTCAATACTGTCCCCCTTCTCCCTCCCCTCACTCTCTCAATACTGTCCCCCTTCTCCCTCCCCTCACTCTCTCAATACTGTCCCCCTTCTCCCTCCCACACTCTCTCAATACTGTCCCCCTTCTCCCTCCCCACACTCTCTCAATACTGCCCCCCTTCTCCCTCCCCACACTCTCTCATTATTGCCCCCCTTCTCCCTCCCACAGACTCTCAGAACTGTCCCCCTTCTCCTTCCCCACACTCTCTCAATACTGTCCCCCCTTCTCCCTCCCCACACTCTCTCAATACTGTCCCCCTTCTCCCTCCCACACTCTCTCATTATTGCCCCCCTTCTCCCTCCCCACACTCTCTCAATACTGTCCCCCTTCTCCCTCCCCACACTCTCTCAATACTGCCCCCCTTCTCCCTCCCCACACTCTCTCAATACTGTCCCCCTTCTCCCTCCCTCACTCTCTCAATATTGTCCCCCTTCTCCCTCCCCACACTCTCTCAATACTGCCCCCCTTCTCCCTCCCCACACTCTCTCATTATTGCCCCCCTTCTCCCTCCCACACTCTCTCAATACTGTCCCCCTTCTCCCTCCCACACTCTCTCAATACTGCCCCCCTTCTCCCTCCCCACACTCTCTCAATACTGCCCCCCTTCTCCCTCCCACACTCTCTCAATACTGTCCCCCTTCTCCCTCCCCACACTCTCTCATTATTGCCCCCCTTCTCCCTCCCCACACTCTCTCAATACTGCCCCCCTTCTCCCTCCCCACACTCTCTCAATGCTGCCCCCCTTCTCCCTCCCCACACTCTCTCAATACTGCCCCCCTTCTCCCTCCCCTCACTCTCTCAATACTGTCCCCCTTCTCCCTCCCCTCACTCTCTCAATACTGTCCCCCTTCTCCCTCCCCTCACTCTCTTACAACTGCCCCCCTTCTCCCTCCCCACACTCTCTCAATACTGCCCCCCTTCTCCCTCCCCACACTCTCTCAATACTGCCCCCCTTCTCCCTCCCCACACTCTCTCAATACTGTCCCCCCTTCTCCCTCCCCACACTCTCTCAATACTGTCCCCCTTCTCCCTCCCCTCACTCTCTCAATACTGTCCCCCTTCTCCCTCCCCTCACTCTCTCAATACTGCCCCCCTTCTCCCTCCCCACACTCTCTCAATACTGCCCCCCTTCTCCCTCCCCACACTCTCTCAATACTGCCCCCCTTCTCCCTCCCCACACTCTCTCAATACTGTCCCCCTTCTCCCTCCCCACACTCTCTCAATACTGCCCCCCTTCTCCCTCCCCACACTCTCTCAATACTGCCCCCCTTCTCCCTCCCCACACTCTCTCAATACTGTCCCCCTTCTCCCTCCCCACACTCTCTCAATACTGCCCCCCTTCTCCCTCCCCACACTCTCTCAATACTGTCCCCCTTCTCCCTCCCCACACTCTCTCAATACTGTCCCCCTTCTCCCTCCCACACTCTCTCAATACTGTCCCCCTTCTCCCTCCCCACACTCTCTCAATACTGCCCCCCTTCTCCCTCCCCACACTCTCTCAATACTGCCCCCCTTCTCCCTCCCCACACTCTCTCAATACTGTCCCCCTTCTCCCTCCCCTCACTCTCTCAATACTGCCCCCCTTCTCCCTCCCCTCACTCTCTCAATACTGTCCCCCTTCTCCCTCCCCTCACTCTCTCAATATTGTCCCCCTTCTCCCTCCCACACTCTCTCAATACTGCCCCCCTTCTCCCTCCCCACACTCTCTCAATACTGCCCCCCTTCTCCCTCCCACACTCTCTCATTATTGCCCCCCTTCTCCCTCCCCACACTCTCTCAATACTGTCCCCCTTCTCCCTCCCCACACTCTCTCATTATTGCCCCCCTTCTCCCTCCCCACACTCTCTTAGAACTGCCCCCCTTCTCCCTCCCACACTCTCTTAGAACTGCCCCCCTTCTCCCTCCCACACTCTCTCATTATTGCCCCCCTTCTCCCTCCCACACTCTCTCATTATTGCCCCCCTTCTCCCTCCCACACTCTCTTAGAACTGCCCCCCTTCTCCCTCCCACACTCTCTTAGAACTGCCCCCCTTCTCTCTCCCCACACTCTCTCAGAACTGCCCCCCTTCTCCCTCCCACACTCTCTCATTATTGCCCCCCTTCTCCCTCCCCACACTCTCTCATTATTGCCCCCCTTCTCCCTCCCCACACTCTCTTAGAACTGCCCCCCTTCTCCCTCCCACACTCTCTTAGAACTGCCCCCCTTCTCCCTCCCCACACTCTCTCAATACTGTCCCCCTTCTCCCTCCCCACACTCTCTCATTATTGCCCCCCTTCTCCCTCCCACACTCTCTTAGAACTGCCCCCCTTCTCCCTCCCCACACTCTCTCAATACTGTCCCCCTTCTCCCTCCCCACACTCTCTCATTATTGCCCCCCTTCTCCCTCCCCACACTCTCTTAGAACTGCCCCCCTTCTCCCTCCCACACTCTCTTAGAACTGCCCCCCTTCTCCCTCCCCACACTCTCTCAATACTGTCCCCCTTCTCCCTCCCCACACTCTCTCATTATTGTCCCCCTTCTCCCTCCCACACTCTCTTAGAACTGCCCCCCTTCTCCCTCCCCTCACTCTCTCAATACTGCCCCCCTTCTCCCTCCCCTCACTCTCTCATTATTGCCCCCCTTCTCCCTCCCCACACTCTCTCATTATTGCCCCCCTTCTCCCTCCCACACTCTCTCATTATTGCCCCCCTTCTCCCTCCCACACTCTCTCATTATTGCCCCCCTTCTCCCTCCCCACACTCTCTCATTATTGTCCCCCTTCTCCCTCCCACACTCTCTTAGAACTGCCCCCCTTCTCCCTCCCCTCACTCTCTCAATACTGTCCCCCTTCTCCCTCCCCACACTCTCTCAATACTGTCCCCCTTCTCCCTCCCCACACTCTCTCAATACTGCCCCCCTTCTCCCTCCCCACACTCTCTCATTATTGTCCCCCTTCTCCCTCCCACACTCTCTTAGAACTGCCCCCCTTCTCCCTCCCCTCACTCTCTCAATACTGTCCCCCTTCTCCCTCCCCACACTCTCTCAATACTGCCCCCCTTCTCCCTCCCACACTCTCTCATTATTGTCCCCCTTCTCCCTCCCACACTCTCTTAGAACTGCCCCCCTTCTCCCTCCCCTCACTCTCTCAATACTGTCCCCCTTCTCCCTCCCCACACTCTCTCAATACTGTCCCCCTTCTCCCTCCCCACACTCTCTCAATACTGCCCCCCTTCTCCCTCCCCACACTCTCTCATTATTGCCCCCCTTCTCCCTCCCACACTCTCTCATTATTGCCCCCCTTCTCCCTCCCACACTCTCTCATTATTGCCCCCCTTCTCCCTCCCACACTCTCTCATTATTGCCCCCCTTCTCCCTCCCACACTCTCTTAGAACTGCCCCCCTTCTCCCTCCCCTCACTCTCTCAATACTGTCCCCCTTCTCCCTCCCCACACTCTCTCAGAACTGCCCCCCTTCTCCCTCCCACACTCTCTCATTATTGCCCCCCTTCTCCCTCCCACACTCTCTCAATACTGCCCCCCTTCTCCCTCCCCACACTCTCTCATTATTGCCCCCCTTCTCCCTCCCACACTCTCTTAGAACTGCCCCCCTTCTCCCTCCCCTCACTCTCTCAATACTGTCCCCCTTCTCCCTCCCCACACTCTCTCAGAACTGCCCCCCTTCTCCCTCCCACACTCTCTCATTATTGCCCCCCTTCTCCCTCCCACACTCTCTCAATACTGTCCCCCTTCTCCCTCCCCACACTCTCTCAGAACTGCCCCCCTTCTCCCTCCCACACTCTCTCATTATTGCCCCCCTTCTCCCTCCCACAGACTCTCAGAACTGCCACTCTAACAACGGCCAGCAACCCAGCCCTTTGTGCTGGGAGCATTGCAGAAAAGGAGCAGGTGCCTCTTCCAGTGCAGTAGCCACGAGACTTGGGAGGACCACAACTGGGGCAGTGGGGCCTGGCTTCACTGGCTTTTGTCCCACGGACTGTCAGTGTGCAATGCTGATAGCTGGCACATATAGCGAATGGTGGATTAACTGCCATTACAGGCATATTACCTAAATGTGATTTTCATCTTCTTTCCCAATCAGTTATATACAAACATAGCCATGGATAAAGAAAAATGTTAAAAATCATTAGGGGAATATACAATTCGAAAATTAATGATAGTATTCTCTTGTAAAAGTTGCAAGTGTTTAACTGGGGCAGAGGTACTCACTAACCTTTTAATTGGGGCCATGGTACCTGCTATTCTTTTAATTGGGGCAGGGGTATATGTTGGTCTTTTAATTGGGGCACAGTACTGAATAGCGAGTCGCTCAAGGGCACTCTCATGGACCTAACATAAAGCAGCCCTATGAGCTTGTTTTTTCATATGTTTCTGTATATTTTTAAATGCTTTTTCTTTCTCTCTCTCTTTTGAATCTCAACTCCAAGATCATCCCAGGGCTAGTGGTCTGATATTTACTGCCCTGGGAGACGTGGAGCAGCCAGTCTGCTGAGTGTCTCAGGTGAGAAGGAATTTGGCTGCAAGTGGTCCCTGGCCCACCGCATTGAGGAATCAACAAGTTCAGCTGCAGTTATTTCAAAGCCTTTCAAAGTCACCTGAACTGTTTGGTTTACCTGAATGATCTGAGTTGTGCGAACATACTTACACATCCACCTGTACTGCCTAAGATTATATCTTTGTGACCTGCAAGAACCTGCGCATTATTTTCATGTAATTTCACTCCAGTGCACCCCATCCATTGTAAAGTTATAACTGTGCTGATACAAGTCTATTTCTCTTTGTTACTTGTGGCCTCTTCACTTTCATGGTGCAATCTTTGCACATGGGTAAAAGCGGAAAGTGTCGTGTCACGTTGTACAAATCATAGTGAACAGGAGTCTGTGAGGTGCGTATTAGTTTGGGGCTTGTATGCGCACAGTGTCTACCTTTATAGATTCCACTTGCTTTGCCCCACACACTGACTGTCCATTACAGTGTTGTTGCTAGGATTATTTTCTATAGTGGTAATAAGGTTGCCAACCCTCCAGGATTGTCCTGGAGTCTCTCAGAATTAAGATTAATCTCCTGGACAATGCTGTGAGCAATGTGGGAGGAAAATCATCGGGGCTTTAAAAAAAATTTGTAAAAAAAAATCTGCTCCCTTTCCAATTGGCGCGGGAAGGTGGTGCACATGAGGATGGGTGTGTCGGGCGACCAATGGTGGGTGCAGGGCTGTTGTAGGCAGGAGGTCACGTGATGAAATCTCCAGGAATACGCCCAACCAGACTTGGCAACCCTGACTGGAACCCATATGAATTAGGAACTAGTTTTCACTTAAACCAACATACGTTAATATTATGGCAACATGCTTCTCATGATATTCTTAATTCATCACCTCAATTGGGTCCCATCACTAGATCTGTACAAATATTATATAATGCTTTCCTGAAAGAAAGATGTCTAAACTGCCTTGCATGTGAACTGCTATAATTTAGTAATGCCTATAGAAATCAGCCACCCACCTTTCCTGATGCCTTTGCAGATCCCAGCTTCAAGACACGGTCCTTGCTAAGTTAGTTGGTCTCAGCCAGGTCTGCATCAGTCTCCATGACCCTGCGCTAGATAACTGCATAACATCAACCAAGGTTCCCACTCAGAATGACTATCCAGTGACCCTGCCAGAAAGTTCACTTGTATGGCCAGAAGCCAAGGACGGAATCAGACTTGGCGGTAATGCCTCCCAAGGTAGAATAGCCAGCCAACAGTTGCTGCCTGGGCTCACACCTAAAGAATGGCTTTGTGGTCGAAGCCTGTGGGGCCTGTACCCCAGCAACAGTCATGGGAAGAGGGGAGAAAACTGGCAAACCAAAATCTGGACAATGTTACAGTCTATAAGTGTGAAATGATGGCATATGTGACCAATTAGATTTGCTGCTGAGCCGCCCCTCTGACCCATAGCAGCCAGCTCAGCCCAGCCATGCAGGATGCTGTCTGTGGCAGACAGATTAGTGCAGCTAATTAGACAACACCAAGTTGAAAAGTACATTTAATGGAGGAGCATGCAATGGAAAATTAGATTTACTTGGATGGGGGCAAAAAAGATTGAATGTGACACCACATATGTCATTAATATGGCAGCACTTCTGGGTTATCAGAAGATTCTCAGGCCAGCATGTGGCCTTCCCTTTGTCATAAGCCAAACATTAACCCTTTCACTGCTGAGTTTTCTTATCTGTGTTCAGAATACATCGCCTTCCAAAACTGACTCTCTCTTTGTTTCTAATGAACATCGTGAAGCAGATTTTTTTTCCTTATTCCAATTCTTTACCCCCTCCCCTGAAGGCACTGACTCTTACTGCGGTACGATTCCACAGGCACCTCCAGCCCTTTGCCATCTCGTCCCAAGGAGTCATTTCACATGAGCCTAAACAGTGAATTTTGATGGGAAGTTGGACTGTGGGGGGGGTCACAGTTGTACCTGATCCTGCCTTTACGTATTTTTTCAGCAGGTGTGGACTGGTTAGTGACCAGTAGTGGGCAACTTGGCTGATACTTTCCCTCCCCAGCACATTTCCTCCTTAAGACCAATTGCAGTGCTCCAACTGCTGCTCAGCTGAGTCCAGCTTACTTGGCCCTCCTGGCCTTTGTGGCTCAGATCCAAACCAGGCAGTGCACTAACCAACTGTGCCCTCGCCGGAGCTCTGTAATGCAGAATTAGATAAATATACAGAACAAGGCATTTCTTTGTTAAATAAAAATTAGACTTGAACAGATTGCTGGTGCAGCTAATACCCAATTTAACACCATGTCCACTGGTGCATATTTAACAATCTGATGTTAGTTCATCGAGTGCTACATTTTTGTACACAGTAAAAACCATTTTGCTTTCCCCAGTGTTGTGACTGTAAGCCTTTTCTGACCACCACACATGGAGCTTGGAGTTTCAGATTTATGTCTTGTTCACGCTGTCAGTATACTTTCTGATCCAATGTGATTATCACTGCACCTATTATAATTAGGACAAGTTCACATTGTCAGTCAGGAATCTGTAGCCGCACCGATCATATCCCTGATGGCCCAATGCTAAGGTGGCAGCACTCCTGCTTCTGAGTCAGAAAGTTGTGTAGTGAAACCTCCTTGAGCACATAATCTAGGCTAACACTGCAATGTAGTACTGAGGGTCCCTCAGCTGTTCCGGTGATTCAGACAGGTGCTAAAGATCCCGTTGCACTGTTTGAAAAAGAGCCAGGATTTCTCCCATGTCCTGGCCAACATCCCTCCTTTGAACAATGCCACCAAAACAGATTAATCAGTCATTGATGTAATTGATGTTTGCGGGATCTTGCTGTTTGCAAAGTGGATGCCTTGTTTGTCCACAAAACAACGGTGACTGCACTTTAAAGTAGTTAATTGAATATGAAGTGCTTGGAAATGTTTCCGAGAGAC
This sequence comes from Heptranchias perlo, assembly GCF_035084215.1. Taxonomy (NCBI): domain Eukaryota; kingdom Metazoa; phylum Chordata; class Chondrichthyes; order Hexanchiformes; family Hexanchidae; genus Heptranchias; species Heptranchias perlo. Next base: position 71,421,822 of record NC_090338.1, on the reverse strand, counting down.
ATGATAATGGGAAGCCTTCCTTCATTTCACAGTCAGAAAGTTTCTTTTTCTTGCTGCCCAACAACAGAAAGCTGGAAAATGCTGTGCAAGCATAGCTATACCACGACCAATGGTGTAAATGCAAGAGCCCTTTTAAAACGTGACACTTCGCAGTTTTAATAGGGCCCTTTCACTTGCACTATGGATGCTGGGATGGCCCTGCTTGCATAATATCATCTGCACACCGAGGGGAGCTGGATTTGTTCTGGGGAAACCATAAAGAAGGAAAGAAAAACAGACTTGCATTTATATGGTGCCTTTCACGATCTCAGGACGTCCCAAAGCGATTTTACAGCCATTGATGTATTTTTGAATACATCACTGTTGTAACGTAGAAAATACGGCAGCCAATTTGCGCACAGCAAGGCCCCACAAACAGCAAAGTAATAATGACAAGATAATCTGTTTTAGTGATGTTGGTTCAGCGATAAATATTGACCAGGACACCAGACCCAACTGAGAGGGCAGATGGGGCCTCAGTTTAACGTCTCATCTAAAAGACAGCATCTCCAACAGTGCAGCACTCCCTCAGTCCTGCACTGGGCATGTCAGCCTAGATTTTATGCTCAAGTCTCTGGAGTGGGTCTTGAACCCACGACCTTCTGACTCAGTGGTGAGTGCTACCACTGAGCCACAGCTGACACACTTGAGAGCTGGCCCTATAGCATAGCAAGTTTATCGATTGAGTAGCTGAGCCATATGGTTCAGGAGATCCCAGGCCTCTATTTGAGCTAGCTGATCTCAGCTGGGGTGGTGGGAGTGATGCTACAGTTGAATCCAGCACTCCTGGGGAAGGGAAGGGAAATGTAGCCAGTGTTCTTGCACCTGCTCACTGCATGGTGACCCTGGTTGGAAGTGTGTGGACTGTGGATAAGAACAGGAGAACGCTCAGTTGTGATGATGGTTCTGTGCCGAGGCAGCTCCAGAGTGCATTCTTGTGGAAACGGCTGAACGGAAGGATATGCTTAGATCTGCAGGTGACTGAAACAGGGCAACTAGGGTGGGCAATAAACGTGGCCACTTCCTGAGAACAAATATTTTAAAAAGCCCTCGTGTTGAAATGTGTTTAAAAGTTTACTCATTAACATTTTGCCAAAGGCCTCAATCCCAAACGCTCTCTTGCCTGAAGATCCACTCTCAGGAATGCTGCAACACATGACACCATCGAATGATGGGACATCATTCCACATGGGGAGTTCCTGGTTTCAGTCATAAGAGAGTACGTGAGTTGGGGCCACACACCTCCCTGCAGGAAGGAGGGAAAAAGCCCATAGGACAGACTGTTCTATTAAATAGTTTTCTTTCATTTGCTGTATAGAAGCTGGGATAACCCTTTTTTAGTGGCGAGCGAAAGGAGGAGAGGGATCAGCATTGATTCCAAACTTAGTCACCATTCCACAGCCAGACAAGGCATGGATGGGGCAGTACGTCTGCCAAGGGTCTAGTTGAAGGGAAGGTCAGCCACATGTACAGCTGTATTAATGAATACTATTAGTACTTATTAGTTTATTTCCCCACTGCTTGGCTACTTACTGTCCTATGTTCCTTTGCTAAGAAGGCAGAAAGTACGGGAGTACATGCCCTCCAGTGCCACTACATGATGAGCTTGTACTGGGCAAAAAGTAGCAGCATCGGCAGCAGCTCTGCTAATGAAGATTTGGTCAGGCAGATCGCAACCTCTTTGAACACCGGTGATGTGAAGAACTCTGTGCATGTTGTGAGCTCCTGAAATGTTGCATGAATTTCTGTCTCCGGTTAGAGGATTGTGGCTTCATTTGACTGTTCCTGTTAATGAATATCACACTGACAATAATGGAAACACTAGCTGACAGCGGGATAGAGTTACACTGTTCTGGGGATGGGCCAATTACTCCTGTTCTTTATCCTGCACTGAGAGAATACAAAGTTACACAGAGCTACGCAAGCACATTGATCACTCTTAGATTGGATACCTATATCTAGTCTGATTTTAAACTAAAGCTTTATTCCTTTTGGCGACCTATGTAAAGTTGACTTTAAAATTCCTCAATACAAACATTTATTTTTAGTGCATCCTGTACATTTTAAAATGGTTAAAATTGAGACCCATCACACTGCCTTCTACTCTAACCTTCTCTCACAATGTGGAGATGCCGGTGATGGACTGGGGTTGACAATTGTAAACAATTTTACAACACCAAGTTATAGTCCAACAATTTTTATTTGAAATCTACAAGCTTTCAGAGGCTTCCTCCTTCCTCAGGTAAATTTACCTGAGGAAGGAGGAAGCCTCCGAAAGCTTGTAGATTTCAAATAAAAATTGTTGGACTATAACTTGGTGTTGTAAAATTGTTTACACTTCTCTCACATGATCTCAATATGTGGAACTCCCTACCTCAGTCTTTCCTTCTTCCTACAAACTACCCAAGCTTAATGTAGCCAGCCAATACCATGTCTGATTTATCTCATCATTTCTCCTGCTCTTTTCAACCTCTAATTGTGACCATCAGTGCTCTTTCAGAGGGGAGCTGCACTCCATAATCGGTGGCTCCAGACTCTAGCTTTCTGTGGCATTCATAATTACCTGCTCTTGTTAAGCTAGTTTTGCCATTGCTTGAAAAATAGGTTAGATGGAGGCTACATCCATAGGGGAGAGATCGGAAAATTAACTGGACCAATCTCAGCTAACAGAGACATATCTCGGTTTTGGAGAGACGTGATCAATTTTAGTGCACGCTGAGTTCAGCCTTTCTGGCTGAATGAGGAAAGGGAAACAAGTGAAATATAAAAATAAAATAAAAATTACAACCAAATATAGTTACAATACTAAATAATCCACTTTCTAAAACTTACATGAAGTGCTAGCATGCCTTTAATTACAGCAGAAATGTTCCTAATTTGCTTTTGTATATGTCATCACATCATGAACTTGAAATAATTCCCTGACCTAACACTATGCTTCTAAGAACCTGGCAGCTAATTCATCCTTCATTAAGACCCAGTGTTCATAATCCCGAACCTGCACTAATTATATTCCTACACTATGCTGCTCCCCTCTTTATGTGGCCTTTGCCACTGAGCAATGTAATGAGTTGGGCACGTTATGTGAGGAATAAGGCAAAGGTTCAGCCCAGGAGCACTGGAATGCAATAGGCCATTGAGAAAAGATGGAGCAGTGTACATGCAGCTTAATAAACGTCTATCTGCAGCTGACCTCATTGGCTTTCATTATTGCTCTGTTACCGACTGATAGTAGACATGAAGGAAGGAAGACTTGCATTTATATAGCGCCTTTCACGACCTCAGGGTGTCCCAATGCGCTTTACTGCCAATTAAGTACGTTTGAAGTGTAGTCACTGTTGTAATGTAGGAAACATAGGAAAGCAAACAAGAGTACCCTGGAGTGATCTTCCCTCTCCTCCCGTAGGGAAATGTCCAGCCACCGCAGTGTTAGGGGTGACAATGGAGGCTCGACCTGCTTACATCTCATGTCAGATGAGTTCCTCTAATTTTAAGAAAGTTTATGTTACACCTCAAGACCCTCTGCGTTTTTTGTTAGTAAATTAGGTGAGCAATTTACTTTAAGCAGCCTGGATTTCAGGGAGTTCCTCTAATTTTAAGAAGGCTGCATATAGTGACACCACTAGTCTTGGCCAGAATGGAGACAATTGGGTAATTCCGCTGTCAATCAGGTCTGCTGTAAGTAACTGGGATTTTTTACACACGTAAATTGTATTATCTAACTATATCATCCAGTCACTGTATTTTGCTGGAGAAATAATCCTGCTTTTATCAGGAGTCTCTGCTGTAGTTTCTGTTATGAGTTCTGTTTGTTGTGGTTCGTAGAGACTCTGTTTAAATACATTCTGTTTGCTGAGTAAATAGACTGTTTGGTGTAGTGCACTGTTTAAATAGTGCCCTGTTTGCTGATTGAATAGACTTTATTTGCTATGAGTCCTGCCATAAGTCCTGCCCCTCCTCCAACTCATTGGCTGACACAGTGGTGTCAATACTCACTTTGTTTTAAGAAAAGGTTTCAGGCAACTTGCAGTGTAATTGTTTAAACCTCCAGCCTCTATATCCTGGCACTAACCACTTGAACTTCTGGTTTGTCCAGCAAGGCAAGAGTTAAATCACTGGCAGCCACACTTGTATTTAGTGAAATTCATTTCTATATAAATCTGCACAACAGAAGAGAAATTGAAATTCTGTTGTCTCCCATTAATTTCTGTTGGCGTTCAGTTATGCACCACCCAGTGTGGTACTGAGCCACACAGACCAAGAAGACCTCAGATTCAATTCCCAGTCTACGTGAGTTATCCACTCTCAGCTAGAATGGCATTAAGGACACTAAAATTGGTTGCAACACCTCTAGGCTAAGGAGTGAGAAAAATAGCCGGGGTTGCCTCTCCTGATCACACAATGGTAACCAGCTGTGGCCTCCTACAGGCACTCACAATCTAGGCTCACACTTGCTGGAGAGTGCCTGTGCAACTGTACCTCAGCAAGAGGCAATTGCTTCAGGAAACTAGGGGAAGAAAGCAGATGCCGCATCGATTTGGCACTCAAATGAGCCTAGTCCTCACTTCACCTAATATCCATCCACTCGCACTTTCCAAGCAGAGGTCATTGGATAGAGACCAGGAAAAGAAGCCTTGGGTGGATTTCCCCTCCCTAGCCCACAGCACTGAGGCCGAGTGTGGCAGCCCTGCCGCAATTCCCACTCAGATCAACCAATCAACAGAGATTGAGAATCAAACCTGGGACCTTCAGCTCTGTATGGCTTAGTGTCACTCCACTTACTGGGTCACCGAAGAAACTAAGGATCTCTTTCTAAAATGCATACTTAAATATACCAAAAATGTGTCAAAAAGAATCCTAGAGCATCCCGTCAGAAGTTAAATATCTGTGTATACGTATCGATAGCATTTTGTCAAACTTAGAGGGGAAAAAATATTGGATTTTCAGTGAATGTCATCTCTTCAATCGATATCAATTGAGGTCAGAGTTCAGGCTAATGAGGTCATTATAGGAAAAGTGAGTGGATGTTTTGACAGGATATTCAAGCTGCTAATGTGACCTTTGCTCTTGGAAGATGAAGTATTTAAAATTGAAATATATCTCTCCCGATGGCCTAGTGAGTGAAGGCCCCAGTTTCGATCCTCGGTCTGTGATGTCTTCGCTGGTTGCAGTCGGGGTGCTGCATTGGGTCTCTGCACTACAGGGTGAGCAAGAGGAAAAATCAGCGAAGGATCCCAATCCTCACCATCCTGTGACACCTACTGGGGAAAGGATCAGGTCACTACGATCCACTCCATGGGGGCAAATATGCTGCCAGCCCTCTGACTCGATCCGGTCACTGTTATTCGCTCCATGGGGGCAAATATCCTGCCAGCCCTCTGACTCGATCCGGTCACTGTGATACATGAAGGTGAATGCTCCACCACCCCTCAGTCTGGATCAGGATCACTGTGATCCCCTCTAGGGGGGTGAATACCCAACCAGAACTCTCTTTGGATTCCCACATAAAGTTAGGCCACAATGGTGAAGGGGAGCTATCAGCACCTGTGAGACTGTACCTAGTAAAAGTCAGTGCCTTCAGGAGAGGAAGGGAGAAAAATTACAAAAAAAATTCAAGTAGAATTATTGTACACTCGTCCCTTATCATATCCAGTTCCATAAACAGTGATGCAAGTGCTGTTTTCTAGATAGTCATTAGTTTGAATCATTTTTGTGTATTTTTAAAGATGAATGCTCAATATCTGAATCGGTGTCAAACCATAAAAATATGTTCACTTTCGTGTTCATCCCCAGAAATGAAACTGAATTAGTCCTGATTGGGAGTCTGCAACAAGCAGCTAGTGAGGCAAATGATTGAGGGTCCTTATTACTTTCCTGTCCAATCAATTTCTAGGAAGCTGTATTTTATTTCCTGCAGCGTATTTGTGTCCCTCATAGAGCAGAAGATAGAATCTGTAGTGGTGAAACAAACGGAATCCCTCCTATTTTATTCACAAATAAATCAGAATTATCTTCTTTGCATTGCAACATCATACTGCATACTTACAAAAAAAATTGCCTTATCCACTCGATAAGGGAGAATTTTGCTTGGAGTGAAGATCTGAAAGACACTGGTTCAAAATTAGCGAGCCTTAAACCGGATAAAAGATAACAAATGTTTTTCCCTATGGAGTACTGGGTAAAGAGAGGCTAGTATTTACATAGCCCCTTACCATGTTGTGACGCATTTCAATGGCTTCACTCAGTGAATTACTTAAGAGTCCAGTGACTTGTTTTGTAGGCGGCATATGTAGATCTTCAGAGTAGACTATATCTGAAAAAGCAATCAATGTTGTGTCAATTAACTCCTTCACAAAAGAGTTGGATTAATGTCTGATTGGGAATGGGATTGAAGAATACGGAGGTAAGTACAGATGGTGACGATCAAATACTCCATGCAACGTGATGGTGAGGAGGGGAAAGGGTGCCGTCCACGGAAGGCAGCGGGGAAGTTTTAACTGCTTTTGCATTGGTTTTAGAGGGATGATTGCATCCACTGGGTAACCCCAATGCCAGTCGCCAAGTATGGCCCAATGAACCAGCAGAGTGAGCACTCTCTAAAGGCAGTGTATAATCAGCTGTTGAACACTGGATATAGGTGAATATTCTGAAATTTGCTTTAACCTTTGCGGTTCAAGGAGTAAGGAAATATTTATGCACAATTTTCCTTCAGCAGATTAAATGGATATGGGTGAATCGTACATGGGCTGTGGATAGAATGGGAAAGAGATGCTGAGTGACCTTTTCTTGCTCCATGCTAATGGTCTTGTGTTCTAAGAAAATGTGCAAAGGAGACTAAAGGATGAAGAACTTTCAGTATAAAATGTTAAATCACACATTTAAAATATATTTTCAGCCTCATAAGAGTGACAGCGCCACTCATTCACTGATACGACTTGTGTAGATTGGTGGCAGGCTCTTGTCTGAACCACACTGCCCTCGCACAGAGCTCGGCGGGCAGACAGGTCAATTTCTCCAACTGACACACCCAGGGTGAATTTCCTCAGGGGTTCCCTCCATTTACAGTGCTTTTCTGGGGTTTCCGCAGCTCTTCCACCGAAGTTACTGCAGATGCAGGAGACCCCCGGGTCATTGGCGGCCATGCCTTCAGCTGCCTAGGCCCTAAGCCCTGGAATTCCCTCCCTAAACCTCCCCGCCTCTCTACCTCTCTCTCCTCCTTTAAGACCTTCCTTAAAACCTACCTCTTTGACCAAGCGTTTGGTTGCCTGTCCTAATGTCTCCTTCTTTGGCTCGGTGCCAAATGTTCTCTGATGACACTCCTGTGAAGCACCTTGGGACGTTTAACTACGTTAAAGGCGCTACATAAATGCAAGTTGTTGTTGTTGTTCCCTGCCCTATCAGCACACCTTGTCTCGACCTGACTCATTGCCCCACACTCCTCTCGCCTCCAACACGGTGCATCATCTTCCCACATCTCAACTGAGAACAAAAACCAGAATAAGTGAAACGGAAGAAGGAAACTGAAATTGAATGAAATGAAAAGGGAGGAATATGTTTGGAGAGGTAAAATAACAAGGCTTCTTGATGAGGTGCCAAGATTCAGATCAGAAATCAGACCCGGGTGAGTTTTGCTGGGTTCATGGCCAGTGTCGGCTTGTGATGCGAATAAAAAAAAACTCATAATAGATGCAGGGAAGATACTTGCATTTATGTAGCGCCTTTAACGTAATTAAACATCCCAAGGTGCTTCACAGGAGTGTCATCAGAGAACATTTGACGCCGAGCCAAAGAAGGAGACATGAGGACAGGCAACCAAACGCTTGGTCAAAGAGGGAAGATACCAAATTCCACTGTTCCCACGGAAACGCTCCACTCCACGGCCTGCCTTTATCGCACACGGTAGTCAGCTGCGACGAGTGAATCGATTTCTCAACCAGAAGATTGGAGTGGAAAAAATTCATGGTTCAGGACACACACAGGCTAATTTTCACCCTCACCTCCAGGGCAGTAATCTGGCAGGGTGAATCGCCTGCTGTAGAACTCGCCCGATTTCCATCCTGTGAAATGATTATCAAGCGGGTTGTATAATCAGGCGGGAGATCTGATCCACCAGGTTACCGCCGAGGATGTGAAGATGAATCTTAGCGTTCTAGGGTTAACCAGCAACTCTCGGCCATTATGTGCCAGTGTTTTACACTAAAAGTCTTGCTTTCTCTCTACCCTGTAAAACAGGTCATCTCTGCAGGGCATAATTACAACAGTAGGAAGCGGAGAAGCAGTTTTGCTTGTTTTAATTTTTGCACCTATAGTATGTGTGCCAGTAAGAGTGTTGTAGGTACAAACTCTCCTATGGGTCTTATTTTCAGAGCAACGGGCAGACATAATAATCGTGAAAATAAAACCCACGCAGAAACAAACCATTTTAGGTTGTTTCTTATAAGTGAATTAGTTTCTAACGACCATGGTTTCAGTGCTTTCCAACCACTTACATCTGTCTGCAACACCTCTATAAATAGCTTTAAATTACCAATGTTTAACATTTGGGACTTGCTCAGTCTTAGACAATTTATAAAGCAATGTCTTTCTTATGAATCCCATTCTTTTCCACTGAAGCTGGCGATTCAATAAGGTTATGTTCGTCTCCCACAATGATAAGGGCTTTATTTCCGTTAAAGTTGAGACATCACATTGATTTCAAAGGTAAAAAGGAATGATCCATTTCTGGTGGCTTAATCCCAGTCTGACAACATCAGGGACATGTTAGTGGCATTTATGATTAGCGGGAATGTCAGATCACAAACCCATTTAAACATACAGTTGTATTTATTTCGAAGAGTGCCACACATTGAAATAGGCTGCATTTTTAAACCTTAATCAGGGCCTGTCACTCCTAACGAGGGGTTGCATTATATTTGAGGACTGTTGTCATGCGTCAGCTTAAACAGTGAATGTCGTCAGGCTGTTCAGTCATGGAGGCCCCGAGCCTGCCAATGCTGCTAGGTCAGGAGTTCCAGGATGTTGACGCAGCGGCGATAAAAGGAATGGTGATATATGTCCAATGTATATCATATATACATATGATATATACACACACAGGATAGTGTGTGACTTGGAAGGAAACTTAGAAGTGATAGTGTTCCCAAGCACCTGCTGCCCTTTTGATGGTCGGGTAGTTCTGTTTTTTTGCCTTTTGATTGCAAAAGGTACCTGGTGCTAATTGTACATAATTGATTGTAGGTGAGGAATCAAGAGTAGACAATCCATAGCAGTTTGTGAATAAAACCAACGCAGTCATTATAGCGTCAAATATGAAGCAAACAGCTAATACCAACAGGTGAAGTATAGTGTGGAAAGGCTTTGGTGTATTTCAACATAGTAGATGCCTGCAGATTACTGGCATGTGTCCTGGACTGTGACACAGGGCATTGGCACATGGGAACAAGCTGGCTTGGTTAGGCCTGCATCGTGTGTGCCTCACTTCTCTGAAAGGTCTCCAGCCACCACTAGGGAGCGGAGAAGAGAGATACGGAACCATGATATGTGGTGGGATGGGAAATGTTGCAGCAGTATCAAGTCTGAGTACACAGCTCTAAACACCAGGGCATAGAAGGGTCGAGGACATAGGGCAGAATCGAGGCTGCACCAAAATCATTAGGGCGATTATGGGGCTGATGGGTACCAGGGTCACCTTATGGGCAGGCCTGTTACTCAACTGGGGATGGTGTGAAATGTTTTTATGCTGTTTGTTCTGATGGTAAAGCAATGGTACAAGAAACCAAATTGAAGCACTAATAGCATTCTAAACAGCTGGATGATGTGTTTATATTTGTGCCGTGGTTTTGTGCTACCCTAGTTCAGCCAGGGCAGCTATGAGGAATAGCCTCATGCAGTGCCATTTCATTTCATTTCTACACCCTTCCTACCCTCTCTCCCCCTCCCAATCTAATTTTTTTAAAGTAGAACACTGTAGAAATGCTGCAGTGATGGCAATGATCAGTTGGGAACAGAGAACCTTAGGATTTAAATGGCAGATGAAACCCAGGCCCAGAAGAGCTAAGGCCCATATTACAGGATGAAAAGAGTAAAGGAGGAGGAAGTGGTGGATTGATTGTAGGAGGAAAGAAAGGCTGAGCGAGCTATGGAGTTGCACAGTCTTGAGATCCAAGGATGGAATGAGTTGGAGTAAGTGACAGTAGAGTTGGTCCGAACTTTAAGAATGGGGATGCAGGGAGGAGGAATAGGGTGCAGTATGAGTAATGAACCAGATTTAGTTAACGGCTTAACTGTGCGTGAACATCGATCCAATAGTGATCATAACATGATCGAGTTCAATGTAGTGTTTGAAAGGGAAAAAAGTGAATCAGCTGCTAAGATTCTAGACTTGGGCAGGGCCGACTTCAATGGGATGAGACAGAGACTGTCCACAGTAAACTGGGCAAATCTGTTAATGGATAAAATGACCGATGATCAGTGGGAAATGTTTAAAGAAACATTTAACGTGATACAGAATCGGTTTATACCCCTGAGGGACAAGAACTCTACTTGCCAAAAAAAACAGCCATGGACAACTAAAGAGGTAAGGGACAGTATAAGACATAAGGAAAGGGCATACAAAAAGGCAAAAAATGGCACAGATCCTGGCGAATGGGAAAGATACAGAGATCAACAAAGGGTCACAAAACAGATAGTAAGGGCTACAAAAAGAGAGTATGAAAAGAAACTCGCAAGGGATATCAAAACCAATACGAAGAACTTTTATCGTTACATTAGGAAAAAGAGGGTGGTCAGGAGCAGTGTTGGCCCCTTAAAAACTGAAAGTGGGGATATTGTCATTGACAATGGGGAAATGGCAGACATGTTGAACAATTACTTTGCGTCAGTATTTACAGTCGAAAAAGAGGATAGCTTGCCGGAAATCCCAAGAAAACTTATATTGAATCGGGGACATGGACTCGATAAAATTAACATAGGTAAAGCAACAGTCATGAAGAAAATAATAGCACTAAAGAGTGACAAATCCCCAGGACCAGATGGTTTCCATCCCAGGGTTTTAAAGGAAGTAAGTGAGCACATTGCAGATGCCCTAACTATAATCTTTCAAAGTTCTCTAGATTCAGGAACTGTCCCTCTGGATTGGAAAATTGCACATATCACTCCGCTTTTTAAGAAAGGAGAGAGAGGGAAACCGGGGAATTAGAGACCAGTTAGCCTAACATCTGTTGTGGGGAAAATGCTGGAGTCTATAATTAAGGATAGGGTGACTGTACACCTCGAGAATTTTCAGTTAATCAGAGAGAGGCAGCATGGATTTGTGAAAGGTAGGTCGTGCTTGACAAACCTGAGTGAATTTTTTGAAGAGGTGACTAAAGTAGTGGACAGGGGAATGTCGATGGATGTTATTTATATGGACTTCCAGAAGGCATTTGATAAGGTCCCACATAAGAGACTGTTAGCTAAAATAGAAGCCCATGGAATCGAGGGAAAAGTACGGACTTGGTTAGGAAGTTGGCTGAGCGAAAGGCGACAGAGAGTAGGGATAATGGGAAGGTACTCACATTGGCAGGATGTGACCAGTGGAGTCCCGCAGGGATCTGTCTTGGGGCCTCAATTATTCACAATATTTATTAACGACTTATATGAAGGCATAGAAAGTCTCATATCTAAGTTTGCCAATGACACAAAGATTGGTGGCATTGTAAGCAGTGGAGATGAAAGCATAAAATTACAAAGGGATATTGATAGATTAGGTGAATGGGCAAAACTGTGGCAAATGGAATTCAGTGTAGACAAATGTGAGGTCATCCACTTTGGATCAAAAAAGGATAGAACAGGGTACTTTCTAAATGGTAAAAAGTTAAAAACAGTGGATGTCCAAAGAGACTTAGGGGTTCAGGTACATAGATCATTGAAGTGTCATGAACAGGTGCAGAAAATAATCAAGAAGGCTAATGGAATGCTGGCCTTTATATCTAGAGGACTAGAGTACAAGGGGGCAGAAATTATGCTGCAGCTATACAAAACCCTGGTTAGACCACACCTGGAGTACTGTGAGCAGTTCTGGGCAGCGCACCTTCGGAAGGACATATTGGCCTTGGAGGGAGTGCAGCGTAGGTTTACTAGAATGATACCCGGACTTCAAGGGTTAAGTTACGAGGAGAGATTACACAAATTGGGGTTGTATTCTCTGGAGTTTCGAAGGTTAAGGGGTGATCTGATCGAAGTTTATAAGATATTAAGGGGAACAGATAGGGTGGATAGAGAGAAACTATTTCCGCTGGTTGGGGATTCTAGGAGTAGGGGGCACAGTCTAAAAATTAGAGCCACACCTTTCAGGGGCGAGATTAGAAAACATTTCTACACACAAATGGTTGTAGAAGTTTGGAACTCTCTTCCGCAAACGGCAATTGATACTAGCTCAATTTAAATGTGAAATAGATAGCTTTTTGGCAACCAAAGGTATTAATGGATATGGGCCAAAGGCAGGTAAATGGAGTTCGATCACAGATCAGCCATGATCTTATCAAATGGTGGAGCAGGCACGAGGGGCTGAATGGCCTACTCCTGTTCCTATGTTCCTAGGATGGCATATTTGGATCTTTAGGATGAACAGGAGAGGAATTTTGCGAATAGGAATGTCCACAGTAGTGTCAAAAGAAGATAAGGTGATACGCATGCACTGCCCCCTTCCATAAAATACTACAGTATTTCCTACACTGCACTGGAAGCAGTTATAACGCTGCTTCTCGCCCTTTCTTCACCCCCAAAATACAGAAATCCTGTACAGCCACTGATAGCATTTTCCCTGTGTGACATTAGTGCTGCACCTCATTAAATTGGGGTTGTTCAGTAATTGAAGCCCAATACTTTGCTCCCATTGCACCATGATTTTCCCCACTAAAGTTTCATTGTGATCAGTCTGCTTCAAACTTATAAAATATGCCGACCTCGCAGAGGGTGTTCATTTCTTAATTGAGAAACCAAGGTGAGGGGTCGAGGCCCACAGTACAGGACATCACCATGGCTGGAAAGAATAGGAGAGATGATGAGGTAAATCAGGAAGCGGTGACACCAAGCTTGGGCATTGAAAGGCTGTAGATTGGTGAGTTTATGGCTGTATCATTGGTCTGCTCGGTATTCTAATCACTGTTCCTCCTGTTTTCAGATGCTCTCCATTCTAATGAATTGCATTATATTTGAGGACTGTAGGAATCAGTGGTCAATGTCACGCCCACTGCTGGGACTGATACTGCTCAACGAGAAGGTAAGGCTTCACTCAGAACTCAATCTGGCCAACAGGCTTCAATGGAGTTAGATATCCGGTGGGATTACCACAAGCGCGTTTTTCCTCCCAATTTTCCGTGCTCTCCTGAATTGTACAAGGAAATAAAAGACCATTGCAGTCCAACCAGGCAGAATCAAAATCTGGACAATATAAACCATTCTATCCCAACTATACTTCAATCGCTTCTCTCACCAAGGGTCCAACTGGCTCCCTCTTGAACTCACCAATCCTCCCAACCTCCACAGCCTCCCCTGGCAGTCTGTTTCACGTGTTCGTCCGTTGTTAAATCTAAACTGTCCATTTACCTTCCCTGTCCAGAGCTTGAGTCTGTGATGATATGGCTTTATTAGAGTTCAGTTTTTTCACATCACTAAGGACCTCGACTACCTTAATAAACTCTCCCCTGAGCTACCTTCTCCCCAGGATAAACTTCTACAGTTTCCAAAGCCTCTCCTCGTAGCTCAAGTGCCCAGTTGCAGTATCGATTTAGTTGTGCCTTGTTCTGGCTTCTACAAAGGCGAAGGGAGAAGAATCTCTGCAGGGTTCTCCCGATTTCTCGCCGTAACTTCGGCGGTAGATCAGCAGAAGCCCGGAGAAACATCGTTAGCGGCAGGAGATCACGAGATCCGTCACCAAATTTCCAGGCAAAGGTGTCCATGCCCTACTCACTCGCAGTTGAAGACTTCCAGCAGGGGTCACTGGATAGTGATGAGGAGTGGAAACCCCAGCTCCACTTCTACATGGAGCCCCACAGACTGCAAACACACAGCACTGGCTCCCTGAGCTTGAATTACCAACACCGCCTCCGATGGCAGAATTATAGGCCTGCTCAGATAAGGGTGCCAGGCTCACGTGCATTGTGGAGTGCAGCTGACCGAGGGACATTCAGTGTCTCTCTGTCGGCTGCATTTATATATCGTCAAAGCATCTACAGTTTGTCTCGGCTTCCCTGGGCTATGGAGGGAAAAGCATCAGCCAAAGTTTCTGCTGCTGATTGCTATCCAGTGTCCCCTCCTGGACAGTACAGGCATGTGAACAGGAGCAGGCTCGACTGTGGTACCCTCCACAATCAAACGGCACTATCTAGGCTACCACATGAAGAATGGCCCCTCGGGTGAGGCGCTGGAGGGTAACCAGCATCCATGGAACCCTATCCAATGTGAGTTAGTGTCCTTGGGAGAGAGAGGGAGAAGGAAACAACAAACAAGTAGCGTAACTAATTACCCGTATAATACCCCTTTTCACTGACAAACTCCTGTTTTCAAGGATACATTCACAGTACATTCTATACCGCCAGGAGAAGCAGAGAGAGCAGTGCAGGGAACAGCTTAACATGGTGATTGAAATGTAAATGTGTTTCAGATAAATTCTTTGCCTCTGCCAAAAAAAAAGAAGCGGAGGGAAAAGATGAAGATGATAGAAGAGGAGAATAAATGTAAATACAATGTGAGATGTCTCATCATTCACCTCTCTTGAATGACCCAGTTTTGTCGTAGTGGATTCAGTATCTTTAACATTATCTGCTTCATGATGATTTGCATCCTTGTGCAATGAAAGATAGCACTACTTTTAAAATGATTAAGTGAGAGATAGAGGATAGACAGTGTTTCGCAATAGTAGGTGACATCGCATTATCATACTTTATGGATCACTGCAATCTTTCACATATTTGGTAGCCTAATAATTTCCATCCTGCGTAAACCAATGAATCATCCACCCTCCCAAGTATAAAAATATCTGATTTCCATGCTTTGCCGACATCCTTCATTGGATATAAATAAAATAGGCTATAATCTTTTTCCTTTCTTAAAAAAAAGCAATCTATTGTGATTAACAAAACTGTTTGAAGTTGTTAGTGTTTCTCACAAAGTACCAACCCTACCCTAAGCTTCCTCCCTCACCAAACCAGATGCGAGAAAGGTTAAAGGAGAATGTGACAGTTATTGTGGTTGGTACCTGCACCTGAATCAGGTCCAAGAAATTAGTCTTTTCATTTTGACATATCGTTTATTCTTTAACAACACTTTTCAGAAGCCCTGTATTCATTTATTTCAGGCACTAACTGGTAGAGCAGTGCAATTAAGCCAGTGGTACTAAGAATACACCCCACAGAACACTTACAACCACCAGGGCCCTCGGCAGACTTGCCATTCCATATGCCTTTGGGCCTCTATTCACAGCGTCCCTGGCAGTGGGATGATGACCCACTGGAGGCTGCTCAGAAAACGGCCCAGAACTATTTTCATCTTTTATTTTTGCAGGGTGCTTCTTCTGGTCCCACAAAAATATTCCGACCCACTGCCAGCCTGTGCCTGACCTCCCCTCCCCAGCCCACTGCAAGATCCCTCACCTCCCCCGGCTCAGACTGTCAGCTGGCTGTGTGCATGAGTATGCCACTTTCCTGCCCACCCCAACCGGAGAGTTCCATCAGAGTGCCAGTTTGACGTAGGCGATCCATGCCAAATGGCCGCCCGTTTCATGCCAAATATTAAAATCGGCCGAATAATATAATAATAACGCAATTATGGTTTTCTGCCCCAATGACTAAGTTTGTGAATACACTGCTCTGATGTGGTGCTGAGATATGCAGACCAACACCCCAAGTTGAATCCCTGGCCTCTGCTACGTTGGCTGACCTCAGCAGATGCACATGCACCACAAACAGCTAATGATTGCCATCCAGTGACCTGTGCTGGAAAGTATGTGTGTGTGGGTATTGATGGAGGACAGGATCGATTTGTCCAGATATTGGGTTGTAAAGGTACTCTCCAGATCATAGGGGACATGGGGTCCACTTACAGGAGAGGCTAGTGACACCGAACCTGAACGAGTATCTAGTGCAGACCTGAAATTATAACTTGGCTCCTGAATGAATCTAAGAACATAAGAAATTGGAGCAGGAGTAGGCCAATCGGCCCCTCGAGCCTGCTCCGCCATTCAATAAGATCATGGCTGATCTGATCCCAACCACAAATCTAAAGAACACAAGAAGTCGGAGCAGGACCCGGCCACATAGCCCCTGGGCCCTCTCCGCCACCCACAGGGCATTGACCGATCCGAACTCAGCTTCATGTCCAATTTCCTGCCCGCTCCCCATAACCCCTAATTCCCTTTACTTCTAGGAAACTGTCTATTTCTGTTTTAAATTTATCTAATGATGTAGCTTCCACAGCTTCCTGGGGCAGCAAATTCCACAGACCTACCACCCTCTGAGTGAAGAAGTTTCTCCTCATCTCAGTTTTGAAAGAGCAGCCCCTTATTCTAAGATTATGCCCCCTAGTTCTAGTTTCACCCATCTTTGGGAACATCCTTACTGCATCCACCCGATCAAGACCCTTCACAATCTTATATGTTTCAATAAGATCGCCTCTCATTCTTCTGAACTCCAATGAGTAGAGTCCCAATCTACTCAACCTCTCCTCATATGTCCGCCCCCTCATCCCCGGGATTAACCGAGTGAACCTTCTTTGTACTGCCTCGAGAGCAAGTATGTCTTTTCTTAAGTATGGAGACCAAAACTGTATGCAGTATTCCAGGTGCGGTCTCACCAATACCTTATATAACTGCAGCAATACCTCCTTGTTTTTATATTCTATCCCCCTAGCAATAAAAGCCAACATTCCGTTGGCTTTCTTGATCACCTGCTGCACCTGCATACCAACTTTTTGATTTTCTTGCACTAGGACCCCCAGATCCCTTTGTACTGCAGTACTTTCCAGTCTCTCGCCATTAAGAAAATAACTTGCTCTCTGATTTTTCCTGCCAAAGTGCATAACCTCACATTTTCCAATATTATATTGCATCTGCCAAATCTCCGCCCACTCACCCAGCCTGTCTATATCCCCTTGCAGGTTTTTTATGTCCTCCTCACTCTCCACTTTCCCTCCCATCTTTGTATCATCTGCAAATTTTGATATGTTGCACTCGGTCCCCTCCTCCAAATCGTTAATATAGATTGTAAAGAGTTGGGGACCCAGCACCGACCCCTGTGGAACACCACTGGTTACTGGTTGCCAGTCCGAAAATGAACCATTTATCCCAACTCTCTGCTTCCTGTTTGATAACCAATCCTCCACCCATGCCAGAATATTACCCCCAATCCCGTGATTTTTTATCTTAAGTAATAATCTTTTATGTGGCACCTTGTCGAATGCCTTCTGGAAGTCTAAATACACTACGTCCACTGGTTCCCCTTTATCCACCCTATACGTTATATCCTCGAAGAACTCAAGCAAATTTGTCAGACATGACTTCCCCTTCATAAAGCCATGCTGACTTTGTCCTATTAAATTATGCTTATCTAAATGTTCCGTTACTGTCTCCTTAATAATAGACTCCAAAATTTTACCCACCACAGATGTTAAGCTAACTGGCCTATAATTTCCAGCCTTCTGCCTACTACCCTTTTTAAATAACGGTGTTACATTAGCAGTTTTCCAATCTGCCGGGACCTCTCCTGAGTCCAGGGAATTTTGGAAAACTATCACCAAAGCATCCACAATCCCTACTGCCACTTCCCTCAAGACCCTAGGATGGAAGCCATCAGGTCCAGGGGATTTATCCGCCTTGAGTCCCATTATTTTACTGAGTACCATCTCTTGAGTGATTTTAATCGTATTTAGCTCCTCCCCCCCGAGAGTCCCCTGTTTGTCCAGTGTTGGGATATTCTTAGTGTCCTCTACTGTAAAGACTGAAACAAAATATTTGTTCAGCATTTTTGCCATCTCCATGTTTCCCACCATTAATTTCCCGGTCTCATCCTCTAAGGGACCTATGTTTGCCTTAGCCACCCTTTTTCTTTTTATATAACTATAGAAACTCTTGCTATCTGTTTTTATATTTTTTGCTAATTTCTTTTCATAATCTAACTTCCCTTTCTTAATCAATCCTTTAGTTACTTTTTGCTGTCTTTTGAAGAATTCCCAATCTTCTATCCTCCCACTAAGTTTGGCTACCTTATATGTCCTTGTTTTTAGTCGGATACTATCCTTGATTTCTTTACTTAGCCACGGGTGGCTGTCATTTCTTTTACACCCTTTTTTCCTCAGTGGAATATATTTATTTTGAAAGTTGTAAAATAACTCCCTAAATGAACACCACTGCTCACGTACCGTCTTACCCTTTAATCTATTTTCCCAGTCCACTTTAATCAATTCCGCTCTCATACCATCATAGTCTCCTTTATTCAAGCTCAGTACGCTTGTTTGAGAATCAACCTTCTCACCCTCTAATTGGATATGGAATTCAACCATGTTGTGGTCGCTCGTTCCAAGGGGATCCTTAACTAGGACATTATTAATTAATCCTGACTCATTACACAGGACCAGGTCCAAGGTTGCCTGCCCCCTTGTAGGATCAGTTACATACTGCTCAAGAAATCCATCCCTGATGCACTCAATGAACTCGTCCTCAAGGCTGCTCTGCCCAATTTGATGTGTCCAGTTAATATGATAATTAAAATCCCCCATAATTATGGCTGTTCCCTTATTACATGCCCCGACTATCTCCTGATTAATACTTCTTCCAGCAGAGTTGCAACTATTAGGAGGCCTATATACTACGCCCACTAATGTTTTTTTTCCCTTATTATTCCTTATCTCCACCCAAACTGTTTCATTATCTTGATGCTTTGTCCCAATATCATTTCTCTGTATTACAGTGATTCCTTCCTTTATTAACATAGCCACCCCACCTCCCCTTCCTTCCTGCCTGTCCTTCCTGATTGTTAAATACCCTGGCATATTTAATTCCCAGTCGTTGTCACCCTGCAGCCATGTTTCTGTAATGGCCACAAGATCATACCCATACGCAGTTATTTGTGCCGTTAACTCGTCCATTTTATTACGAATGCTACGTGCATTCAGATAAAGAACTTTCAAATCTGTTTTGTGACGCTTAGTTCCTGCTTTTTCCTTTTTTAACACTTTACCTATTACTCCATACCTTCTGTCCCTTCCTGTTACGCTTTCCCCTCTCTCCCTGCTCAGGTTCCCAACCCCCTGCCACTTTAGTTTAAACCCTCCCCAACAGCACTAGCAAACACTCCTCCTAGGACAGCGGTCCCGGCCCTGCCCAGGTGCAGACCGTCCGGTTTGTACTGGTCCCACCTCCCCCAGAACCGTTTCCAGTGTCCCAGGAATTTGAATCCCTCCCCCTTGCACCATTCCTCTAGCCACGTATTCATTTGAAATATCCTCCTATTTCTACTCTGACTAGCACGTGGCACTGGCAGCAATCCTGAGATTACTACCTTTGAGGTCCTATTTTTTAATTTACCTCCTAACTCCCTATATTCTGCTTTTAGGACCTCATCCCCTTTTTTACCTATATCGTTGGTGCCTATGTGCACCACGACAGCTGGCTGTTCGCCCTCCCCCTCCAAAATGTTCTGTAGCCGCTCCGAGACATCCTTGATCCTTGCACCAGGGAGGCAACACACCATCCTGGAGTCTCGGTTGCGGCCGCAGAAACGCCTGTCTATTCCCCTTACAATTGAGTCCCCTATCACTATAGCTCTGCCACTCTTTTTCCTCCCAGCCTAAGGTTCCGTCCTCACTACCCTACCTATAAGACCATCCCTAATGTTGATCATTCTTTGCATCAATTAGTTCTTTCTGATATCTGTCTTAAGCTATCCCGTCACCAGTTTTAGATGATGCCCCCTTGTCCTAAGAGTCATTTTAAAAAGCCCCACTAATGATAATGAGTTCTAGCCATTTATTTCACTCCTGCACCAGTCTGGTGTTATCACCCATGTCTGTGACATCCAAGTTGAGTATCGTTCCTATTGATGACACAGTAACTTGCTGTACCTTATGAGAGGTCCCTTCTCCATACCAAGGTTGTACAAACCTATTTGAGGTATCTGCACTAATGAGGCTTTTTAAAGAGCAATAAATGAATATAATGATACACTGAATATCTGTAGCACTGTGATGATTGATGATCCTTGCACTTAGTTGAAAATTATCATCCCTGTGTTTAATCACTCAATTTCTCCAGCCTGGTTACACTGCAGTTTTTATTGCAAAAGGCCCATCAGCTCCCAGTTTTGCAGGAGGGGGATAGCTTCTCATTTTGTCTTCACATCTTTAGGAGGCAGAAGGAACTGTTCAGGAACAAAACACTAAAATAATGTTCTCCTCAATTTGCAATATTGCAAGTAATGATTGTGGGACTTTGCAATTACTTGGCTGCTGCTCCAAAATAAAGCATTTAGCCGAACAATAAAATTGTTTATTCCCTTTTTAATTAGTGGATCACATTAACAGATTACCCATCTGAGATTCAGTCTGGGACATCTTATACTAGCAATTAAGAATGCTGGAAAGAGTACTTTTAATAAGTGCAAGTCATACTTGTACTACAAGCTCTGGTATTGCTGTGCGACTGGAAGGTGCCATTTTATTGATCTGCCCATTACATACAGCAGATTACAAGGCATTCCTGTTCCAATTCCGAGTATTTTTTTGACGTTTGCAGCAAGGTTGCCACAATGATTAAGTTTTTAATAAAGCTGCAGTTTTCTGCCTTAGAAATTGAAGGACAGTATAAGATGCTTTCCTTCTCTTAATAAAATTGAAACAACCAATTGCCCGATTGCACCTGCCTAAGTTCTGCTCCTGGTCCATCAACCATCACAGCTTCTTATACCCCAGCTCATGAGGGAGTATTGAAAAATAAGTGCAGGATTGGAAATTAATTTGACTGACGACACTGTGCATTACAGACACTGCCAGAACAGTAAAGCCTTATATTTCAATGTAGTAATAAGACAATAGCCTACGATTACACGCTACCAACTATCTTTTTCTGCTTTTCTCCCTCCTTGCCCTTCTGTCATGAGAGGTATTGACCCCTTGCTGGGGTACAGGCACACTCTCGTGCATGAGCATAGACAGTGAATACCAGCACGTTAATTACTGGGGGGAGGGAGTTCAGGGGGCATCGCACCCTTGTGCAGGGCAGCAGCATTCCATAAGCTAGCAAAGGAGTCTGCATGGCATGCGGTGTCACCAGATACAAGGACCTGTCTCCTCACAGCACATTCAAATGCCCTGTTCCAAGGGTGCAGCTTATATCTTGACTCAACCTCTATCCAACCATTAACGATCCCCAAAACGGGACTCATGAAGATGTTGAAAGTCATGATGGTTCTTGAGTGTTCATGAAATTCAGTGGTAGGGTACCTCTGCTGAGCCCAGTGCTGTCCTTCTGACGTTACTCACTAACTAACACTCTTGTGGGAGCACCTTCTCCACAAGGACTCCCAATGGTCCAAGGATGAAGCAGACCCCACCTTCTCAGGGGATGGGCTCTAAATGCGGCCTTGCCAGTGTTGCTCACATCCTCAGAACAAATAGCAAAAAACTTTCCAGCAGGGTTTGTTTGAGCGGGAATCCTGGTTGACTTTGGATTCCCCAATCCAGGAGTGCTGAGGCCAATCATAACACCCTCAAACATTGCAGTTAGTTCAAAATGTGTAGCAATAAAGTTTCATTTAAGCTCACGCAATGACCTAGTAGGTAAAAGCACCAGAAAGCTGAGGTTTTTGCACTAAGTTAGTGATCTCAGCTGGGGTGGGGACTTGGGTGTGGGGTGGAGGGGGTGGGGTTTACAATTCACTTCTACATCTATACAAAGGAGGTGAGAAATCAGCCAGGGTTCTTGCTTCTGGTCTCTTCCCAGTGAGCCCTGCTGGAAAGTGTACTTCTGTGGGCCTCAGGTGAAGGCAGGATCTGGCTTGACTGTGATGGTGCTTCCAACCCCATGCCCTCTCCATCACATAGACCGCTTACTTCCACCTCCTTAACATCGTAAGCTTCTACCCCTCCCTCAGCCTATCTGGTGCTGAAACTCTCATCGATGCCTTTGTCACCTTCAGATTGACTGATCCAATGCTCTCCTGGCCGGCCTCTCATCCTCCACCCTTCATAAACTTCAGCTCATTCAAACAATACTGCCCGTATCCTATCCCGCACTGGTCCCATTCACCCATCACCCCTGTGCTCACTGGCCTACATTGTCTCCTGGTCCATTAACAGCTCGCATTTAGAATTCTCATCCTCATGTTTAAATCTCTTCACGACCTCGCCCCTCCCTATCTATGTAACCTCCTCAAGCCCGAGAGCGGGAGAACCTTCGAGTAAACGTTGGGCACTGGTCTATATGT
The DNA here is from genome assembly GCF_035084215.1 of Heptranchias perlo. NCBI lineage: Eukaryota > Metazoa > Chordata > Chondrichthyes > Hexanchiformes > Hexanchidae > Heptranchias > Heptranchias perlo. Next base: position 71,399,329 of record NC_090338.1, on the reverse strand, counting down.
CTCAGTACCACATTAGGCAATGCACATGCCTGCTGAGTCATGGGTGGAAACACCAACAGATATTTCAGCTCATCGCCCGCGCCCCCTCTCCCCACTTCATCTGCCTCATCCCATGTCCTTTTTATTTTTCATTGCAAGTTCACCTCTGTGACTGACCCACATTTCTCCAATGCGTAGTTTTCCGAGTTAATGCCGGGAGCCTCGCCCCCTGACCCTGCATATCGGGAAGTCACAGGTGCACAATTTTACGTTCATTAATTCTAATGGACAGAAAATTGCAAGAGGTGGGCTACACCTGTGATTTCTTGACGTGCACAGCCAGTGAACAAGACTCCTGACCGACGGCAAGCTCAGATAATCGCCCCTACTGGACCATGTCGCCTCACACTGGTACATAAAGTGATGTTAGACTTCACAGAATTTTAATGAAATTCACTTTGGAAATTTTGCTGAAAAGAAATAGACTTTCTTCAGAGCAACACATGTCCACATTTTCATTGCTTGTCGACACATCTCTTCAGCCCCTGAACTATTTCTTCTGCCACATCTTTCACATAAACTCTGCACGTCTACACAGAATATCCTGATGATTGAGCACTGTCAAAGCTTCATATTCGTTGCCTAAAGAATTGAGGCCAGGAAACCACTAAGCAATATCACTGTGAATGCTGTGCAGTGAAACTCAGTTGATGTTTGACACACTGTGCTTTCTGACTTCAGTATTTCGGTGAGTTGAGAAGCAATCTGATAAGCAACCAGGGCCCTGACCAGCAGCAAACACTGAACGCATGCTTTGAGAAGTTAATGGAAGGAGTGGATCAGAGCTTGCTAATCAAGAACAGAGACAGGTAAGCTCAGCCAATGAAGTGAAGTTAAAGGATGATGGTGTCGGGTCATAATGAGGGGCAAAGTTTTACCGAGGAAACATGGCTGCCCCGCCCACAGCAAACATGGCTGCCCCGCCCACAGAAAGCATGGCTGCCCCGCCCACAGCAAACACGGCTGGCCTGCCCACAGACAGCATGGCAGCCCCGCCCACAGACAGCATGGCTGCCCCGCCCACAGCAAACATGGCTGCCCCGCCCACAGAAAGCATAGCTGCCCCGCCCACAGCAAACACGGCTGGCCTGCCCACAGACAGCATGGCAGCCCCGCCCACAGACAGCATGGCAGCCCCGCCCACAGACAGCATGGCAGCCCCGCCCACAGACAGCATGGCTGCCCCGCCCACAGACAGCATGGCTGCCCCGCCCACAGACAGCATGGCAGCCCCGCCCACAGACAGCATGGCAGCCCCGCCCACAGACAGCATGGCAGCCCCGCCCACAGACAGCATGGCTGCCCCGCCCACAGACAGCATGGCAGCCCCGCCCACAGACAGCATGGCAGCCCCGCCCACAGACAGCATGGCTGCCCCGCCCACAGACAGCATGGCTGCCCCACCCACAGCAAACATGGCTGCCCCGCCCATAAATATGGTCAGTCACAGTTGACATTTAATCATTATCCTCGAAGAGCACTTTTTTATTTCATTCTCGGGATGTGGGCGTCACTGGTGTGAGGCTGGAGTCACAAAAAGACCAGACCAGGTAAGGACGGCAGGTTTCCTTCCCTGAAGGACATTAGTGAACCAGTTGTGGTTTTACAACAATCCGACAGCTTCATGGTCACGTCTACTGATACCAGCTTTTTATATCCATATTTTTTTTTAAACTGAATTCTAATCCTCAAACTTCCATGGTTGGATTTGAACTCACATTCTCTGGATTATTACTCCAGGCCTCTGGAATACTTGTCCAGTAACAACCACTTCACGATTGTACCCTGATAAAAGCAACTTGCAAACAAGTGGATATTTACAAGTTGTTTTTATCATTCATTTCCTTCAGCCCTTCCGATTACTTGGGCATCTTTTGAATCCAATATACCTGCAACTCCACAAACTGTCCTTTTACAGTAAGTATGTGGAACAATAGCTGTTACCTTCCTGGACTATTGGTGTACAGTGCTGCACATAAACATTAAGTTGGGTTTATGAATCCAACATGCAATTAATACTGGATACGGTATCAGTGTTTAATGTACATTTATCTCTCTATACATCCATAAATTGACATTTATAAACATGCATAAATATATGTCTATCTGCAGGGGTCAGTACCACAACAGATTTTTTCTATTCGTTCATGGGATGTGGGCGTCGCTGGCGAGGCTGGCATTTATTGCCCATCCCTAATTGCCCTTGAGAAGGTGGTGGTGAGCCGCCTTCTTGAACCACTGCAGTCCGTGTGGTGACGGTTCTCCCACAGTGCTGTTAGGAAGGGAGTTCCAGGACTTTGACCCAGCGATGATGAAGGAATGGCGATACACTTCCAAGTCGGGATGGTGTGTGACTTGGAGGGGAACGTGCAGGTGGCGTTGTTCCCATGTACCTGCTGCTCTTGTCCTTCTCGGTGGTAGAGGTCGCGGGTTTGGGAGGTGCTGTCGAAGAAGGCTTGGCGAGTTGCTGCAGTGCATCCTGTGGATGGTACACGCAGCAGCCACAGTGCGCCGGTGGTGAATGGAGTGAATGTTTAGGGTGGTGGATGGGGTGCCAATCAAGCGGGCTGCTTTGTCCTGGATGGTGTTGAGCTTCTGGAGTGTTGTTGGAGCTGCACTCATCCAGGCAAGTGGAGAGTATTCCATCACATTCCTGACCTTGTAGATGGTGGAAAGGCTTTGGGGAGTCAGGAGGTGAGTCACTCGCCGCAGAATACCCAGCCTCTGACCTTCTCTTGTAGCCACAGTATTTATATGGCTGGTCCAGTTAAGTTTCTGGTCAATGGTGACCCCCAGGATGTTGATGGTGGGGGATTCAGCAATGGTAATGCCATTGAATGTCAAGGGGAGGTGGTGAGACACTCTTTTGTTGGGGATGGTCATTGCCTGGCACTTGTCTGGCGCGAATGTTACTTGCCACCTATCAGCCCAAGCCTGGATGTTGTCCAGGTCATAGAGTCATAGAGTTATACAGCACGGATAGAGGCCCTTCGGCCCATCGTGTCCGCGCCGGCCATCAGCCCTGTCTACTCTAATCCCATATTCCAGCATTTGGTCCGTAGTCTTGCTGCATGCGGGCTCGGACTGCTTCATTATTTGAGGAGTTGCGAATGGAACTGAACACTGCAATCATCAGCGAACATCCTCATTTCTGACCTTATGATGGAGGGAAGGTCAATGATGAAGCAGCTGAAGATGGTTGGGCCTAGGACACTGCCCTGAGGAACTGCTGCAGCAATGCTCTGGGGCTGAGATGATTGGCCTCCAACAACCACTACCATCTTCCTTTGTGCTCGGTATGACTCCAGCCACTGGAGAGTTTTCCCCCTGATTCCCATTGACTTCAATTTTACGAGGGCTCCTTGGTGCCACACTCTGCACTTCTGGCTGAAGATGGTTGCAAACATGCTGGACTCTGTCATCATTGAGGATGGGGATGTTTGCAGAGCCTCCTCCTCCAGTTAGTTGTTTAATTGTCCACCACTATTCATGGCAGGGAAAAGCCTGGGAACTACAGACCAGTGAGCCTGACATCTGTAGTGGGTAAGTTGTTAGAGGGTATTCTGAGAGACAGGATTTACAGGCATTTGGAGAGGCAGGGACTGATTAGGAACAGTCAGTATGGTTTTGTGAGAGGAAAATCATGTCTCACGAATTTGCTTGAGTTTTTTGAAGGGGTAACCAAGAAGATAGATGAGGGCTGTGCAGTAGACGTGGTCTACATGGACTTTAGCAAAGCCTTTGACAAGGTACCGCATGGTAGGTTGTTACGTAAGGTTAAATCTCACGGGATCCAAGGTGAGGTAGCCAATTGGATACAAAATTGGCTTGACGACAGAAGACAGAGGGTGGTTGTAGAGGGTTGTTTTTCAGACTGGAGGCCTGTGACCACCGGTGTGCCTCAGGGATCGGTGCTGGGTCTGCTGTTATTTGTTATTTATATTAATGATTTGGATGAGAATTTAGGAGGAATGGTTAGTAAGTTTGCAGATGACACCAAGATTGGTGGCATTGTGGACAGTGAAGAAGGTTATTTAGGATTGCAACGGGATCTTGATAAATTGGGCCAGTGGGCCGATGAATGGCAGATGGAGTTTAATGTGAGGTGATGCATTTTGGTAGATCGAATCAGACCAGGACCTACTCCGTTAATGGTAGGGCGTTGGGGAGAGTTGTAGAACAAAGAGATCTAGGAGTACAGGTTCATAGCTCCTTGAAAGTGGAGTCACAGGTGGATAGGGTGGTGAAGAAGGCATTCAGCATGCTTGGTTTCATTGGTCAGAACATTGAATACAGGAGTTGGGATGTCTTGTTGAAGTTGTACAAGACATTAGTAAGGCCACACTTGGAATACTATGTACAGTTCTGGTCAACCTATTATAGAAAGGATATTATTAAACTAGAAAGAGTGCAGAAAAGATTTACTAGGATGCTACCGGGACTTGATGGTTTGACTTACATGGAGAGGTTAGATAGACTGGGACTTTTTTCCCTGGAGAGTAGGAGGTTAAGGGGTGATCTTATAGAAGTCTATAAAATAATGAGGGGCATAGATAAGGTAGATCGTCAAAATCTTTTCCCAAAGGTAGGGGAGTCTATAACGAGGGGGCATAGATTTAAGGTGAGAGGGGAGAGATACAAAAGGGTCCAGAGGGGCAATTTTTTCACTCAAAGGGTGGTGAGTGTCTGGAACGAGCTGCCAGAGGCAGTAGTAGAGGCGGGTACAATTTTGTCTTTTTAAAAGCATTTGGACAGTCACATGGGTAAGATGGGTATGGAGGGATATGGGCTAAGTGCAGGCAATTGGGACTAGCTTAGTGGTATAAACTGGGCGACATGGACATGTTGGGCCGAAGGGCCTGTTTCCGTGTTGTAAACTTCTATGATTCTATGTGGCAGGACTGCAGAGCTTTGATCTGATTCGTTGGTTGTGGAATCGCTTAGCTCTGTCTATAGCATGTTGCTTCCGCTGTTTAGCATGCGCGTAGTCCTGAATTGTAGCTTCACCAGGTTGGCACCTCATTTTTAGGTACGCCTGGTGCTGCTCCTGGCATGCTCTTCTACACTCTTCATTGAACCAGGGTTGATCCCCTGGCTTGTTGGTAATGGTAGAGTGAGGAATATGCCGGGCCATGAGATTACAGATTGTGCTGGAATACAATTCTGCTGCTGCTGATGGCCCACAGCGCCTCATGGATGCCCAGTTTTGAGCTGCTAGATCTGTTCTGAATTGATCCCATTTAGCACGGTGGTAGTGCCACACAACACGTTGGATGGTGTCCTCAGTGCGAAGACGGGACTTGGTCTCCACAAGGACTGTGCGGTGGTCACTCCTACCAATACTGTCATGGACAGATGCATTTGGTGAGGACGAGGTCAAGTAAGTTTTTCCCTCATGTTGGTTCGCTCACCACCTGCCGCAGGCCCAGTCTGGCAGCTGTGTCCTTCAGGACTCGGCCAGCTCGGTCAGTTGTGGTGCTACCGAGCCACTCTTGGTGATGGACATTGAAGTCCCCCACCCAGAGTACATTCTGTGCCCTTGCTACCCTCAGTGCTTCCTCCAAGTGGTGTTCAACATGGAGGAGGACTGATTCATCAGCTGAGGGAGGGCAGTAGGTGGTAATCAGCAGGAGGTTTCCCTGCCCGTGTTTGACCTGATGCCATGAGATTTCATGGGGTCCAGAGTCAATGTTGAGGACTCCCAGGGCCACTCCCTCCTGACTGTATATCACTGTACTGCCACCTCTGGTGGGTCTGTCCTGCCAGTGGGACAGGACATACCCAGGGATGGTGATTGAAGAGTCTGGGACGTTGGCTGAAAGGTATGATTCTGTGAGTATGGCAATGTCAGGCTGTTGCTTGACTAGTCTGTGGGACAGCTCTCCCAATTTTGGCACAAGTCCCAGATGTTAGTAAGGAGGACCTTGCAGGGTCAACTGGGCTTGGTTTGCCTTTGTTGTGTCCGGTGCCTTGTGGTCCGATGCCGGGTGGTCCGTCCGGTTTTATTCTTATTGTGACTTTTTTCAGCGAGATTTTACAACTGAGTGGCTTGCTAGGCCATTTCAGAGGGCAATTAAGAATCAACCACATTGCTGTGGGTCTGGAGTCACATATAGGCCAGACCGGGTAAGGACGGCAGGTTTCCTTCCCTGAAGGACATTAGTGAACCTGATGAGTTCTTGTGTTTTAATTCCAGATTTTATTTAATTAATTGAATTTAAATTCCCCAGCTGCCGTGGCGGGATTTGAACTCATGACTCCGAATTATTAGTCCAGGCATTTTCGACAATGCCAACAATCAAATAACAATTCTGAAAAATTAAAACTTTACTGGTGGGGGGATATTTCCCTTTCTTAATGGTTTTTATCAAGTCAATTTTCTCCATCTTTTCCTCTCCTGAACATGTTGACTTCTTGCTGGCGTTTGATTCCACAAATGCTCACTGCCCTCTGGTACCTCACCTACGTCCACCTTGATGGTGAGAGTTGGCAAGCATCACAGTCCCGCATGACCCTATCCCTGCATAACAATCAGGGGTCGGGGTCCTGACTGACCTTCTCTCCCAAGCCCAGGTAAACGGAGCCCAACTGTGGCACCCTAACACTGCCCCAGTCCCAGCCTTGATCTCCGGTGTGTGCTGAGTCGTCTGATCTCAGCCAAGGCACGATATGGGCCACTACAGTTGGCTTCAACACACAGGGAGAGGCAGGTGAAAAATCAGCCTGATCACTACCGAGTGACTCCTGCTGGAAAGTGCAAGTGAATGGACATCGGATGTGATCAGGATCAGTTATGATTCCTCTCATGGTATAACTGCCTGCTAAGCCTTATGGGGGAATTTTAACTCCCGGGTGGTCGTCAGCAGAACATGCAGGCAGACTGCCCAGGAGGTGCTGTGGTGGCCTTGTCCATTTTAACGGCCGGGCCTCATTTAAATGCAGCAGGTCAGCTCCCCGCCCTAAACAGGTGTACAGAGGCAGCTTTCTGGGTGCTGGCCAGCAAATATCAGGCGGTATTGTAAAGCTCGGTTTTGTACTTACCTTACGGGCCCTCTGCTTCTATTGAACGGAGCGTCCACAGTGGGTGCTTTACTAAGCAGGCTGTCAAAATGGCTCTGAGTCCCTATCTATGTTTTAGGACCCCTGATTACCACAAATTCGCAAGGCTACCACCTGAGTCAGGACTCAACCGCCCAGGAAAACAATGGCGTTAAAATGGCCACAAGGCATTATAAGTACCGCTTGGATTTCAACTCCCACTCCGTCTGGTTTCCGCCAGGCGGAGGTGGGGAGGGGGTTTAAAATCCCACCCTTCACTGTCTGGATTCACGTGAAGAATGGGCACTTGGGTGAGATATTGGAGGGTTGACACCTGTGTAACTGTATCCAAGCAAGAATCATCAGTGTAAGGGGAAAAGGGAATGGCACTGACCAAAAAAACAAGATAAAAATGTATCTGGTTCAATCGTAGATTCTTTTTCTTTCAACTGTTTGATTTGTAAAAGGGATTCATACTGAACTTAGACATCAAGATCCCGTTTTGGTTTCTTCCCTCTGTTTCAGGTTTACACAGAATGTGTCCGTGTTTAAACGCGACGTGACCGAGACTTTGCGCATCAGCGCAGCTGCCAGTAACCCAGTGGGCACGGTAGATATGATGAGTTGACGCTGAACACTGATGGCAGAGATGATCGGAGGAGCCTCAGTGCCCAGGACAGTGAGCATTACGCCAGTGCATTTTGTTACTGCCGCAAAATAAAATGTGTCTTTTCCACCTTGGTACACGAGACAGTAGTGATCTTCCTGGGTTTGGGAGGGGGCAAGGGTAACTCACTAACAAAATCTGGCAGAAGTTCGGGGGGAGTTGGTATCTGAACTAGTGCCTTGCTTATTGCCTGGCTGACACTGGTCTCGGTGTCAGTGCAAACACTGAGTTCTGACCAAAACTAGTGTTGGTTAAAAAGCTCTCGATATTTTACAGTGGAGCCAATTCACGATAACCCTGATGAGATTACATTTAGCCCACAATGTAACACACTTCTCAAATGGGCTGAAGTTGAATTTCAAGAATATATATAAATTATTATATTGGTAGCCAGTCCCCACTTTGGCAGCCCGTTGCCAAAGATTGTAGTCCGAGTTACCTGGTTATATGTGAATAAATTCATCCTCCCTGATTTTCAAGGCTCTTTTATTTCTAACCGAGGTGTCCCCCTGGGTAAAAGCAGGGCACACAATGGCAAATTCAACCAATGAGGATTAAAGCAGGCTGGCACCTATGCTACGAGGGTCTCCATGGGGTCTTTTTCATCGCTTTCTCTGCCCCAGAAGTTCCGTGGGCATCAGCTGCTCTCTGGTACCTTGCCCAAATGGCCATAGTGCACGTCTAGACAAGAGGTGAATCTAATCTTGTCCTTACCTGACTTCTACACACATGCACGCACATACACGCATATACACACACACTCGCACGTGCAAGAATGCACGCACGCGCAAGAATGCACACACATATACGCACACACCCGTGCGTACGCGCGCACACTTTCATACATAAGGACATAAGAAATAGGATCAGGAGTAGGCCATACAGCCCCTCGAGCCTGCTTCGCCGTTCAATAAGAACATGGCTGATCTTCAACCTCAACTCCACTTTCCCTCCCGATTCCCAAATCCCTTGATTCCCCTAGAGTGCAAAAATCTATCAATCTCAGCCTTGAATATATTCAATGACTGAGCATCTACAGCCCTCTGGGGTAGAGAATTCCAAAGATTCACAACCCTCTGAGTGAAGAGATTTCTCCTCATCTCAGTCTTAAATGGCTGACCCTTATCCTGAGACTATGCCCCCTAGTTCTAGACTCTCCAGCCAGGGGAAACAGGCTCTCAGCATCTACCCTGTCAAGCCCCCTCAGAATCTTATATGTTTCAATGAGATCACCTCTCATTCTTCTAAACTCCAGAGAGTATAGGCCCATTCTACTCAATCTTTCCAGAAGGAGTCACTGCAATCACTGAGGTCAATTGTAGCACTCTCTATTGCTGCTCTCGCTGAGATCAGGGGGCGATTTTCAATTGCTGGCTGCCTGTGTCCCGTATGAAAAACTGGCCATCAGCAATTGAAAATCAAGGGGGCACCTCGACCACCCAAGGCCCACCTGATGCAATTTTCAGGGGGGCCTGTAAATGGGCAAGCAATCCACCTGCCTGAAACAGGCAAGAGGCTGTTTAAACGTGCAAATCAGGGTCACGCCAGTTGTAGGACCCTGTACAAATGGTCAGAGTGTGCGCTCTGCACCATTCGTCCATGTGCAGCAGGCGTTGAGCGGCCTAACAAAACAGCCTAGGAAACTCCTACTGGGCCCCCAAAAAAGCTCCAGTCTACTGCCGGCTGGATAGAGGTCCGTCCAGGATGACCACCTCCCCCTCCCAGACCCAACGGGATTTCCTGCCCTGTCACAACCAGCGAGCAACTGCGGGACAGCCGTTTGTCAGCGTGCTGATGAGGTCCGGGCCTCAGAACGGCTTAGGCCTTACGTTGGCACCATCTGCTCCGCAGACTTTGCGCACATTTCAGATGAAAATCAAAGATTCCGCCCCCCCCCCACCCCCCCACGATTGCCAGTCCTCCCGGAATTGCTCATGGATCTCCCAGGCAATCCCTCGAGCCACCTGGGAGATCATTGCACTTTAAATTTTCCGCCATAAGACCGCACCCCTCTCCTCCCCCTGCACCACGTGACGTCACTGACTGCCGCTAAGGAGAAGCTACTAGCTCGGCCACATCATTCCCCCCCTCTCCCGCAATCCAAGGTGCCATGGGAAATAGGAAAATGTGTCACTGATTCAGTCGAGGGCGACTCTCTGACATTGGGTTTGAGACAAGTTGTTGGGGCAAAGCAGAAGGAGTTTTACTCCAGATCCAATCATAATTTTCCTGACCTGGGAGTGCTTGATGCTGATACTGGGTGCCTGAAATGGAAACACTGGAAACAGGCTCACACATTCACAAGGTAAAAGAAAAGTTATAAAAACCAGACATCTGCAAAGCAACCAACGGAATCATCTTCACTTTGATAATGTGGTCAATCTGCAGTATCGAGAGGAAAACCTTATTACATGCAGACACCTGTTTATACTGTAGTATTCAAGAACTACACAAAGGGTGTTCTAAGGGAAGAGCGCATCCTCTTGAGTGGTAGCTTTAAAGGTCAGAGGTTGTAATGTTATAAGGGGGTTTACTGCCTATATAAGTTGTGTCACCATGGTGACTGTTTCCAGCATTTTGCCAATGTCATGGCATTACTCCCCAAGAATGACCTGGGTAACTTGCACTTTGATTTTCTAGGCAGAAGAACAGCTATGGTCATTAATTGTAGTAACATTATAAATAAGTTCATGGAGAATTATTCTGATCGCTCTTTCCAGTGGAATCGTAGCGGTGTCCTTTATGGATGCATTTGTGGTCTTGCTATGCGTGGTGACCGAAGCAATTCTCTCCACGCACCTCACTTCTGCCCACACAGTGTCAACCGTGGCTCAGTTAGTCGCACTCTTGCCTTTGTGTCAGAAGGCTGTGAGTTCAAGTCCCACTCCAGAGACATTTATCTAGGCTGACACTCCAGTGCGTTACTGAGGGAACGCTGCACTGTCGGAGGTGCAGTGTTTCGGATGAGAAGTTAAACCGAGACTCCGTCTGCCCTCTCAGGTGGAAGTAAAAGAACACGCAGCGCTATTCGAAGAAGAGCAGGGGAGTTCTCCCTGGTGTTCTGGCCAACACCACCAAAACAGATTATCTGGTTATTTATATCATTATTGTTTGTGGGACCTTGATGTGCTCAAATTGTCTGCTGTGTTTCCCTACATCACAACAGTGACTACACTTCAAAAGTACTTTATTGGCTGTGAAGCGCTTTGGGACATCCTGAGGTCCTGAAAGGTGCTGTATAAATGCAAGTTCTTTCAATCTTTGCTCAATGCCTTCCACTGACTCATGACAAGATTAAAGAGCTAAGCATCTAAGAATGATGGCATGTGCCCTCTTGTTCTCCCATTCTATGGCCTCACACTATCTGCTTCCAGTATTTTCAAAAACCCTGGCGTTAATAGAAGTGGCATAAGTTTGTGTGATTGGCCCAGTTTGAAAAAAAAACCACCAAGAGTTCAGTTGGCATAAAAGTAATTGACCAGTTCGGCACAAGCAATGCAGACCAGAAAGCCCCTGGTTCAGTCTCAGGTCTGTGTTGTTAGATGACGAAATGAGGGGTGATGGTGTTTAAAATGTTAAAAGGATTTGATAGGGTGGATACGGAGAAAGTATTTACTCTGGTGGGGGAATCAAGAACAAGGGGACATAATCATAAAATTAGAGCCAAGCCATTCATTGGTGATGTCAGGAAGCACTTCTTCACACAAAGGGTACTAGAAATTTGGAGCTCCCCCCCTCCAAAAGGCTGTGGATGCTGGGGGTCCATTGGAACTTTCAAGACTGAGATCGATAGAGTTTTGTTAAGTAAGGATATCAAGGGATACGCAGCAAAGGCGGGAAAATGCAGTTGAGGTGTAGATCAGCCATGATCTAATTGAATGGCGGAGCAGCTTCGAGGGGCTGAATGGCCTCCTCCTGTTCATAATGTTCCTATTTATGGGCAGCAGTTGGAGCACTCTCATTTGCCTCAGTGTTACAGCGAATCAATGTCATCCGATCTTCCCACTCCACTCGACGTGGATATCAGTTGTGTTTCAGAATGAGCTCAATTGTGACACTCTCACAATGCATAACCACTTTGGGTGAGGTACCTGAGGGGCCTGGCAGCTACGGACCTGTACTCCAGCATGAGCCAGAACTTTCAGGAGAGGGGGGGAGAAAATTGCAAAAAGATAAATAGCAAATGTACTTAAAGTAGATCAGTAACCCGGTCCGGATGGGATGCATCCTAGGTTGCTGAGGGAAGTAAGGGTAGAAATTGCGGAGGTATTGGCTATTATCTGCCAATCCTCCTTAGATACGGGGGTGGTACCAGAGGACTGGAGAATTGCATGTGTTACACCCTTGTTGAAAAAATGGTGTAAGGATAAACCCAGCAACTATAGGCCAGTCAGTTTAACCTCAGTGGTGGGGAAATTTTTAGAAACAATAATCCAGGACAGAATTAGTAGTCACTTGCATGAGTGTGGATTGATTAGGGAAAGCCAGCATGGATTTGTTATAGGCAAATCGTGTTTACTAACTTAAAAAGTTTTGCTTCTATGAAATGTGCCCAATTGGCACACAAACTGCACAACAAATTGGGAAAGGGCCCTTAATGCTTAAGTTATTAAAACAAAATTTGGAACAGACCCGTTAACTGTCATAGAATCATAGAAAGGTTACAGCACGGAAGGAGGCCATTCGGCCCATAGAGTCCATGCCAGCTCTATGCAAGAGCAATTCAGCCAGTCCCACTCCCCCGCCCTATCCCCGTAGCCCTGCAAATTTTTTCCTTTCAAGTACTTAATCAGTTCCCTTTTGAAGGCCATGATTGAATCTGCCTCCACCACCCCCTCAGGCAGTGCATTCCAGATCCTAACCACTCGCTGCGTAAAAAAGTTTCTCCTCATGTCACCTTTGGTTCTTTTGCCAATCACCTTAAATCTATGTCCTCTGGTTCTTGACCCTTCTACCAATGGGAACAGTTTCTCTCTATCTACTCTGTCCAGACCCTTCATGATTTTGAATACCTCTATCAAATCTCCTCGCAACCGTCTCTGCTCCAAGGAGAACAATCCCAGCTTCTCCAGTCTATCCACGTAACTAAAGTCCCTCATCCCTGGAATCATTCTAGTAAATCTCTTCTGCACCCTCTCTAAGGCCTTCACTTTTTTCCTAAAGTGCAGTGCCCAGAACTGGGCACAATACTCCAGTTGTGGTCGAACCAGTGTTTTATAAAGGTTCATCATGACTTCCATACTTTTGTATCCTATGCCTCTATTTATAAAGCCCAGGATCCCGTATGCTTTTTTAACCGCTTTCTCAACGATTTGTGCACATATACCCCCAGATCTCTCTGTTCCTGTACCCCTTTTAGAGTTGTGCCCTCTAGTTTATATAGCCTCTCTTCGTTCTTCCTACCGAAATGTATCACTTCGCATTTTTCTGCGTTAAATTTCATCTGCCACATGTCCACCTATTTCACCAGCCTGTCTCTATCCTCTTGAAATCTATCACTATCCTCCTCACTGTTTACTACCCTTCGTTTTGTGTCATCTGCAAATTTTGAAACTGTGCCCTGTATACCCAAGTCCAAGTCATTAATATATATCAAGAAAAGCAGTGGTCCCAGCACTGACCCCTGGGGAACACCACTGTACACCTCCCACGTGTCTGAAAAACAACCGTTCACCACTACTTTCTGTTTCCTGTCCCTTAGCCAATTCTGTAACCGTGTTGCTACTGCTCCCTTTATTCCACGGGCTTCAATCTTGATGATAAGCCTACCATGCGGCACTTTATCAAACGCCTTTTAAAAGTCCATATACACGACATCAACTTCATTGCCTTCATCTACCCTCTCTGTTACCTCATCAAAATACTCTTATCAGGTTAGTTAAACATGATTTGCCTTTAACAAATCCGTGCTGGTTTTCCCTAATCAATCCACATTCGTCCAAGTGACTGTTAATTCTGTCCCAAATTATCGTTTCTAAAAGTTTCCCCACCACTGAGGTTAAACTGACTGGCCTATAGTTGCTGGGTTTATCCTTACACCATTTTTTGAACAAGGGTGTAACATTTGCAATTCTCCAGTCCTCTGGCACCACCCCCGTGTCTAAGGATGTTTGGAAGATTATGGCCAGTACCTCCGTAATTTCCACCCTTACTTCCCTCAGCAACCTAGGATGCATCCCATCTGGACTGGGTGACTTATCTACTTTGAGTACAGCTAGCCTTTCAAATACTTCTTTATCAATTTTTAACCCATCCAGTATGTCAGCTATATCTTCCTTTACTGAGACTCTGGCAGCATCTTCTTCCTTGGTAAAGACAGATGCAAACTATTCATTTAGTACCTCAGCCATCCCCTCTGCCTCCATGAGTAGATCTCCTTTATGGTTCCTAATCAGCCCCACCCCTCCTTACTACCTGTTTACTGTTTACATGCCTGTAGAAGACTTTTGGATTCCCTTTTATGTTGGCCGCCAGTCTATTCTCATACTCTCTCTTTGCCCCTCTTATTTCCTTTTTCACTTCCCCTCTGAACTTTCTATATTCCGCCTGGTTCTCACTTGTGTTATCAACCTGACATCTGTGATAGGCCCCTTTTTTCCATTTCATCTTACTCACTATCTCTTCTGTCATCCAGGGAGCTCTGGCTTTAGTTGCCCTACCTTTCTCTCTCGTGGGAATGTGCCTAGGCTGTACCCCGAAGCATCTCCTCCTTAAAGGCCGCCCATTGTTCAATTACAGTTTTGCCTGCCAATCTTTGATTCCAATTTACCCAGGCCAGATCAGTTCTCATCCCATTGAAATTAGCCCTCCTCCGATTGAGTATTTTTACTTTAGAGTGGTCCATGTCCTTTTCCATAGGGATTCTAAACCTTATGATACTATGATCGCTGCTCCCCCACTGACACTTGCTCCACTTGGCCCGCCTCATTCCCTCGAATCAAGTCCAGCAATGCGTCCTTCCTCGTTGGGCCGGAAACGTACTGGTTAAGAAAGTTATCCTGAACACATTTCAAAAATTCCTCCCCCTCTTTGCCCCTTATATTATTATTGTTATCCCAGTCTATATTAGGATAGTTGAAGTCCCCAGTTATTATTCTGTAGCTTTTGCATTTCTCTGTAATTTCCCTGCAAATTTGCTCCTCTATATCCTTCTCACTAGTTGGTGGCCTGTAGAATACTCCCAGTAGTGTAATGGCACCTCTATTGTTTCTTTACTCTAACCAAATAGATTCTGTCCTTGACCCCTCCAGGACATCCTCTCGCTCCAGTACTGCAATATTCTCCTTAATCAATACTGCCACCACCTCCCCCTCCCCCCCCATTCCTTTCTTTCCTTCCCTACCTTTCCTGAGCACCTTGTATCCGGGAATATTTAGTACCCAATCCTGACCTTTTTAGAGCCAGGTCTCCGTTATCGCCACAGTATCATATTCCCATGTGGCTATTTGCGCCTGCAGCTCACCAACCTTGTTTACCATGCTTCTTGCATTTACACACATGCACTGTAAACCAGTCTTAGACTTTCTTGTACTCTCTCTTAGTCTGATCCCACCTAATACTGTACTATTATTTGCTCAAGTGCTATTTTTCTCCCCCGATCCTTTGTGCTCCTTGCTTCTCCTTTCCAATGCTACATCCTGGTGCCCATCCCCCTTGCCAAATTAGTTTAAACCCCCCTCCCCACAGCACTAGTGAACCTCCCCGCGAGGACATTGGTCCCAGCTCTGTTGAGGTGCAACCCGTCCGGCCTGTACAGGTCCCACCTTCCCCAGAACTGGTCCCAATGCCCCAGGAATCTAAAGCCCTCCCTCCTGCACCATCTCTCCAGCCACGCATTCATCTGTTGTATTCTCCTTTTTCTATACTCACTAGCACGTGGCACTGGGAGTAATCCGGAGATTACTACCTTTGAAGTCCTGCTTCTTAATCTCTTTCCTAACTCCTTAAAATCTACCTGCAGGACCTCATCTCTCTTTCTACCTATGTCGTTGGTACCGATATGGACCACGACCTCTGGCTGTTCACCCTCTCCCCCCCCAGAATGTTCTGCAGCCGCTCAGTGACATCCTTGACCCTGGCACCAGGGAGGCAACATACCATCCTGGAATCACGTCTGCGGCCGCAGAAATGCCTGTCTGTTCCCCTAACTATAGAATCCCCTATCACTATTGCTCTCCTGACCTTTCTCCTCCCCCCCTTGTACAGCTGAGCCATCCACGGTGCTGTGGACTTGGCTCTGGCTGCACTGCCCGGAGGAACCCTCTCCCTCACCAGAACTGAACACTGGTTAGAGAGTGAGATGCACTCAGGGAACTGCTGCACTACCTGCCTGGTCCTCCTTGTCTGTCTGGCGGTCATCCAGTCCCTCTCTGCCTGCACTCTCTTAAGCTGCGGGGTGACCGCCTGCTGTAACGTGCCATCCACGTAGCTCTCAGCCTCGCGGATGCACTGCAGTGACACCAGCTGCTGCTCAAGGTCCAAAATCGGGAGCTCAAGTTCCTCCAGCTGATGACACTTCCTGCACATGTGGCTGTCCAGGGCACGGGAAGCATCCTGGAGTTCCCACATGGCACAGGCCGTGCATTCGACGGGTGTGAGCTGCCCTGCCATGCCTTGATTTATTAGAGTACTAAACTTAACAAAAATAAATCAAGCTGCAAAAAAAAACACTCAACAGAAAAAGAAAGGCCTGCCATCTACCAGCCAATCAGCTCCTTCCCCTATTTATTTATAGTTTTATTAGTCCAGTTAATAAACTAATTTAAGTTATTAAATTTAATAAACTAACAGCAGTTTTACGCTTCCAGCTTTTAATTTGATTTTACCCAATTCCCTAACTCAGGGGGAAAAAAGAAGCTGTAACACTTACCATCCAATCACCTACCTGCTGTCCTGTGACGTCACTCCTTGTTTATTTTTCTCGCTTTCTCTGGAACACTTCAAGAAATCTCTGAAGTGCAGGCGTTGACTTCAATGTAGCTTTAAGGGAGCAGAATTGAGGCATCAGGGGTGAAATTGCCCATTTTACACCCACCCCAATTTTCTTTGACTTCAATGGCGGGGTGTAAAACGGTCTGGCGGTTCGCTATCGCTATCCCCGATTTCCATCGCCCCACCATTGGCGGCCGTGCCTTCAGCTGTCTAGGCCCTAAGTTCTGGAATTCCCTCCATACACCTCTCCACCTCTCTACCTCTCTCTCCTCCTTTAAGACGCTCCTTAAAACCTGCCTTTTTGACGAAGTCTCCTTATGTGGCTCGGTGTCAGATTTTGTCCGATAACGTTCCTGTGAAGCACCTTGGGAAGCTCCTGCTGAAAAGTGTAGGGATGGACCTCCAATGAGAGCATCAGGCTCGACTGCAATGCACGCCACAGTTCCATAGCCTAGCAACACACTGTCTAGACTCCCACATGAAGAATGGGTACTTGGGGGAGGGCTATGAGCACCTGTGAACCATACCCCACCAAGAATCAGTACCTTCAGGAGAGGAGGACGAGAATGTATTTAGTCACTGATAACAGATATCTCTACCAGCTGACACTAGACCAGAAGTGCTCATGTGGATAACTCATTGGTTAAGCTGCAGTCATTCTATTTACCTGTTTTTGTTTTGTCTCTGAAAAATATTCTTTTTCACCTGCCTGTTCTGAATGATGGAACTTTAGAGAAGGACTGCAGGTAGCAGCTGAGCGAGGCCATTGCAAGAGCTCAGAAACCTCTTGGTACTTAAAATGTTTTGTGACCAAAATCACCGCGAGGAAAAGCAATGAGAGAGTGCAGCAGTCACTTCTGTGTGATGGCTCCCATTCCTGCCTTCAGTTTCCAACCTGTTGGACGAGTCAGACCATCGGGCAGTAGCATAATTTTCTGTGCAGCCAGTGAATCGATTGATGTTACCGGCTTGGGAGTCTTGCACCCTTCCGTTTAATGTTGGGCTATCTCAATTAAACTGGAACAGTTTGAAAGATAAGCCCCAAATATGCTTTGCTGCCTAGGCCTATGTTTTTCCCTGTGTTACAGTGTTAAGAACATCATAAAAGGTTAATAGACCAAAATATAATAAAGAAAACTTCAGTGCAAATATTTAATTTTGGGAATGATCTCATGTGGAACCAGAAAGTAAACCCAGTTTCACTCTCCATGACTGGGAGGTAATCTTATTAGAATATTTATTAATGGACGTTGAACTCACAGCACTAATCAAGCAGGTGCAGTGCCTGTGGACATGTACTGGATGTGGTAGAAGAACATTTTGATACTGTGCTCAAACAAAAGAGAAACCTTTATTAATACCCATTTAATTTTTTATTAAAATCGTGAAGTGTTGGAAAATGTTTTCGTGCACTTTATTTTAATTGTTTTCTGCCAGAAACTATAGGAGTACGATTTTGTGACTGTTCTCCAACTGGTTGGGTTATTCGGTAATGAATGAAGTGTCCATTATTGCTGAAGGATGAATTTGAGGATTCGTTCAGGCAGAAGACACAACCAGAAGCATAATTGCTCTGATCACTGGATTAGGAGTCAGGTCTTATATGAGTTGACGAAATCCTGGAATTTACTCTCAACTTCATTTAAAACAAGTCATTAAACTGTGGGGAAATAAATAATAGAGAAAGGGTCCTAGAAAGCTAGGGATATGTTATATATTTAATGCAGGCAATTGGTAGCTAGGACTGTTTTATCCTGTAAGTTTTTTAAAATCTGTTATATATATAATGTGAGGTAGAGTGCTGTTTTGCAATATAAAAATTTTGTGTCCAGCTTGCATTGTGTCCATCACATTTTCTGACACACTATAGTGGCACGCTATATAATTTCTGGGGCCGATAAGGTGTCTCCATGAAAGCCACTGCTCCTCTGCTTCTGTGCCCCACCCAGCTCACCTCACCCACTAATGCAGGGTCATTTCATTACCATGTTTTGACTCCACTCTCGGTGCATGATGCACTGGGAATGCTCCACAGTTGTAGAGTGGGATTTCTGGTGCCAGCAGCTCCTAAAGGCCTGCCGGCTTCCCTAAAACTGCAACTTCAAGCTTTATCAACAGAACAGCCCCTTTGAACAATTAGGTAGTGGGGGGTCTTCCTGCAAGAGGTCCCGGGTCAAAGGGTGACCCTATTTGGAGGAGAGGTCTTACTGCAGTCAAGAGCAGTACAGATAGAGGTGTGGAGACCATCAATGCAGCTTGTATCTGTTGCCTGAACGTGGAAGCGGATGAGGAGAGATTTTTTAAATCTCCGCATGGTTGCCAGGGTAAGTGCACAAACAGAGGCTGTGAGAGGCCAGCTGGTTTAGATGCTGACTAGGTGACATTTTGCTGAGAGGAGGGAAGGGAATGAGTGGCCTTGATCGGAGTTGTTGGTGATGCTGACTGTGTTGTGACTGAGGCTGTGTGAAAATGATACTGATTGGGCCATTTTTAAAATTAAGTAGCTCGACTTCAAAGAAAGAAAGAACTATATAAAGTATCTTTCACACCCTCAGGATGTCCCATATCTCTTCAGTTGAAGTGTAGTCAGCATTGTTTTGTGGGTAACTGCAGCAGCCAATTTGTAAACAGCAAGGTCCCCAAATAGCAATGAAATAAACGACCAGTTAATCTGTTTTTGAAGATGTTGTAAAGAATCTTACAACACCAGGTTTATTTGAACAACAATTTTATTTGAAAATCACAAGCTTTCGGAGATTATCTCCTTCGTCAGGTGTGTGTGGGTTTCCTTGAACGTTTCGCATTTATAGTCAGAGAACAATACCTGGTGATTACAGATAATCTTCCCAACTGCCCGTTGTCAAGGCGATCAAAGTGTTCAGACAGAGAGGTGTTACCTACAGGACCACCGAATATACAAACGGCCAGAACAAAAGACAGAGAGAGAGAGGGAGAAACATCCGAAAGGAAGAGAAAGACAGGGAATGACCCGTTGTATTAAATCACCAGGTATTGTTCTCTGACTATAAATGCGAAACGTTCAAGGAAACCCACACACACCTGACGAAGGAGATAATCTCCAACAGCTTGTGATTTTCAAATAAAATTGTTGGACTATAACCTGGTGTTGTAAGATTCTTTACATTTGTCAACCCCAGTCCATCACCGGCATCTCCACATCTTTGAAGATGTTGATTGAGGGACAAATGTTTGCCAGGACTCTGGGAGACCTACCATGCTCGTGTTTGATTTGTGACCTTATGTGTTAACAGCTTAACAGGTAGTTTTTCTTTTCTTGCCCAGCATAAGGTTCCATGCAGAGGCATGTTGATACGCTCACAGGGTGGCTGCTGTCCTGAGTACTTTGATAGAACTCGCCTTTCCTCACAATCCTCTTTGTTACCTATATCCCTCTCACGTCTGCTTGCAGGAGAAGGCTGCACATAACAAGAGGCAGCATTTGGAGACAGGAGGGGGAGTTACCAAAGCCATGATCCTTGATGCTTTATGAAGAGAAGCCCAAAAGATTATGGGGGTGGAGGAGGGTGAATTTGGAAGCCACCCCTGAGCTCATGATAGTATCCTTTGCTTTTCATTGCTTATCTCCTCATTCATTCAATCATTCATTCTCTTATAGGCCCACATTTCAGAATTCAATGTAACACACTAATCTCTTGCCATGTACCGCTACATTTCAAGGTTGTTAATGCAAGCATTACAAAGTTGGTTCTTCATCACCAAGAGGAGAAGGCAGTCGAGCCAACTGTACAGGCTCAATCTAGCACCTCACATCACCCAGTGTCACCCACTCCTACAGTGATGAGCACCATCACAGACGCATCAACTCTGGGTGAGGGGGAACGGGAGATCTGCTTGTGAGCTGCAGGAGGGAGCACTTGATGAAATGTCAAACATGAGTGAGAAGAAGAAAGTGCACGTGGAATTGCAGGATGCACAACTGTTGGCTGGATGGCCAACTCAAAGCCTCCTTCAGCAGCTGTGCCCAGGGATTAAGACCTCACATTGCATGCCGGGGCTAAAACGTTAAATTATGAGGACAGGTTGCATAGACTAGGCTTGTATTCCCTTGAGTATAGAAGATTAAGGGGCGATCTAATTGAGGTATTTAAGATGATCAAAGGAGTTGATAGGGTAGATAGAAAATATTTCATCTGTGGGGGAGTCCAGAACAAGAAGGCATAACCTTTAAATTAGAGATAAGCCGTTCAGGGGTGATGTCAGGAAGCACTTCTTCACACAAAGGGTCGTGGAAATCTGGAACTCTCTTCCCTCAAAAAGCTGCTGAGGGTGGGGGTCAATTGAAAATTTCAAAACTGGGATTGACAGATTTTTGTTCGGCGAGGGTTTTAAGGGACATGGAACCAAGGTGGGTAGATGGAGTTAAGATACAGATCAGCCATGATCTACTTCAATGGAGGAATAGGCTCGATGGGCTGAATGGCCTACTCCTGTTCCTATGTTCCTATCTACAAATGTTCCTTAGTAACTCAGCATCAGCACCTCATGGGTTCATTTGAAACCATGCCACACAGCCTACTTGGAAAGTGTGGCCACTCCAGGGCCCTCTGCAGACAGCACCCTTGGCTTAGCTTCTTGCATGAATGCTTTGTCTGATTACCTCCAGCTGTAATCTAACATCAGCCTGTATTGTCTAACTCACCATGCTGGGGAACCAGATTGAGATTGCCATAACATACAGTTTGAGCAACCGCATTGTTGTCTGGAGACCTGTTCCTGCCCAGATCTCTGGCCTATGGTGAGGGAGTGTTCAGCAGTTAGGAATTGGCAGGGATGATGGAAATATCTCTCAGGGTAATGCCACATACCAATCGCCTTGCCATTCCATTCAAATGACTGGTTAAGTAGCCAATCGAGAGGAATCCAATCATTTGAATTCATTTTCCTGCTAAGTTTAAATCACTTGGAAAAACGAACTGAAATACCATTCGATTTTTCAACTGAGAAAAACAAATCACTTCTCGATCAAGGACCTTTGTTTTGTTTTCGAAATGTCAACAAAACATAGTACTAGTGTTGTTAATCACAGGTGTTGTCTGTACTGGGAGGTACAGTTGAGTTGCTCATAATGGAAAAGGAGAACTACCGTACTTAACACTTTAAATGTGAAACGTGCCTGAAATAAAGCTTTGAGAATTCAATTGTTTCAAAGTTATTTAGAAAAAGCAAAGAAACTCTCAAATCCTCACAGGATAAGGGGATACACATTTCTACTTCAACTCAGAAACATACTGTAACATGCTGGGAACTTGTACAAACTGCACATGCTCAGAATACACAAATATATGGATGGGAACTCACTTCAACTGTTCGGGGGGAAATATCCACTCAAAGTCTCAGCTTTTGAACTAGATTGGACTCTTGAAGTAAAAACTTTAATGAAGGTATTAAAAGACACAAAAACTAAATCAATAAGTAAATTGAATCATGTTATTGTGAAATATGTAGCTATTGATATTTTTATTTTGTTTAAGATATTACCTTGGGCATTAGAAATTTCTGTTACTGAAAAAAAATCATGGATGAAAATTTGTTCAAATTTGAGAGATTGATTGATTCACCTTTTTTGGTAGATTTTCCTGATTGGTCATCCAGGACTGTTAGTTTTCATAACTCCTTAATAGTTTCTTAATTTTAGTTTTCTAGCCGATTTCCTCAATTTTTATTGATACATTCCCTACCATTTCAATTCTGAGTTGCTGTTGTTTTACTTTGAGCTAATCAACAAAGTGTGATGGTACAAGTATGACAGTAAAGGTGTGACATTATAGGAAGTAAGTGTAGTTACTGCGTTTCCCTACATTAGAACGTGACTACACTTCAGAGTAATTCATTAGCTGTGAAGGGCTTGGGGTGCCCTAAGACTGCGAAAGGCGCCATGTAAATACAAGTTCTTTATTTTTCCTCTCTTGCGGCCTTAAAGGTACAGGACAGATTATACAATGGACACATGAGCTGAATTCCAGAGGTGAGGTGAGAGTGACTGCCCTTGACATCAAGGCAGCATTTGACCGAGTGCGGCACCAAGGAGCCCTAGTAAAATTGAAGTCATTGGGAATCAGGGGGAAAACTCTCCAGTGGCTGGAGTCATACCTAGCACAAAGGAAGATGGTAGTGGTTGTTGGAGGCCAATCATCTCAGCTCCAGGACATTGCTGCAGGAGTTCCTCAGGGCAGCGTCCTAGGCCCAACCATCTTCAGCTGCTTCATCAATGACCTTCCCTCCATCATAAGGTCAGAAGTGGGGTTGTTCGCTGATGATTTCAGTGTTCAGCTCCATTCTCAATTCCTCAAATAATAACGTCGACCATGCCCACACGCAGCAACACCTGGACAACACCCAGGCTTGAGAACATAGGCAGGAACATAGGAACAGGAGTATGCCATTCAACCCTTGAATCTGTTCTGCCATTCAGTTAGATCACAGCTGATCTGTAGCTCAACTCCATCTACCTGCCTTGGTTCCGTAACCCGGAAAAGTGCGAGGTGATGCACTTTGGAGGGACTAACAAGGCAAGGGAATACACAATGAATGGGAGGACCCTAGGCAAGACAGAGGGTCAGAGGGATCTTGGTGTGCAAGTTCACAGATCCCTGAAGGCGGCGGAACAGGTAGATAAGGTGGTAAAGAAGGCATATGGGATACTTGCCTTTATTAGCCGAGGCATAGAATATAAGAGCACGGAGGTTATGATGGAGCTGTATAAAACACTGGTTAGGCCACAGCTGGAGTACTGTGTGCAGTTCTGGTCGCCACACTACAGGAAGGATGTGATCGCTTTGGAGAGGGTGCAGAGGAGATTCACCAGGATGTTACCAGGGCTGGAGCGCTTCAGCTATGAAGAGAGACTGGGAAGATTGGGTTTGTTTTCCTTGGAGCAGAGGAGGCTGAGGGGGGACATGATTGAGGTGTACAAAATTATGAGGGGCACAGATAGGATGGATACTAAGGAGCTTTTTCCCTTCGTTGAGGGTTCTATAACAAGGGGACATAGATTCAAGGTAAAAGGCGGGAGGTTTAGAGGGGATTTGAGAAAGAACTTTTTCACCCAGAGGGTGGTTGGAGTCTGGAACTCACTGCCTGAAAGGGTTGTGGAGGCAGGAACCCTCACAACATTCAAGAAGCATTTGGATGAGCACTTGAAATGCCATAGCATACAAGGCTACGGACCAAATGCTGGAATATGGGATTAGAGTAGACAGGGCTTGATGGCCGGCGCGGACACGATGGGCCGAAGGGCCTCTATCCGTGCTGTATAACTCTATGACTCTATGACTCTAATACCTGTACCCAACAAAAATCTATCAATCTCAGTTTTGAAATTTTCAATTGACCTCCACCCTCAACAGTTTTTTGAGGGAGAGAGTTTCAGATTTCCACTACACTTTGTGTGAAGAAGTGCTTCCTGACAGCACCCCTGAACGACCTAGCTCTAATTTTAAAGTTATGCCTCCTTGTTCTGGACTCTCGCACCAGAGGAAATAGTTTCTCTCTATCTACCCTATCAAACCTTTTAATTATCTTAAACACCTCAATTAGATCGCCCCTTAATCTTCGATACTCAAGGGAATACAAGCCTAGTCGATGCAACCTGTCCTCATAATTTAACACTTTTAGCCCGGGCTGATAAGTGGCAAGTAACACTCGTGCCACCCAATTGCCAGGCAATGGCCATCTCCAAGAGAGAGCCTAACCACCTCCTCTTGACATTCATTGGCATTACCATCGGTGAGTCCCCAACCATCAACATCCTGAGGGTCACCATTAATCGAAAATAAATATGCCAAAACCAGCAAATCTAATGGCCCCTGCAGAATTATTGATCCCATTTGCATGCATTCTGTGTCTTAGAGCCATTTTCAATAGTTTCTTTAGGAATTTAACCTGTCATGTAGGATTAGTCCAGCAAAAAAAAAGACTGCCTTTGGATGTAGGAGGTTTCTAAACCTTTCAATTCCACTGCTCAACCAGCACTGACTGTAGATATTCAATGTCATATCTGCAATAACCTCATTTCTAAGCAAGGGTAACTTAAGACCTGTTTTTGTCCTGAGGAAAAGGCAATTCTGTTGAATGATTGACAAACCGACCAGCTTTCGCTCTAAACACAATGGTGCATTCTGATTCATTGTAAACACTTTTATACTTCACAAATGATACATTTTTTAAACCTTAAAATAAAAAGGGGGAAACAAATGAGATTTGGATTTTCACTGGCACTAAGCAGGCCATCACTTCCCAAAAAGGTTACTTCAACAAGGGGAGATAGAGGGGCTGATGTTCATCCCACTTCCGCCCTGTTTACAGCAGTAGCGAGATGGAAATCCGGGGGAAAAAACGCAGACTTACCGCTGGAGGCCCAGCCCGATCTGATTTTCAGATGGACCTTGATTCAGTCAGCCAGCTCTCCCACCAGAAACAGATCGGGGGGCGGGGGTGGGGGGGAATTAACATATTCAAATAGGGGATAAATGACACAGTTAAGACCCCAACATGATTTTCATATCAATCAGCATGGCCACTGCAGCTTCCTCAACCCAGCCACAAATTATTGGGGGGTGCAGGTCGGGACTTAAAGGGATACTCACCTGCTCTTATTTAAAATGCTGCAACGGCTTGGGAGACATTTAGCTGGTAGTTTCGAGTGGCTTTTGGCGGCCTAGATGATTGTAAAATGCTTGCAGTGGCTGTACAAACTTCTGAAACCTTAAAGAGCTTCTGACAGCGCACTTATTTTTCTATGTGGTAATTCGGTGATTCCACTCTGGTTAGAGGGAGATGAGGAAGAGGAGCAGCCACAGGAGGAGGAAGGAGAAGACAGGGCTGCAGTGTCAGGGAGACCAGATATAAGGAGGCCGGCTTGGAGGAATCCTCACGCTCCCAACAGAGTGTTCAGGCCCAGGACTGGACTCATGACTCCTCTCAGGTACCCACACTCGGCCACACATGGAGCCACCATCGGATGAGGACCTTCAGCATGATGAGGGAGAGGACATTGATGACACAGAGGATGATGTGGAGATGCCAATGATGGACTGGGGTGGACAGATGTAAGGAATCTTACGGCACCAGGTTATAGTCTATAACCTGGTGTTGTAAGATTCCTTACATTTGACACAGAGGATGGCAAAGAAGCAAGAGGGCTCCTCGCAGTGGTTCATTGAAGACCGCTTCAGCTGAACAATCCCCGGCCCTCCTGCATTAACAGTCACGTCCAACACCTGACCCAATCCTTCCACCCTCCCATAAACTACAACCGCCCAAAGACCAACAGTGATATGTCACCTGACACCAGGTAAGGGATCATTTAAGTCAAGCATTGTGGGCACACACCTGGGTCATAATTACTGTGTAGGCATTTGTGTGAGCCAATAAAATGATAAATCTTTCCACCATCTTCCTCTTTTCTTTGTCTTCAATATTTAAAACTGACGAGCCTTGAGTCCAAAGTGTTTGACTAATGACACCACTCATGCATAATATACCCCACTTCATCAAAGTGCGGATATAATTTCTTAATAATGTGATATTGGGAGATTAAAGCAGTGTGTGATTTATATTCATGTGAGACGAGGTGTGCACCCTGTGTGATTTACACAGGGTTTAATGGGACCTGAGGTTCTGTCGGTCCGGTCAGCAGTTATTAATTCCAGGTAAAGGTTCTCTAGATGGAAGTCGCTGAGTGTAAAATAAACAGGAAGAAGAGTTTGATTTAGACAGAGATCGACTTAAAAAATAAACAACCACATTCTTGAAAATGGTCAGCTGGTTCGCCAGCACGTGTGCTCCAGCGGAGTGTCAATGTGAAGTTCTTTTAGCTGCACAGCGTTAGCAGGTCAGACACCAGCAGTATGTAGCCATTCACACACCTGGGGAGCCCTGAAACTAGGGTCTTTGCAGCCCGTTGCCTACATTCTCCGGGCTTAAATGAGTGGGATTATCCGAAATCAGTGTATGGAAAATAGAGGGTACGCAATGTTCTGATGCCAGCCATGGCTCAGGGGTAGCACTCTTGTCTCTGAGTCAGAATGTTGTGGGTTTAAGTCCCACTCCAGGGAGTTAAGTACATGATCTAGGCTGACACTCCAGTGCAGTACTGAGGGAGTGCTGCACTTTCAGAAGTGCCATCTTTCAGGTGAGACGTTGAACCAGGTGGACGTAAAAGATCCCACAGCACTATTTCGAAGAAGAGCAGGGGAGTTCTCTCCAGTGTCCTGGTCAATATTTATCCCTCACCCAACATCACTAAAACAGATTATCTGGTCATTATCATATTGCTGTTTGTGGGATCTTGCTGTGCGCAAATTGACTGCCACAATTCCCCACATTACTACAGTGACTACACTCCAAAAGTTTTGAATTGGCTGTAAAGTGCTTTAGGACGTCCTGATGTCATGAAAGGCGCTATAGAAATGGAAGTTGATTCATTCAATGTGTGGACCAGGATGATCTAACCTCTCATGTACATTTCTCACTCGACTGGTTGTGGGGATTCTGAAGAGTGTTGATTGATTCCCACAAGTCTCTGACACCCAGCGAACCCAAAACCAAATGCAAAGCACTTTGCATATTCAATAATGTAGAACCAGGAGGCTAAAAACCAGAGTCCCTTTCAGCACAATCCCGCAGAGCATGGCGAAAAGACCAGGAGCTAGGCCAGGACTGGAATAGACCAGGCCTTGGCCTTCCGCACTAGTTTCTGCAGATTCTCCACACACCCCACGCAAGGACACTTGCATCAAAAGTGATGTGGCTGGGGAGGGGGGGGGGGGGGACTCCCAGGCCAGGAGTTTCCCCATCCCCAGCCTGGAAGAACATGGGCCGGCCAGCTTACCACCAGCCGATGACCAGCCCGCCTGACCATTTGTTGCTTGGAGAAGAGCCATTCTCAATGGCAGCATAAGTCTGGTTTGCCAGGTGTCCATCAAACTCTGTTGGTGCCGCTCTGAGACCATCACCTGCAATGCACTGACATCTGAAGAGCTGGAATTATTCTGCACATGGTGTGAAGTCCAAGCGGTCATGACCTTATCACCCGGGGGAAGTATTATCGTTGGGAGGGGGGGAGTATTATTTCCTGGGGGGGGTGGAGTATTATTTCCCGGGGGGAGTATTATGTAGTGGGCGAGTATTTTCTCCTGGGGGGAGTTATTTTTTTATTCGTTCACAGGATGTGGGCGTCGCTGGCAAGGCCAGCATTTATTACCCATCCCTAATTAGGTGTTGAGCTTCTTGAGTGTTGTTGGAGCTGCACTCATCCAGGCAAGAGGAGAGTATTCCATCACACTCCTGACTTGTGCCTTGTAGATGGTGGAAAGGCTTTGGGGAGTCAGGAGGTGAGTCACTCGCCACAGAATACCCAACCTCTGACCTGCTCTTGTAGCCACAGTATTTATATGGCTGGTCCAGTTAAGTTTCTGGTCAATGGTGACCCCCAGGATGTTGATGGTGGGGGATTCGGCAATGGTAATGCCGTTGAATATCAAGGGGAGGTGGTTAGACTCTCTCTTGTTGGACTGGTCATTGCCTGGCACTTGCCTGGCGCGAATGTTACTTGCCACTTATCAGCCCAAGCCTGGATGTTGTCCAGGTCTTGCTGCATGCGGGCTCGGACTGCTTCATTATCTGAGGGGTTGCGAATGGAACTGGACACTGTACAATCATCTGCGAGCATCCCCATTTCTGATCATATGATGGACGGAAGGTCATTGATAAAGCAGCTGAAGATGGTTGGGCCAAGGACACTGCCCTGAGGAACTCCTGCAGCAATGTTCTGGGGCTGAGATGATTGGCCTCCAACAACCACTACCATCTTTCTTCGTGCTATGCATGATTCCAGCCATTGGAGAGTTTTCCCCCTGATTGCCATTGACTTCAATTTTACTAGGACTCCTTGGTGACACACTCATTCAAATGCTGCCTTGATGTCAAGGGCAGTTATTCTCACCTCACCTCTGGAATTCAGCTCTTTTGTCCATGTTTGGACCAAGGATGTAATGAGGTCTGGAGCCGAGTGGTCCTGGCAGAACCCAAACTGAGCATCGGTGAGCAGGTTATTGGTGAGTAAGTGCTGCTTGATAGCACTGTCGATGACACTTTCCATCACTTTGCTGATGATTGAGAGCAGACTGATGGGGCGGTAATTGGCTGGATTGGATTTGTCCTGCTTTTTGTGGACAGGACATATCTGGGCAATTTTCCACATTGTTGGGTAGATGCCAGTGTTGTAGCTGTACTAGAACAGCTTGGCTAGAGGCGCAGCTAGTTCTGGAACACAAGTCTTCAGCACTACAGCTGGGATGTTGTCAGGGCCCATAGCCTTTGCTGTATCCAGTGCACTCAGCCGTTTCTTGATATCATGTGGAGTGAATCGAATTGGCCGAAGACTGGCTTCTGTGATGGTGGGGATATTGGGAGGAGGCCGAGATGGATCATCCACTCAGCACTTCTGACTGAAGATGGTTGCAAACGCTTCAGCCTTGTCTTTTGCACTCATGTGCTGGACTCTGCCATCATTGAGGATGAGGATGTTTACAGAGCCTCCTCCTTCCGTTAGTTGTTTAATTGTCCACCAACATTCACGAGTGGATGTGGCAGGACTGCAGAGCTTTGATCTGATCCGTTGGTTGTGGAATCGCTTCGCTCTGTCTATAGCATGTTGCTTCCGCTGTTTAGCATGCATGTAGTCCTGTGTTGTAGCTTCACCAGATTGGCACCTCATTTTCAGGTACACCTGGTGCTGCTCCTGGCATGCTCTTCTACACTCCTCATTGAACCAGGGTTGATCCCCTGGCTTGTTGGTAATGGTGGAGTGAGGAATATGCCGGGCCATGAGCTGGCCCACAGCGCCTCATGGATGCCCAGTTTTGAGCTGCTAGATCTGTTCTGAATTTATCCCATTTAGCACGGTGGTAGTGCCACACAACACGTTGGATGGTGTCCTCAGTCTGACGATGGGACTTGGTCTCCACAAGGACTGTGCGGTGGTCACTCCTACCAATACTGTCATGGACAGATGCATTTGCAACAGGTAGATTGGTGAGGACGAGGTCAAGTAGGTTTTTCCCTTGTGTTGGTTCGCTCACTTAAGAGTGCGCCAGCAGATAAGGCTAGAGGTTGCAAAAATAGTAAAATTCAATCATATTGTGATCAGTGCTACCAAGAGGCTCCTTTACAATGAGGTCATTAATTAATCCTGTTTCATTACACATTACCAGATCTAGAATAGCCTGCTCTCTGGTTGGCTCCAGAATGTGCTGCTCTAAGAAACTGTCCCAAAAGCACTCTATGAACTCATCTTCCAGGCTACCTCCTTTGCCAATCAGATTCTTCCAATCTATATGTAGATTAAAATCACCCATGATTATTGCCGTTCCTTTCTCACAAGCCCCCATTATTTCTTCCTGTATACCCTGTCCTACAGTCTGATTACTGTTAGGGGGCCTATAAACTACTCCCACAAGTGACTTCTTACCTTTACTATTTCTTATCTCTACCCAAACTGATTCTACATATTGGTCTTTAGAACTAAGGTAATTTCTCTCTATTATACTCATGTCATTCTTAATTAACAGAGCTACCCCTCCACCTTTTCCTCGCTTCATGTCCTTCTGAAATGTCAAGTACCCTTGAATATTCAGGTTCCAGCCTTTGTCATCTTGCAGCCATGTCTCTGTAATGGCTATCAGATCGTATATATTTATTTCTATTTGAGCTGTCAATTTGTCCATTTTGTTACAAATGCTACACACATTCAGATACAAAGCCTTTCGTCTGTCTTTTTACTATTTTTGCAACCTCTAGCCTTATCTGCTGGCGCACTCTTAAGTTTGCATGCTCTGTCCCTTCCTGCCACTCTCTCTGATTATCATTTCCCTTATTGCTACCTTGCTCTCTAGCCTTGTCTTGTTTCTTTAATTTATTACATTTTCCCTTACACGATCCCTCGCCCCTATTATTTAGTTTAAAGTCTTCTCTACCCCCTAGTTTTACGATTCATCAGCACCGTTCAGATGAAACCTGTCCCAACAGTACAGCTCCCACTTTCCCCGGTACTGGTGCCAGTGCCTCATGAATCGAAACCCATTTCTCCCACACCAATCTTTGAACTACAAATTTAACTCTCTAATCTTATTTACCCTATGCCAATTTGCTCATGGCTCAGGTAATAATCCAGAGATTATTACCTTTGAGATTCTGCTTTTTAATTTAGACCCTAACTGCTCAAACTCCCTCAGCAGAACCTCTTCCCTCGTCCTACCTATGTCGTTGGTACCAACGTGGACCACGACAACTGGATCCAGCCCAGAGCAGATGTCCCGAACCCTGGCACCGGGCAGGCAACACAGCCTTCTGGACTCTGGTTCTCGGCTGCAGAGAACTGTGTCTATCCCCCTGAATATACTGTCCTCTACTACCACTACGTTCCTACTAACTACCACCCCCCGCCCCCCGCCACCGGCTTGAATGGATTCCTGTACCATGGTGCCACAGTCAGTTTGCTCATCCACCCTGCAGTCCCTGCTTTTGTCCATACAGGCTGCAAGCAGCTCAAACCTGTTGGACAATTGCAAAGGCTGAGGCCCCGCCACTTCTACCTTCTCAATCCCCTTACCTGCCTCGCTCGCAGTCACAACCCCTGTTTCTGACCAATTTAGACGACCTTATCCTAAGGGATGTGACTGCCTCCTGGAACCGAATGTCCAGGTACTTTACCCCCTCCCTGATGTGTCGCAGTGTCTGCAGCTCAGCCTCCAGCTCAATGACTCTGAGCCGAAGCTCCTCAAGCTGCAGACACTTACTGCAGGTGTGTTTGCCCTGGATCACACTGGAGTCCAGGAGCTCCCACATTCTGCAGTCGCTACACATCAACTGCCCTGCCATCTTTATTATGTGTTAATTAATTTCTTATTTTTCTTAATTAAATTTAAAATTTGCTACACCCAATAAGCTTTACAACTGCTAGTAAACCTTCTACTACTACTAAAACCTTACAATTACTAAGTTACACTAGTTTTGAAAGTTAAACGAGTCAAATACTCACCAACCAATCACTTACATGTTTCCCTGTGACGGAACACTTGGGTTTTTCTCAGAACATGGTGGGTGGGTTCAGACTGGCAGCGACCGAGCTCTTGCTTTCTCTCCGCTGTTTATATCTCCACTCTGGTCTCGCTTTTCCCTGCCTGGGGGGACAGTATCATCTCCTGATGGAGAATTATCTCCTGGGGGGAGTATTATCGTCTGGGGGGGAATTACCTCCTGGGGGAGCATTATCTTCATGGGTGGAGGGACTATTACCTCCTGGGGGAGTATTATCTCCTGGGGGGGTGGGGGCGAGAGTATTATCTTCTGAGGGGAGTATTACCTCCTGGGGGAGTATTATCTCCATGGGTGGAGGGAGTATTATCTCCTGGGGGAGTATTATCTCCATGGGTGGAGGGACTATTACCTCCTGGGGGAGTATTATCTCCTGGGGGGGTGGGGGCGAGAGTATTATCTTCTGAGGGGAGTATTACCTCCTGGGGGAGTATTATCTCCATGGGTGGAGGGAGTATTATCTCCTGGGGGAGTATTATCTCCATGGGTGGATGGAGTATTATCTCCTGGGGGGCGGGGGATTATTATCCCCTGGGTGAGTCTTATCTCCTGGGGAGAGTGTTATCTCCTAGGGGGGGGAGTAATATCTTTTGGGGGAGTATTATCTCCTTGGGGGAGGGGAGTATTATCTACCGGGGGGGGGGGAGTATTATCTACTGGGGAGAGTATTATCTCTTTTGGGGTTGGAAGAGTATTATCTCCAGGGGGTGTATTATCTCCTGGGGGGAGTATTATTTCCTGGAGGGGAATATTATCTCCTGGGGAGAGTATTATGTCCTGTGGGGGGGGAATATTATCTCCTAGGGGGAGTATTATCTCCTGGGGGGAGGGCGATATTATCTCCTGGGGGGAGTATTATCTCCTGGGGGGGGGGGGGGTTGTTGTATTATCTCCTGGGATAGTATTATCTCCTGGGAGGAATATTATCTCCTTGGGGAGTATTATCTCCTGGGGGTGGGGGAAGTATTATCTCCTGGGGGGAGTATTATCTCCGGGGGGGGGGGGAGGGGGTTGTTGTATTATCTCCTGGGAGGAATATTATCTCCTTGGGGAGTATTATCTCCTGGGGGTCGGGAAGTATTATCTCCTTGGGGGAGTATTATCTCCTGGGGGTGGGGCAAGTATTATCTCCTGGGGGGAGTATTATCTCCTGGGGGTGGGGGAAGTATTATCTTCAGCTGCTTCATCAATGACCTTCCCTCCATCATAAGGTCAGAAATGGGGATGTTCGCTGATGATTGCACAGTGTTCAGTTCCATTCGCAACCCCTCAAATAATGAAGCAG
The DNA here is from genome assembly GCF_035084215.1 of Heptranchias perlo. NCBI lineage: Eukaryota > Metazoa > Chordata > Chondrichthyes > Hexanchiformes > Hexanchidae > Heptranchias > Heptranchias perlo. Next base: position 71,366,231 of record NC_090338.1, on the reverse strand, counting down.
TCCGTGCCCGCATGCAGCAAGAACTGGACAACATCCAGGCTTGGGCTGATAAGTGGCAAGTAACATTCGCGCCAGATAAGTGCCAGGCAATGACCATCTCCAACAAGAGAGAGTCTAACCACCTCCCCTTGATATTCAACGGCATTACCATTGCCGAATCCCCCACCATCAACATCCTGGGGGTCACCACTGACCAGAAACTTAACTGGACCAGCCATATAAATACTGTGGCTACAAGAGCAGGTCAGAAGCTGGGTATTCTGCAGCGAGTGACTCACCTCCTGACTCCCCAAAGCCTTTCCACCATCTACAAGGCACAAGTCAGGAGTGTGATGGAATACTCTCCACTTGCCTGGATGAGTGCAGCTCCAACAACACTCAAGAAGCTCGTCACCATCCAGGACAAAGCAGCCCACTTGATTGGCATCGCATCCACCACCCTAAACATTCACTCCCTTCATCACCGGTGCACTGTGGCTGCAGTGTGTACCATCCACAGGATGCACTGCAGCAACTCGCCAAGGCTTCTTCGACAGCACCTCCCAAACCCTCGACCTCTACCACCTAGAAGGACAAGAGCAGCAGACACATGGGAACAACACCACCTGCACGTTCCCCTCCAAGTCACACACCATCCCGACTTGGAAATATATCGCTGTTCCTTCATTGTCGCTGGGTCAAAATCCTGGAACTCCCTTCCTAACAACACTGTGGGAGAACCTTCACCACATGGACTACACGACAAAAGTACTTCATTGGTTGTGAAGCACTTTGGGACATCCTGAGATTGAGAAAGGAGCTCTATAAATGCAAGCTCTTTCTTTCTTTCTTTCTATCTTTAGGGATTTATAACTGCTGCAAAGCCAACTTTCTAAACTATTGAGTGTGTATGCATTTGTCTGTCTGGTGTGTGTCTGTGTCTGTGTCTCTGCGTTTGTGTGTCTATATTTGTGTGTCTGATGTGTGTCCGTGTCTGTGTTTGTGTGTCTGCGCGCGTGTCTGTGTTTGTGTGTCTGTGTTTGTGTCTGTGTTTGTGTGTCTGTGTTTGTGTGTGTGTCTGTGTTTGTGTGTCTGTGTCTGTGTTTGTGTGTCTGATTATGTATATCTGTGTTTGTGTGTCTGCGTGCGTGTCTGTGTTTGTGTGTCTGTGTTTGTGTGTGTGTCTGTGTCTGTGTTTGTGTGTCTGTGTTTGTGTGTGTGTCTGTGTCTGTGTTTGTGTGTCTGTGTCTGTGTTTGTGTGTCTGTGGCTGTGTCTGTGTCACTATTGTGTCAATAGTCACTTGGACAAGTGTGGATTAATAAAGGCAAGCCAGCACGGATTTGTTAAAGGCAAATCGTGTTTAACTAACTTGATAGAATTTTTTGATGAGATAACAGAGAGGTTTGATCAGGGTAAAGTGGTTGATGTTGTGTATATGGACTTTCAAAAGACTTTTGATAAAGTGCCATATAATAGGCTTGTCAGCAAAATTGAAGTCCATGGAATAAAGGGGGCAGTGGCAGCATGGATACGAAATTGGTTAAGTAACAGGAAACAGAGAGTAGTGGTGAACGATTGTTTTTCGGACTGGAGGGAGGTGAACAGTGGTATTCCCCAGGGGTCAGTACTGGGACCTCCGCTTTTCTTGATATATATTAATGACTTGGACTTGCGTGTACAGAGCACAGTTTCAAAATTTGCAGATGATATAAAACTTGGAAGTGTAGTGAAGTGAGGAGGATAGTGATAGACTTCAAAAGGACATAGACAGGCTGGTGGAATGGGCGGACACGTGGCAGATGAAATTTAACGCAGAGATGTGCGAGGTGATACATTTTTGCAGGATGAATGAGGAGAGGCAATATAAACTAAATGGTACAATTCTAAAGGGGGAGTAGGAACAGACAGACCTGGAGTATATGTGCACAAATCATTGAAGGTGGCAGGGCAGGTTGAGAAAGCGGTTAAAAAAGCATACGGGATCCTGGGCTTTATAAATAGAGGCATAGAGTACAAAAGCAAGGAAGTTATGATGAACCTTTATAAAACACTGGTTCGGCCACAACTGGAATATTGTGTCCAATTCTGGGCACCGCACTTTAGGAACGATGTGAAGGCCATAGAGAGGGTGCAGAAGAGATTTACTAGAATGGTTCCAGGGATGAGGGTCTTCAGTTATGTGGATAGACTGGAGAAACTGGGGTTGTTCTCCTTAGAGCAGAGAAGGTTGAGAGGAGATTTGATAGAAGTGTTTAAAATCATGAAAGGTTTAGATCAAGTAAATAAAGAGAAACTGCTCCCATTGGCAGAAGGGTCAAGAACCAGAGGACACAGATTTAAGGTGATTGGCAAAAGAACCAAAGGTGACATGAGGAAAAACTTTTTTATGCAGCGAGTAGTTATGATCTGGAATGCACTGCCTGAGGGGGTGGTGGAGGCAGATTCAATCATGGCCTTCAAAAGGGAACTGGATAAATACTTGAAGGGAAAAATTTGCAGGGCTACAGAGAAAGAGCAGGGGAGTGGGACTAGCTGGATTGCTCTTACAAAGTGCCAGCAAGGGCTCGATGGGCCAAATGGCCTCCTTCTGTGCTGTAACCATTCTATGATTCTATGTGTGTTTGTGTGTCTACGTGTGTGTGTCTGTGTTTGCGTGTGCCTGTGTCTTTGGGCCCGATATTAGGAGGGAGGCGGGTTGGCAGCAGGGGGTTGACTGGGTGCGTGGGTAACGCGCCCAGTGAATTCAGGGTGCTCCACACGCAATCGCAGCCTAATTGAAGGCACTTACCTTTGCTTCCGGGTTCCCCGTTCCAGACCTGCGCAGTGGGCGCACTGCGCACCCGCATCACAGGCTGACAGCAGGAGGAGCCCCATTTAAAGTGGCAGTCCTCCAATGCTTCTCCTGCAGCCAATGAATCAAATTGGCAGCATGGAGCAGCCCAGAGGCAAGGCTGCTCCAAGGTTTTCTGACTCCTCACTCCAGGTGCTGCTCGATGGGGTCAGGAGGAGGAGGGAAACGTTTTTCCCAGCGGACGGGAGGAAGCGGCCTCCCTCTGCCACCAAGACGACCTGGCTCGTGGTGGCAGAGGAGGTCAGCAGCAGCAGTAACATCTCCCGAACCTGGGTCCAGTTCAGGAGGCGCTTTAATGACCTAACCAGGTCAGCCAAAGTGAGTATACTTACGCATTCTCCCACACTCCGTCTTCCACATCACCTCCACCACCACACAACTCCTTCTGCACTGCCACCACAACGCTTTCGCATCACTCCTCACATCCACTCAACCATCATCCTCACCTTGCCTGCACTTACTCACCGCCCCAGTTCCCATTCGAGCACTACCACGCAACCCAATCCTCATACAATCTCATGGCTATGTCTCACACGCACCCTCCCATGCATCTCCCTCACGGTCACCCCCACCCACACCAATGCATGCAGAGGGTCACTATGCAACCATCACTCAATCACGCCTCTCTGTGTTTTGCCTTGATAGGAGAGGAGATGCCAGAATGCCCGGGAGAGGGATGATGGCGAAAGGGGACATGGAAGTGGGGACGCTACTCAAAGCGCTTCCATATCTCACCCGTTGCCCCCCTCTCAACAGTACCCGCAATGCTGCCTCCTCTCCAGGTGGTTGAGTCTGCCCCTGCACAGGTGCAGGAGGAGCAGTCTTTGGAGGGGTCCTCACGGGCACCGAAACCCAGAGGGCGTCCGCGCAAAGCATCTAATTGGTCAGGGCATGAACAAGAGCAACCTGCCACTACCTCTGCTGCAGCCACAGGGGAGGCACCACGTAGAAGTACTCGTAAGCGTAAGGCGAAGGTTTTGTGAGCACAAAGGGGATTCACAAAGGTGTTTGACGGTTTGTCATGTTTTTTATTTATATTTGTTTTCTTTCACATTCACAATAAATCTTATTATTATCACCACTACTGCCACGTCTTGCCCATTCTTGACTGGCTTGTGTAATAAGTCCCTTTCATGAGGTTCACCATGAACACCCACACTTGATGCCACCCATTGGGTCATTCTACAGTGGTGTATGTGTAGTTGCACCACTGTTATGTGCAGGGGGCGGGGGAGGGACTGGTGTGGCCGCTTCTCTGTCCAGGTGGTGAGGACTGGTCTCTTCACACTGTCTGATGTTAGGAGAACCGTTCACATATCAGTGACTCCTTGGCCTCACAAGTAGCAAGGTGAGCCGCTGTTCTGCCCATGGGTTGCTCCTCCTCCTCTGCCTCCTCCTCCTCGGCCTCCTCGTCCTCCTCAATGTGAGTGGCAGATGTGGATGGGGCCTCCTCCAGCGGCACCCCTCTCTCTTGTGCCATGTTGTGCAGGGCACAACAGACGACTATAATGCGTCCCACTCTGTCTGGAGCATATTGAAGCGCTCCCCCAGAATGATCAAGGCACCAGAAGCGCATCTTGAGCAGCCCTATAGCATGCTCAATTGTACACCTGGTAGCGATGTGGCTGTCGTTATATCGACATTGTTGCTTGGTGATGGGGTTCCTCAGAGGTGTCATGAGCCAAGTGTGCAGGGGGTATCCCTTGTCCCCGAGGAGTCAGCCCTTGCGGGTGTTCGGTGCGTGGAAGAGGGGCGGGATGTTGGACTCCCGGAGGATGAAGGAATCGCGGCAGCTGCCAGGGTATCTGGCGCACACGTGAAGGAATCTCTTGCGGTGGTCACAGATGAGCTGAGTGTTGATGGAGTGATAGCCCTTCCTGTTGATGAACAGTCCTGGCTCGTGTGGAGGTGCTCGTATTGCTATGTGGGTGCAATCGATTACACCCTGCACCCGTGGGAAGCCAGCCACAGAGTGGAATCTGACTGCCCTCTCCGTCTGGCTGAGGTTATCCATGGGGAAGTTGATATAGTGCAAGGCCCTGCAGAACAAGCAGTCGGTGACCTGCCTTATGCACTTGTGTGCAGACGACTGAGAGACCCCAGCGATGTCCCCGGTGGCACCCTGGAAGGATCGGAGGCGAAGAAGTTGAGGGCAGTGGTGACTTTGACAGCGACAGGTAAGAAGATGGTGCTCAGTCCATCCGGGAGCAGCTCGTCATTAAGGAGGCTGCAGATGTCCGTGACCACCTGTCGAGTGACTCTGAGCCTCCGTGTGCACTGCTCCTCAGAGAGGTCCAGGAAGCTGAGCCTCGGTCTGTAGACCCTATGGCGAGGGTAGTGCCTTCTGCGACATATCTCTCTCTGCGGTTGCCCTCCCTCCTGCTGTGCAGATGGATGTGTCACAGCACTGTGTTGTGGAGTTCCACATGTCAGAGGTGGCCGGCGAGGCTGGTGAGGCTGTTCATCCTCCGAGGAGGTCATGACTGCAGCTACGGCGACCCCCATCCGGAAGATGTACATCTGAGGGGGTCCGCAAGGTAGGTAAATGTGTCTGGACACCGGGGTTGAGGTTCCAAGTTGGCGAATTTTATTGTTAGGAGGAGGGTGGTGGAGGCCAAACTTTGTCCAAAGTGACAGAGTGGCCTCCTGCAATGAGTGAGGGTCTCCCCCCGCCACCTGTCAAATGGACCTTTGCAGTTCCCATTGGCTGGTGGCTGCAACACGTCTGTTTCAACTGGGAGACTTTCCCCCAGTACGGGAAACACGCTCAGTTGAGATGAAAATCCCACCCCTCCTAAAATATCCTCCCAATCATGTCTGCAGATGACCTGAACTATGTAAATAATTGGTTTAATTGGGATCCCCGGTGGGAGTCCCGCATGCGGGGGCTGCGCACGCATCTAAGCGCGTCACTGGGGAACCCGGAAGTGGGCGGGTTGGAGCCGGGCTCCAGACCCACTCCGGGAATCCCCGATTTTAGCAACCCCCCCCACCCCCCCCATCACGAACGCACCCACTCGGCCATCTGAAAATTGACCCCTTTATGTCTGTGCTTGTGTGTCCGTGTGTGTGTCTGTGTTTGTGTGTCTGTGTCTCTGTGTTTGTGTGTCCATGTCTGTGCATCTGTGTTTGTGTGTGTCTGTGTTTGTGTGTGCCTGTGTTTGTGTGTGCCTGTGTCTGTGTTTGTGTGTCTATGTGTGTGTCTATGTTTCTGTGTCTGTGTGTGTGTCTATGTTTGTGTGTCTGTGTGTCTTTGTCTGTGTGTCTGCGTTTGTGTGTGTCTGTGTTTGTGTGTGCCTGTGTTTTGTGTGTCTGTGTGTCTGTGTTTGTGTGTGCCTGTGTTTGTGTGTGCCTGTGTTTGTGTGTGTCTGTGTTTGTGTGTGCCTGTGTTTGTGTGTGCCTGTGTTTGTGTGTGTCTGTGTTTGTGTGTGCCTGTGTTTGTATGTGCCTGTGTTTGCGTGTGTCTGTGTTTGTGTGTGCCTGTGTTTGTGTGTGCCTGTGTTTTGTGTGTGCCTGTGTTTGTGTGTGTCTGTGTTTGTGTGTGCCTGTGTTTGTATGTGCCTGTGTTTGCGTGTGTCTGTGTTTGTGTGTGCCTGTGTTTGTGTGTGCCTGTGTTTGTGTGTGTCTGTGTTTGTGTGTGCCTGTGTTTGTGTGTGCCTGTGTTTGTGTGTGTCTGTGTTTGTGTGTGCCTGTGTTTGTATGTGCCTGTGTTTGCGTGTGTCTGTGTTTGTGTGTGCCTGTGTTTGTGTGTGCCTGTGTTTGTGTGTGTCTGTGTTTGTGTGTGCCTGTGTTTGTATGTGCCTGTGTTTGCGTGTGTCTGTGTTTGTGTGTGCCTGTGTTTGTGTGTGCCTGTGTTTGCGTGTGTCTGTGTTTGTGTGTGCCTGTGTTTGTGTGTGCCTGTGTTTGTGTGTGCCTGTGTTTGTGTGTGCCTGTGTTTTGTGTGCCTGTGTGGGGTTGAAGGATTGTTTGACCACACCTTTGATTCCCCAGGCGAGCCTTTTGATCCCCTCTCCCCCTTCCCTTTTAGCCATGTTTGGTGTTCAAGGTGTCCTTTTCCCCTTAATTGCCAAGTGCACTTGCGATATCCTCCTTCACATCAGGAGTGCTACGTAACTGAAAGTTGTTGAAAGGATTGGTTTTGTGTCACACGCTCAGTGAGGTCCTGTCAATTTCAGCATCACCTCAAACAGCCAAATCATTGAACTGATGAATTATTAACAAGACTTCCATCACTTCTGATCTGTCAATTTTCCGCAAATACATTGAAGTGAAGAGTTAAAATGGAGAGCAACCCTGTACTATTTAATCGATTGGGAAATGCAGACACTAATATCCCGTCCCAGCAAGAGAGGTGTGCATCCAATCCCCATTCAGTGTGCCCACTCACCAGGACCAAGGCTTATGCTGAGGACGACACAGAGTTTGATATTTAGAGAAGGGGCAGCTTAGAACAGCTGTTTGTGCTGCAAGGATTAATATCTGAGCATTGACACGTTAGCACTCGAGTGAAGAGACTCAAAGGTGAGGAACGCAAAGTCATTCATTTAGCAAATCATCCCTCTCATTGTGCGCTCAAAATAATTTTGCAGTAAAAGTGTAAAGAAACCACCTGGGTGTTAGAAATTGTCTTTACATTTATTAGACGTACTCTACAGGGTCACTCTCCACATCGTCACTCTCCACACGCTCAATGTGCACGGTGTAACTCTGCACAGGGTCACTATACACGGGGTCACTCTACACAGGCTCAATCTGCACGGTGTTACTCTGCACAGGGTCACTATACACGGGGTCACTCTACACAGGGTCACTCTACACAGGATCACTGTCTACAGGATCACTCGCCAAAGGGTTACTCTATGCAGGTCACTCTGCACAGGTTCACACTGGACAGCATCACTCGACAGAGGGTCACTCTGCACAGTGTCACTCTACATAGGGTCACTCTCCATACTTTCATTCTCTGCTGGGTCAATCTCAGTGGGGTCATTCTCCAACTGGTCAATCTCCACAGGGTCGCTCTCCAAAGGGTCACTCTGCATAGGGTCACTCCACACAGGGTGACTCTACACAGGATAACTCTGCAAAGGAGTCTTTCCAAAAGGTCACTCTCCACAGGGCCACTCTCCACAGGGTCACTTCCCAGGGACACTCTACAAAGGTACACTCTATGAAGGGTCAATCTCTACAGGGACGCTGTTCATAGAATCACTACACAAGGTCACTCTGCACAGGGTCACTCTCAAAAGCGTCACTCTACACAGGGTCACTCTCCACGTTGTCACTCTCCATAGGGCACACTACACAAGGTCACTCTGCACAGGGTCACTCTCAAAAGCATCACTCTGCACAGGGTCACTCTCCACATCGTCACTCTCCACAGGGCCACACTCAAAAGGGTCACTCTCCACAGGGTCACTCTGCACAGGGTCACTCTGCACATGGTCAATCTCCACAGGGTCATTCTCTTCAGCATCACTCTCCTCAATGTTATTCTACACGGGGTCACTCTCCAAAGGTTCACTCTCCACAGGGTCGATCTCCACAGCTTGCTCTGCACAGGGTCACCCAGCACAGGGTAACTCTACGCAGGTTCACTCTCCATACTTTCACTCTCTGCAGGGTCAATCTCAATGGGGTCACTCTCCAACCGGTCAATGTCCGAAGGGTTGATCTCCAAAGCGTCACTCTGCACAGGGTCACTGCACACGGGGCCACTCCACACCGGGTCACTCTCCACAGTAACACTGTACAGATTGTGATTCTACGGTGTTTATTCTACACGGGATAACTCTGCACAGGGTGACTCTGCACAGGAGTCTTTCCAAAAGGTTATTTTCCACAGGGTCACTCTCCACATGGTCACTCTCCGCATGGTTACTCTCCACAGGGTTACTCTCCACATAGATACTTTCCATGGGCACTCTATAAAGGTACACTCCACACAGGTTCAATCTACATAGGGTCACTCTACACAAGGTCACCCACACAGGTTCACTCTACGTAGGGTCAATCTACACAGGTTCACTCTACATAGGGTCAATTTACACAGGTTCACTCTACATGATGTCATTCTACACAAGGTCATTCTACAAAGGGTCAATCTCTACACTGAAGCTGCTCACAGGGTCACTCTCCACAGGGTCACTCTCCCCAGGGCCACTCTCCACATGATCACTCTCCACGAGGTCACTGTCCACAGGGTCTCTCTCAACAGGGTCACTCTACCTAAGCTCACTCTACACAGGGACATTGCACACGGTGTCACTCTACACAGGGTCACTCTGCACAGGGTCACTCTTCACTGTGTCACTCTACACAGGGTCACTGTCCAAATGGTCACTCTCCGCAGTGTCACTCTCCACAGGCTCTCTACAAAGGTACACTCTACGCAGGGTCACTCTATTCAGGGTCAATCTACACAGGGTCACTCTAAACAGGCTCATTCTATGCAGAGTCACTCTATGCAGGGTCACTCTACACTGGTACACTCTACACAAGGTCACTCTACACAGCCTCACGCTACACAGGCTCACTCTCCACAGGGTCACTTTCCACAGGGTCACTCTACACAGGGTCAATCCACACAGGTTCACTCTACACGGAGTCACTCTCCACAGGGTAATTCTACACAGGAATACTCTACATAGGTTACACAACACGGGGTCACTGTACACAGGGTCACTCTGCACAGTATCGATCTCTAGAGGGTCACTCTCCACATGGTCACTCTCCACATGGTCACTCTCCACAGGGTCACTCTCCACAAGTCACTTCCAATAGGGTTACTCTTCACATGGTCACTCTTCACTGGGTCACTCTCCACATGGTCACTTTAAACATTCTTATTCTACATAGGCTCACTCTATGCAGTGTCATCCTGCATAGGGTCCCTCTATGCAGGGTCAGCCTCCACAGAGTCACTCTCCGCAGGGTCACCCTCCACAGGGTCACTCTCCACAGGGTCATTCTCCAAAAGGTCCCTGTACACAAGGTCACTCTGCACAGGGTCACTCTACACAGGGTTACTCTCCAATGATAGTCTACACAAGGTCATTTTCCACAGGGTCATTCCACAAAGGGCACAGGGTCACTTTACATAGGGTGTCTCTGCACAGGGTCACTCTACACAGGCTCACTCTGCATTATATTAATCTGCACAGGGTCACTCTACTCAGGGTCACTCCGCACAGAGTTACACTGCACAGCATCACTCTACATAGGTTCATTCTACACACTGTTATTCTACACTGGATCATTCTACACATGGTCACTCTACAAAGAGTCAATATCTACAGGGTCGCTCTACACAGGCTCACTCTCCCCAGGGCCTCTCTCCACATGGTCACTCTACACAGGGTCAATCTGTACAGGGTCACTCTGCACAGTGTCAAACTCCACAGGGTCACTCTCCACAGGGTCACTCTCCCCAGGGCCACTCTCCACATGGTCACTCTCCACACGGTCACTCTCCACAGGGTCTCTCTCAACAGGGTCACTTTACCTTAGGCTCAATCGACACAGGCACACTGCACACGGTGTCACTCTTCACATGGTCATGTTACTCTGGGTCACTGTACACAGAGTCACTCTACAGAGCATCACTCTACATAAGATCATTCTACACAGGGTCACTCTACATACGGTCACTCTAGGCTGATACACTGTACACAGGGTCACTCTACACAACGTCAAGCTAGACAGGGTTACTTTCCACAGGATCATTCTACACTGGGTCACTCTACATAGGGTCATACTACACAGCATCAGTCTACACAGGGTCACTCTCCACAGGTCAACCCTCCTCAGGGTCACTCTCCACAGGGTAATTCTCCACAGGGTACAGTCACACTCTCGCCACAGGGTCAATCTACACATTGTCACTCTACACATTGTCACTCTACACAGGGTCACTCTACAGAGGGTCACTCTGCACAGGGACACTCTACACAAGGTCACTCTACACATGGTCACTCTGCTAAGGGTCATTCTACACATGGTCACTCTACACATGGCCACCCTCCACAAGGTCACTCTCCACATGTTCCCTCTCCACAAGGTAATTCCACACACGTACACTGTACAGAGGGTCACTCTATACAGGGTCATTCTCCACAGAGTCACTCTCCAAAGGGTCAGTCTCTACACGGACCCTCTCTTCAGGGTCACTCTATACAGGGTCACTCTACACAGGGTCACTCTGCACAGGATCACTCTACACTGGGTCACTCTACATAGAGTCATACTACACAGCGTCAGTCTACACAGGGTCACTTTCCAAAGGTCAACCCTCCTCAGGGTCACTCTCCACAGGGTAATTCTCCACAGGGTACAGTCACACTGTACACAGGATCTCTCACCACAGGGTCAATCTACACATTGTCACTCTACACATTGTCACTCTACACAGGGTCACTCTCCAGAGGGTCACTCTGCACAGGGTCACTCTACACAAAGTCAATCTCCACAGGGCCATTCTCTACAGTGTCACTCTCCACAATGTCATTTCACAAAGATTCACTCTGCACAGGGTCACTCTCAAAAGGGTCACTCTCCATAGGGTCACTCTCCACATTGTCACTCTGCACAGGCTCACTCTGTATTGTGTTACTCTGCACAGGGTCACTCTACGCAGGGTCACTCTGCACAGAGTCATACTGCACAGCATCACTCTACAGAGGGTCACTCTACACAGAGTCACTGCACACAGGGTCACTCTATACAGTGTCACTCTCCACAGGGTCATATTCCACAGGGTAACTCTACACAGTTATAATGTAAACAGGATCTCTCTCCACAGGTTAATCTACAAAAGGTCACTCTACACAGGGTCAACCTTCAAAGGATCACTCTGCACAGCGTCACTCTATACAGGGTCAATCCCCACAGGGTCATTCTCTACAGCATTGCTCTCCATAATATCATTCTACTCGGGGTCACTCTCCAAAGGTTCACCCTGAACAGGGTCACTCTCATCAGCTTGCTCTCCACAGGGTCACTCTACATAGGGTCACTCTGCACAGGGTCATTCTGCTCTAGTCTTGTTAGACGGGTTCATTCTGCACAGGGTCACTCTACACAGGGTCAACCTTCAAAGGATCACTCTGCACAGCGTCACTCTATACAGGGTCAATCCCCACAGGGTCATTCTCTACAGCATTGCTCTCCATAATATCATTCTACTCGGGGTCACTCTCCAAAGGTTCACCCTGAACAGGGTCGCTCTCATCAGCTTGCTCTCCACAGGGTCACTCTACATAGGGTCACTCTGCACAGGGTCATTCTGCTCTAGTCTTGTTAGACGGGTTCATTCTGCACAGGGTCATTCTACACAGGGTCATTCTCCATACTTTCACTCTCTGTAGGGTCAATCTCAGCGGGGTCACTCTCCAACCAATCAATCTCCACAGAGTCGCTCTCCAAAGCTTCATTCTGCACAGGGTCACTCCACACAGGGCCACGCCACACAGGGTCATGCTACACAGGGTCACTCTGCACAGGGTCACTCTACACAGTTACACTGTACAGTGTGTGACTCTACACAGGTTACACCACATGTGATAACTCTGCACAGGAGTCTTTCCAAAAGGTCACTCTCCACACGGTCACTCTCCACAGGATCACTCTACGTAGGGTCATTCTACACAGGGTCACTCTACATAGGGTCACCCTACATAGGGTCACTCTACATAGGGCCACCCTACATAGGGTCACTCTACATAGGTTCATTCTGGACAGTGTTATTCTACACGGGATCATTCTACATATGGTCACTCTACAAAGGATCAATCTCTACAGGGACACTGCTCTCAGGGTCACTCTACACATGGTCACTCAACACAGGATTACTCTGCACAGTGTCACTCTACACATTCACTCTACACAAGGTAGTTCTACACAGGGTCAATCTCCAAAGGGTCACTCCCCACAGGGTCATTCTACACAGGGTCACTCTACATAGGGTCATTCTGCAAAGGGTCACTCTACGCAGGGTCATGCTGCACAGGGTCACTCTACACAGCTTCACTCTACATAAGATCATTCTTCACAGGGTCACTACACAGGTACGCTCTACACAGGCTAATTATACACAGGGTCATTCTGCACAAAGTCACTCTACACAGGGTCACTCTACACAGGGTCACTCTACACAGGTGTTGGAAATATGTTATTATTAATGCTACCAAGGGTTGTTAATCCTTCTTAATGATAACTTCCACAATGATTCGGACTTAGTGTGACCGAACATGCAAGCTTTGTTATAGTGACAAGAACGTTCTAATGTGGTTACACCAAACAACAAGTATTTATATAACAACGTTCTAATACAGTTATATCAAATAAACAAGGATGGTACAACCTGTCCCTAGTAAGTTTCAAGCTGATCAGGCCTGGTGTAGTACGGTGTGTGGACCTCCATCGCCCCAGAAGCTGATTCTACCTGTAGTGGGGCAGTGTCCCAGTTTATATATCTTTCTGAAGCATATTTGCTTCTGGTAGCTTAACGACATTAGCCCCATGATGTAATCTGTCCCGGACGTCTCCCCCCCACCAGGGTGCCCATTGTTCCAGACACCTTTATCCATTCCATGGTGTTAACTGTTGTCCATTCTATCTACCTGATAGGGGAGGGACATGTCCTTATCTTTCTGTGTATTTTGGTTGTTCGGATGCAGACATTTAAGATGTCTCATCCTGTATGTACCAATCACGAAAGTTACCTAATTATCTAAACAAAGCTCCTGTGATTAATATAACAGGATTCGTCCATGTCCAAGTCCTGAGTCTTTGATTATGCCTTGGGACATTTTGTTATCTGCTTCTGACAATTGGTCTTCAATGTGTCCGTTTCATAGTTTTTTTGTCTCTGCAATATTCTCAATCACTTTACCTGATGTCAGTCATATCATTTCCGAATGCTGGCTCCCTTTTTATTCTCATAGATGCAAGGCCTTCCCTTCGCTTTTTAGCCATGTATCTGAAGCTTTGCAGGATGGGATACATGACTATGATTTACTCTAGAAATCGTATTTCTTACAACGGAGGCACTCTCCACATGGTCATTCTCCACACGATCACTCTCCACAGGTTCACTCTCCACGGGGTCACTCTGCACAGGTTCACTCTCCACAGGGTCACTCTCCATGGGGTCAATCTCCACGGGATCACTCTACACAGGTTCACTCTCCACAGGGTCACTCTCCACAGGGTCACTCTGCACGGGGTCACTCTCCACGGGGTCACTCTACACCAGGGCACTCTCCACAGGGTGACTCTTCACAGGATCATTCTACAAGGGTTCTTTACACAGCATCACTCTACACAGCATCACTCTACGCTGTATCACTCAACACAGGGTCACCCTATATAGAGGCGTTCTACATGGTGTCACTCTAAACAGCCTCACTCTACACAGTATCACTCTGCACAGGTACACACTACACAGTCATTCGACACAGGTTCACTTGACACTGGGTCACTCTCCATAAGGTCACTCTCCACATATTCCTCTCCACAAGGTAATTCCACACACGTACACTGTACCGAGGGTCACTCTATACCAGGTCACTCTCCACAGGGCCACTCTCCAAAGGGTCAATCTCTACAGGGGCACTTTCTAAAGGGTCGCTCTACGCAGCGTGACTCTACAAAGAGTCACTCTACACAGAGTAACTCTACACAGGGTCAATCCACACAGGGTTACTCGACAGAGGGTCACTCTAGTCAAGGTCAATCTACACAGGGTCACTCTACACAGTTACACTATTTTTGTATTCGTTCATGGGATGTGGGCGTCGCTGGCAAGGCCGGCATTTATTGCCCATCCCTAATTGCCCTTGAGAAGGTGGTGGTGAGCCGCCTTCTTGAACTGCTGCAGTCCGTGTGGTGAAGGTTCTCCCACAGTGCTGTTAGGAAGGGAGTTCCAGGATTTTGACCCAGCGACGATGAAGGAACGGCGATATATTTCCAAGTCGGGATGGTGTGTGACTTGGAGGGGAATGTGCAGGTGGTGTTGTTCCCATGTGTCTGCTGCTCTTGTCCTTCTAGGTGGTAGAGGTCGCGGGTTTGGGAGGTGCTGTCGAAGAAGCCTTGGCGAGTTGCTGCCGTGCATCCTGTGGATGGTACACACTGCAGCCACAGTGCGCCGGTGGTGAAGGGAGTGAATGTTTAGGGTGGTGGATGGGGTGCTAATCAAGCGGGCTACTTTGTCCTGGATGGTGTCGAGCTTCTTGAGTGTTGTTGGAGCTGCACTCATCCAGGCAAGTGGAGAGTATTCCATCACACTCCTCACTTGTGTCTTGTAGATGGTGGAAAGGCTTTGGGGAGTCAGGAGGTGAGTCACTCGCCGCAGAATACCCAGCCTCTGACCTGCTCTTGTGGCCACAGTATTTATATGGCTGGTCCAGTTAAGTTTCTGTAAACAGGGTAGCTCTACGCAGGGTCACCTTATATAGAGGCATTCTACACGGTGTCACTCTACACAGCCTCACTCTACACAGGATCACTCTACACAGGTACACACTACACAGGTACAAACTACACAGGATCACTCTACACAGTCATTCAACACAGGATTACTCTACACAGGGTCACTCTACATGATCATTCTACACAGTTTAATTCTATAAAGGTTTATTCAACAAGGGGTCACCCTACTAGAGTAATTCTACACGGGGTCACTCTGCACAGGGTCACTCTTCACCGGGTCACTCTCCATAGGGTCGGTCTCCAGAGGTTCACTCTCCACAGGGTAATTCTACACAGGTACACTGTACAGAGAGTCACTCCAGACATGGTCACTTTCCACAGGATCACTCTCCATGGGGTCACTCTGAAAAGGTCAATCTACAAGGGGTACTGGCCACAGGCTCGCTCTCCACAGGGTCACTCTCCACAGGGTCATTTTCCACACGGTTACTCTGTACAGGATGAATCTATACGGGGTCATTCTCCACAGGTTCACTCGACACAGGGTCACTCTACACAAGGTCAGTCTACACGCGGTCACTCTACACAGGGTAATTCTACACAAGATTACTCGACACAAGGTCACTCTACACAGGGTCACTCTACACAGGGTCACTCTACACAAGGTCACTCTACACAGGTTACACGATATGGGGTCACTCTACACAGGGTCACTCTCAACCAGGTCACTCTACACAGGGTATACAGCTACACTGTACAGCAGGTCACTCTACACATGTTCGCGCTTCACAAGGTCATTCCACACACATACACTGTGCAGACAGTCACTCTATACAAGGTCATGCTCCACAGAGTTGCTCTAGAAAGGGTCACTCTATACTGGGTCAATCCACACAGGAATACACTACACAGGGTCACTCTGCACAGGTTACATGACACGGGGTCACTCTACATAGGGTCACTCTGCACAGTGTCGCTCTCCGCCGGGTCACTCTCCAAAGGGTTGCTCTGCACAGATTACACGACACGGGGTCACTTTATACAGGGTAATTCTACACAGGAATACTCTACACAAGCTCACTCTACACAGTGTCACTCTACACAGGGTCACTCTCCACAGGGTAATTCTACACAGGAATACTCTACACAGGGTCACTCTCGACAGGTTACACAACATGAGGTCACTCTACACAGGGTCACTCTGCACAGGTTACATGACACAGGGTCACTCTACACGGGGTCACTCTACACAGGTACACTCTCATCCGGGTCACTCTCCACAGGATAATTCTACACATGTACACTGCACAGTGGGTCACTCCACACATGATCACTCTACACATGGTCATTCTCCACAAGGTCACTCTGCTAAGGGTCATTCTACACATGGTCACTCTACACATGGTCACTCTCCACAAGGTCACTCTCCACATGTTCCCGCTCCACAAGGTAATTCCACACACGTACACAGAGGGTCACTCTATACAGGGTCATTCTCCACAGGGTCACTCTCCAAAGGGTCAATCTCTACAGGGACCCTCTCTACAGGGTCACACTATACAGGGTCACTCTACACAGGGTCACTCTGCACAGGATCACTCTACAGAGTGTCACTCTCCAAACAGTCACTCTCCACAGGGTCACTCTGCACAGGGCCACACTACACAGGGTCACTCTGCAGAGGGTCACTCTGCACAGGACCACTCTACACAGGGTCACTCTGCACAGGGTCATTCTACACAGGGTCACTCTCTACCGCCACTCTACATAAGGTCATTCTCCACAGCATTGCTCTCCACAGGTTCACTTAACATGGTATCACCCTGCACAGTTTCACTCTACAAGGGGTCACTCTACACAGGGTCACTCTTCACGGGATCACTCTTCAAAGGGACACTCTACACAGGGTCACTCCACGCAAAGCCACTCCGTGCAGGTTCACTCCACGTAGCGTCACTGCACGCAGGGTCACTCTATGCAGGCTCACTGCACGTAAGGTCACTCTACACAGGGTCACTGCACGCAGGGTCACTCTACACGGGGCCACTCTCCACAGGATCACACTCATCTGTCAAACCCTCCACGGGGTCACTCTCAACCTGTGATAAGTACTTATCTGTATAAGTACAGTTATCTGTGATGGTTTAATTATCTGCGGTTATTAAAGTTATCTGAGAAGATTACAGATATCTTTGAAGATTATGGTTATCTGCGATGAGTACATTTACCTGTGATGATACAGTAATCTGTAGTTAGTACAGTCATCTGTGATGAGTACAGTTAACTGTGAAGATTTCAGTTATCTGTGAAGATTTCAGTTATCTGTGAAGATTACAGTTATCTGTGAGGAGTACAGTTATCTGTGTTTAGTACAGTTATCTGTGATGGGTACAGTTATCTGCTATGAGTACAGTTATCTGTGATGGGTACAGTTATCTGTGATGAGTACAGTTATCTGTGATAGGTACAGTTATCTGCTATGAGTACAGTTATCTGTGATGGGTACAGTTATTTGTGATGAGTACAGTTATCTGTGTTTAGTACAGTTATCTGTGATGGG
This sequence comes from Heptranchias perlo, assembly GCF_035084215.1. NCBI lineage: Eukaryota > Metazoa > Chordata > Chondrichthyes > Hexanchiformes > Hexanchidae > Heptranchias > Heptranchias perlo. The sequence continues at coordinate 71,348,411 of NC_090338.1, read as the reverse complement.
TACAGTTATCTGCTATGAGTACAGTTATCTGTGATGGGTACAGTTATCTGTGATGGGTACAGTTATCTGCTATGAGTACAGTTATCTGTGATGAGTACAGTTATCTGTGATGGGTACAGTTATCTGCAATGAGTACAGTTATCTGTGATGGGTACAGTTATCTGTGATGAGTACAGTTATCTGTGTTTAGTACAGTTATCTGTGATGGGTACAGTTATCTGCTATGAGTACAGTTATCTGTGATGAGTACAGTTATCTGTGATGGGTACAGTTATCTGCAATGAGTACAGTTATCTGTGATGGGTACAGTTATCTGCAATGAGTACAGTTATCTGTGATGGGTACAGTTATCTGTGGTTAGTTCATTTATCTATGATGTGTACTGCTATCCATGATGGTTTCAATTTTCTGTGATGTTTACAGTTATTAGCAGTTCGTAGAGTTATATATGATTTGTACAGTTATCTCTGATCAGTACAGTTATCTGTGAAGTGTACTGTTTTCTGGGGTTACTAAAGTTATCTGTGATGAGTACAATTACCTGTGATGAGTACAATTATCTGTAGTTAGTGCAGTTATCTGCCAAGAGTACAGTTATCTGTGATGGGTACAGTTATCTGTGATGGGTACAGTTATCTGCTATGAGTACAGTGATCTGTGATCGGACAGTTATCTGTGATGATAGAGTTATCTGTGGTTAGTACAGTTATCAGTGATGATACAGTTCTCTGTGGTTAGTAGTTACCTGATGAGTACAGTTATCTGTGATGAATACAGTGATTTGTGATTAGTACAGTTATCTATGTTTAGTACAATTATTCCTGGTCACTACGGTTTTCTGTGATGAGTACAATTATCTGCAAATTCTATAGATTCTGGAACAGTTCCTGCAGATTGGAGGGTGACAAATGTAATCCCACTATTTAAAAAAGGAGGGAGAGAAAAAACAGGGAATTACAGACCGGTTAGCCTAACATCAGTAGTGGGGAAAATGCTAGAGTCTATTATAAAGGATGTGATAACACTTAGAAAATAATAGGATTTGGCAGAGTCAGCATGGATTTATGAAAGGAAAATCATGTTTGACAAACCTATTGGAGTTCTTTGAGGATGTAACTAGTAGAATAGATAAGGGGGAACCAATGGATGTGATGTACTTGGATTTTCAGTTATCTATGAAGAATACAGTTATGTGATGAGTACAATTATCTGTTGTCAGTACAGTTATCTGTGGTTAATACAGTTATCTGTGGTTAGTACAGTTATCTGTGGTTAGTACAGTTATCTCGGATGAGCACAGTTATTCCTGAAGACTACAGTTATCTCTGAAAAATACAATTATGTTTGGTTAGTACAGTTACCTGTGATGAGTACAATTATCTGTGATAAGCACAATTATCTGTGGTTAGTACAGTTATTTGTGGTTAGTACAGTTATCTGTAACTTGTACATTTATCTGTGATAATAGAGTTATCTTTTGTTTGTACAGTTATCTGTGATGAGTACAGTTATCTGTGGTCAGTACGGTTATCTATGGTTAGTGCAGTTATCTGTGAAAGATACAGTTATCAGTGAAGAATACACTTTTCTGTGAAGGATACAGTTATCTGTGGTTAGTACAGTTATCTGTGACGAATACAGTTATCTGTGAAGAGTACAGTTGTCGGTGGTTAGTACAGTTATCTGTGATGAACACAGTTATCTCGGATGAGCACAGTTATCCCTGAAGACTACAGTTATCTCTGAAGAATACAGTTATGTTTGGTTAGTACAGTTATCTGTGGTTAGTACAGTTATCTCTAACTTGTACATTTATCTGTGATAATAGTTATCTTTTGTGTGTGCAGTTACCTGTGGTGAGTACAGTTACATGTGGTCAGTACAGTTATCTGTGGTTAGTACAGTTATCTTTGAAGAATACAGTTATCTGTGAAGAATACAGTTATCTGTGGAGAATACAGTTATCTGTGGTTTGTACAGTTATCTGAGAATAGTACAGTTATCCATGATAAGTACAATTATCTATGAAGAGTATAGTTATCTGTGATGAGTAGAATTATCTGTGATAAGTACAGCTATCTGTGGTTAGTGCAGTTAACTGAGAAGATTACATTTATCTGTGGTTAGTACAGTTATCTGTAATTAGTACAGTTATCTGTGATGATAGAGTTATCTTTTGTTCGTACAGTTATTTGTGAAGAGCACATTTATCTGTGATGAGTACAATTATCTGTGGTTAGTGCAGTTATCTCTGAAGATTACAGTTATCTGTGGTTAGTACAGTTAGTTGTGATGATAGAGTTATCTTTGGTTAGTACAGTTATCTTTGATGACTGCAGTTATCTATGATGAGTACAGTTCTCTGTGAAGAATAGAGCTCTTGTGTTGATACAGTTATCTGTGCTTACTGATTATCAGTGATGAGTAAAATTGTGATGACTACAGTTATCTGTAATGTGTAGTTATGTGTGGTTAGTACAGTTATCTGTGATGAGTACAGTTATCTGTGATGAGTACAGTTATCAGGTGTTATCACAGTTATCTGTGATGTGTACAGTAATCTGTGATGGGGAGAGTTATTTGAAAGAGTACAGTTATCTTCAAAGATTGGAGTTATCTGGGAAGCTTACTGTTAACTGTGAAAACTGTTATCTGTTAATAGTACAGTTATTTGTGATGTGTACAGTTATCTGTGATGTTAGAGTTATCTTTTGTTTGTACAGTTATATGTGAAGATTACAGTTGTCTGTGGTTAGTACAGTTATCTGTGATGTGTACAGTTATCTGTTGTTGGTACAGTTATCTGTGATGTGTACAGTTATCTGTTGTTGGTAAAGTTATCTGTGATGTGTACAGTTATCTGTTGTTGGTACAGTTATCTGTGGTGTGTACAGTTATCTGTTGTTGGTACAGTTGTCTGTGATGAGTACAGTTATCAGTGATGTTACAGTTATCTTTTGTTTTTACAATTATTTGTGAAGAGTAGTTACCTGTGATGATACAGTTATCTTTGGTTAGTACAGTTATCTGTGATGAGTACAATTATCTCTGGTTAGTACAGTTATCTATGTTTAGTGCAATTATCCCTAGTCAGTATGGTTTTCTGTGATGAGTACAGTTATCTGTGGTTAGTACAGTTATCTGTGATGAATACAGTCATCTGTGGTTAGTACAGTTATCTGTGAAGAGTACAGTTATCTGCAATGTGTGCAGTTATCTGGGATGAGCACAGTTATCTGGGATGAGCACAGTTATCTTTGAAGTGTGCAGTTATCGTTGATTAATACAGTTATCCGTGAAGAGTAAATTTATCTGAGATGAGTACAATTATCTCTGGTTAGTACAGTTATCTATGTTTAGCACAATTATCCCTGGTCAGTACGGTTTTCTGTGATGAGTACAGTTATTTGTGGTTAGTTCATTTATCTGTGATGAATACTGTTATCTGTGCTGGTTACAGTTACCTGTGATGAGTACAGTTCTCTGTAGATAGTACAGTTATATATGTTTAGTACAGTTATCTGTGAAGAGTAAAGTTATCAGTGATGTGTACAATTATCTGTGTTAGTTCAGTTATCTTTGATGAGTACAGTTATCTGTGAAGTGCACATTTATTGTGGTTAGTACAGTTATTTGTGGTTAATAAATTTATCTGTGATGACTACAGATATCTGGGATGAGCACAGTTATGCCTGAAAAGTACAGTTATCATTGAAGAGTGCAGTTATATTTGTTTAGTACAGTTATCTGTGAAGAGTAAAGTTATCAGTGATGTGTACAATTATCTGTGGGCAGTACAGCTATCTGTGGTTAGTGCAATTATCTGTGAAGATTACAGTTATCTTTGTTTGGTACAGTTATCTGTGATGTGTACAGTTATCTGTGATGGAATAGTTATCTGTGATGATACAGTTATCTTTTGTTTGTACAGTTATTTTTGATGAGTACAGTTATCTGTGATGATAGAGTTATCTGTGGTTAGTAGTTACCTGTGAAGATTGCAGTTACCTGTGATAAGTGCAGTTATCAGTGATGAGTGCAATTAGATGTGATGGTACAGTCCTCTATGATTAGTAGCTATCTGATGAGTACAGTTATCTATGGTTAGTACAGTTATCTGTGATATATACAGTTATCTGTGTTAGTACAGTTATCTATGTTTAGCACAATTATCCCTGGTCAGTACGGTTATCTGTGATGAGTACAAATATCTGTGAAGTTTACAGTTATCTGTGAAATGTACAGTTATCTGTGGTTATTAGTTATTTGTGGTTATAAAAGTTATCTGTGATGAGCACATTTATCTGTAATGTTAGTTATCTCTGGTTAGTACAGTTATTTGTGATGCATACAGTCATCTGTGGTGTATACTGTTATCTGTGATGAGCACAGCTATCAGTGATGAGTACAGTTATCTTTGGTGAGTTCAGTTATTTGTGGTGGGTACAGTTGTCTGTGGTGAATACAGTAATCCGTGATGAGTAGAGTTATCTGAAAGATTACAGTTATCTGCAAAGAATTCAGTTATTTGCGAATGTTACAGCTATCTGCGAAAAATACAGTTATCTGTGAATAGTACAGTTATCTGTGACATGTACTGTTATCTGCGAAGAGCACATTTATCTCTAAAGGTTACAGTTAGCTGTGAAGCATACAGTTATGTTTGGTTAGTACAGTTATCTGTGAAGAATACAGTTATCTGTGATTACAATTATCTGTGGTCAGTACGGTTTTCTGAACTTAGTGCATGTGAAGTGTGTGTTATCATAAGAAGTGTATGTTAATCTGTCAATGATACAGTTCTCTATGAAGGGTACGGTTATGTGTGACAATCTAATTGCAGTTAGAACAGTTATCTGTGAAGAGTACAGTTATCTGTGATGGTTACAGTTATCTGTGGTGAGTACAATTATCTGTGATGGTTACAGTTATCTGTGATGGTTACAGTTATCTATGGTGAGAACAATTATCTCTGATACTGATATTTGCGATGGATATAGTAATCTATGATATGTCTGTGGTGAGTTCAGTTATCTATGGTGTGTACTTTATTTGTGATGCGTACAATTATCTGTGATGATTACAGCTATCTGTGATGTGCACAGTTATCTGTGGTGGGTACGGTTATCTGTGATGTGTACATTTATCTGTGATGTGTACATTTATCTGTGATGCCTACAGTTATCTGCGATGTGTATAGTTAATCGTGATGCGTACAGTTATCTGTGAAGGGTGCTATTATCTGTGATATATATACAGGTATTTATGATGAGTACATTTATCAGTAATTTCTAAAGTTATTTGAGATGTGTACAGTTATCTGTGATGACTACAGTTATCTGTGATATATACAACTTTTGTGATAAGTACAGTTAATTGTGCTGACTACAATTATTGGTGCTGAGTATGGTTAACTGTGGTGAGTTCAGTTATCTATGAAGAATACAGTTATCTGTGATAAGTACAGTTAATTGGAGTTAGAACAGTTAGCTGTGTAGAGTACAGTTTCCTGTGATGATTACAATTATCTGTGGTGAGTACAGTTATCCATGTTTAGTACAATTATCCCTGGTCAGTATGGTTATCTGTGATAAGTACAGTTATCTGTGGTTATTTGATTTATCTGTGATGAGTACTGTTATCTGTGATGGTTACAGTTACTTCTGATGAGTATAGTTATCTGTAGTTAGCACAGTTATATATGTTTAGTACAGTCATCTCTGATCAGTACAGTTATCTATGATGAGTACAATTATCTGTGGTCAGTTCATTTATCTGTGATGAATACAGTCATCTGTGAAGTCTACAGTTATCTGTGAAGTGTACGGTTATCTGTGGTTAGTAGAGTTATTTGTGATGAGTAAAGTTATCTGTGATGTTTGTTATCAGTGGTTAGTACAGTTATCTGTGGTGAGTACAGTTATCTCTGATGAGTACAGTTATCAGTGATGAGTACAGTCTCTGTGATGAGTACAGTCATCTGTGGTGCATACTGTTATCTGTAATGAGCTCAGCTATCGGTGATAAGTACAGTTATCTTTGGTAAGTACAGTTATCTGTGGTGAGTACAGTTATCTGTGGTGAGTACAGTTGTCTGAGGTGTGTACAGTAATCCTTGATGAGTAGAGTTATCTGAAAGAGTACAGTTATCTGCAAAGAGTTCAGTTATCTGGGATGAGCACAGTTATCCCTGAAGGCTATAGTTATCTCTGAAGTGTACAGTTATGTTTGGTTAGTACAGTTATCTGTGAAGAGTAGTTATCCGTGATGAGTACAATTATCTGTGGTCAGTATGGTTACGTGTGGTTTATACAGTTATCTGCAATGAGTACAGGTATCTGTGAAGATAGAGTTAGTACATTTATCCGTGATGGGTGCAGTTAATTGTGGTGAGTACAGTTATCATATGAAGTGTACGTTAATCTGTCAATGGTACAGTTCTCTGTGAAGAGTACAGTTATCTGTGATGGTTACAGTTATCTGTGGTGAGTACAGTCATCTGTGGTGAGAACATTTATCTCTGATACTGTTATGTGCGATGGATATAGTAATCTATGATGTGTCTGTGGTGAGTTCAGTTATTTGTGATGTGTACAATTATCTGTGATGGTTACAGTTATCTATAATGAATATAGTTATCTGTGATGGGTACAGGTATTTGTGATGCCTACAGTTATCTTTGATGTGTACAGTTAGCTGTGATGTGTACAATCATCTTTGATGAATACAGTTAATTGTCATGAGTACAGTTAGCTGTGATGTGTACAGTTATCTTTGATTAGTACAGTTAATTATGATGAGTACAGTTATCTGTGAAGTGTATCATTATCTGCAATAAATGCAGTTATTTGTGATGAGTACATTCATCTGTGATATTTACAGTTATTTGAAATGTGTACAGCTTTTGTGCTGACTACAGTTATCAGTGCTGAGTATGGTTAATTGTGCTGAGTTCAGTTATCTGTGAGTACTGCAGTTAATTGTGGTGAGTACAGTTATCTGTGAAGAATACAGTTATCTGTGATAAGTACAGTTAATTGGAGTTAGAACAGTTAGCTGTGGTGAGTACAGTTATCTGTGATGGTTACTGTTATCTGTGGTGAGTACAGTTATCTGTGGTGAGAACAATTATGTTTGACACAGATGTGTGTGATGGATATAGTAATCTATGATGTGTCTGCATTGAGTTCCATTATCTGTGATGTGTACAATTATTTTTGATGCGTACAGTTATCTGTGATGGGTACAGTTATCTGTGACGTGTACCGTTATCTGTGATGTGTACGGTTATATGTGATGGGTACCGTTATCTGTGATGTGTACCATTATCTGTGATGTGTACCGTTATCTGTGATGTGTACAGTTATCTGTGATGGGTACCGTTATCTGTGACGTGTACCGTTATCTGTGATGTGTACAGTTATCTGTGACGTGTACCGTTATCTGTGATGGGTACCGTTATCTGTGATGGGTACCGTTATCTGTGATGTGTACAGTTATCTGTGATGTGTACCGTTATCTGTGATGGGTACCGTTATCTGTGATGTGTACGGTTATCTGTGATGGGTACCGTTATCTGTGATGTGTACAGTTATCTGTGATGGGTACAGTTATCTGTGACGTGTACCGTTATCTGTGATGTGTACGGTTATCTGTGATGGGTACCGTTATCTGTGATGTGTACAGTTATCTGTGATGGGTACCGTTATCTGTGACGTGTACCGTTATCTGTGATGTGTACAGTTATCTGTGATGGGTACCGTTATCTGTGATGTGTACAGTTATCTGTGATGTGTACCGTTATCTGTGATGGGTACATTTATCTGTGATGGGTACGGTTATCTGTGACGTGTACCGTTATCTGTGATGTGTACAGTTATCTGTGATGGGTACGGTTATCTGTGACGTGTACCGTTATCTGTGATGTGTACAGTTATCTGTGATGGGTACATTTATCTGTGATGTGTACAGTTATCTGTGATGGGTACGGTTATCTGTGATGTGTACAGTTATCTGTGATGGGTACAGTTATCTGTGATGGGTACGGTTATCTGTGACGTGTACCGTTATCTGTGATGTGTACAGTTATCTGTGATGGGTACATTTATCTGTGATGTGTACAGTTATCTGTGATGGGTACGGTTATCTGTGACGTGTACCGTTATCTGTGATGTGTACAGTTATCTGTGATGGGTACATTTATCTGTGATGTGTACAGTTATCTGTGATGGGTACAGTTATCTGTGATGGGTACGGTTATCTGTGACGTGTACCGTTATCTGTGATGGGTACGGTTATCTGTGATGTGTACCGTTATCTGTGATGGGTACGGTTATCTGTGATGGGTACATTTATCTGTGATGGGTACGGTTATCTGTGATGGGTACAGTTATCTGTGATGGGTACGGTTATCTGTGACGTGTACCGTTATCTGTGATGGGTACGGTTATCTGTGATGGGTACGGTTATCTGTGATGTGTACCATTATCTGTGAAGTGTACAGGTATTTGTGATGAGTATATTTATCTGTGATGTTTATAGTTATTTGTGATGACTTCAAATATCTGTGATATGTACAGATAATTGTGGTGAGTTCAGTTATCTGTCATGAGTGCAGTTATCTGTGATGAGTACAGTTAATTATGGTTAGAACAGTTATCTGTGAACCATACAGTTATCAGTGGTGAGTACACTTATCTGTGATGAGTACAATTATCTCTGATGATACATCATGTGTGATGAGTACAGTTATCTATGGTGGGTACGGTTATCTGTGATAGGTAGAGTTATCTGTGATGAGTATGATTAATTGGGGTTAGATCATTTATCTGTGAAGATTACAGTTAGCTGTGATGATTACAGTTATTTGTGGTGAGTGCAATTATCTGTGGTGAGTACAGTTATCTCTGATACATTTATGTGAAATGGGTGCAGTGACCTGAGATGTGTACAGTCACTTCTGATAAGTACCATCTGTGATGGTTATAGTAATCTGTGATGGGTATATTAATCTATGATGTGTACAGTTATCCGTGGTGAGTTCAGTTATCCATGATGAGTACAGTTAATTGTGGTGAGTACAGTTACCTGTGATGGGTTTGATTTTCTGTGATGGGTACAGCTGACTGTGAGGGGTAGAGATAATTGTGATGACTACAATTATCTGTGATGAGTGCAGATAATTGTGATGAGTTCAGTTATCTATGATAGGTACCGTTATCTGTGATGGGTACAGTTATCTCTGCTATGTACAGTTATGTGTAATGATCATAGTTATCTATGATGGGTACAGTTATGTGTTATGAACAGTTGTTTGTGATGAGTACAGTTATCTGTGATATGTACAGTTATCTGTGATGTGTACATTTATCTGTGATGAATAAAGATATCTGTGATGTGTACAGTTATCTGTGCCAGTTACAGTTATCTGTGATGTGTACAGTTATCTCTGCTGAGACAGTTATATGTGATGAGTACAGTTATCTGTGAAGAGTACTGTTATCTGTGATAGTACCATTATCTATGGTGAGTACAGTTATCTATGCTGAGTACAGTTATCTCTGATACAGTTATGTGTGATGGGTACAATTACCTGAGATGGGTATAGTAATCTATGATGTATGCAGTTATCGGTGGTGAGTTCAGTTATCTATGATGTGTACAGGTATCTGTGATGGGTACAGCTATCTGTCATGGTTACAGTTGTGTGTGATGTGTGCAATTATCTGTGATGGGTACCATTATCTGTGATGAGAACTGTTAATTGTGGTGAGTTCAGTTTTCTGTGAAGTGTACAATTATCTGTCAAGAATAAAGTTATCTGTGAATAGTACAGTTACCTATAATGAGTTCAGTTTATTGTGGTTAGAACCGTTATCTGTGAAGAGTACAGATATCTGTGATGACACAGTTGTGTGTGTTGGGTGCTGCTATCTGTGGTGAGTAAGTTACCCATGTTAGATACAGTTATCTGTGATGAGTAAAGTTATTTATAGTTAGAACAGTTATCTGTAACAGTACAGTTATCTGTGATGGTTACAGTTACTTGTGGCGAGTACAGTTATCTTTGATACAGTTATGTGTAATGGGTGCGTTATTTTTGGTGAGTGCAGTAATCTGTGATGTGCACAGCTTTTGTGATGAGTATATTTAATTTTGATGACTACAGTTATCTATGAAGTGTGCAGTTATCTGTCAAGGGTATAGTTATCTGCGAAAAGTACAGTTATCTCATTGAAACATATAAGATTCTGAGGGAGCTTGTCAGGGTAGATGCTGAGAGGTTGTTTCCCCTGGCTGGAGAGTCTAGAACTCGGGGGCATAGTCTCAGGATAAGGGGTCGGCCATTCAAGACTGAGATGAGGAGGAATTTCTTCACTCAGAGGGCTGTGAATCTTTGGAATTCTCTACCCCACAGGACTGTGGATGCTGAGTCGTTGAGATAGATTGATTTTTGGACTCGAGGGGAATCGAGGGACATGGAGATCAGGGGGGAAAGTGGAGTTGAGGTTGAAGAGCAGCCATGATCTGATTGAATGGTGGAGCAGGCTCGAGGGGCCATATGGCCTAGTCCTGCTCCTATTTCTTATGTTCTTATGTTCTTATCTGTCAAGAGTACAGTTATCTGTGAAGAATACAGTTATCTGTGCTGAGTACAGTTAATTGCTTTGAGTACATTTATCTGTGAAGTATCCATGTATCTGTCAAGAGTACAGTTATCTGTGAAGAGTACAGTTAACCGTGATGAGTACAATTAATTGTGGTTAGAACAATTTTCTGTGAAGAGTACACCTATCTGTGATGGTTACAGTTATCTGTGGTGAGTACAGTTATCTGTAGTGAAAACAGTTATCTATGATGATAGATTTATGTGTGGTGAGTACAGTGATCTTTGACAGGTAAAGTTATCTGTGATGAGTACAGTTAATTGTGGTTAGAAGCGTTTTCAGTGAAGAGTACAGTTATCTATGATGGTTACAGTTATCTTTGGTGAGTACATGTTTCTCTGAAACAGTTATTTGTGATGGGTGGAGTTACCTTTGATGTGTACAGTTATCTCTGTAAGTACAGTTATCTGTGATTGTTACAGTTATCTATGATGAGTAGTTATTTGTGATTGTTACAGTTATCTCTGTAAGTAGTTATCTGTGATTGTTACAGTTATCTATGATGAGTAGTTATTTGTGATTGTTACAGTTATCTCTGTAAGTACAGTTATCTGTGATTGTTACAGTTATCTATGATGAGTACAGTTATCTGTGATGTGTAGTTTTCTGTAATGAGTATAGTTAAACGTGATGGGTACAGTTATCTGTAGTGATTTCAGTTATCTATGATATGTACAGTTAGCTGAGATGTGTACAGTTATCTATGATGAATACAGTTATGTGTGATGAATACAGTTAATTGTGATGAATACAGTTATGTGTGATGGGTACAGTTATATGTGATGGGTACGGTTTTCTGCGAGGTGTACAGCTATCTGTGATGATTGTAGTTAATTGTGATGACCGCAGTTATCCGTAATGAGTGCAGTTAACTGTGGTGAGTACAGAGACCTGTGAAGAGTACAGTTATCTCTGCTGATACAGTTATATCTGTTGAGTACAGTTATCTGCGGTGAGTACACTTACGTGTGGCATAGTTATCTCAGTGGACATGAATTGTGGCATCGCAGTTGTTAGACGTTTTTATTAATTGAAAGATAGTGAACCGCCACAGAAAGGCACAAGTAGAGCTCAGCGGAGTGGGTCAACTAAAACTTTCAGTTACAGTGGCCACGAACTCGAAGATTGAAATCTGCTTCTGTTTATTCTTGAAGTGGGATTATTTTCTCAGAGGCTCACTATTTCCTGTCAACATTTTCACTAACAGACTATTTACAGAATAATACAGATATCAGTTTAAATACATTCTAATAAAACATACTAAAGTCACTTAAATACACTATTACTTACCGCTGTTTTTTTTGTGATATTGTCCTATAGCTGACAGTTTAAGATTCGTTTTAAAAGCACCTCATTTATAATTCAAGCCCCTCTTTGCATATCACTCGTAACGTCTGCTAGGCCAGTGTGAAATTTTACACAGTGAAAATTAATATCAACAGACACATGCAATAAAAATATAGCCCTGGGCACACATCCCACTATTATACATATGCCCGTCTGTGCTCGCTTCAATTATCTCTAACAAAACCTCTTCTTACTAGGTGCTGTATATTTTTGTTTGCTCTCTGCTATTTCGGTACTCGGAGGGCTGGAGCCGGCGCCTGAGGCTGGGTTAGGGGGCCCTATCTCCAAGGCAGGGGCACCGGCTGCTCCGCGGCAGGTTGCTGGTATCCTGACAATCCAATTAGCTGCGGCCCATAGTAACTAAAAACTAATGATCCGGCGGTTCAGACACGCAAAAGACAAGCGGGGGGGGAATCGAATTAGCGCCGGTTACAATATCCCACTCTGAGCAACTATTTAAACAGGGCGAGGATTTTAAAACACTGACCATCCGCCTCTTCCCTTATGTGGGGGTTTGTCCCATCCGTCCTGTGTGTTGTCAGTAAAAAAATTCCAGCTATTTTCTATTCGCAATTAACGAAAACGTGTTTTTAATATAAAATCTTGAAGTTCTATGTTTCAGGAACCTCGCAGAAAGTGTATTTAAATAAGCGGCAGCACGGAATTATAAAGATTCGGTGTCCAGTAACCTCCGAGAGTCTCATTAATCGCTGCTCAGGGAGTGAAAGCGAGGGGTGGGAACGGGAATATCACTCCCAACATCACTCACTCACTCACCCTCATAGTCACTCACTCACACCCTCATATTCACTCATCCTCACATTCACTCACTCACCCTCATTTTCACTCACTCACACTTCGTCTCACGCTCACCTCCTTACATGTACACTTTCATTCAGTCTCTCTCACACTCACTTTCTCACTCCCTCATTCTTTTACTCAATCACTTTCCCTCGCTCCCTTAACCATTAATTCGCGCTCTCGCTCGCTCACTCCCTCGCTTCTTTTACTTTCATATTCACTTACTCTCACACTCATTCACTCTCACCCAGTCTCTTTCTCACTCATTCTGTCTCACCCATTCGCTCACCTATACACTCTCTCTCTCTCTCTCTCAGTAAGTCATCCCTTTTACTCCAAGGGGAGAGGGGACTGTTCCCTGATCCCAGGGTGAGAGGGATGTACCGCGACCCCAGGGTATATCGGGATGGTACTCCTTTTCAATCTTTAACTCTCTTTCTCTCTCTCCCCTGACCTCTCTCGACACGATTTCACTCTCTCCTTGTCATTTCGCGCTATGGGACCCCAGAGACAGGCCCTACACTCAATAGCAGCCCAGTATCAGCAGCACTAAAGGGAAAGTCTGTCCCCGGAATCAGCGTCTAGAGTTCGGCCAGGACCCCGAGACCGGGGCTGCCGCCGGGGACAGGCTCTCGCTACCTTCTGCCGCTGGGACTGTGCGCCTGTGATTCTCTTTCCTTTCCCAGACACAGCACAGTTTTGTTGTAACACTATAAAGACGGGCTGCCTAATTCATGCATATATCAGGATTATAAAGGTAACTATTGGTTTACTTATTGGGATCTTGCTTAGTACGGATTCCTGCTATTTGTGCCTTGCTTTAAAGGTGTAGCGAATCCCACAAGCAGAGATTCCCAACAGTTTGGGTAGAACGGGAGCTAATTGTGCAACAGAAATGCAGAATCATAGAATATATGTTTGTGTGGAACGATTATTCACACTGGTCCCGTTAGATTCACCCAGTCCTACAGACAATATTTTAAGGCTATTTCTGTGTCCTGCCCTGGTTGATGTCCTGCACATGGGGATCCAGGCCCCTCTCCTTAGGGCTCTCAATAAAATAATATTTAAAACAAAAATACTGGTACAAGAACCGCAGTTTTAATAGACAATGTAAAATAATTTATAAATAATATATAAATACTATTTAATGTACAATGACAACGAACCAGCGGAGAAATTAAATATCCCTTCTGACTGTTTTGGGTCACTTGCTGTATTGTACCGTGGATTTATCTGTTAGTCCGCCTCTCTCTGCCTCTCTGCTGTAGTCTGCCCCGGCGATGCCGTTAAATTCTTCACACGCTCCTGTAACAAACGAGTGAGTTTCGTTGTAACTTTTTGTTCTTACAATTTGAGATAAGCGCCGCTCACTATGACCGTATTTCTTTCTTTTTATCTCACGCTCTGGATTTGTCTCCGGTTTTAACGGGCCGGCAGTTCTTTTCGTTCCGACCCGCTCCTCTCCTCCCACTTAATATTAAAAATAAAGCAGATTCCTCAGGAATTCACTTCTGGAAATAATAATACTAAAACTAAACTAGCAGCGCCGCAGCCTCTGCTCAGTCGGTAAATAACTCGGTTCTTATACTGCAGTTGCCATCTCTTCAGACTAAATGTATTTAATATATGTTAAATATTATGGCACGGCTGGGACAGCTAACGGAGAATGATGCGCAAAAAACTCAGATCCATCCTTATAGATCAACAGTAAGAAAGCACTTTAAATATCGCCCAGATATTCTGGGATTAGAAACAGCGGGAAGTGGCATTTCACGGCAATGTGTTGTCCAAACCATAACCGCATTAAATAAATATAATTTAATAAATTAAACTAACCATTCGAACCTTTGAACAAACGGCAGAGCGCAGTTTGTACACGGCAGAGTATATTAATAATAATAAATGTACACCATATGCGCTGTTTGTGTATATGTAGTGTTTATATACACGTGCAAATTTATATATATAGATTAAGTAGCGTTTGTATAAATTAAAATATACAGGATATGTAGTGTTTTATATACGTCGAAAATTGAATATACACACTATATAATTTTATATGTAGTGTTTGTATATACACATATATGCAGAATTAAATATATACACTATATGTAATGGCTGTATGTAAATGTACAAAATTAAATATATATACAAAACGTAGCGTTTATAGGCGCTAAATTAAATATATACACTATAAGTAGTGTTTGTTTATATGTATTGTTTGTATATGTGTACAAAATTAAATATACGCTGTAAGCAGTGTTTATATGTATGTATGTTTGTATATATTTGCAAAATTAAATATACACTATATGTAGTGTTTGTATATATGTACAAAATTAAATATACACTAAATGTAGTGTTTGTATATATTTGCAAAATGAAATATACGGTATATAGTTTGTATATATGTACAACATTAAATATACACTATATGTAGTGTTTGTATATATGTACAGAATTGAATATACTCTATATGTAATGTCTGTATAGATGTACAGAATTAAATATACTCCATATGTAGTGTCTGTATATATGTAAAAAATTAAATATGCACTATATGTAGTGTTTGTATATATGTACAGAATTAAATATACTCCATATGTAGTGTCTGTATATATGTACAGAATTAAATATACACAATATGTAGTGACTATATATGTACAGAATTAAATATACTCTTTATGTAGTGTCTGTATATATGCACAAAATTAAATAACCACTCTTATGTTTGAATGTATGTACAAAATTAAATTTATGCTCTATGTATGTAGAAATAATTATACACTATGTATAGTGCACATGTGTACATTACATAAAAATACACTAATGTATGTAGTATGTCCATCTATGATAAAATTATGTAATTTTTCCACGTGTAAAATCATTTCATATAAGATTACATAAAATGTAAGTTTATCAAATGTTAGACTCTCGATATATATTTGTCCATATAAAGACATACACAGTTTTTGTCTGTTTATAGACCGTGTGTACAACATCCAATTTACACGTTTATACAAAGTGAAACATTTTAACACGTCGGTCTGATGGAAGGATTTTATCCCGAAATCCCGTAGTGTCCTCACCCGCGATCTTGAATCAATCGCCAGTAGCACAGAGTGTCGTTACTTATTTAACATTTAAACTTCCGTGAGTTGAGCGATCAAATTGCTATATGTCTCATTTATTTGTTTTAATGAATCTTCCTTCACAATGTTACGGAGACGGGTTTAGTTCACTGATCGGAAAGACTTTGGGCTGTCTCAATATTTGCAGGTCTCTCTCTGTAACCGATCAGATTCATGGCAATGATACCCGCTTATTAATATATCCTGATAATGATATTTAATAGACTTGAGGTACTCTCCGTTCGAGGGTATTAAACGCCTCTCTCTGAAGGGCTGCTACTCCCCTTGGTAGCTGAGTGAGGGATAATCTCTCAGCAAATATCCATTAGAAATGAGAAAAGGAGAGAGAGATCCTTTCTCTCTTCTGGCCGGTGTCAGTAGATGAGCGATCCCTGTCCCCAGGCTATAAATCCATCATATATTCAACACCAATCTCCCTCTTTTTTAACATTGAGCGAAAAGTCCGGGTATAAACACACGGATCACAAAAGAGTCGCTGATTTGGTTTTGTTTTGTGCCCCGCTTTAGAACGGAATTAAACTCTTATTGTCAGTGCTCAGATCAAGTCTTTTATTAAAACACCCAGGGCTGTATGTCCGCTCCATACATTCTACTCACACGGCTGAAGGTGCATTTATTTATATAGATTGTTCGTTCGGGGTATCTCCTAAACATTTGTAAAAACGAATACAAATATGTCACAGTCCAGCGCTACATGTGCAATCGGCGGCGTCTCGCAATTTTACCTGAACAATCCATAGCCATCACTACAGCGAAAATATTCAGCCAGAATTTACCCAGATATCATCTCTCTGAAAAATGTGGGGTGAGGAGAGCGATTTTAGAACAGAAACGAAGCGAATGATTCCTCCGAATCACTCCGCTATATTTAACAATATACATACATATACACACTACTTACAGTGTATATTTAATTTTATACATGTATACAAACACTACTTACAGTGTATATTTAATTTTATACATGTATACAAGCACTACTTACAGTGTATATTTAATTTTGTACATATATACAAACACTACTCACAGAGTATATTTAATTTTGTACATATATACAAACACTACTTACAGTGTATATTTAATTTTGTACATATATACAAACACTACTTACAGTGTATATTTAATTTTATACATATATACAAACACTACTTAAAGTGTATATTTAATTTTGTACATGTGTACAAACACTACTTACAGTGTATATTTAATTTTATACATGAATACAAACACTACTTACAGTGTATATTTAATTTTGTACATGTATACAAACACTACTTACAGTGTATATTTAATTTTATACATGTATACAAACACTACTTACAGTGTATATTTAATTTTGTACAAATCTACAAACACTCAGTATATATTTGATATTGTACATATAGGCAAATTCTACATATAGTTTATATTTAATATTGGACATATATTCAAACAATGCTTGTGTGCATATTTAATTTTGTACATATACAAGCACATCATAGGATATATATGTAATTTTGTACATATATACAACAGATATAGTGTATATATTTAATATTGTACATATATACAAATAGTACTTACGTGCATATTTAATGTTGTATATATGTAAACACATATGATATATATAATTTTGTACAAATATACAAACACCAGATATATTGTACATATTTAATTTTGTACGTGTATAGTGTATTTTTACATATATACAAACACCACATATAGTGTATATTAAATGTTATACATATATACAAAGAATGGTTATAGTGTTTATTTAATTTTATGGATAGGTACAAACACTACTTATAGTTTATATTTAATTTTCTTCATATATATACAAAGTACTTATGTGTATATTTAATTCTGGACATATATAGAAAGAGAATAAAATCTATACCGCTTAACCTCATTCCTTATTGGCACAGGGGCTTACTTTAAACCAATTTAAAATGCTTCTCAATTGGACCCGTTCTAATGTGTGATATAGAGTGACGTATAAATTTATAACACTGTTCGTATGAATTAAATATTCCAATTTGTGTATTTTGTTTGGGAGTTTGCTAATTGAGCAGGTCTCATGAATGTATTTGAATTGTCCGTGATGTTATTTCCGTACAGGTTTCGTGATCAGAAACGAAAAATCGGTTCAAATAAAGATGCTCACACAAAACTGTATAAAATGGGAGGAAAAGGAACTTATTGTAAAAGGTTTTTTATATATATTCCGGGCAAATACAGATCAATTTCTGAAAATAAATAAACACTAAATGTTTTAATTAATTTAATTAAATGTATAATGAAAAATTGCAGTTTAAAATTCCTTGTAAGGAAATTAATTCTTGTTAAGACGAGACTTTCCAATTATGGAGTTGGGAGGCAGGCTTTCTGACTGAGGCGGCCTGTTATCTGTTTCAATTTTTGTTAAGTGCCCAGCATTTCATCCAACTAATTTTTAAAAACTGTTGGAAAGGACTCGCCTTGACATTTCAGGACCACTTAACCAGTTCCGATGCATCTTCTAAACAGCAATCAGCAAATTACAGAGATCGGTTCTGAAGCCGCCTCTGTTTTGTGCTGTTTTATTGCGGTCATTTAAATTATTCAGCGTGTTTGTGTAATTGAATACGAAGGTTCTGAAAAACTAATAACCCTCGCCTTGTTACTGTTTTTATAAAATCACGAAATGGTTCCTAACACACGCTGATAAAATGCTGATTTTATTAATGTAAAATTGTATTCCCTCTTTTCATTTCTCTTATAAAGAGATAAGTGACTGCGCGGCTAGACCGTGGCAGTCTAACCTTGTTTCATTCCCAACACTTATAGCGTTTATTGGACTGGGCGTGGCTAGGGAGTGTTGCCAAATTCGAACTTGTTTTAAACAAACTTTTTTATTTCGAGATAATCTCAATAAATTGACTTTCGAGGTGGAGAAAGTTGTGAGAGGTGGGTATTAATCGGGGAGATATATATGTACCTTCTCTCTACTATACACCGGCTCATTTGGAGACTGGGGGATTAACCCATTGCCTGTTCATCCCTCCAAGCGACTTCCCTCCAAACACAAACTTAAGATCCCTAAAACCAAGGGGTTCCGTTCTCTTCCCTGTCCGGCGATTGTAAGTTTTCCCAACGGGCAAATCGAAAGATTTAACTGGGAAGCGTTCGGAGTTTCAAGGCTCGCTCTGTGATTTCAAAGGCTTTTAAATGATAGTTTTAAAAAATTTCTAAACAAAGACAAAACAAAATCCTAGAAATGTAAAAACCTAGAAAACAAAAGCTTATTTTAATAGCAATTCAATCGAATTCAATGCGCCCGGTTTCGTTCTGCACTCTCAGCTGTTCTATTCATTTTTAATGCAAGGTTTGAACTTGTTAAAAATGATTGTTTTCATTTCCTTCGGTGGGTCAGTGGCTGATGTGCATTTAAAAAAGAATAAACTTGAAAAAGAACAGAAAGGGGCAGTTTAAATCAAACTTAACTTCTTGGCTCATCTGCTCTCTGAAAGTCTCTTTCTAAGGTTTGCCTTAGGAAGGATCTAACGGGAGGGTTTGAGGTGCCCAGTCTAAGACAGGCGCCCTTAACTAAAATATAATATGGGGTTCAGAGCAGCTTAAATGGAGGAGGAGGAGGAGGCCGTGGCCGGTCCTTATTCTCTGCTAAAACCCAGCAGGCCGTCACACATCAGTATCGAGATAAATCTGTGGGGCGTACAATGAACTTTGGGCTGTCGGTCCATCGATTGCCAGGGGACTTAAATATCACTCCGTTTAACAATTGGCCGCTGAATAAAACGCTTCGTTTTAATACTTTTCGTTATCAATGGTTTTTGCATTGAATTCTCTCGTTATAATTCTTGACAAATCCACACGGTCCCTTAGCTCCCCCTTTCCTGTGGATTTGCCAGGCGTTAGCCAATAGCAGGTGGAGACCTCCTCGCTTTCAGCCAGTGAGTGGCCGTGTGTCTGAAGGAACACAACCCAGGGCATGTAGTAGAAAGCGTCCAAGAGTGATGAGAGCTCCCTCTCAAAGCCCACCTGCTCCGTCCAACCTTCGCAAAGTCCGACGAGGAGCATGCTTCGTGGATGTGCTGTAGTGGCGAGCTGTTTCTCTTGAAAGGTTGTTTGTGTGTGTGTGTGTGTGTGTGGCAAACATTGTTTGGTTGAGTGGGGGGGGGGAGGAGACGATGGATCAGTCGGTGAACACTCAGCCACAGACCCAACATGAGCCTATCAACTTCGGCATCGACCAGATTCTCAGTGGTTCCGATCAGGAGAGCTGCCTGCAATCCAGTGCCAGGGTGTCCGAGGCCGGTTACTTGGCCAGTCCGGTCAGTGGCGCCTACCCTACCCTGGCCGCCGCCTATCCGGCCATGGGGGCCACGTACGAGGACAGCCTGTCCGGATCTTACAGTGTTAACCTGAGTATGAACGTCAACGGCTTGGCTTCTGCCGGGGTGATCAGAGTACCGGCCCACCGTCCCATCCCACAGGCCGCCGTGCCCAGCATAGGCAGCGTGGCCGGTTTGAGCGGCCTGAATTTCCCCTGGATGGAGAGCAGCAGGAGGTTTGCTAAGGACAGGCTGACAGGTAGGTGAAACTGGTTTATTTAATATGCTGTAAATCGGGGATGCAGCGCGACACCGAGAGTCCGGGACTGGTGCATTCTTTCGCTACAAAAACCTCACAACCAACTCTGCATTTTAACAGTCAACTTTAAAATTATCTACCGGTAATGGCCAGGGCGCAAAGAGTAAGATTGGGCTGTTGGTAAAGTGTGGATTTAACTCAGCGAATATACAACTCGAATTAACAGCCTAACTTTGCAAACCCCATTTTGTTCATTCTTAACACATTTTAAAATTGATGGTATTTTAAAATTCATTTGATTTCGATAGCAATTGTTTATTAATATTTAACGTTCTGGGTTTTTTTGGTATGAGTTGGTTTTCGTTGTGCGAAAACATTGGGTTTAAAGGGATTGAGGTTCAGGAACGGAATTGGGCTCAGGAAAGGAATTGGTTTGTTTTTTTAAAGTAGATTTAAATATATAACATTATTTACAAATCGGATGAGAGTTTAAAACGGTAAATCACGGCCTGACGATGTATTGCAACTGGTTTAAGGAGAGTAATGTAACGAGCCCGCTGCACGGGGTGACACGGTGGGGAAGAGACCAGTTTAATCAAAGATATAACGTGGGAATAAAAGGATTGGGTAACCTGTAAATGATGTACATGCTGTCTGGTTTAAACATGAGGTCAAATCAAATCAAACCAGGAGCAGAAATTTGATTAATTGCAATTAAAGTCGGCAAATAGCCCAGAGAGCAGGTTCCAGCCCGGAGGGAGCAAGTCCCAGCCCGGAGAGAATAGGTCCCAGCCCGGAGGGAGCAAGTCCCAGCCCAGAGAGAGCAGGTCCGAGCCCAGAGAATAGGTCCCAGCCCAGATAGAGTAGGTCCCAGCCCAGAGGGAACAGGTCCCAGCCCAGAGAGAACAGGTCCCAGCCCAGAGAGACTAGGTCCCAGCCCAGAGAGAGTAGGTCCCAGCCCAGAGGGAACAGGTCCCAGCCCAGAGAGACTAGGTCCCAGCCCAGAGAGAGTAGGTCCCAGCCCAGAGAGAATAGGTCCCAGCCCAGAGAGAGTAGGTCCCAGCCCAGAGGGAACAGGTCCCAGCCCAGAGAGAACAGGTCCCTGTCCAGAGGAAACAGGTCCCAGCCCAGTGAGAGTAGGTCCCAGCTCAAAGATAACAGGTCCCAGCCCAGAGAGAATTGGTTCCAGTCCAGAGAGAGCAGGTTCCAGCCCAAAGATAACAGGTCCCAGCCCAGAGAGAATTGGTTCCAGTCCAGAGAGAGCAGGTTCCAGCCCAAAGAGAGCAGGTTCCAGGCCAGAGAGAACAGGCCTCAGCCCAGAGGGAACAGGTCCCATCTCGGAGGATGCACATCCCAGCCCAGAGAGAGACCCTAATGTATCTTCATTTTCAGATCACACGTGAAAGTCTTTTTATAATTTTCCTTTCAGTTCTAGATTACATTTTTAAAAGTGCACCGTTTTAAACATAGCCCGTGTGGTTAACACTAGCGCATACTCGATAGTTCTCTTTTACAATCCAATAAAATCCCCAACAAAATTGACACTAAATTAGAGAGGAGAGGAAATGAGATTTAAACCGTTCCTGCACGCTGCTCAAATACACCTGCAGTCGTTATTCGTTATCATTTGGGCCTTTACAGGTTTAACGGGAGGGACCCGGCCGTTCACTTTGTTCTTTACTCCTCTTCACTTCCGAGCCAGAGTTTTCTGTGCTGTCAACATTCCCCTCTCACCGACCACTAGATCAGAGGGGAACTGCTCTCAGAGGCACCACTCATAATGTTTGATTTTTAAAATATATTTTAATTGGTCAAAAAAATTGTCTTCGCAGCCCCCAAATGAAGTGTCCTCTATAAAGAATAAACTTTTTAAAATATTTTTTTTTTTAAAAGAGGAAGTGAATGTGAGAAAAGTTGAATCGATTTCACAGGCGCAGAATCCAACAACCAGCAGCCTCGGTATAAAGTGAGAGCGTGAACCCGAACCTTCAACAGCCCATTGGCTTCTCGCCCAGGAGCTGCTAAATAATAAATTAACTCCAAACTATAACAGCAAATCGCTAATTATCATTTCTTATTTTTTAAATAAATCCGAAGGGTTCAAATTTCAATGATTCTTGCTGACTTGGAATCTCACCAGTTTGTGCAGGTAGTGTGTAAGTGTGTGTATGAGTGTGTGTGTGTATATGAGTGTGTGTGTGTATGAGTGTGAGTGTGTGTATATGAGTGTGTGTGTGTATATGAGTGTGTGTGTGTATATGAGTGTGAGTGTGTGTGAGCTAAAGTGAGAGTGTGGGTTAGTGTTTGTGTGTGTATATAGGTGTATGTGTGTGTGAGCGTGTGTAAGTGTATGTGTATGTGAGTGTGTGCATATGTGTATATAGGTGTATGTGTGCGTGTGAGTACGTTTAAAGTTTCTTCCTTGAGTGTGTTTTCTTGTCTTGGCGTTGAAATACAGAGTCTCTATCTCTACAGGGGAAACAGTGAAAACAATTAGATATGAATAATACTCAGAAAGAATATTTCCTTTGGAAATGAAGACAGATTTCGGCCCTGTCAGTGCTGTTGCAGATCACTGAGTGTCCTGTTCCGTTTCCTTCTGTTAGCTGCCCTGACGCCTTTCACAGTGACACGGCGGATCGGTCACCCTTACCAGAACAGGACCCCTCCGAAACGGAAGAAACCCCGAACCTCATTCACCAGGATCCAGATCTGCGAGCTGGAGAAGAGGTTCCATCGGCAGAAGTACCTGGCCTCGGCGGAGAGAGCGGCGCTTGCTAAGTCCCTCAAAATGACGGACGCACAGGTCAAAACCTGGTTCCAGAACAGGAGAACTAAATGGAGGTGAGTTAAGGCAAACTGGAGTAAAATTCGCATATAGATAAATACAGGGGAGATAGAGAGAGCGAGACAGAAAGAGGGAGAGGGGAAGGGAGGGAGAGACAGAAAGAGGGGAGAGAGGGAGGGAGAGAGACAGAGAGAGGGGGAAGAGAGAGGCAAAGGAAGAGAGAGGGGGGAGGAAGGCAGAGAGAGAGAGACAGAGAGAGAGAGAGACAGAGAGGGGGAAGAGAGAAACACAGGAAGAGAGGGAGGGAGGCAGAGAGAGACATGGAGAGAGACATGGAGAGAGAAAGAGAGAGAGGGAAGGGGACAGGGAGAGGGAGAGGGATGGAGAGACTGGGAGAGATAGAGAGTAAAATTAGTACGACAATAAATAGAGGGGTGAGACAAGGAGAGAGTTAATTTAGTACATTAAAAACAGAGGGGGTACCAAGGAATTAGCTTTGAAAATGCTTTAAAAAATACAGGAGTGTAACACTGAGAGAGTGATCCAGTAAAATTAATATATTAAAGGGACAAAGGAGCAACAGGGAAGGAGAATAAAGTTAATATATTAAAAATGGAGGGGAGTGACAAAGAATTAGCTTTAAATTAATATATTTTTAAAAACAGTGGAGTGACAAGGAGCTAGGTTATAATTAATGCATTAAAATACAGGGGGTTTGCAGGGAAATAGAGGAACATTGAAATATTTTAAAATGGGGCAGTTACAAGGAGCAAGAGAGTAAAACGAATGGATTAAACATACTTGTAAACAATTTTACAACACCAAGTTATAGTCCAGCAATTTTATTTTAAATTCACAAGCTTTCGGAGGCTACCTCCTTCCTCAGGTGAACGATGCGGAATCGTTCACCTGAGGCAGGAGGTAGCCTCCGAAAGCTTGTGAATTTAAAATAAAATTGCGGGACTATAACTTGGTGTTGTAAAATTGTTTACAATTGTCAACCCCAGTCCATCACCGGCATCTCCACATCAGGATTAAACATACAGAGGAGTTATAGAGAGAATAAGTAAAATTAATAGAATTAAAATACTGGGGAGTGTGAACGAGAGTGAAATTAATAGAATTAAAATACAGGGAGTAACAGAGTAAAATTAATAAAATTAAATTACAGAGATAGAGAGTAAAATTAATAGAATTAAAATACTGGGAGTGACAGATAGAGAGTAAAATTAATAGAATTAAAATACTGGGAGTGACAGATAGAGAGAGTAAAATTAATAGAATTAAAATACTGGGAGTGACAGATAGAGAGAGTAAAATTAATAGAATTAAAATACTGAGAGTGACAGATAGAGAGAGTAAAATTAATAGAATTAAAATAATGGGGAGTGACAGAGAGAGTGAAACTAATAGAATTAAAATACAGAGAGTGACAGAGTAAAATTAATAGAATTAAATTACAGAGATAGAGAGTAAAATTAATAGAATTCAAATACATGGGAGTGACAGATAGAGAGAGTAAAATTAATAGAATTAAAATAATGGGGAGTGACAGAGAGAGTGAAACTAATAGAATTAAAATACAGAGAGTGACAGAGTAAAATTAATAGAATTAAATTACAGAGATAGAGAGTAAAATTAATAGAATTCAAATACATGGGAGTGACAGATAGAGAGAGTAAAATTAATAGATTTAAAATACTGGGGAGTGACAGAGTGAGAGTGAGATTAATAGAATTAAATACAGGGAATAACAGAGAGAGAGTAAAATTAATAGAATTAAAATACAGGGAGTGACATAGAGAGAGTAAAATTAATAGAATTAAAATACAGGGAGTGACAGAGTGAGAGTGAAATTAATAGAATTAAAATACTGGGGAGTGACAGAGTAAAATTAATAGAATTAAAATACTGGGGAGTGACAGAGAGAGTGAAACTAATAGAATTAAAATACAGAGAGTGACAGAGTAAAATTAATAGAATTAAAATACTGGGAAGTGACAGAGAGAGTGAAACTAATAGAATTAAAATACTGGGGAGTGTGAACGAGAGTGAAATTAATAGAATTAAAATACAGGGAGTAACAGAGTAAAATTAATAAAATTAAATTACAGAGATAGAGAGTAAAATTAATAGAATTAAAATACTGGGAGTGACAGATAGAGAGAGTAAAATTAATAGAATTAAAATAATGGGGAGTGACAGAGAGAGTGAAACTAATAGAATTAAAATACAGAGAGTGACAGAGTAAAATTAATAGAATTAAATTACAGAGATAGAGAGTAAAATTAATAGAATTCAAATACATGGGAATGACAGAGTGAGAGTGAGATTAATAGAATTAAATACAGGGAATAACAGAGAGAGAGTAAAATTAATAGAATTAAAATACAGGGAGTGACATAGAGAGAATAAAATTAATAGAATTAAAATACAGGGAGTGACAGAGTGAGAGTGAAATTAATAGAATTAAAATACTGGGGAGTGACAGAGTAAAATTAATAGAATTAAAATACTGGGGAGTGACAGAGAGAGTGAAACTAATAGAATTAAAATACAGAGAGTGACAGAGTAAAATTAATAGAATTAAAATACTGGGGAGTGACAGAGAGAGTGAAACTAATAGAATTAAAATACAGAGAGTAACAGAGTAAAATTAATAGAATTAAATTACAGAGATTGAGAGTAAAATTAATAGAATTAAAGTACAGAGAGTGACAGAGAGTAAAATTAATAGAATTAAAATACTGGGGAGTGACAGAGTAAAATTAATAGAATTAAATTACAGAGAGTGACAGAGAGAGTAACATTAATAGAATTAAAATACTGGGGAGTGACAGAGAGAGAGTAAAATTAATAGAATTAAAATACTGGGGAGTGACAGAGTAAAATTAATAGAATTAAATTACAGAGATAGAGAGTAAAATTAATAGAATTGAAGTACTGGGAAGCAGCAAGGAGAGAATAAAATTATTAGATTGAACAATACAGGGAGTGACACAGTGAGAGGGTATAATTAATAGAATTAAAATATGGGGAGTGACACACAGAGAGGGTAAAATTAATAGAATTTTAATACAAGGAGTGATAGGGACAGGGAGTAAAATTAATAGAATTGAAAGACAAGGGAGTGACAATGTGAGAGGGTAAAATTAATAGAGTTAAAATATGGGGAGTGATAGAGAGAGAGTAAAATTAATAGAATTAAATACAGGGAGTGACAGAGAGAGTGAAACTAATAGAATTAAAATACTGGGGAGTGACAGATAGAGAGAGTAAAATTAATAGAATTAAATACAGGGAGTGACAGAGAGAGAGTAAAATTAATAGAATTAAAATAGAGGGGAGTGACAGATAGAGAGAGTAAAATTAATAGAATTAAAATAGAGGGGAGTAGCAGAGAGAGTGAAAATAATAGAATTAAAATACAGGGAGTGACAGAGAGAGAGTAAAATTAATAGAATTAAATTACAGGGGAGTGACAGAGAGAGTAAAATTAATAGAATTTAAATACAGGCGAGTGACAGAGTGAAACTAATAGAATTAAAATATGGGGAATGACAGAGAGAGAGTAAAATTAACAGAATTAAAATATGGGGAGTGACAGAGAGAGTAAAATTAATAGAATTAAAATACAGGGGAGTGATAGGGAGAGAGAATAAAATTAATATAATTGAAAGACAAGGGAGTGACAGAGAACGAGTAAAATTTATAAAATTAAAATGCAGGGAGTGACAGAGAGTAAAATTAATAGAATTAAAATAAAGGGAGTGACAGAGAGCAAAGATAAATCAATAGAATTAAAATACGGGGAGTGATAGGGAAAGGGAATAAAATTAATAGAATTGAAAGACAAGGGAGTGACAAAGAGTAAAATTAATAAAATTAACAATACGAGGAGTGTTAAGGAGAGAGTAAATTTAATAGAATTAAAATACAGGGAGTGACAGGGAGAGAGAGTAAAATTAATACATTTAAAATACTGGGAGAGAGAGGGGGAGAGTAAAATTAAAAGGCTTAATCTTACTGGAAGTGATGAGAGGGTAAAATTAATAGTTTTTAAAAGCACAGTGCAAAGAATTGAACTGGGACCAGAAACCATTTCGTGGTTTAGCCGAATAGTTTTCAAAATCCTTGTTAATCTGTGAAAATGCAATGGTATTTTGAAGTCCAGGGCTGGGGTTTATTGTGACGTGTCGATATTGTCCATCCCGGGTCTTCCATAGGATTTTGGGGGATTGGGTTTGCGGATTCTGTATGATACAAGACAATTGAAAGGCTTTCCAACCAAGGCAAGGCAATGCAACCAGGAAGTTCGATGCAAATTAGAATTCTTTCCTCAGCTGTGTAATTTAACAAAAACCTGTTCTGCATTACAGTGTAAAGTAATCTGTTAATTGGTGAATCCCTCATCGAGGTTGTGACGGGTCTGAGGCAAAGGGAAGTTTTGTTTGTGTGTGTGTGAGAGAGAGAGAGAGAGAGAGGAGAGACGTGGAAAAGCGGGGGGTGGAGAGGTGGGGGACTGTCTTTGTGAGCTGCTCGGTAAAGACGCCCCGTTTCTAATCTTTTCGGGATGGGTTGATGTCAGGGAATTGCAGCTCTTCTCTGACTGGTTTTTGCAGAAGTGTTTTTTTTTTGATGTATGTAATTTTCATTTTATTTAATAATTAAATAAGGCTCGGTTGTCTGTAAAATCAGGCTTTGTACCGTAGGGCTGTTTTAATTAACTTTCTCGCCAGTAATAACCCCTCTTTGATGGGGAAACTATTACTTTCCGAGAGCTCGAATAAGGATGGGAAAAAAAACAGTTGTGTAACACTGTAACTCTGTAAACCACAGCCCTGAGAAATGGGGAGGAGAAGGAGGGACAAGTTAACCCTAGAGATAAATAAATAAAACTAATTAAGGAAACTTTCATTATTTTAAATAATAACCTCGCCCTCAGTTCTTGTTTAAAGTTAACTTTAGACTCCATTCAATGGACGGAACAGGTCCGGTTACAGTGAGCGGAAAGTGTTCCACTCTCTCCTAAATATTTTGGCTGTATATTTGGTGTGAATATATCGTTCATTAATAAATGCAACTCAACAATCTGTCGGGTGTCAGAAAGGTTTCTGAATATCGAAATTCGAAGTCCCTGCAAAGTGTGATATAAAATGCTTAAAGCCGATTCGAACTGGGATCCGCAAACGAAATTTTTCAGGATTTTATTTATTGAGAAATAGGAATATACTTGGATGGTACTTGTGCATGCAGACATTGACACTAATGGCTCGTTAGTGGGGATTGACCCATTTACAGCTCTCTGTCAAACATAATAGATTCTGGACAAGATGATAGCATTTGTAATAACATCAGTAAACAGCAGCAACAGTGTTATTGGGCAATCTGTTATCGGAACTGACTGCAGTTCCCGCCGCCGAACAGGGAACTGTGAATAAAGAGATGGTGTTTATTTCGCCTTGTCTCCCGCTGTTATAAATCTAAGGGCCATGGGAGATTTAAAGGATGAATGATGGCAAAATGCACATTTGGATTTCTCGCTCCCTGAAATGGGACAGTCGCCTTCGGTGAACTAGATGATGGAGATGCGAGTGCAGCACCTTAAATCAGGGCTAAATATTTGAACGCGCTTTGCTGTGAAAATAGTGCAGATGGGTTGCGTTACACCCGTTATTCATCGTTAAAAACTGAGCACAACATGCTTTTAAAATGAGTGTGTGTGAGAGAGTGCGTGTGAGAGAGTGTGTGAAAGTGAGTGTATGTGTAAGTGTGAGTGTGCGTGAAAGTGTGTGTAAGAGTGAGTGTGTTTGTGTTTGAGTGTGTGTGTTAGTGTGTGTGTGAATCTGTGAGTGTGGAAGTGTCTGTATATTTGTGTGTGTGTTTGTGCGTATGTGTGTGTGCACACACCACCTGTATATCTCACACGTACATCAGACATATGTCTGTAGTAAATAGTCTCTCAAATATATATGACACATATCTATATTATAATATTCTAATTTGCATATCTTTACATATTGTGCGACATATATTGTACGCACATACACGTGTTTCTCTATATTTAACACAACTATTTCTCTTATACATTTTAAATCTCACAAACACGGGTACAAATATTTCTCTCTCGAACACACGCGAATTTCTCACAACAAATTTACATTTTTTTTAATAAACATCAAACGCAAACCCCCCCCCCCCCCCCAAATACTCAGAGGGCTGGCCGTCACCCGAGAGAAGACAGCTGTCAATAGGACTGACAGAAAACCCTTCACCGCCCAGATGTCACCCTCCCTTTTCAGACACTGACGAACCTACTGTGTATCCCGGGCAGTTTCCGATTTTAGTCACTATCTCCGTGCTGTAAATAAATTGTTTCAGAGGATGTTATCACCTTCTGTCCAGTCAGAGTTGCCTATTTACCATCCTCTGAATGTACAGAATGTGTCTCCTGTATGATTCGAACAAGGAGAGTTTGTGATGGGTTCACAGCTTTTGAAATGTTCGAGTGGATTAATAAATGAACCCAAAGGGCAGGCTGGTGCATGACGAAGTGCGGATAATCTTCCACAGACTTGTGCATATCACAACATCTCACCTGTGATCACTGTCAGCACCGGGAATTTGGGGTCAGGGCCGAGGGGCACCCGTCACACCGTCACACTGCAGTGAAAAACGGAACGATCAGCAATTGCACAGACTGTGAATTGACTGAGCAAAATGTTCGAGATAAAAGTCGATTCGATCAGGCAACGCGCACACTCCAAGTTCCATCATCATGATCTGTTTGACCCGCCGGGGACTCTGCAGAGAAACCTGCCTTTATTATACCGTCATGCCAAGTGTCTTTGCAATAATCACTGACCCACCCGTGTACTCTCCCTCATGAACAGTGAGCTCTCCAGTGACGAACAATCCAGTTTGGGCTTTAAAACCACAAAACCTTCCACCTCTCGTTCACCAATTCCTCCCCCAATGATTTCTCCCCACTCCACCCCAACTACTGGAAATCGAACCCCTCACCCTCACTCCACCCCAATTACTGACAATCCATCCCCTCACCCCCACTCCACCCCAACTACTGGAAATCGAACCCCTCACCCCCACTCCACCCCAACTACTGGAAATCGAACCCCTCACCCTCACTCCACCCCAACTACTGGAAATCGAACCCCTCACCCCCACTCCACCCCAACTACTGGAAATCGAACCCCTCACCCCCACTCCACCCCAACTACTGGAAATCGAACCCCTCACCCCCACTCCACCCCAACTACTGGAAATCGAACCCCTCACCCCCACTCCATCCCAATTACTGGAAATCGAACCCCTCACCCCCACTCCACTCCAACTACTGGAAATCGAACCCCTCACCCCCACTCCATCCCAATTACTGGAAATCGAACCCCTCACCCCCACTCCATCCCAATTACTGGAAATCGAACCCCTCACCCCCACTCCACCCCAACTACTGGAAATCGAACCCCTCACCCTCACTCCACTCCAATTACTGACAATCCATCCCCTCACCCTCACTCCACCCCAACTACTGGAAATCGAACCCCTCACCCTCACTCCACCCCAACTACTGGAAATCGAACCCCTCACCCTCACTCCACTCCAATTACTGACAATCCATCCCCTCAGCCCCACTCCACCCCAATAACTGACAATCCATCCCCTCACCCTCACTCCACCCCAATTACTGACAATCCATCCCCTCACCCCCACTCCACCCCAATTACTGACAATCCATCCCCTCACCCTCACTCCACCCCAATTACAGACAATCCATCCCCTCACTCTCACTCCACCCCAATTACTGACAATCCATCCCCTCACCCTCACTCCACTCCAATTACTGACAATCCATCCCCTCACCCTCACTCCACTCCAATTACTGACAATCCATCCCCTCACCCTCACTCCACTCCAATTAGTGACAATCCATCCCCTCACCCTCACTCCACTCCAATTACTGACAATCCATCCCCTCACCCTCACTCCACTCCAATTACTGACAATCCATCCCCTCACCCTCACTCCACTCCAATTACTGACAATCCATCCCCTCACCCTCACTCCACTCCAATTACTGACAATCCATCCCCTCACCCTCACTCCACCCCAATTACTGACAATCCATCCCCTCACCCCCACTCCACCCCAATTATTGACAATCCATCCCCTCACCCTCACTCCACTCCAATTACTGACAATCCATCCCCTCACCCCCACTCCATCCCAATTATTGACAATCCATCCCCTCACCCTCACTCCACTCCAATTACTGACAATCCATCCCCTCACCCTCACTCCATCCCAATTATTGACAATCCATCCCCTCACCCTCACTCCACCCCAATTACTGACAATCCATCCCCTCACCCTCACTCCACCCCAATTACTGACAATCCATCCCCTCACCCTCACTCCACCCCAATTACTGACAATCCATCCCCTCACCCTCACTCCACTCCAATTACTGACAATCCATCCCCTCACCCTCACTCCACTCCAATTACTGACAATCCATCCCCTCACCCTCACTCCACTCCAATTACTGACAATCCATCCCCTCACCCTCACTCCACCCCAATTACTGACAATCCATCCCCTCACCCCCACTCCACCCCAACTACTGGAAATCGAACCCCTCACCCCCACTCCACCCCAACTACTGGAAATCGAACCCCTCACCCTCACTCCACCCCAACTACTGGAAATCGAACCCCTCACCCCCACTCCACCCCAACTACTGGAAATCGAACCCCTCACCCCCACTCCACCCCAACTACTGGAAATCGAACCCCTCACCCCCACTCCACCCCAACTACTGGAAATCGAACCCCTCACCCCCACTCCATCCCAATTACTGGAAATCGAACCCCTCACCCCCACTCCACTCCAACTACTGGAAATCGAACCCCTCACCCCCACTCCATCCCAATTACTGGAAATCGAACCCCTCACCCCCACTCCATCCCAATTACTGGAAATCGAACCCCTCACCCCCACTCCACCCCAACTACTGGAAATCGAACCCCTCACCCTCACTCCACTCCAATTACTGACAATCCATCCCCTCACCCTCACTCCACCCCAACTACTGGAAATCGAACCCCTCACCCTCACTCCACCCCAACTACTGGAAATCGAACCCCTCACCCTCACTCCACTCCAATTACTGACAATCCATCCCCTCAGCCCCACTCCACCCCAATAACTGACAATCCATCCCCTCACCCTCACTCCACCCCAATTACTGACAATCCATCCCCTCACCCCCACTCCACCCCAATTACTGACAATCCATCCCCTCACCCTCACTCCACCCCAATTACAGACAATCCATCCCCTCACTCTCACTCCACCCCAATTACTGACAATCCATCCCCTCACCCTCACTCCACTCCAATTACTGACAATCCATCCCCTCACCCTCACTCCACTCCAATTACTGACAATCCATCCCCTCACCCTCACTCCACTCCAATTAGTGACAATCCATCCCCTCACCCTCACTCCACTCCAATTACTGACAATCCATCCCCTCACCCTCACTCCACTCCAATTACTGACAATCCATCCCCTCACCCTCACTCCACTCCAATTACTGACAATCCATCCCCTCACCCTCACTCCACTCCAATTACTGACAATCCATCCCCTCACCCTCACTCCACCCCAATTACTGACAATCCATCCCCTCACCCCCACTCCACCCCAATTATTGACAATCCATCCCCTCACCCTCACTCCACTCCAATTACTGACAATCCATCCCCTCACCCCCACTCCATCCCAATTATTGACAATCCATCCCCTCACCCTCACTCCACTCCAATTACTGACAATCCATCCCCTCACCCTCACTCCATCCCAATTATTGACAATCCATCCCCTCACCCTCACTCCACCCCAATTACTGACAATCCATCCCCTCACCCTCACTCCACCCCAATTACTGACAATCCATCCCCTCACCCTCACTCCACCCCAATTACTGACAATCCATCCCCTCACCCTCACTCCACTCCAATTACTGACAATCCATCCCCTCACCCTCACTCCACTCCAATTACTGACAATCCATCCCCTCACCCTCACTCCACTCCAATTACTGACAATCCATCCCCTCACCCTCACTCCATCCCAATTACTGACAATCCATCCCCTCACCCTCACTCCACCCCAATTACTGACAATCCATCCCCTCACCCTCACTCCACCCCAATTACTGACAATCCATCCCCTCACCCTCACTCCACTCCAATTACTGACAATCCATCCCCTCACCCTCACTCCACTCCAATTACTGACAATCCATCCCCTCACCCTCACTCCACTCCAATTACTGACAATCCATCCCCTCACCCTCACTCCATCCCAATTACTGACAATCCATCCCCTCACCCTCACTCCACCCCAATTACTGACAATCCATCCCCTCACCCTCACTCCACTCCAATTACTGACAATCCATCCCCTCACCCCCACTCCACCCCAATCACTGACCAGGAGTATTGTTTCGGTCTTCTTACCTAAGGAAGGATATACCTGCCTTAGAAACGGTGCAACAAAGATTCACTCGATTGATTCCTGGGATGAGAGGTTTGTCCTGTGCGGAGAAATTGAACAGAATGGGCCGATATTCTCTGCAGTTTCTAAGAATGAGAGGTGATCTCATTGAAACAAATAAAATCCTTCGAGGGCTTGAGAGAGTGGATGATGAGAGGCTGTTTCCGCTGGTGGAGAGTCTAGAACTAGGGGCCATAGTCTCAGGATAGGCGGTCGGCCATTTAGGACTGAGATGCGGAAAAATTTCTTCACTCAGAGGGTTGTGAATCATTGGAATTCTCAATCCCAGGGAGCTGTGGATGCTCAGTCGTTGAGTATATTCAAGACTGAGATCGATAGACTTTTGGACTCCAGGGAATGAAGGGATATGGGGATCGGGCGGGAAAGTGGAGTTGAGATCGAAGATCAGCCATGATCTTATTGATTGACGGAGCAGGTTCGAGGGGCGGTACGGCCTACTCCTGCTCCTATTTCTTATGTTCTTATGTTATTATCTATTCCTTCACCCCCACTCCACCCCTATTAATGACCAGACCCCTCACCCCCACTCTACCTCAATTCATGATCAGACCCCTCACCCCCACTCCACCCGAATTAATGATCAAATCCCTCAAACCCCACTCCAACCCAATAACCAACCAGACCCCTCACCCCACTCCACCCCAATTACTGACAATCCATCCCCTCACCCCCACTCCACTCCAATTACTGACAATCCATCCCCTCACCCTCACTCCACCCCAATTACTGACAATCCATCCCCTCACCCTCACTCCACCCCAATTACTGACAATCCATCCCCTCACCCTCACTCCACCCCAATTATTGACAATCCATCCCCTCACCCTCACTCCACCCCAATTACTGACAATCCATCCCCTCACCCTCACTCCACCCCAATTATTGACAAACCATCCCCTCACCCTCACTCCACCCCAATTACTGACAATCCGTCCCCTCACCCTCACTCCACCCCAATTACTGACAATCCGTCCCCTCACCCTCACTCCACCCCAATTACTGACAATCCATCCCCTCACCCTCACTCCACCCCAATTACTGACAATCCATCCCCTCACCCTCACTCCACTCCAATTACTGACAATCCATCCCCTCACCCTCACTCCACTCCAATTACTGACAATCCATCCCCTCACCCCCACTCCACCCCAATTATTGACAATCCATCCCCTCACCCTCACTCCACTCCAATTACTGACAATCCATCCCCTCACCCCCACTCCACCCCAATTACTGACAATCCATCCCCTCACCCTCACTCCATCCCAATTACTGACAATCCATCCCCTCACCCTCACTCCATCCCAATTACTGACAATCCATCCCCTCACCCTCACTCCATCCCAATTATTGACAATCCATCCCCTCACCCTCACTCCATCCCAATTACTGACAATCCATCCCCTCACCCTCACTCCACCCCAATTATTGACAATCCATCCCCTCACCCTCACTCCACCCCAATTAGTGACAATCCATCCCCTCACCCTCACTCCACTCCAATTACTGACAATCCATACCCTCACCCTCACTCCACTCCAAATACTGACAATCCATCCCCTCACCCCCACTCCACCCCAATTAGTGACAATCCATCTCCTCACCCTCACTCCACCCCAATTAGTGACAATCCATCCCCTCACCCTCACTCCACCCCAATTACTGACAATCCATCCCCTCACCCTCACTCCACTCCAATTACAGACAATCCATCCCCTCACCCTCACTCCACTCCAAATACTGACAATCCATCCCCTCACCCTCACTCCACTCCAATTACTGACAATCCATCCCCTCACCCCCACTCCACCCCAATTACTGACAATCCATCCCCTCACCCCCACTCCACTCCAATTACAGACAATCCATCCCCTCACCCTCACTCCACTCCAAATACTGACAATCCATCCCCTCACCCTCACTCCACTCCAATTACTGACAATCCATCCCCTCACCCTCACTCCACTCCAATTACTGACAATCCATCCCCTCACCCTCACTCCACTCCAATTACTGACAATCCATCCCCTCACCCCCACTCCACTCCAATTACTGACAATCCATCCCCTCACCCTCACTCCACTCCAATTACTGACAATCCATCCCCTCACCCTCACTCCACTCCAATTACTGACAATCCATCCCCTCACCCTCACTCCACTCCAATTACTGACAATCCATCCCCTCACCCTCACTCCACTCCAATTACTGACAATCCATCCCCTCACCCTCACTCCACTCCAATTACTGACAATCCATCCCCTCACCCTCACTCCACTCCAATTACTGACAATCCATCCCCTCACCCCCACTCCACCCCAATCACTGAC
Organism: Heptranchias perlo; assembly: GCF_035084215.1. Classification (NCBI taxonomy): domain Eukaryota; kingdom Metazoa; phylum Chordata; class Chondrichthyes; order Hexanchiformes; family Hexanchidae; genus Heptranchias; species Heptranchias perlo. The sequence continues at coordinate 71,312,152 of NC_090338.1, read as the reverse complement.
CAGGAGTATTGTTTCGGTCTTCTTACCTAAGGAAGGATATACCTGCCTTAGAAACGGTGCAACAAAGATTCACTCGATTGATTCCTGGGATGAGAGGTTTGTCCTGTGCGGAGAAATTGAACAGAATGGGCCGATATTCTCTGCAGTTTCTAAGAATGAGAGGTGATCTCATTGAAACAAATAAAATCCTTCGAGGGCTTGAGAGAGTGGATGATGAGAGGCTGTTTCCGCTGGTGGAGAGTCTGGAACTAGGGGCCATAGTCTCAGGATAGGCGGTCGGCCATTTTAGACTGAGATGCGGAAAAATTTCTTCACTCAGAGGGTTGTGAATCTTTGGAATTCTCAATCCCAGGGAGCTGTGGATGCTCAGTCGTTGAGTATATTCAAGACTGAGATCGATAGACTTTTGGACTCCAGGGAATGAAGGGATATGGGGATCGGGCGGGAAAGTGGAGTTGAGATCGAAGATCAGCCATGATCTTATTGATTGACGGAGCAGGTTCGAGGGGCGGTACGGCCTACTCCTGCTCCTATTTCTTATGTTCTTATGTTATTATCTATTCCTTCACCCGCACTCCACCCCTATTAATGACCAGACCCCTCACCCCCACTCCACCCCAATTAATGATCAGAGCCCTCACCCCCACTCCACCCCAATTAATGATAAGACCCCTCACCCCCACTCCACCCCAATTAATGATAAGACCCCTCACCCCCACTCCACCCCAATTAATGATCAGAACCCTCACCCCCACTCGACCCCAATTAATGATCCGACCCCTCACCCCCACTACACCTCAATTAATGATCAGACCCCTCACCCCCACTACACCCCAATTAATGATCAGAACCCTGACCCCCACTCCACCCCAATTCATGATCAGACCCCTCACCCCACTCTACCTCAATTAATGATCAGACCCCTCACCCCACTCCACCCTAATTAATGATCAAATCCCTCAAACCCCACTCCAACCCAATAACCGACCAGACCCCTCACCCCACTCCACCCCAATTACAGACAATCCATCCCCTCACCCCCACTCCACCCCAATTACTGACAATCCGTCCCCTCACCCCCACTCCACCCCAATTAATGATCAGACCCCTCACCCCCACTCCACCCAAATTACTGACAATCCATCCCCTCACCCTCACTCCACTCCAATTACTGACAATCCATCCCCTCACCCTCACTCCACTCCAATTACTGACAATCCATCCCCTCACCCTCACTCCACTCCAATTACTGACAATCCATCCCCTCACCCTCACTCCACTCCAATTACTGACAATCCATCCCCTCACCCTCACTCCACCCCAATTACTGACAATCCATCCCCTCACCCTCACTCCACTCCAATTACTGACAATCCATCCCCTCACCCTCACTCCACCCCAATTACTGACAATCCATCCCCTCACCCTCACTCCACCCCAATTACTGACAATCCATCCCCTCACTCTCACTCCACTCCAATTACTGACAATCCATCCCCTCACCCTCACTCCACCCCAATTACTGACAATCCATCCCCTCACCCTCACTCCACCCCAATTACTGACAATCCATCCCCTCACCCTCACTCCACTCCAATTACTGACAATCCATCCCCTCACCCTCACTCCACCCCAATTACTGACAATCCATCCCCTCACCCTCACTCCACTCCAATTACTGACAATCCATCCCCTCACCCTCACTCCACTCCAATTACTGACAATCCATCCCCTCACCCTCACTCCACTCCAATCACTGACAATCCATCCCCTCACCCTCACTCCACCCCAATCACTGACCAGGAGTATTGTTTCGGTCTTCTTACCTAAGGAAGGATATACTTGCCTTAGAAACGGTGCAACAAAGATTCACTCGATTGATTCCTGGGATGAGAGGTTTGTCCTGTGCGGAGAGATTGAGTAGATTAGGCCTATACTATGGAGTTTAGAAGAATGAGAGGTGATCTCATTGAAACATTTCAAATCATTAGAGGGCTTGATAGGGTAGATGATGAGAGGCTGTTTCCCCTGGCGGAGAGTCATAACTAGGGGTCATAGTCTCAGGATAAGAGGTTGGCCATTTAGGACTGAGATGAGGATAACTTTCTTCACTCAGAGGGTTGTGAATCTTTGGAATTCTCTATCCCAGGGAGCTGTGGATGCTCAGTCGTTGAGTATATTCAAGACTGAGATCGATAGACTTTTGGACTCCAGGGAATGAAGGGATATGGGGATCGGGCGGGAAAGTGGAGTTGAGATCGAAGATCAGCCATGATCTTATTGATTGACGGAGCAGGTTCGAGGGGTGGTACGGCCTACTCCTGCTCCTATTTCTTATGTTCTTATGTTATTATCCATTCCTTCACCCCCACTCCACCCCAATTAATGATCAGAGCTCTCACCCCCACTCTACCCCAATTAATGATAAGACCCCTCCCCCCACTCCACCCCAATTAATGATCAGAGCCCTCATCCCACTCCACCCCAATTAATGATCAGACCCCTCCCCCCCACTCCACCCCAATTAATAATCAGACCCCTCACCCCACTCCACCCCAATTAATGATCAGACCCCTCGCTGCCACTCCACCCAAATTACTGATCAGATCCCTGACCCCCACTCCACCCCAACTAATGATCAGATTCCTGACCCCCACCCCACCCCAATTAATGATCAGACCCCTGACCCCCATTCCACCCCAATTAATGATCAGACGCCTCACCCCCACTCCACCCCAATTAATGATCAGACCCCTCACCCCCACTCCACCCCAATTAATGATCAGACCCCTCACCCCCACTCCACCCCAATTAATGATCAGACCCCTGGCCCCCATTCCACCCCAATTAATGATCAGACCCCTGACCCCCACTCCACCCCAATTAATGATCAGACCCCTGACCCCCATTCCACCCCAATTAATGATCAGACCCCTCACCCCCACTCCACCCCAATTAATGATCAGACCTCTCACCCCCACTCTACCCCAATTAATGATCAGACTCCTCACCCCCACTCCACCCCAATTAATGATCAGACCCCTGACCCCCATTCCACCCCAATTAATGATCAGACCCCTGACCCCCCATTCCACCCCAATTAATAATCAGAACCCTCACCCCGACCCCACCCCAAATAATGATCAGACCCCTCACCCCACTCCACCCCAAATAATGATCAGACCCCTCCCCCCACTCCACCCCAATTAATGATCAGACCCCTCACCCCCACTCCACCCCAATTAATGATCAGACCCCTGACCCCCACTCCACCCAAATTACTGATCAGACCCCTGACCCCCACTCCACCCCAATTAATGATCAGATTCCTGACCCCCACTCCACCCCAATTAATGATCAGACCCCTCACCCCCCTCCACCCCAATTAATGATCAGACCCCTGACCCCCACCCCACCCCAATTAATGATCAGACCCCTGACCACCATTCCACCCCAATTAATGATCAGACCCCTCACCCCCATTCCACCCCAATTAATGATCAGACCCCTGACCCCCACTCCACCCCAATTAATGATCAGACCCCTGACCCCCATTCCACCCCAATTAATGATCAGACCCCTGACCCCCACTCCACCCCAATTAATGATCAGACCCCTGACCCCCATTCCACCCCAATTAATGATCAGACCCCTGACCCCCACTCCACCCCAATTAATGATCAGACCCCTGACCCCCATTCCACCCCAATAACTGAGCAGACCCCTCCCCCCCACTCCACCCCAATTAATGATCAGACCCCTCCCCCCCACTCCACCCCAATTAATGATCATACCCCTCACTCCCATTCCACCCCAATTAATAATCAGAACCCTCACCCCGACCCCACCCCAAATAATGATCAGACTCCTCACCCCACTCCACCCCAATTAATGATCAGACCCCTGACCCCCACCCCACCCCAATCAATGATCAGACCCCTGACCCCCATTCCACCCCAATTAATGATCAGACCCCTGACCCCCCATTCCACCCCAATTAATAATCAGAACCCTCACCCCGACCCCACCCCAAATAATGATCAGACGCCTCACCCCACTCCACCCCAAATAATGATCAGACCCCTGACCCCCACTCCACCCCAATTAATGATCAGACCCCTGACCCCCACTCCACCCAAATTACTGATCAGACCCCTGACCCCCACTCCACCCCAATTAATGATCAGATTCCTGACCCCCACTCCACCCCAATTAATGATCAGACCCCTCACCCCCCTCCACCCCAATTAATGATCAGACCCCTCACCCCCACTCCACCCCAATAACTGAGCAGACCCCTCCCCCCCACTCCACCCCAATTAATGATCAGACCCCTCCCCCCCACTCCACCCCAATTAATGATCAGACCCCTCCCCCCCATTCCACCCCAATTAATGATCAGACCCCTCACCCCACTCCACCCCAATTAATGATCATACCCCTCACTCCCATTCCACCCCAATTAATAATCAGAACCCTCACCCCGACCCCACCCCAAATAATGATCAGACCCCTCACCCCACTCCACCCCAAATAATGATCAGACCCCTCACCCCACTCCACCCCAAATAATGATCAGACCCCTGACCCCCACTCCACCCCAATTAATGATCAGACCCCTGACCCCCACTCCACCCAAATTACTGATCAGACCCCTGACCCCCACTCCACCCCAATTAATGATCAGATTCCTGACCCCCACTCCACCCCAATTAATGATCAGACCCCTCACCCCCCTCCACCCCAATTAATGATCAGACCCCTGACCCCCACCCCACCCCAATTAATGATCAGACCCCTGACCCCCACTCCACCCCAATTAATGATCAGACCCCTAACCCCCACTCCACACCAATTAATGATCAGACCCCTAACCCCCACTCCACCCCAATTACTGACCACCTTTATGCCAGAAAACAGCAATGCAGGTACAAATTAAATTCCCTTTCATTTTATACAATAATAGAGAACTTGCCAGTTATATCGAGCCTTTCACACCCTCCGGATGTCCCAAATGCACTTTACAGCAAATGAAGTACTTTTTGAAGTGTTGCCTCTTGTAATGTAGGGGGAATGTGTTGGAAGTGCACTTGTTGATTTTACAGTGACTGTATTTATGTTTCACTGGATCTGTATTGGTTGGGGTGATGAGGGGGGTGGGGTGGATTTCTCTAATTCTTCATAAGCACGATTTTAGGAACATAGGATCAGGAGGCGGCCATTCAGCCCCTCGAGCTTGTTCCACCATTCAATTAGATCAAGGCTGATCTGTATCTTAACTCCATCAACCGTTTAGGTTCTGTAACCCTCAATACCCGGTCTAGCAAAAATCTAACACTGTTTTGATATTTTCAATTGACCCCCAGCCTCAACAACCTTTTGGGGAGAGAGTTCCAGATTCCCACGGCCCTTTATATGAAGAAGTGCTTCCTGACATCACCCCTCAATGTCCTAGCTCTAATTTTAAGGTTATGCCCCCTTGTTCTAGACTCCCCCCACCAGAGGAAATAGTTTCTCTCTATCTGCCTAATCAACTCCTTTGATCATTTTAAACACCTCAATCAGATCACCCCTTAATCTTCTATATTGAAGGGAATACAAGCCTAGTCTGTGCAATCTGTCTTCATAATTTCACCTTTTTAGCCCAGTGTAATTCTGGTGAATCTGCACTGCACCCCCTCCATGGCCAGTATATCCTTCCTGAGGTACAGTGCCCAGAACTGAATGCAGTACTCCAGATGGGGTCTAACCAGAGCTCTGTACAGCTGTAACATAACTTCCACCCCTTTGTATTCCAGCCCTCTTGAGATAAAGGCCAACATTCCATTAGCCTTTTAAATATTTCTTTTTTTACCTATCCACCAGCTTTTAGTGATTTCTGTACTTGGACCCCTAAATCTCTCTCCTCCATGAACTTGAGCTCATCCAAAACTCTACTGCCCTGTTCACCCATCACCCCTGTGCTTGCTGACCTACATTGGTTTCCGGTCCAGCAACACTTTGATTTTAAAATTTTCATCCTTGCTTTCAAATCCCTCCATGGCATCGCCCCCCCTATCTCTGTAACCTCCTCCAGCCCTACAATCCTCCGAGATCTCTGCGCTCCTCAATTCTGGCCTCTTGTGCATCCCTGATTTTAATCACTCCACCATTGGCAGCAGTGCCTTCAGCTGTATAGGCCCTAAAGTCTGGAATTCCCTCCCTAAACCTCTCCGCCTCTCTAGGTCTCTCTCCTCCTTTAAGGCGCTCCTTAAAACCTACCTCTTTGACCAAGCTTTTGGTCGCCTCTCCCAATAGCCCCTTATGTGGCTCGGTGTCAAATTTTGTCTGATAATTGCTCATTTGAACCACCGTCAGATGTTTTACTGCATTAAAGGTGCTATATAAATGCATGTTGCTGTTGCTCATCCACAGTTCCTAGCTCCTCACCATTCAGTGATATACAAAAGCACAGATCCCGCACAGAGTGAAATCCCTGTTTCTTTCGTATGGATGAAAAGAAACAGTAATGGGAAGGTTGGGGAAATGAGATGTCGATGATTTGTTTTAAAACAGAAATATACATATAATAATATACATTTTACATCTAGAACCAGACAGTCCCTTAGAAACTCACTAATTGCCTGATTATTTTTAAAAATGTGTTTTGTTGGCAAGAATTTCTCTGGTCACGCTGCATGGTGACATTGGAGGAAAAGCTTTTATCTCGTCACTCCTGGCTACACAGAGAGTGCATTTCAGGAAACTGCACCTTCCCAGCCCATGGTTTAAAGTGGGTGAGGAAGCTGGTGGTCTGGGCGTATAGGATTTCAGCAGCGGATTTACCCCGGTGTAAACCTGTTGGCGACGATTCGCTTGTTTGCTTTTTCTAACGAAATCCTAAAGGCGGAATGCTAGAAGTAGGAAATGGAGGAATCTTCCTTAATGTGTTTCCCGCATTGATACACAGGGGAGTTATTTTTAGTTTGCCCTGGTGTATTTTTGGGGGTAAACCCATTTCTACCAGTCAGATTGTACCTCCCACGATGGGAGCCCTTGCCAGCAGAGTGAAAATACAAAACGAGGCATCAAAATAGCGTGTTAACAACAAACCCATCCAGCTCCAATAACACAATGTATTAGAGTGACCTGACAGGGATGTAGATTCAGTCCAAAAGAACCAAAGGCGACATGAGGAAAAACCTTTTTACACAGCGAGTGGTTAGGATCTGGAATGCACTGCCCGAGGGGGTGGTGGAGGCAGATTCAATCATGGCCTTCAAAAGGGAACTGGATAAGTACTTGAAAGGAAAAAATTTGCAGGGCTACGGGGATAGGGCGGGGGAGTGGGACTAGCTGGATTGCTCTTGCAGAGAGCCAGCATGGACTAGAGGGGCCGAATGGCCTCCTTCCTTGCTGTGACCTTTCTATGATTCTATTCTATGATTCTAAAACAATTGGAATTATTACACTCACCAGTGTTGCTCCTTATCCTTGGAAATGCATTTATTGAAACCAAAGCAGGTAACAAATGTAAACACTGCTTGGTGCAGCTACCATGGAGAAAGAGAAAATACTATAAACATTCTGACAGGGTCTGTACAGAAAGGGAAAATGTTGACTTTTTAGACATTTTCCTCCATCACAGCTGAAGGTTTCTGTATTTTCTGTTTCAAATTTCCAGCACATGCAATTTGAAGTTACAGGTATCGATCACTCTACTGGGCTCTGTCCAGGGGTCTGCACCCGAAACGTTAACCCGTCCATTCTCTTCCAGGTGCTGACTGACACACTTTGTATTTCCAGTATTTCAGACTTCCGGCATATGTAGGTTTTTTCCCCTTATTATTTGAGCGTTGATGCTTGTCACATCGAATATATCGAAAATACAGCGCAGAAACAGGCCATTTGGCCCAACTGGTCCATGCCAGCGTTTATGCTCCACAACAGCCTCCTCCCTCCCTACTTCATTAAACTCTATCAGGATACCCTTCTACTCTTTTCTCCCTCATGTGTTTATCTAGCTTCCCCTTAAATGCATCTATGTTATTTGCCTCAACTACTCCTTGTGGTAGCAAGTTCCACATTCTTACCACTCTTTGGGTAAAGAAGTTTCTCCCCAATTGGATTTATGTTGAACCTTTATCAAACATTGGTCCGGCCACAACTGGACTATTGTGTCCAATTCTGGGCACCGCACTTTAGGAATGATGTGAAGGCCTTAGAGAGGGTGCAGAAAAGATTTACTAGAATGGTTCCAGGGATGAGGGTCTTCAGTTACGTGGATAGACTGGAGAAGCTGGGGTTGTTCTCCTTAGATCAGAGAAGGTTGCGAGGAGATTTGATAGAAGTGTTTAAAATCATGAAAGGTTTAGATCAAGTAAATAAAGAGAAACTGTTCCCATTCGTGGAAGGGTCAAGAACCAGAGGACACAGATTTAAGGTGATTGGCAAAAGAACCGAAGGCGACATGAGGAAAAACTTTTTTACACAGCGAGTGGTTATGATCTGGAATGCACTGCCTGAGGAGGGTGGTGGAGGCAGAATCAATCATGGCCTTCAAAAATGAATTGGATAAATACTTGAAGGAAAAAATTTGCATGGCTATGGAGAAAGAGTGGGGGAGTGGGACTAACTGAATTGCTTTTACAAAGAGCCGGCATGAGCTCGATGGGCCGAATGGCCTTCTTCTGTGCTGTAACCATTCTATGATTCTATGATTCTATTAGTGACTATTTTATATTTATGACCTTTAGCTTTGGACACCCCCACAAGTGGAAACATTTTCTCTACCTCTACCCTATCAAACCTTTTCTTTACCTTAAAGACCTCTATCAGGTCACCCCTCAGCCTTCTTTTTTCTAGAGGAAAGAGCCCCAGCCCGTTCTGCCTTTCCTGATAAATATATCCTCTCAGTTCTGGTAACATCCTTGTGAATCTTTTTTGCATTATCACCAATACTATCTACAATATTCTTTCTATAGTGTGGAGACCAGACCTGTGCACAGTACTCCAGGTGTGGTCTAACCAAGGTTCGATACAAGTTTAACATAACTTCTCTGCTTTTCAATTCTATCCCTCTAGAAATGAACCCCAGTGCTTGATTTGCCTTTTTTATGGCCTTATTAACCTGCATCGCTACTTTTAGTGATTTGTGTATCTGTATCCCAGATCACTTTGCTCATCTATTCCATTTAGACTCTTATTATCCAAGCAGTATGCGGCCTCCTTATTCTGCCTACCAAAATGTACCACCTCACATTTATCTATATTGAAAATCATTTGCCAATTACACTCCCATTCTGCAAGTTTATTAATGTCCCCTGGCATTTTGATGCAGTCCTCCTTTGTATTTATTGCACCGCCCAATTTGGTATCATCTGCAACTTTTGAAATTGTACTTCCAGTTCCCTAATCCAAATTGTTGATTTAAATCGTGAACAACAGTGGTCTCAGCACTGATTGCTGTGGAACACCAATTCCCACCTTTTGCCAGTCCAAGTATCTACCTTTAACCCCCAATCTCTGTTTTCTGTTTTTGTAGCCAACTTACCACCCATTCTGCTACTTGTCCCCTGACTCCACATGCTCTGACCTTAGTCATGAATCTATTATGCGATACCTTATCGAAAGCCTTTTGAAAATCCAAATATATTACATCTACTACATTGCCCTTGTCTACTCTTTCTGTTACTTCTTCAAAGAATTCGATAAGGTTGGTCAAGCATGACTTTCCCTTGTGAAATCCATGCTGACTATTCTTTATTATATTTTCAGTTTCTAGATGCTTTTCTATTACATCTTTGAGAAAAGATTCCATTATCTTTCCTACCACCGACGTTAAGCTAATTGGTCTATAGTTCCCTGGACTTGTTCTATCTCCCTTTTGAAATATAGGGATAACATTAGCTGTCCTCTGAATCTTTCCCTTTTCTAATGATTTTTTATATATATGTAATAGTGCCTCTGGTATCTCCTCCCTCACTTCCTTTAATATTCACAGATGCAATCTGTCCAGACCAGAGGTCTTGTCCTTTCTAAGTTTGATTAGTTTATCAATTATCTCCCCCCTTTCTATCTTAAATGTCTTTATATCTTTTTTGATCTCTTCTTCTAATGTCATGCCCCCCATGTTAGTCTCCCCGGTAAATACTGAGGCAAAGTAATGATTTAATATTTCTGCCATTTCACTGTCATTACCTGTGAGTTTATCGTGTGTATCCCTTCGTGGCCCTGTCCATATCCTGATTTTTCTTTTGTTATTTATGTGTCTGTAGAATACTTCACTATTTATTTTTATATTCCTTGATGATTTAATTTTATAATTCCTCTTTGCTTTCCTAATTGTTTTTTTGATTTCTTTCCTAACCTTTTCATATTCCCTTTTGTCATCCTCTCCTTTATTGTCTATGTACTTAGAGTATGCTTTTTTCTTTAGTTTCAATTTTACTCTTATCTCTTTATTCATCCATGGTGTTTCATTATTGGTTAGTTTGTCCTAGCTTTTTAGAGGAATATATTTCTCCTGAACTCTATTGATCATCATTTTAAATATTTCCCACTGCTTTTCTACCTCTTTGTTATTTTTTTGTTCCAGTTTACCTTCCTTAGTTCCATTTTCATCCGCATAAAATTAGCTTTTTTTCCAATCTATTACTTTGGTCTTTGTCTTGCTTATGTCTTTCTCAATCATTATGTTAAACCTTATTATGTTATGATCGCTATTACCTAGATGTTCCCCTACCCTTACTTCTCTTATCTGCTCTGGTTCATTTCCCATTACTAGATCCAGCAGTGATTCCTTTCTTGTTGGGCTCCTCGCATATTGGGTAAGAAAGGAGTCCTGCACACACTGTAAAACTCCATTCTCCTTTCCCTACCTCTTCTTGCCAATTTAGTTGGGGGGAGTTGAAATCTCCAATGATAATAATTCTATGTTTTTTACTCATTTCCTAGATTTGCCTCCATATTTCTCCATCCACTTCCCTTCCACTATGAGGTGGTCTGTAGAATACACCTATTAATGTGATTGATTCCTTCTTATCCTTTGTCTCAATCCATATGGATTCTGTTTCTAGCTTAATGTTACTTATGTCCCTTTTTTCTATTGTCATCATATTGTCTCTAATTAGTACAGATACCCCATCTTTCCTTCTTCCTTCCCGATCCTTTCTAAATACATTCTATCCTGCAATATTTAACTGCCAGTCCTGCTCTTTATGTAGCCATGTTTCAGTTACCCCTACTACATCTGGCTCCTCGCTACAAATTATTGCCTTCAGTTCCCCTGGTTTTTTTCGGATGCTGTGCACATTGCTGTACAGGCAATGTAATTTGTTTTTAATAATTGTTCCCCTCACTTTATTTTTAACAGTGATTTTGTACTCATGTTCTATAACTGTATGTGTTTCCTCACCGTTTATGTTTCCCTTATTCCTTACCTTGGTCTGACTTTTATTCTTATTTCCTATTTTATCTTCAAACTTATATTATCCTCAACAGATCCCAACCCCCAGGTTTAAAGTCCTATCTATAGCCCTATTTATCCTTTCCGTTGGACCTTGGTCCCATTCCGGTTCAGGGGGAGCCCGTCCCAGTGGTACAGCTCCTTCCTGTCCCAGTACTGGTGCCAGTGTCCCATGAAATGGAACCCCTCCTCCCCACACCAGTCTTTCAGCCACGCATTCACCTTCCTGATCTGTCTATCCCTATTCCAATTGGCACATGGCTCAGGATTCCTCCCCGTGAGGTCCTGTTTTTTAATTTAGTTCCTAACTCCTGATATTCCCTTAGCAGGACCTCCTCCCTTTCTTCCCTATGTCAATGGTCCCAACATGGCCAACGACAATTGGATCTTCCCCCTCCCTTTCCAGGTTCCTCTCCAGTTGTTCCGAGGTGCCCTTTACCCTTGAACCAAGTAGGCAACACACCCTCCTGGACTCTCGGTCGCGACTGTCGAGGACGCTATCTATCTCCCTGATTATAGAATCCTCTATTACAACCACCTTTCTGTTCTGCTCCTCCCCGCCCGCCCATGGACTGCCTCCTGCTCCAAGGTGCCATGTTCAGCATTCTGGGTGTCCTCCCCGCAGCCTGCGTCCTTATCCACATAGATAGCAAGTTCATTGCGCCTGTTGGATAGGACCAGTGTCTGCGGGACCTCCTTCTCTACTTCTACCAACTCTTGGTTCCCCTTACCCTGCTGACTTATACGTTGGAGTGTCTCTAACTCGCACTCCAGCTCAAGGACTCTGAGCTGGAGTGACTCAAGGCAGAGACATTTCCTGCAGACACGGCAATCCAGGACAGTCTCGCTATCCACAGACTCCTGACACACAGCCTGCACAGCAATGAATGAATGAATGAATGAATTACTTTTTTAATATCAATTTAATTCTAGAACTAGTAGAAGCACTTAAGGTCTAGATTAGGTTTAGTAGATGGATTTTAGCTTGATTTTAAATTATTTAGTAATTAATTATCCTGAATATTTAATTATTCAACTATTTATTTATACAAAATAGAGTGTGTATAGTAAATTAAAGACTTAGTTTAATTACCTCAGGTTCCGCCACTCCCCTGACCCCCCGCTCCCACCCTGTGCTGACTATGACGTCACCTTTTGAGATTTTTCCCCGGGTTTGTTAATTGTTTTGGTTTCCCGCTCTTTTTAACTGTTTAGCTTTAAGGCGATTTTACTAACACGAACACACTAACCACGAAAAACACTACCAACCACCAAAGACACTAACTGCTAAAAACACTACCAACCACCAAAGACACGAACCACTAAAAACACGATGTGGAGATGCCGGTGATGGACTGGGGTTGACAATTGTAAACAATTTTACAACACCAAGTTATAGTCCAGCAATTTTATTTTAAATTCACAAGCTTTCGGAGGCTACCTCCCTCCTCAGGTGAACAATGTGGAACATTTTCGAGGATTTCATTTCCACATCGTTCACCTGAGGAAGGAGGAAGCCTCCGAAAGCTTGTGAATTTAAAATAAAATTGCTGGACTATAACTTGGTGTTGTAAAATTGTTTACACTAAAAACACGACCAACCACCAAAGACACTAACCACTAAACACAATAATCAATAAAAAAAACTTACCAATAAAAGACACTTACCATTTAACCAAACCCTCACAGGGAGTTATGATCTGGAATGTACTGCCTGAAAGGGTGCGGAAGTAGTTTCAATAATAATTTTCAAAAGGGAATTGGATAAATACATGAAGTGGAAAAATTTGCCGGGCGATGGGACTAACAGGCGCTCCTCTATGAGGTCACTTTTTACTTTTTACTCATTTTTTACCCCACCTGCTCTCCCCACTCTCCTCACACACCCAGCTCCACTCCTCCTGCTCTCCCCACTCTCCTCACACACCCAGGTCCACTCCCCCTGCTCTCCCCACTCTCCTCACACACCCAGGTCCACTCCTCCTGCTCTCCCCACTCTCCTCACACACCCAGCTCCACTCCTCCTGCTCTCCCCACTCTCCTCACACACCCAGGTCCACTCCTCCTGCTCTCCCCACTCTCCTCACACACCCAGCTCCACTCCTCCTGCTCTCCCCACTCTCCTCACACACCCAGATCCACTCCTCCTGCTCTCCCCACTCTCCTCACACACCCAGCTCCACTCCTCCTGCTCCCGCTCTCCTCACACACCCAGGTCCACTCCTCCTGCTCTCCCCACTCTCCTCACACACCCAGATCCACTCCCCCTGCTCTCCCCACTCTCCTCACACACCCTGGTCCACTCCTCCTGCTCCCGCTCTCCTCACACACCCAGGTCCACTCCTCCTGCTCTCCCCACTCTCCTCACACACCCAGGTCCACTCCTCCTGCTCTCCCCACTCTCCTCACACACCCAGGTCCACTCCCCCTGCTCTCCCCACTCTCCTCACACACCCAGGTCCACTCCCCCTGCTCTCCCCACTCTCCTCACACACCCAGGTCCACTCCCCCTGCTCTCCCCACTCTCCTCACACACCCAGCTCCACTCCTCCTGCTCTCCCCACTCTCCTCACACACCCAGCTCCACTCCTCCTGCTCTCCCCACTCTCCTCACACACCCAGCTCCACTCCTCCTGCTCTCCCCACTCTCCTCACACACCCAGCTCCACTCCGCCTGCTCTCCCCACTCTCCTCACACACCCAGCTCCACTCCTCCTGCTCTCCCCACTCTCCTCTCATACCCAGGTCCACTCCTCCTGCTCTCCCCACTCTCCTCACACACCCAGCTCCACTCCTCCTGCTCTCCCCACTCTCCTCACACACCCAGCTCCACTCCTCCTGCTCTCCCCACTCTCCTCACACACCCAGGTCCACTCCTCCTGCTCTCCCCACTCTCCTCACACACCCAGGTCCACTCCTCCTGCTCTCCCCACTCTCCTCACACACCCAGGTCCACTCCTCCTGCTCTCCTCACTCTCCTCACACACCCAGGTCCACTCCCCCTGCTCTCCCCACTCTCCTCTCATACCCAGGTCCACTCCTCCTGCTCTCCCCACTCTCCTCACACACCCAGCTCCACTCCTCCTGCTCTCCCCACTCTCCTCACACACCCAGCTCCACTCCTCCTGCTCTCCCCACTCTCCTCACACACCCAGGTCCACTCCCCCTGCTCTCCCCACTCTCCTCACACACCCTGGTCCGCTCCTCCTGCTCTCCCCACTCTCCTCACACACCCTGGTCCGCTCCTCCTGCTCTCCCCACTCTCCTCTCATACCCAGGTCCACTCCTCCTGCTCTCCCCACTCTCCTCACACACCCTGGTCCGCTCCTCCTGCTCTCCCCACTCTCCTCACACACCCAGCTCCACTCCTCCTGCTCTCCCCACTCTCCTCACACACCCAGGTCCACTCCCCCTGCTCTCCCCACTCTCCTCACACACCCAGCTCCACTCCTCCTGCTCTCCCCACTCTCCTCACACACCCAGCTCCACTCCTCCTGCTCTCCCCACTCTCCTCACACACCCAGGTCCACTCCCCCTGCTCTCCCCACTCTCCTCACACACCCAGCCAAGTCTGCTCCCACTTTAAGGTGTGAGCCGAGCTCGCCTCACATGCCCATGTGAAGGGTTATAGATGTTTAAGGTAAGACGTGCGTCTTTCTCACTGGAGAGACATTGCGATCTTAATATATAAAGTCCCATTTATGCATGAATTGGACAGCACCCAATATTCCCCCAGCTAACGGGAGCTCTCTCATTTCCTCCTGTTACTTGCTGTTTCAAACCGCACAAGAGAGGGATTCCCTTCGCCCTCTACCCAAAACATTCAGGTTTACTGTGGGCCTGTATTATTTACTAGGTTCGCTATATCCCCACTAAGGAATATAAATGTTTCCTTTAATACTTTAATGATTCATTTTAGAACAACAAATATGAAACTGATGATACAGTGAACATCTGACAACCCGCCCGTCCCTTTTTGTTCGGTTTTGGTTATATTTATATGTGATTATATTGGTGATGTGAAGTCCAGATTACCTTCTTGCACCCTAACCCTCTCCCATGTTTGATTGGAGGCCGAGTGCAGCACTGACTGAGGTGTCCCACTCGAACTGGAACTCGCCCGTTTTACCTACTTGATTAAAAACAGAAAATGCTGGAAACACTCAACAGTTCGGGCAGGATCCGTACTTGAGTTTATTTGAGTTGCAGGTTACATTAAAAAAAATTGATAAATCTTTGCACCTCGTTGATGTCGATTCAGGGTTGAATGTGTTTTTTAAAAATAACACTTGGCCCTGAATTTTCTCTGAGTGGCAAACATCAGCCTCTGCCACTCATTAGATTTAAACTTGCCCACAAACGATCCACGGGCTTCAGTGCGGGAACTTCCCCTATTGGTGAGCTGCAATAAGTGCAGCGTCCTATCCCGGGAATCTCTGAGCTGTGTGAGCGGGGAAAGGATCACTCCGTCCCCTCATCCAATCAGATCGAAGCATCCTTGACAAGCCGCGCAGTCAGAACCAGGAAGTGAAAGCTACAACAGTGAATTCAATGTAAAATCAGTTAGAGGAGGCGAAATAAAGAGAGAGTAAGAAATATTGAATTGCAAGACAGAGATAAAAGAGACAGAAATAAAAAGTAAAAAAAATCTCCAACAATTAACATTGGAAGGAATGAGACTGCATGTTTTTAAAAGTTAATTTTCAGTGCCAGAGAGGTTGTTTGGCAGTCGTTAAGACTTACCACGCTGTTAAAAGTTAGTTTAGACCTAAAAAAACCCAGTTTTTCTGTGCAGAATAGTTTGTTTCCAGCTGGGCAGTGCAGTAAGTTCACGCTGGTCCATTTATTCAGCCAGCGAGCTGTCCGTCTCACACAGCTTTTGGAGGAGCAGGGCAAATGGCAGAGAAATGTCCGGATTTCCGCGTTTGACTGCGCATGTGAGCTGTTATTTAAGAGCAATTTTTAGAGATTGTACAGTGACAAAACGGAGGGTAAGATGTGACCTGGGGCAACCTGGATCTTTTTATACAGGAGGAGAATGAGTGTAGCGGAATCCCAATCTTCGACCAGGAATGCAGGGACTTGTATTATTTCTGATGGCTATTGGGAGTATTGCCTCTCCCACAATGTTATAAAAAGGACTTGCATTTATTAAAATTGATTTTGGCCCATTTGAGAGAGTGAACCGCCCGTTCCTGGAGGCTTTGAAAACATTGCAATGGGACCAGTAATAGAGCGAGGTAATTTGCTAAATGAGTAACACAGCGAGTAAGGAAGAGCCCAGTAACTGAACCTAAGAAGGGATCCATCCCTTCCCTTAGAGTGGGTCCGAGCTGGCCTCTGATCTAACGGGGTTGCTGTGTGTTTATCTCACTCAGGCGGCAGACTGCAGAAGAGCGAGAGGCCGAGAGACAACAGGCCAACAGACTGATGTTACAGCTGCAACACGACGCCTTCCAGAAATCCCTCAGCGATTCCATCCAGCCTGACCCCCTCTGCCTCCACAACTCGTCTTTATACGCGCTGCAGAACCTGCAGCCCTGGGTCGAGGATAACAGCAAGATCCCGGTTGTCACGTCTTTAGTGTGAGCCTCAAAAGGGAGGCTCTCCAGGACATTTATTTGTGTTTTTTTTTCTTTTAAAAAAAGATGAATTGGGGGGAAAAAACACAGAGAATCTGACCAAGGATGAGTAACCAAGGGGGTTAAGGACTCTTTTTTGAACTGAATAGTGCAAACAGTGCTCCAAGCCGGCAACATGAGGGAGAAGAGCCAACAAGGCATCTCTGACAAGCATTTAAATAACACTGGGAACCCGGAGAAGGGCAGAGCGCCGCGACCCACACCGACTGTACAATCTCTGCATCAAAAGTTCGACTGTAAACTCAACCCATAATACATCGCCTGTTGTCAAATCTTCGGGAATATTAAGAGTTTTTTTTGTTAACAAGTTAATTCTTTTTAAAGAAACCCTCAGGAAAAGGGAAGAATTTCAAACATACCTGAGCCACTCGAAAATTGGACTTTGAAATTACTAAATTAACGTCTCCCTTTTGGTGTCAACGAACAGTTCAGATGCCCAGCTATTTAAAACAAAATACAAACTTTTGTGGTGTGAAACTGTAAATTTATCATCCCCTCTGATTGTCTCCCGCACGGGAAGAGGGGGAGACCCATCCCCACAGGAGGAGCTGAAGCTTTGCTTGGTATCTCTCAAAGAATTGCACCCTCTCCGCACTTTTAATTTCAGCTCCCAGGAATTCCTCTCCCGGACAGATGGGGAATCCTGCGAGGTGCAAACTTATTGAGAGCATTTTGGTCTGTGAGAAGGAATCCTGAACAGGATATCACTGGAGAGGGCGAGAATTCAAGGGACTTTATTAATGTACTTTATTCGCCAAACAAAACTGCAATTTCTTTTATTATTATTATTGAAAATTCTCGTCTCTTATTTGAATTCCCTCTTGTTCACTTTAACCCAGCTTCGAACCCATCGCCTGGGAAATGGGCTATTAATTCATCACCTCTGCGTGAGAAGCATGCGCCAGAGCATTTTTTAAATGTATTCATATAACGCCATCGACTATAGGTTTGAGTGACGGTAATATAATGTATATAATAAGCGCTGTACACTATTACTTTGTACTTACGAAATGTGTAAATAAAAGTCTGTTTTCTTTAAAAAAAAATCTTCGTCGTTCTGACCCGACACCCCGACTAATACATAACTCCCGCCCCAATAAGCTTCTCCGCTCTGACATTCTCCCAGGAAGCAATGAGTCGTTAATATTTCTCAGTCTATATAAATCATGCTCTGAGGCACACGGATTCTATTCTGTAAAAATACACTCATCCTACACATTATTCCTCCTCACTGCGTTGAAATCAAAAAGAAAGATTTGGATTTATATAGCGCCTTTCAAAACCTCGGGACTTCTTAAAGCCTAAAGTAATTTTGAAGTAAAGTCACTGTTGTAAGGTAGGAAATGCATCAGACAATTTGCAATATCCCGTAACCAGCAATGAGATAATGACCAGATAATCTGTTCGACTGATGTTGTTTGAGGGATAA
Source organism: Heptranchias perlo (assembly GCF_035084215.1). Lineage (NCBI taxonomy): Eukaryota > Metazoa > Chordata > Chondrichthyes > Hexanchiformes > Hexanchidae > Heptranchias > Heptranchias perlo. The sequence goes on along the minus strand of NC_090338.1, from coordinate 71,293,635 downwards.
ATATTGGCCAAGACACAGGGGAGAATCCCCCTGCCCTTCTTTCAATCCTGTCATGGGGTATTTTATAACCACCTGAGAAGGCAAATGGGACCTGGGTTTAACATCTCATCCTAACTAAATCACCTTGGGACAGTGCAGCACTTCCCTCCGCACTGCACTGAAGTGTCAGCCTAGATTATGTGGTCAAGTCTCTGGAGTGAGACTTAAAGCCATGATGTTCTCTGACTCAGAAGCCAGAGTGCTACCAACTGAGCCAAGACTCCCATCTCGGCTCTCTCCTTCCAACTACCGCCTTCAATTCTCACTGTCTTTCCTAACCCAGTCTTGGCCGAATTCAATCACCATTTCCTGATTTACTTGCTCTTTTTAACCCTGGGGGTATCATGTAGTATGCCGTCTCCCTAAATAATAAACAGTGAGCAGATTCTGAAGTTAGTTCAGTGATTTTTTTGGGGGGTTAAAGGAGAGCCTTGTTCAGCGCTACCGCTTCCTCGGTTAACTCATCACCTTGGCTCTCCCTGATCAAAGCTCAGAGATTGGGGCTGATGCGGGGCTCTCTCCTTTTCACATCACTGTGTTTCTAGTCTCACACGAGCAATGTCGGGAAATATCATTCCACTGTTCTGGGACCATTGGCGAATAATTTAAAGAAAATACTGCAAATGCTAGAAAAACGGGAAATGAAAAGAGAAAAGATTGGAAATTTTCAGACAGTTTTTGTTCCTAAATGAACCTATTATTTCCCTTCGATTTAGTTTAGTTGCCACTGGAACATCTGTACTAATTCCCTCTGTCCCACTCAACGCCTAATTGTGACCATTTGTGGGGATTTTAGATATTTGTTTTAATCGCACACTAGTTTCCCTCTCTCGATGCACAGAGATTTTAACTAAAAGTGTTTTTTTTTTCAGTGACGTTATAAATTGTTTCTGAAACACAAATTACATTCAGCAATGCACTGGTTTTTTTTGTGAGAAAAGCTTTCTAATTTGGAAGTCAGAATGCATTAGATTGTGGCTCCAATCCAGGTCATTACTTCCCATCGCCGGGGACCCCCCGGGACTGCATCTCCGAGACATTGGGAGTAAATGTACAACCGGTATGGGGGGGGAAAACTTACTGAACGAATGATAAATGACTGCAATAATCCGACAGGCAAGGGGATACAACCCTGGAGTTAACCCAGAACCAATTGGATGTCACGGTGAGAGAGTTACAGGAGCAGAGGGACGAGATTTATTTCTGTCCTTTCCATTCTCAATATTTTTTAGAGAGAGGGGGGTTAGTTGCTCTGTTCTCCGAGGAGGAATGTGCATTCGGAAAGGGGCGCGTTTACATGGTGCCGGATTTCGGCTCTGGGTCTGGAGACTGCGGCGATGGGACCTGGAGTTGGGGTCTGAATCCCCAGCCCCTCTCTCCCCGGCTGCTGGGGCGATGCGGAGTCAGGCTGCTGATGTGACATGAAGCCAGGAAATGCTGGAAATACTCAACAAGTCAGGCAGCGTCTAGTGGGAGAAAGAAACAGAGTTAATGTTTCAGGTCGATGACCTTTCATCAGAACTGGAAGAAGTTAAAGATTAAACCGTTTTTAAGCAAATACAGAGCCAGGGGAAAGGGAGGAAAGAACAAAAGGGAAGGTCTGTGATCAGGTAGGGGGCAGGAGTGATTAAATGTCAAAAGGGATGATGGTGCAAGGCAAGGAGGGTGGGAATGGGACAAGTAAAGAAACAAAAGATGGGTCTAGAGGAGCTGTAAATGTCAGCATCAGAACATGTGACTCTGTCTCAACACATAGACTATATTGGCCCAGCCAAGCAGAAACCCACACTAAAGTTGGTATGTGAAGAACCCCAGCAATCCCTCCCCCAGCCAGTGTGAGCTCAGGGTCAGACACTCCTTGTTTTACTGGTGATATTTACCCTCAATTCTCATTCCTTTATTTGCAATTGAGAATAATTCTCAATCAAACTCTGTTGGTGAAAGTGCCATAAGCAATGCAACAAAACAATCCAGACTATTATTGTTGTAACTATTAGAAAGAAAGAGAAAGAAAGATTTACATTTATATAGCGCCTTTCACAACCTCAGGACGTCCCAAAACGCTTTACAGCCAGTGAAGTACTTTTGAAGTGTAGTTACTCTCGTAATGTAGGGAATTGAGCAGCCAATTTGCACACAGCAAGATCCCACCAATGCAATGTGATAATGACCAGATAATCTGTTTTAATGATGTTAAAACCATGACTATAATAGTTATAACTATTCTAATTATTTGTCATAATAGCATTTCTATTATGATTGCTAATATATAATATAATAACTACTGGTATAACTATTATAATAATAATTATACCAATTCATTATAATATATATTATAATAATTATTACTATTATTAATCACGTTTCTTTAAACAGGAGGAAAATCTGTTTCGAAGGTGGAAATGCTCAAATCTTTGTCTCTCCGGAGTACAATCTCCGATCAGAAGTAAGGATTCTCCAGGGAGCAATTGCTCTCCAGTGTAAAGTGGGAAACATGGGAACAATAACAGATTAAATTCGAATTTAGAGAGGAACAGAAGTCACCAAATAAAAGGGAGACAATCTGAAAGTTTAGTGCAGATCAGATACCCCTTTCTCCATTATCATTAGTCCTTCGCCAGTCCAGTTAATGGTTAACCCAAAATGTTAGTTGCAAGAAAAGTACTTTTTGGAAGGGGAAAGAGAAGGGGCGCCAAATTGGGCAGTGTAGTGCCCGTTGTTTTGGCGCTACACGGCCTCTCCAACATCCAAGATGGCGGCTTGGATGCACACTCACGTTTCCTGCGTGACGTGCGCCAGATGCCATCTTGGTATAGGAGCTAGTGTCAGTGCTAATACTGGAAGCATGTAAAGCAGGGAAAAATGGCAGCACTCAGTGTGAAACGCTGATTTAAAGTGATACACACCATTTTTGACCTTAATGCTCAACTCAATGCACAGTCTTATCTAAACGTGTCTTACAGTGACTGAAGGACCCCCATCAGCGCTATTTAAAGGGGCCATGCAGGTGTTGCAGGTTCGTTGCTGGATTATTGCTTCTGGCTGCTGGAGGAGTAGGAAGTGTTTTTTGAAGCTCCCTATTCTTACTGAGAGTTCCTGGACTATTTTTGAGAGTCCTTTGGCAGGTACTGCCTTACGGTTCAGAAAGTTACAATCCTGGTGGAACAACATTCCTGCCAACCATGGGCGGTCTGCTAGGGCTCCCGCTTGGCATGGAGCATGACTGGGAGCATGCAGAGAGGCCACACACAGCTGTGAGGAGACGGAGGACGAGGAGGCGCAGGGCACTGAGAAGGACGCCCTACCCAATGAGGGCCTTCCGGGATCAATTCTCTTACCTCAACATGACCGAGGAGGATTGCATCGGACGCCTGAGGCTCAACAAGGAATCCGTGACCGAGATCTGTCAACTGGTGCGGCCACAACTGCAGCCTCAGAACAGGGCAAGGACAGCACTGCTTGTGGCTGTGAAGGTCACCATGGCGCTGAATTTCTATGGCTCAGGAGCATTTCAGGCCTCTGCTGGTGACATGTGCAACATCTCACAGTATGCAGTGCACTGCTGCATAAGGGAGGTCACAGACGCACTGTACCAGATGAGAAGCAGGTTCATCACCTTCCCTCTCCACAGAGACAAGCAGAACGAGTGAGCACGGGGGTTCGCTCACATTGCTGGTTTCCCCATGGTGCAGGGTGCCATTGACTGCACGCACATTGCCCTGCATGTCCTGCATATCAACTCAGCCGTCTTCGTCAACCAAAAGGGCTTCCACTCCCTCAACGTGCAGCTGGTGTACGAACATGCACATCGAATCATGGAGGTCGATGCCCGCTACCCTGGGAGCAGTCACGATGCCTTTGTCATGCGGCAGTTCAACATGCCAACTATCTTTCACCCGACTCCGCAAGTCAAAGGCTGGCTACTGGGCGACAAGGGCTATCCCCTCACGCCATGGCTCACGACACCGGTCAGGAACCCATGCACATGTGCACAGCAGGCCTGTAATGAGAGCCATGCTGCCACATGCATCATCGTGGATCACACTATAGGCCTCCTCAAACAACACTTCCGCTGCCTGGATCAGTCTGGAGGAGCCCTGCAATACTCCCCTGAGCAAGTGGGCTGATTTATGGTGCTATGCTGCAGCTGCACAACCTCGCCATCATGAGGGACCAGCCTTTGCCACCGATGATTGAAGAAGACCCTGGGCCAGAGGTGGAGGAGGAGGAGGAGGCTGAGGAGGAGGGGGTGGGTTTGGAGCCGGCAGAGGAAGTGGAGGAAGACGCAAGGGTGCAACAGGAACCACACAGCTTGCCTGCAAGGGCTCTGCGTGCTCACCTGATCCGTGCCCGCTATCATTAATGTGAACTACATCCCCCAACTCACCAACAGTCCTACACTCCCCACCTTTTCGCTCCCACAAGACAATCAAATCGCCCTCCATCTGATTAAACGCTGGTTTCACTCTCAGCTCATCGCAAAAATAAAAACCACCACCAAATGCAAAATCAAAGTCTCATTTATCAATGAATAAATGAAATTATGCAAACATAACAGAACTATTCACCCTTGTGCATTCCATTAGTGCCTGTTGTTCGTGTGTCTTTACCTATCCTCGTGCTCCTACGAGGTGCTTCCCCGGTGGCTGGAGCATGGGTGGTGGGTGGCTGCTGGCCTTCAATGGAGGAGCGTGCAGATGGCCTTGGAGGACGACCTCGAGCAGCTCTGGGCCAGGAGGGCCCGGCTTCAGACTGCACCATCTCAGCATGGACTTCAGCAGTCTGGCCTGGCTGGCCGATAGGCAACAACAGGGACACTTGCGGAGTGGCAGGGGTGGGAGCAGGAAGGCTGTCTTCCTGAGAGAGGACAGCAGGTCCGACTGCCATGGCACCACTGCCACTCTCCCGGGGCGGTGCCTCAGCAATCCTGGTGATTGGCTGGAGAGCGGATTGCTGGAGTGTTGTGATGCCCTGAAAGCCCCGTTCCACAGTGGTCCCCAGAGTCACGATAGCAGCAGTCTGAGCGTCCAAGGCAGCAGAGTGAGCTCCAAATGCAGCAGTCAGACCTTGGATGGCAGATGTTTGTGCTGCAATGGAAGCTGTGACGTCAGTCATCAGATGCTGCATCATGGTGGGTTCCACAGGTGTGCTGATGGAGGTGACCACCTGTTCCATGTTGGAAAGGATGGGCTCCACGCTCTGAGCAAAGCCCTGTGCCAAGTTGGAGCTGGACTCCTCCATGCCCCTACTCATTGTGCTCAGGCTTTCTGGCAGGCTTCCCAGTGCCCCAAGCATTTGGTGGTTTACGCCCATCAGACGTCTTCTGTAGCCTGGCCCATCGAAGTCCTCATCTGACTTCTCTGCAGCAGAACTAGTGAGCGACCTCGCCCTCTGGCGAGCTGCCACCTGTGGTATCCGTTCCCCCCGCCCCGGCTCCTGCGCACTTGTGCTCAGTGTCTCACCATGTCCAGATCCCTCCTCTAACCTCGCCTCTAATGGACGCGCAGTGTCAGCTTCTGAGCTGGTGGAAGCAAGTGTCAGATCGAGTGACGGTGTGGCTTCAGTGTCCTCCTCCTCCTCCTCCTCCTCCTCCTCCTCGGGTGCTGCCACGGTGTTCTTGGGTATCTGCAATGACAAAGGGAAACAGGTTGAGTTGTGGAGTGGGGAGAGGAGCAAGTAAGAGGTGTGTGCTGACAGCAAGTGCAACACATGAGTCAGAAAAGATTATGGGAGGAGGGAGAAGTGGAAAAGGAGAAGGAGCATCAGATATGAAGAGACCCCTTTCACCGTTGTGTTGGCTGCAGCGGTGGCCCGCCCAATGATCCGAAGCACTGTCTCCTCTAGTGGGGTGAGGATGTGTAAACATGCCCGTCCATCCTCAGGTCCCTCCTGCTGCCGGCTGTTATGTGCCACCTGCTCCGGCAAGACAGAGGACAGTGTGTCAGTGAGTGTCCCGCAAGGTGTGTGGGTGATGTGCCTGTCAAGGTCGAATAGCTGCCAGTTTGTGTGACTTGTGAGTGGTGGCTGTGTGGCCTGCAAGTGTGGTACTATGTGCGGGTGAGATGCAGCATGTCGAGTGCAGCATTGCGTATGGATGGGCAGTGTTTGTTGGTGGGTGGGTGGGTGACAGGAGGTGACGTGCATGGAGTATCGGTTCAGTTGGTTGGATGTGCCACTTGACACTTGCATTCACTCACCTTGACCACTCGTGTCAAATCATTAAACTGCTTCTGGCACTGCACCCACATGCGTGGTGCAATGCTCCTGGCATTCACCTCCTGCGCCACAGCCTGCCAATGCCTGCGCAGCTGTAGTCTGGAGGGTCTCCGTCCACCCTGCGGGTACATGCTTGCCATCCTTTGGTCCACGCCTTCCACCAGGGCCTCGAGAGCATCGTCCGAGAATCGTGGAGCCCTCTCTCTTGCCGGTACAGCTACTCGCAATGCCATTCTCCCTTCTCCTAGTTGGCTGTGTACCTGCCATTTGAAATGTGCCTGCACTTTTAAGTAGTGCAAGCTGCTGTTGACGTGCGCTGTTCACGCCCCATTTCCAACTTCCTCATTCTCCGTGCAGCCTCTCAGCAGCGAGGGCTGAGCTAACTGCACGGAGATTTCATGGTAAGTAGCAGGCAACACAAAGTTCATATGCTGCCTGCGTAGGGTCCATCGGGCGCGGGGATCGCACTACCATCGCCCAGAACTCACCCTATCCGATTTTTCCCCCAATGTGTTTTATTTTTAAAATGGCTCTATGAAGACTTTTTAAACAAATTCCTTCACTAGATGCAGTTATGTTAGGAAGTCGTTGGGGTAGAAATCGCTCCCGAAATAACAGAGGAGCTCAAAAGTGCTCTCCGTTGTTAGTAGCAAAATGGAGGAGCAAGTTCCGGTGTTTTCACACGCACAGGGAAACGCAGAAATCCGCAACTCACTCCTACTGGTTCACGGGCGATATGACAGCTTCGAATTAAAGGTATATCCCACGCTGCAATCAGAGAAATCATTGAAAAAGTGCATTAATCTGCACAGCTGGAAAGTAACTAATTACACCACAAAACAAGTCCGCTTAAAAATACAGGTCTAAACTAAGTTTTAACAGCAGGGTAAATCTTAATGATTGCCACACTAGTAAAAATCATCTTTTAAAAACATGGAGTCTCATTACTCCTTATTTTAATAGTTTTTGGACATAAAAATAATAAATTAAAAAATTAATTTTTAAAAAAATGTTCCCTTCTGTCTCTTTTATTTAATTCAATTATTTCTTACCCTCTCTTTTTACACTGTCTATAACTGTTTTTCCATTGATTTTAATGTTGTACCTTTTACTTCCTGGTTTAACAATTCAAGCCTGCAGAGACAGTGAATGCAGCGTGTCAAAAATACTGCGATCTGATTGGCCGAGATTGCTTCTCCCAGGGCGCTAGCTTCGCTTAAACTGATGCTGGGCTCTTCTCCACTTCCCATTAGAGGAAGTGGGTCACGAAAAGTAAGTTAGTGGGTTAGTATAAATCTATCGAGCGGCGAGCAGTGTTGGTCCACCGCTCCAAGCAATTTCTGCCCATTAATTTAACAGAAAGATGTCAAGCTTTTACGACCTGTCCAATTCTCCAGAAGTCAAGGCTTATTTCCAGTTGCACTGACAAGAATAACCACCTTAACACGGACATAAACCACAATATCTCAGGTGTATTCCACACATAAAGAAATAGATCATCAGAAGGATTAGATCTCTATAATCCCTTGCACATGTTCCTGGGTCACTACTGGGTTACAGTGGATTTCAATGGACAGTGTTAGCTTTAGCTAGGAACTTAACCAATTGCTTGTTACGATGGATATTCAGCATTAGAGATATCTATCTATCTATCTATCTATCTATCTGTCTGCCTATCTATGTATCTGTCTACCTTTCTGTGAATCTACCTACTTACCTCTCTGTTAATCTATTTAAAGAACTTGCATTTATATAGCGCCTTACATGACCTCAGGATATCCCAAAGTATTTTACACTCAAGGAAGTACTTTTGAAGTGTCGTCACTGTTGTAAGGTAGGAAACATGACAGCCAATTTGTGCACAGTAAAGTCCCACAAACAGCAATGTGGCAATGACCTGATAGGATTGAGCTGGGTTAAATGCTATTGAGACCTTCGTTTGCTTAATGGTATTGTGACTGTGTTTGGTTAAATGATATTGAGACTGGGTGTAGTTAAATGATATTAGGGACTACACGTAGTTAAATGATATTGGGACCTAGGTTTCATTAAATAATATTGGGACTGTGTTTGGTTAAATAATATTAGGACTGTGTTTGGTTAAATGTTATAGGGACCTGGTTTTGGTAAATGATATTGGGATTGTGTTCAGTTAAATGACAATGGGACTGTGTGTGGTTCATTGATTTTGGGGCTGGGTTTGGTTCAATGATATTGGGACTGGGTTTGGTTAAATGATATTGGGATTGAGGGTGGTTAAATTACATTGTGGACTGGGTTTGGTAAATTACATTGTGGACTGGGTTTGTTTAAATTACATTGTGGACTGGGTTTGTTTAAATTACATTGTGGACTGGGTTTGTTTAAATGATATTGGGGACTGGATTTTGATAAATAATATTGGGACTGGGTTTGTTTAAATTACATTGTGGACTGGGTTTGTTTAAATGATATTGGGGACTGGATTTTGATAAATAATATTGGGACTGGGTTTGCTTAAATGATATTGGGACCGGGTTTGGTTCATTAATATTGGGGAATGGGATTTGTTAAATGACACTGGGACTGGATTGGTTAAATAATATTGGGACTGGCATTGGTTACATGATATTGGGACCTAGTTTGGTTAAATTATATTGGGAATGGGTGTCATTAAATTATATTGGGGCTGGGTATGGTTAAATAATATTGGTGACTGGGTTTGGTTAAATGATATTGGGGACTGGGTTTGGTTAAATGATATTGGGGACTGGGTTTGGTTAAATGATATTGGTGACTGGGTTTGGTTAAATGATATTGGGGACTGGGTTTGGTTAAATGATATTGGGGACTGGGTTTGGTTAAATGATATTGGGGACTGGGTTTGGTTAAATGATATTGGGGACTGGGTTTGGTTAAATGATATTGGGGACTGCAATTTGTTAAATGATTTTGGGAATGAGTTTGGATAAATGATATTGGGACTGGGTGTAGTTACATGATATTGGGAACCTTTGTTTTCTTAACTGATAATGGGACTGAGTCTACTTAATTGATACAGATTCTGGGTTTGGTTAAATGATATTGGGACTGGGTGTGGTTGAAAGATAGTGAGATCTGGGTTTGGTTTAATCATATTGGGATTGGCTTTGGTTACATGATATTGGGACTTAGATTGGTAGACTGATACTGGGATTGGGTGTCATTAAATTACCTTGGGGCTGGGTATGGTGAAATTGTATTGGGAACTGGATTTGGTTAAATGATATTGGGACCTCGGTTTGGTTAAATGATATTGGGACTTGGTTTGGTAAAATCATGTTAGCATTCGGTGTGGTTAAAATGATATTGTGACCTGGGTTTGGTCAAATGATATTGGGACTTGGATTTGCTTAAATGATATTGGGGACTGGGTTTGGTTAAATGCTTTTGGGACTGTGTCTTGTTAAACGATGTGGGGACTGGATTTGGTTAAATGGTATTGGGACGGGGTTTGGTTAAATGATATTGGGACAGGGTTTGATTCCATAATATTGGCACTGGGTATGGTTAATGATATTGGGACTGGGTTTGGTTAATTGATATTGGGACTGTGTTTGCTTAAATAATATAGATTCTGGGTTTGGTTAAATATATTGGACACTGGGTTTACTAAATGATATTGGAACTGAGTGTGGTTAAATGATATTAGGACTAGGTGTGATTAAGTTACATTGGTGCCTGGGTTTGATTACATGATATTGGGACTGGGTGTTGTTAAATGATATTGGGACTGGATGTGGTTAAATGATATTGGGACAAGGTTTGGTTAAATTATATTGGGACTGGCTTTGCTAATATGAAATTTGGGACTGGGTTTGGTTAATTGACATTGGGACCGTGTTTGGTTAAACGATATTGCGGACTGGGTGATGCTAAATGATGTTTGGGAGTTTGTTTGGTTAAATGATATTGGGGAATGGGTTTGGTTAAATGATATTGGGACTGGATATGGTTGATTGATATTGGGACTCGATTTAGTTAAAGGATATTAGGACTGGATGTGGTTAAATAATACTGGGACCTGGGTTTGGTTAAATGATATTGCGGACTGGGTGTTGGTAAATGAGGTTTGGGACTGGTAGTGGTTAAATGATATTCGGCCTGGGTTTGGCTTACTGATAGTGGACAGGGTTTGTTTCAATTCTATTGGGACGAGGCATGGTTAAATGAGATTGGGGACTGGGTTTGTTTACATTATATTGGAACCAGGTGTGGTTAAATGATAATGGGGATAGGATGTGGTAAAATTTTATCGGGACTGCATTTGGTTAAGTGATACTGGGAGTGGGTATGGTTAAATGATATTTGGAAGGGTTTTAGTTAAATTATGTTGGGACTGGGATTATATTATATTATTGGTTAAATGATATTGAGGACTGCATTTGGTTGAATGATATTGGGACTGGGTTTGGTTAACTGATATTGTGGCTGGGTTTGATTAAATAATTTTAGGACTGGGTTTGCATAATTGATATAGATTCTGGGTGTGGTTAAATGATATTCGGTCATTGTTTGTTTGAATGATATTGCAGACTGGGTGAAGTTAAATGATATTCGGGCTGGGTTTGGTTAAATGATATTGGGGACTGGGTTTGGTTAAATGATATTGGGGACTGGGTTTGGTTAAATGATAATGTGGACTGGGTGTTGTTAAATGATGTTTGGGACTGGGTGTGTTTAAATAATATTGGGATAGGTTTGATTAAATGATACTGGCACTGGGTTTGTTTAAATGATATTATGATCTTTTTTTTTATTCGTTCATGGGATGTGGGCGTCGCTGGCAAGGCCGACATTTATTGCTCACCCCTAAATGCCCTTGAGAAGGTGGTGGTGAGCCGCCTTCTTGAGCCGCTGCAGTCTGTGTGGTGACGGTTCTCCCACAGTGCTGTTAGGAAGGGAGTTCCAGGATTTTGACCCAGCAACGATGAAGGAACAGCGATATATTTCCAAGTTGGGATGGTGTGTGACTTGGAGGGGAACGTGCAGGTGGTGTTGTTCCCATGTACCTGCTGCTCTTGTCCTTTTAGGTGGTAGAGGTCGTGGGTTTGGGAGGTGCTGTCGAAGAAGCTTTGGTGAGTTGCTGCAGTGCATTCTGTAGATGGTACACACTGCAACCACGGTACGCCGGTGGTGAAGGGAGTGAATGTTTAGGGTGGTGGATGGGGTGCCAGTCAAGCGGGTTGCTTTGTCCTGGATGGTGTTGAGCTTGTTGAGTGTTGTTGGAGCTGCACTCATCCAGGCAAGTGGAGAGTATTCCATCACACTCCTGACTTGTGCCTTGTAGATGGTGGAAAGCTTTGAGGAGTCAGGAGGTGAGTCACTCGCCGCAGAATACCTAGCCTCTGACCTGCTCTTGTAGCCACAGTATTTATGTGGCTGATCCAGTTAAGTTTCTGGTCAATGGTGACCCCCAGGATGTTGGTGGTGGGGGATTCGGCGATGATAATGCCATTGAATGTCAAGGGGGAGTGGTTAGACTCTCTCTTGTTGGAGATGGTCATTGCCTGGCACTTGTCTGTTGCGAATGTTACTTGTCACTTATCAGCCCAAGCCTGGATGTTGTCCAGGTCTTGCTGCATGCGGGCACGGACTGCTTCATTATCTGAGGGGTTGTGAATGGAACTGAACACTGTACAATCATCAGCGAACATCCCCATTTCTGACCTTATGGTGGAGGGATGGTCATTGATGAAGTAGCTGAAGATGGTTGGGCCCAGGACACTGCCCTGAGGAACTCCTGCAGCAATGTCCTGGGGCTGAGATGATTGGCCTCCAACAACCACTACCATCTTCCTTTGTGCTAGGTATGACTCCAGCCACTGGAGAATTTTCCTCCTGATTCCCATTGACTTCAATTTTACTAGGGCTCTTTGGTGCCGCACTCGGTCAAATGCTGCCTTGATGTGAAGTCAGATGATGATTTTGATGGGCCAGGCTACAGAAGAAGGCTGATGGGCGTACACAGCCAAATGCTTGGTGCACTGGAAAGCCTTCCAGAAATCCTGCGTGCAATGTCAAGGGGCATGGAGGAGTCCAGATCCAACTTGGCACGGGGCTTTGCGCAGAGCTTGGAGCCCATCCATTCCCACATGGAACGGGTGGTCATCTCCATCAGCACACCTGTGAAATCAACCATGATACCGCGACCGATAACCGATGTCACAGCTTCCACTGCAGCACAAACATCTTCCATCTAAGGTCTGATTGCTGCTTTGGAAGCTCAGATTGCTGCTATCGTGGCTCTGGGTTCCACTGTGGAATGGGGCTTCCAGGGCGTCACAGCAATCCAGTAATCTGTTCTCCAGCAGATCACCAGGATTGCTGAGGCACCGCCCCGGGAGAGTGGCAGTGGCGACATGGAAGACAAACCTGTTGTCGTCTCTCAGGATGACACCATTCCTGCTCCCACCCCTGCCACTCCGCCAGTGCCCTTGCTGTTGCCTGTCAGCCAGCCAGCCCAGACTGCTGCAGCCCAGGCCGAGATGCTGCAGTCTGAAGCCGGGCGCTCCCAGCCCAGAGCTGCTTGAGGTCGTCCTCCAAGGCCATCTGCAGCCTCCTCAGTTGAAGGTCAGCAGCCTCCCACCACCCATGCTCCAGCCACTGGGGATGCACCTCGTAGGAGCACTAAGATCGGTAAAGGCACACGAACAATAGGCACTGAGAGAATGCACAAGGGTGAATAGTATCAGTTTGTTTGAATTGTTACATGTGATGACCTGAGCAAGGAGGCAATGTGTAATCATAAGGAGGACGATTTGATGGTCATGTGTGAGCAGAGAGGAGTGTGGGACTGTTGGTGAATGAGGAGGTGTCATTGAGGTTACTGGTATCACTCATTAATCAGCTGATCACACAGAGCCCTGTCAGACAGGGCCTGTGCACCTTGTTGCCTCCCTGCCTCTTCCTCCACTTCCTCCTCTACCCCTTCCTCGTCCTCTGGCTCAGGATCTCGCCGGATAGGCAGTGGCAAGGACAGCCCTCTCATAATGGTGAGGTTGTGCAGCATGCAGCATACAACGACCCGCTCTGCTGAGTACTGCAGGGCTCCTCCAGAACGGTCCAGGCAGCGGAAGCATTGCTTCAGGATGCCTATGGTGTGCTCGGTGACGTTTCGTGTGGCCGCATGGCTCTCATTGTAGGTCTGCTGTGCACATGTGCATGCATTCCTGACCAGAGTCATGAGCCACCTCATGTGGGGATAACCCTTGTCGCACAGTAGCCAGCCTTTGACTTGCTGTGCCGGTTGAAAGATAGTTGGGGCTTTGGACTACCGCATAATGAAGGACTCATGACTGCTCCCAGGGTAGCGGGCATTGACCTCCATGATGTGCTGCGTGTGGTCGCATACCAGCTGCACATTGAGGGAGTGGAACTCCTTTCGGTTCATGAAGATGGCCAAGTTGAGATGTAGCTCATGCATGCGTACAGTCAATGGCACCCTGCACCATGGGGAAGCCTGCAATATGAACAAACCCTCGCACTCGCTCATTCTGCTGCTCTCTGTCAAGAGGGAACGTGATGAATCTGTTGCACAGCTCGTACAGAGCCTCCGTGACCTCCCTTATACAGCGGTGCACTGCAAATCGTGAGATGTTGCACAGATCGCCAGCAGCAGCCTGAAAGGATCCAGAGCCGTAATAATTCAGCGCTAAGGTTAGCTTGACAGCCACATGCAATGCTGTCCTTGCCCTGCTCGGAGGCTGCAGTTGCGGCTGCAGCAGGTGACAAATCTCCGTCAGGACCTCTTTCGTGAACCGCAGTCATCGGATGGACTGATCTTCGCTCATGTTGAGGTGAGAGAATTGGTCCCTGAAGGGCCCCCATTGGATATGGCCTCCTGCCCAGTGCCCTGCGCCACCTCCTCCTCCTCCTCGCAGCTTGACCTGCTCTGCTGTGGCCTCTCTGTATGCTCCCAGTCATGTTCAATGCCCAGCGAGAGCCCTAGCAGGCCACCACGGTTGGCAGAAACCTTGTTCAGCGCACTGTTTTAAATGCCACCAACAATAATGCAGGAGCTGCCAGACCATTCCCTATGTAATATTGCAACTTCCTCCAGGTATATTCTACCAGCAACCAGAAGCAATAATCCAGCAACTAACCCGCATGATCCCTTTCAATTGCACTGGTTGGGGGGGGGTCCTCCAGGCCGTCTACGACCTGTTCAGCTGTGCGAGGTTAAGTCAGTGCGTTGGCTGGAGTGGTGAGTTCCAAAATCGTACCTGTCCCTTTAAATCAGCGTTGCACACTGATCTCGTGCATATTCTCCCCGCTTTACACGCGTTCGTTATCGGCGCGTGTGCAAACGCCTTTACCAAGATGGCGTCCGGCGCACGTCACGCTGGAAATGTGCGCGCGCATTCCGGATGCCATTTTGGGTCCTTAGGAGACCGCGTAGCGCCTATACAAAGGGCGCCACGCGGCCCAATTTATAGCTCAAGGTGATTCATTGCATCATTTTAACAACATCAAGACTGATTCTTAAATCCAGCTCTTTAAATTTGTTCCATGGAAACAGGTTTTAATTTTTCTATTTGAATATGTGTCACACGACTGTGGATTGATGAAACTTATTGATTTGAATGAAAGAATAGGGCGAAGGAATATCAGTGAAATAAATCACGTATCAGTCCTTTCAAAAATTATACAAATTAGATTTCAGAAATGCATTTGCTCAGCTGGTTGGCAAAGTGCACCCACATCCTTTAAATCCAGATCAGCCGAAATTAAAACAGTATTTTATTTCTGGTGGAGGACTGCTCAAAGATTATTAGCAAATTAATAAGATGAACTACAAGACATTTCCCGTGCCTCTAATTACTGGATCTGATCTGGACCAGGGGGAACCCGGAGCTGCTGATTCCCATTAACTCCGCATCTTTCAATGGTACGAACGGCCCGTCCAACTTTAAAACACAAGTTTAATAGAATACAATTAAAGATAGGGCCATTTGTTTGAAGTCCTAATACAGAGCTTTGTAAAGGTTGTTAAAAGCATCAGAAAGATTTTATGCTAAAAGTGATTTGTGAATTATAGCTCCATTTATTATCTCTCAAGTCCAGAGCCAGATTTTAATGACTATTATAATTCAAATTTTCCGAAATCCCTTTGGACCCCAGGGTAGTGATGATTAACACAGGGACATTTAAATGTGTTTTAAAATAACCTATTATTGCCCATTATTTGCTGGAAAATGGCAGCATTTCTGGACTATTAGTAACAGAAGTTGATGTAAAATTCTTGGATTTTTCCCCATTAATGTAACTCTGTGTAACTGCCTTTATGCCCTCCAGTTAAAATGGCAATATCCGATTTAAAAGGCATTTAAAAAAAATTCTGCTTTTTAAACATCACGATTAGGCAGAAGTTAAATGAAATTGTAGTCTGAAACTTAATTTACATGTGCCACCCTGTCTAGTGTCTTTAGAAAAACAAAGCCAAGGCCAGCAAGCGAAAGAGTACGGGAACAGTGCTGACAGACTGTGACAGGGTTCAGACTGTGACAGGGGGCAGACTGTGACAGGGGCCGGACTGTGACAGGGTTCAGACTGTGACAGGGGGCCAGACTGTGACAGGGTTCAGACTGTGACAGGGTTCGGACTGTGACAGGGGGCCGGACTGTGACAGGGGCCGGACTGTGACAGGGGGCTGGACTGTGACAGGGGGCTGGACTGTGACAGGGTTCAGACTGTGACAGGGGGCCAGACTGTGACAGGGGCCTGGACTGTGACTGGGGGCTGGACTGTGACAGGGGGCTGGACTGTGACAGGGGGCGGACTGTGACAGGGGGCCGGACTGTGACAAGGGGCCGGACTGTGACAGGGGCCGGACTGTGACAGGGGGCTGGACTGTGACAGGGGGCCAGACTGTGACAGGGGGCTGGACTGTGACAGGGGGCCAGACTGTGACAGGGTTCAGACTGTGACAGGGGCCGGACTGTGACAGGGTTCAGACTGTGACAGGGGGCCGGACTGTGACAGGGGCCGGACTGTGACAGGGTTCAGACTGTGACAGGGGGCCGGACTGTGACAGGGGGCCAAACTGTGACAGGGTTCAGACTGTGACAGGGTTCAGACTGTGACAGGGTTCAGACTGTGACAGGGGGCCGGACTGTGACAGGGGGCCGGACTGTGACAGGGGGCCAGACTGTGACAGGGTTCAGACTGTGACAGGGGCCAGACTGTGACAGGGGGCCAGACTGTGACAGGGTTCAGACTGTGACAGGGTTCAGACTGTGACAGGGGCCGGACTGTGACAGGGTTCAGACTGTCACAGGGGCCGGACTGTGACAGGGGGCCAGACTGTGACAGGGTTCAGACTGTGACAGGGTTCAGACTGTGACAGGGGGCCGGACTGTGACAGGGGGCCAGACTGTGACAGGGTTCAGACTGTGACAGGGTTCAGACTGTGACAGGGGGCCGGACTGTGACAGGGGCCGGACTGTGACAGGGGCCAGACTGTGACAGGGGCCAGACTGTGACAGGGTTCAGACTGTGACAGGGTTCAGACTGTGACAGGGGGCCGGACTGTGACAGGGGCCGGACTGTGACAGGGGCCAGACTGTGACAGGGGCCAGACTGTGACAGGGGGCCAGACTGTGACAGGGTTCAGACTGTGACAGGGTTCAGACTGTGACAGGGGGCCGGACTGTGACAGGGGCCAGACTGTGACAGGGGGCCAGACTGTGACAGGGTTCAGACTGTGACAGGGTTCAGACTGTGACAGGGGGCCGGACTGTGACAGGGGCCGGACTGTGACAGGGGGCCGGACTGTGACAGGGGGTGGACTGTGACAGGGTTCAGACTGTGACAGGGGGCCAGACTGTGACAGGGTTCAGACTGTGACAGGGGGTGGACTGTGACAGGGTTCAGACTGTGACAGGGGCCAGACTGTGACAGGGGCCAGACTGTGACAGGGGGCCGGACTGTGACAGGGGGTGGACTGTGACAGGGTTCAGACTGTGACAGGGGGCCAGACTGTGACAGGGTTCAGACTGTGACAGGGGGCCAGACTGTGACAGGGGGCCAGACTGTGACAGGGGGCCAGACTGTGACAGGGTTCAGACTGTGACAGGGTTCAGACTGTGACAGGGGGCCGGACTGTGACAGGGGGCCAGACTGTGACAGGGGCCAGACTGTGACAGGGGGCCAGACTGTGACAGGGGCCAGACTGTGACAGGGGGCCGGACTGTGACAGGGGGTGGACTGTGACAGGGTTCAGACTGTGACAGGGGGCCAGACTGTGACAGGGGGTGGACTGTGACAGGGGGCCAGACTGTGACAGGGGCCGGACTGAGACAGGGGCCAGACTGTGACAGGGGGCCGGACTGTGACAGGGGGCCGGACTGTGACAGGGGCCAGACTGTGACAGGGAACCAGACTGTGACAGGGGCCAGACTGTGACAGGGGGCCGGACTGTGACAGGGGCCAGACTGTGACAGGGGGCCGGACTGTGACAGGGGCCAGACTGTGACAGGGGGCCAGACTGTGACAGGGGCCAGACTGTGACAGGGAACCAGACTGTGACAGGGGCCAGACTGTGAAAGGGGGCCAGACTGTGACAGGGAACCAGACTGTTACAGGGGCCAGACTGTGACAGGGGGCCGGACTGTGACAGGGGCCAGACTGTGACAGGGGGCCAGACTGTGACAGGGAACCAGACTGTGACAGGGGCCGGACTGTGACAGGGGCCAGACTGTGACAGGGGGCCGGACTGTGACAGGGGCCAGACTGTGACAGGGGCCAGACTGTGACAGGGGGCCAGACTGTGACAGGGGGCCGGACTGTGACAGGGAACCAGTATGTGACAGGGGCCAGACTGTGACAGGGGGCCAGACTGTGACAGGGGCCAGACTGTGACAGGGGGCCAGACTGTGACAGGGGGCCGGACTGTGACAGGGGCCAGACTGTGACAGGGAACCAGACTGTGACAGGGGGCCAGACTGTGACAGGGGGTGGACTGTGACAGGGTTCAGACTGTGACAGGGGGCCAGACTGTGACAGGGTTCAGACTGTGACAGGGTTCAGACTGTGACAGGGGCCGGACTGTGACAGGGGCCGGACTGTGACGGGGGCCGGACTGTGACAGGGTTCAGACTGTGACAGGGTTCAGACTGTCACAGGGGCCGGACTGTGACAGGGGGCCAGACTGTGACAGGGTTCAGACTGTGACAGGGTTCAGACTGTGACAGGGGGCCGGACTGTGACAGGGGGCCGGACTGTGACAGGGTTCAGACTGTGACAGGGGGCCAGACTGTGACAGGGGGCCAGACTGTGACAGGGGGCCAGACTGTGACAGGGTTCAGACTGTGACAGGGTTCAGACTGTGACAGGGGGCCGGACTGTGACAGGGGCCGGACTGTGACAGGGGCCAGACTGTGACAGGGTTCAGACTGTGACAGGGTTCAGACTGTGACAGGGGGCCGGACTGTGACAGGGGCCGGACTGTGACAGGGGCCAGACTGTGACAGGGGGCCAGACTGTGACAGGGGCCAGACTGTGACAGGGGCCAGACTGTGACAGGGGGCCAGACTGTGACAGGGTTCAGACTGTGACAGGGTTCAGACTGTGACAGGGGGCCGGACTGTGACAGGGGCCAGACTGTGACAGGGGGCCAGACTGTGACAGGGTTCAGACTGTGACAGGGTTCAGACTGTGACAGGGGGCCGGACTGTGACAGGGGCCGGACTGTGACAGGGGCCAGACTGTGACAGGGGGCCGGACTGTGACAGGGGGTGGACTGTGACAGGGTTCAGACTGTGACAGGGGGCCAGACTGTGACAGGGTTCAGACTGTGACAGGGGGCCAGACTGTGACAGGGGGCCAGACTGTGACAGGGGGCCAGACTGTGACAGGGGGCCAGACTGTGACAGGGGCCAGACTGTGACAGGGTTCAGACTGTGACAGGGGGCCGGACTGTGACAGGGGGCCAGACTGTGACAGGGGCCAGACTGTGACAGGGGGCCGGACTGTGACAGGGGGTGGACTGTGACAGGGTTCAGACTGTGACAGGGGGCCAGACTGTGACAGGGGGTGGACTGTGACAGGGTTCAGACTGTGACAGGGGGCCAGACTGTGACAGGGGGCCAGACTGTGACAGGGGCCAGACTGTGACAGGGAACCAGACTGTGACAGGGGCCAGACTGTGAAAGGGGGCCAGACTGTGACAGGGAACCAGACTGTTACAGGGGCCAGACTGTGACAGGGGGCCGGACTGTGACAGGGGCCAGACTGTGACAGGGGGCCAGACTGTGACAGGGAACCAGACTGTGACAGGGGCCGGACTGTGACAGGGGCCAGACTGTGACAGGGGCCAGACTGTGACAGGGGGCCGGACTGTGACAGGGGCCAGACTGTGACAGGGGGCCGGACTGTGACAGGGGCCAGACTGTGACAGGGGACCGGACTGTGACAGGGGCCAGACTGTGACAGGGGCCAGACTGTGACAGGGGGCCGGACTGTGACAGGGGCCAGACTGTGACAGGGGCCAGACTGTGACAGGGGCCAGACTGTGACAGGGGGCCGGACTGTGACAGGGGCCAGACTGTGACAGGGGCCAGACTGTGACAGGGGGCCGGACTGTGACAGGGGCCAGACTGTGACAGGGGGCCGGACTGTGACAGGGGGCCCGACTGTGACAGGGGCCGGACTGTGACAGGGGGCCGGACTGTGACAGGGGCCGGACTGTGACAGGGTTCAGACTGTGACAGGGAGCCAGACTGTGACAGGGAGCCAGACTGTGACAGGGAGCCAGACTGTGACAGGGGCCGGACTGTGACAGGGGGCCAGACTGTGACAGGGGGCCGGACTGTGACAGGGTTCAGACTGTGACAGGGGGCCGGACTGTGACAGGGGCCGGACTGTGACAGGGGGCCAGACTGTGACAGGGTTCAGACTGTGACAGGGGGCCAGACTGTGACAGGGGGCCAGACTGTGACAGGGGGCCAGACTGTGACAGGGTTCAGACTGTGACAGGGGGCCGGACTGTGACAGGGGGCCAGACTGTGACAGGGGCCAGACTGTGACAGGGGGCCGGACTGTGACAGGGGGTGGACTGTGACAGGGTTCAGACTGTGACAGGGGGCCAGACTGTGACAGGGGGTGGACTGTGACAGGGTTCAGACTGTGACAGGGGGCCAGACTGTGACAGGGGGCCAGACTGTGACAGGGGCCGGACTGAGACAGGGGCCAGACTGTGACAGGGGGCCGGACTGTGACAGGGGGCCGGACTGTGACAGGGGCCAGACTGTGACAGGGAACCAGACTGTGACAGGGGCCAGACTGTGACAGGGGGCCGGACTGTGACAGGGGCCAGACTGTGACAGGGGGCCAGACTGTGACAGGGGCCAGACTGTGACAGGGTTCAGACTGTGACAGGGGCCAGACTGTGACAGGGGCCGGACTGTGACAGGGGCCAGACTGTGACAGGGGGCCAGACTGTGACAGGGGCCAGACTGTGACAGGGAACCAGACTGTGACAGGGGCCAGACTGTGAAAGGGGGCCAGACTGTGACAGGGAACCAGACTGTGACAGGGGCCAGACTGTGACAGGGGGCCGGACTGTGACAGGGGCCAGACTGTGACAGGGGGCCAGACTGTGACAGGGAACCAGACTGTGACAGGGGCCGGACTGTGACAGGGGCCAGACTGTGACAGGGGCCAGACTGTGACAGGGGGCCGGACTGTGACAGGGGCCAGACTGTGACAGGGGGCCAGACTGTGACAGGGGCCAGACTGTGACAGGGGGCCGGACTGTGACAGGGGGCCGGACTGTGACAGGGGCCAGACTGTGACAGGGGGCCGGACTGTGACAGGGGCCAGACTGTGACAGGGGCCAGACTGTGACAGGGGACCGGACTGTGACAGGGGCCAGACTGTGACAGGGGCCAGACTGTGACAGGGGCCAGACTGTGACAGGGGCCAGACTGTGACAGGGGACCGGACTGTGACAGGGGGCCCGACTGTGACAGGGGCCGGACTGTGACAGGGGGCCGGACTGTGACAGGGGCCGGACTGTGACAGGGTTCAGACTGTGACAGGGAGCCAGACTGTGACAGGGAGCCAGACTGTGACAGGGGCCGGACTGTGACAGGGGGCCAGACTGTGACAGGGGGCCGGACTGTGACAGGGTTCAGACTGTGACAGGGGGTCAGACTGTGACAGGGGCCAGACTGTGACAGGGGCCAGACTTTGACAGGGGGCCAGACTGTGACAGGGGCCGGACTGTGACAGGGGGCCAGACTGTGACAGGGGCCAGACTGTGACAGGGGGCCGGACTGTGACAGGGGGTGGACTGTGACAGGGGGCCAGACTGTGACAGGGGGCCAGACTGTGACAGGGTTCAGACTGTGACAGGGTTCAGACTGTGACAGGGGGCCGGACTGTGACAGGGGGCCAGACTGTGACAGGGGCCAGACTGTGACAGGGGGCCGGACTGTGACAGGGGGTGGACTGTGACAGGGTTCAGACTGTGACAGGGGGCCAGACTGTGACAGGGGGTGGACTGTGACAGGGTTCAGACTGTGACAGGGGGCCAGACTGTGACAGGGGGCCAGACTGTGACAGGGGCCGGACTGAGACAGGGGCCAGACTGTGACAGGGGGCCGGACTGTGACAGGGGCCAGACTGTGACAGGGAACCAGACTGTGACAGGGGCCAGACTGTGACAGGGGGCCAGACTGTGACAGGGGCCGGACTGTGACAGGGGCCAGACTGTGACAGGGAACCAGACTGTGACAGGGGCCAGACTGTGACAGGGGGCCAGACTGTGACAGGGAACCAGACTGTGACAGGGGCCAGACTGTGACAGGGGGCCGGACTGTGACAGGGGCCAGACTGTGACAGGGGGCCGGACTGTGACAGGGGCCAGACTGTGACAGGGGGCCAGACTGTGACAGGGGCCAGACTGTGACAGGGAACCAGACTGTGACAGGGGCCAGACTGTGAAAGGGGGCCAGACTGTGACTGGGAACCAGACTGTGACAGGGGCCAGACTGTGACAGGGGGCCGGACTGTGACAGGGGCCAGACTGTGACAGGGGGCCAGACTGTGACAGGGAACCAGACTGTGACAGGGGCCGGACTGTGACAGGGGCCAGACTGTGACAGGGGCCAGACTGTGACAGGGGGCCGGACTGTGACAGGGGCCAGACTGTGACAGGGAACCAGACTGTGACAGGGGCCAGACTGTGACAGGGGGCCGGACTGTGACAGGGGCCAGACTGTGACAGGGGCCGGACTGTGACAGGGTTCAGACTGTGACAGGGGGCCAGACTGTGACAGGGGGCCAGACTGTGACAGGGTTCAGACTGTGACAGGGGGCCAGACTGTGACAGGGGGCCAGATTGTGACAGGGGGCCAGACTGTGACAGGGTTCAGTCTGTGACAGGGTTCAGACTGTGACAGGGGGCCGGACTGTGACAGGGGGCCAGACTGTGACAGGGGGCCGGACTGTGACAGGGTTCAGACTGTGACAGGGGGCCAGACTGTGACAGGCTTCAGACTGTGACAGGGGGCCGGACTGTGACAGGGGGTGGACTGTGACAGGGTTCAGACTGTGACAGGGGGCCAGACTGTGACAGGGTTCAGACTGTGACAGGGGGCCAGACTGTGACAGGGTTCAGACTGTGACAGGGGGCCAGACTGTGACAGAGTTCAGACTGTGACAGGGTTCAGACTGTGACAGGGGGCCGGACTGTGACAGGGGGCCAGACTGTGACAGGGGCCAGACTGTGACAGGGGGCCGGACTGTGACAGGCGGTGGACTGTGACAGGGTTCAGACTGTGACAGGGGGCCAGACTGTGACAGGGGGTGGACTGTGACAGGGTTCAGACTGTGACAGGGGGCCAGACTGTGACAGGGGGCCAGACTGTGACAGGGGCCGGACTGAGACAGGGGCCAGACTGTGACAGGGGGCCGGACTGTGACAGGGGGCCGGACTGTGACAGGGGCCAGACTGTGACAGGGAACCAGACTGTGACAGGGGCCAGACTGTGACAGGGGGCCAGACTGTGACAGGGGCCGGACTGTGACAGGGGCCAGACTGTGACAGGGAACCAGACTGTGACAGGGGCCAGACTGTGACAGGGGGCCAGACTGTGACAGGGAACCAGACTGTGACAGGGGCCAGACTGTGACAGGGGGCCGGACTGTGACAGGGGCCAGACTGTGACAGGGGGCCGGACTGTGACAGGGGCCAGACTGTGACAGGGGGCCAGACTGTGACAGGGGCCAGACTGTGACAGGGAACCAGACTGTGACAGGGGCCAGACTGTGAAAGGGGGCCAGACTGTGACAGGGAACCAGACTGTGACAGGGGCCAGACTGTGACAGGGGGCCGGACTGTGACAGGGGCCAGACTGTGACAGGGGGCCAGACTGTGACAGGGAACCAGACTGTGACAGGGGCCGGACTGTGACAGGGGCCAGACTGTGACAGGGGCCAGACTGTGACAGGGGGCCGGACTGTGACAGGGGCCAGACTGTGACAGGGGGCCGGACTGTGACAGGGAACCAGACTGTGACAGGGGCCAGACTGTGACAGGGGGCCAGACTGTGACAGGGGCCAGACTGTGACAGGGGGCCGGACTGTGACAGGGGGCTGGACTGTGACAGGGGCCAGACTGTGACAGGGGCCAGACTGTGACAGGGGGCCGGACTGTGACAGGGTTCAGACTGTGACAGGGGCCAGACTGTGACAGGGGCCAGACTGTGACAGGGGCCAGACTGTGACAGGGGGCCGGACTGTGACAGGGGGCCGGACTGTGACAGGGGCCAGACTGTGACAGGGGGCCGGACTGTGACAGGGGGCCCGACTGTAACAGGGGCAGGACTGTGACAGGGGGCCGGACTGTGACAGGGGCCGGACTGTGACAGGGTTCAGACTGTGACAGGGAGCCAGACTGTGACAGGGAGCCAGACTGTGACAGGGGCCGGACTGTGACAGGGGGCCAGACTGTGACAGGGGGCCGGACTGTGACAGGGGCCAGACTGTGACAGGGGCCAGACTGTGACAGGGGGCCAGACTGTGACAGGGGCCAGACTGTGACAGGGGGCCGGACTGTGACAGGGGCCGGACTGTGACAGGGTTCAGACTGTGACAGGGAGCCAGACTGTGACAGGGTTCAGACTGTGACAGGGGGCCAGACTGTGACAGGGTTTAGACTGTGACAGGGGCCGGACTGTGACAGGGTTCAGACTGTGACAGGGGGCCAGACTGTGACAGGGGCCGGACTGTGACAGGGGGCCGGACTGTGACAGGGGCCAGACTGTGACAGGGGCCAGACTGTGACAGGGAGCCAGACTGTGACAGGGGCCAGACTGTGACAGGGGGCCGGACTGTGACAGGGAACCAGACTGTGACAGGGGCCAGACTGTGACAGGGGGCCGGACTGTGACAGGGGCCAGACTGTGACAGGGGGCCAGACTGTGACAGGGAACCAGACTGTGACAGGGGCCGGACTGTGACAGGGGCCAGACTGTGACAGGGGCCAGACTGTGACAGGGGCCAGACTGTGACAGGGGGCCGGACTGTGACAGGGAACCAGTATGTGACAGGGGCCAGACTGTGACAGGGGGCCAGACTGTGACAGGGGCCAGACTGTGACAGGGGGCCGGACTGTGACAGGGGGCCGGACTGTGACAGGGGCCAGACTGTGACAGGGGCCAGACTGTGACAGGGGCCAGACTGTGACAGGGGCCAGACTGTGACAGGGGGCCGGACTGTGACAGGGGGCCGGACTGTGACAGGGGCCGGACTGTGACAGGGTTCAGACTGTGACAGGGAGCCAGACTGTGACAGGGTTCAGACTGTGACAGGGGGCCAGACTGTGACAGGGGGCCGGACTGTGACAGGTTTCAGACTGTGACAGGGGGCCAGACTGTGACAGGGGGCCAGACTGTGACAGGGGCCAGACTGTGACAGGGGCCGGACTGTGACAGGGTTCAGACTGTGACAGGGGGCCAGACTGTGACAGGGGCCGGACTGTGACAGGGTTCAGACTGTGACAGGGGGCCAGACTGTGACAGGGGGCCGGACTGTGACAGGTTTCAGACTGTGACAGGGGGCCAGACTGTGACAGGGGCCAGACTGTGACAGGGGCCAGACTGTGACAGGGGCCGGACTGTGACAGGGGGCCGGACTGTGACAGGTTTCAGACTGTGACAGGGGGCCAGACTGTGACAGGGGGCCAGACTGTGACAGGTTTCAGACTGTGACAGGGGGCCAGACTGTGACAGGGGGCCGGACTGTGACAGGTTTCAGACTGTGACAGGGGCCAGACTGTGACAGGGGGCCGGACTGTGACAGGTTTCAGACTGTGACAGGGGGCCAGACTGTGACAGGGGGCCGGACTGTGACAGGTTTCAGACTGTGACAGGGGGCCAGACTGTGACAGGGGGCCGGACTGTGACAGGGGGCCGGACTGTGACAGGTTTCAGACTGTGACAGGGGGCCAGACTGTGACAGGGGCCAGACTGTGACAGGGTTCAGACTGTGACAGGGGCCGGAATGTGACAGGGGGCTGGACTGTGACAGGGGGCCAGATTGTGACAGGGGGCCAGACTGTGACAGGGTTCAGACTGTGACAGGGGGCCAGACTGTGACAGGGGGCCAGATTGTGACAGGGGGCCAGACTGTGACAGGGGGCCAGACTGTGACAGGGGGCCGGACTGTGACAGGGGGCCGGACTGTGACAGGGGGCCAGATTGTGACAGGGGGCCAGACTGTGACAGGGGGCCAGACTGTGACAGGGGGCCGGACTGTGACAGGGGGTGGACTGTGACAGGGTTCAGACTGTGACAGGGGGCCAGACTGTGACAGGGGGCCAGACTGTGACAGGGGGCCAGACTGTGACAGGGGGCCAGACTGTGACAGGGGGCCAGACTGTGACAGGGTTCAGACTGTGACAGGGGGCCAGACTGTGACAGGGGGCCAGACTGTGACAGGGGGCCGGACTGTGACAGGGGGCCAGACTGTGACAGGGGGCCGGACTGTGACAGGGGGCCAGACTGTGACAGGGGGCCAGACTGTGACAGGGGCCAGACTGTGACAGGGGGCCGGACTGTGACAGGGGGTGGACTGTGACAGGGTTCAGACTGTGACAGGGGGCCAGACTGTGACAGGGTTCAGACTGTGACAGGGGGCCAGACTGTGACAGGGGGCCAGACTGTGACAGGGGGCCAGACTGTGACAGGGTTCAGACTGTGACAGGGTTCAGACTGTGACAGGGGGCCGGACTGTGACAGGGGGCCGGACTGTGACAGGGGCCAGACTGTGACAGGGGGCCGGACTGTGACAGGCGGTGGACTGTGACAGGGTTCAGACTGTGACAGGGGGCCAGACTGTGACAGGGGGTGGACTGTGACAGGGTTCAGACTGTGACAGGGGGCCAGACTGTGACAGGGGGCCAGACTGTGACAGGGGCCGGACTGAGACAGGGGCCAGACTGTGACAGGGGGCCGGACTGTGACAGGGGGCCGGACTGTGACAGGGGCCAGACTGTGACAGGGAACCAGACTGTGACAGGGGCCAGACTGTGACAGGGGGCCAGACTGTGACAGGGGCCGGACTGTGACAGGGGCCAGACTGTGACAGGGAACCAGACTGTGACAGGGGCCAGACTGTGACAGGGGGCCAGACTGTGACAGGGAACCAGACTGTGACAGGGAACCAGACTGTGACAGGGGCCAGACTGTGACAGGGGGCCGGACTGTGACAGGGGCCAGACTGTGACAGGGGGCCAGACTGTGACAGGGGCCAGACTGTGACAGGGAACCAGACTGTGACAGGGGCCAGACTGTGAAAGGGGGCCAGACTGTGACAGGGAACCAGACTGTGACAGGGGCCAGACTGTGACAGGGGGCCGGACTGTGACAGGGGCCAGACTGTGACAGGGGGCCAGACTGTGACAGGGAACCAGACTGTGACAGGGGCCGGACTGTGACAGGGGCCAGACTGTGACAGGGGCCAGACTGTGACAGGGGCCAGACTGTGACAGGGGGCCAGACTGTCACAGGGGCCAGACTGTGACAGGGTTCAGACTGTGACAGGGGCCAGACTGTGACAGGGTTCAGACTGTGACAGGGGCCAGACTGTGACAGGGGCCAGACTGTGACAGGGGGCCGGACTGTGACAGGGGCCGGACTGTGACAGGGGCCAGACTGTGACAGGGGCCAGACTGTGACAGGGGGCCAGACTGTGACAGGGAACCAGACTGTGACAGGGGGCCGGACTGTGACAGGGGGCCGGACTGTGACAGGGGGCCAGACTGTGACAGGGGGCCAGACTGTGACAGGGAACCAGACTGTGACAGGGGGCCGGACTGTGACAGGGGCCAGACTGTGACAGGGTTCAGACTGTGACAGGGGCCGGACTGTGACAGGGGGCCAGACTGTGACAGGGTTCAGACTGTGACAGGGTTCAGACTGTGACAGGGGCCGGACTGTGACAGGGGGCCGGACTGTGACAGGGGGCCAGACTGTGACAGGGGGCCGGACTGTGACAGGGGGCCAGACTGTGACAGGGGGCCGGACTGTGACAGGGGGTGGACTGTGACAGGGTTCAGACTGTGACAGGGGGCCAGACTGTGACAGGGTTCAGACTGTGACAGGGGGCCAGACTGTGACAGGGGGCCAGACTGTGACAGGGGCCAGACTGTGACAGGGAACCAGACTGTGACAGGGGCCAGACTGTGACAGGGGGCCGGACTGTGACAGGCGGTGGACTGTGACAGGGTTCAGACTGTGACAGGGGGCCAGACTGTGACAGGGGGTGGACTGTGACAGGGGCCAGACTGTGACAGGGGGCCAGACTGTGACAGGGGGCCAGACTGTGACAGGGGCCGGACTGAGACAGGGGCCAGACTGTGACAGGGGGCCGGACTGTGACAGGGGGTGGACTGTGACAGGGTTCAGACTGTGACAGGGGGCCAGACTGTGACAGGGGGCCAGACTGTGACAGGGGCCGGACTGAGACAGGGGCCAGACTGTGACAGGGGGCCGGACTGTGACAGGGGGCCGGACTGTGACAGGGGCCAGACTGTGACAGGGAACCAGACTGTGACAGGGGCCAGACTGTGACAGGGGGCCAGACTGTGACAGGGGCCGGACTGTGACAGGGGCCAGACTGTGACAGGGAACCAGACTGTGACAGGGGCCAGACTGTGACAGGGGGCCAGACTGTGACAGGGAACCAGACTGTGACAGGGGCCAGACTGTGACAGGGGGCCGGACTGTGACAGGGGCCAGACTGTGACAGGGGGCCGGACTGTGACAGGGGCCAGACTGTGACAGGGGGCCAGACTGTGACAGGGGCCAGACTGTGACAGGGAACCAGACTGTGACAGGGGCCAGACTGTGAAAGGGGGCCAGACTGTGACAGGGAACCAGACTGTGACAGGGGCCAGACTGTGACAGGGGGCCGGACTGTGACAGGGGCCAGACTGTGACAGGGGGCCAGACTGTGACAGGGAACCAGACTGTGACAGGGGCCGGACTGTGACAGGGGCCAGACTGTGACAGGGGCCAGACTGTGACAGGGGGCCGGACTGTGACAGGGGGCCGGACTGTGACAGGGAACCAGACTGTGACAGGGGCCAGACTGTGACAGGGGGCCAGACTGTCACAGGGGCCAGACTGTGACAGGGGGCCGGACTGTGACAGGGGGCCGGACTGTGACAGGGGCCGGACTGTGACAGGGTTCAGACTGTGACAGGGGGCCGGACTGTGACAGGGGGCCCGACTGTGACAGGGGCCGGACTGTGACAGGGGCCGGACTGTGACAGGGGCCGGACTGTGACAGGGGGCCAGACTGTGACAGGGGCCGGACTGTGACAGGGGGCCAGACTGTGACAGGGTTCAGACTGTGACAGGGGGCCAGACTGTGACAGGGTTCAGACTGTGACAGGGGGCCAGACTGTGACAGGGGCCGGACTGTGACAGGGTTCAGACTGTGACAGGGAGCCAGACTGTGACAGGGTTCAGACTGTGACAGGGGGCCAGACTCTGACAGGGTTCAGACTGTGACAGGGTTCAGACTGTGACAGGGGGCCGGACTGTGACAGGGGCCAGACTGTGACAGGGGCCAGACTGTGACAGGGAGCCAGACTGTGACAGGGGGCCGGACTGTGACAGGGGCTAGACTGTGTCAGGGGCCAGACTGTGACAGGGGCCAGACTGAGACAGGGGCCAGACTGTGACAGGGGTCAGACTGTGACAGGGGCCAGACTGTGACAGGGGCCAGACTGTGACAGGGGGCCGGACTGTGACAGGGGCCAGACTGTGACAGGGGCCAGACTGTGACAGGGGGCCGGACTGTGACAGGGTTCAGACTGTGACAGGGAGCCAGACTGTGACAGGGAGCCAGACTGTGACAGGGAGCCAGACTGTGACAGGGGGCCAGACTGTGACAGCGAGCCAGACTGTGACAGGGGCCGGACTGTGACAGGGGGCCGGACTGTGACAGGGGGCCAGACTGTGACAGGGGGCCAGACTGTGACAGGGTTCAGACTGTGACAGGGAGCCAGACTGTGACAGGGAGCC
This sequence comes from Heptranchias perlo, assembly GCF_035084215.1. NCBI lineage: Eukaryota > Metazoa > Chordata > Chondrichthyes > Hexanchiformes > Hexanchidae > Heptranchias > Heptranchias perlo. The sequence continues at coordinate 71,263,822 of NC_090338.1, read as the reverse complement.
AGACTGTGACAGGGGCCGGACTGTGACAGGGGGCCAGACTGTGACAGGGGGCCGGACTGTGACAGGGTTCAGACTGTGACAGGGGGCCGGACTGTGACAGGGGGCCGGACTGTGACAGGGGCCGGACTGTGACAGGGTTCAGACTGTGACAGGGAGCCAGACTGTGACAGGGAGCCAGACTGTGACAGGGGGCCAGACTGTGACAGGGTTCAGACTGTGACAGGGGGTGGACTGTGACAGGGTTCAGACTGTGACAGGGGGCCAGACTGTGACAGGGGGCCGGACTGTGACAGGGGCCAGACTGTGACAGGGAACCAGACTGTGACAGGGGGCCAGACTGTGACAGGGGGTGGACTGTGACAGGGTTCAGACTGTGACAGGGGGCCAGACTGTGACAGGGGGCCAGACTGTGACAGGGTTCAGACTGTGACAGGGTTCAGACTGTGACAGGGGCCAGACTGTGACAGGGGCCAGACTGTGACAGGGGCCAGACTGTGACAGGGGGCTGGACTGTGACAGGGGCCAGACTGTGACAGGGGCCAGACTGTGACAGGGGGCCGGACTGTGACAGGGGGCCGGACTGTGACAGGGAACCAAACTGTGACAGGGAACCAGACTGTGACAGGGGGCCAGACTGTGACAGGGGCCAGACTGTGACAGGGTTCAGACTGTGACAGGGGGCCAGACTGTGACAGGGGGCCAGACTGTGACAGGGTTCAGACTGTGACAGGGTTCAGACTGTGACAGGGGGCCAGACTGTGACAGGGGGCCAGACTGTGACAGGGGCCAGACTGTGACAGGGGGCCGGACTGTGACAGGGGGCCGGACTGTGACAGGGGCCGGACTGTGACAGGGGCCAGACTGTGACGGGGGCCAGACTGTGACAGGGGGCCGGACTGTGACAGGGGGCCGGACTGTGACAGGGGCCAGACTGTGACAGGGGCCAGACTGTGACGGGGGCCAGACTGTGACAGGGTTCAGACTGTGACAGGGGCCAGACTGTGACAGGGGGCCAGACTGTGACAGGGGGCCAGACTGTGACAGGTTGCCGGACTGTGACAGGGGGCCAGACTGTGACAGGGGGCCAGACTGTGACAGGGGCCAGACTGTGACAGGGGGCCGGACTGTAACAGGGGCCGGACTGTGACAGGGGGCCAGACTGTGACAAGGGCCGGACTTTGACAGGGGCCGGACTGTGACAGGGGGCCAGACTGTGACAGGGGCCAGACTATGACAGGGAACCAGACTGTGACAGGGGGTGGACTGTGACAGGGTTCAGACTGTGACAGGGGGCTGGACTGTGACAGGGGCCAGACTGTGACAGGGGGCCGGACTGTGACAGGGGGCCGGACTGTGACAGGGAACCAGACTGTGACAGGGGGTGGACTGTGACAGGGTTCAGACTGTGACAGGGTTCAGACTGTGACAGGGTTCAGACTGTGACAGGGGCCGGACTGTGACAGGGGGCCGGACTGTGATCGGGAGCCAGACTGTGACAGGGGCCGGACTGTGACAGGGGCCAGACTGTGACAGGGGCCAGACTGTGACAGGGAACCAGACTGTGACAGGGGCCGGACTGTGACAGGGGCCGGACTGTGACAGGGGCCAGACTGTGACAGGGAACCAGACTGTGACAGGGGCCAGACTGTGACAGGGGGCCAGACTGTGACAGGGGCCAGACTGTGACAGGGAACCAGACTGTGACAGGGGCCCGGACTGTGACAGGGGCCAGACTGTGACAGGGAACCAGACTGTGACAGGGGCCAGACTGTGACAGGGTTCACTCTGTGACAGGGTTCACTCTGTGACAGGGTTCAGACTGTGACAGGGGGCCAGACTGTGACAGGGAACCAGACTGTGACAGGGGCCAGACTGTGACAGGGTTCACTCTGTGACAGGGTTCACTCTGTGACAGGGGGCCAGACTGTGACAGGGGCCAGACTGTGACAATTATCCAGACTGAGATTGCAGATTAAAGGGCGGGTTTAGGATCCCCCCCTTATTGTATAAAGGCAGTGCCTGGTGTGGTACTGAATTGTACAAAGCACAAGTTCCCAACAAGTTTGTCAGCATCTGAAAAGAGAAAAGGCAGGTTAACAATTCGTGTCTAGACCCTTTGGTCAGAAGGCCTCGGACTTGATTGCTGGTCGTTGTTGAGCGAAGTGATCGCAACCAGAGCAGCAGTTAGGATGGTGCTTTGGGCCTTGTGGCCCCTGGCCCAGGAAAGGGCAAATATCAGCTGCTGTCCAGTGATTCCTGCAGGAAAGTGCAGGACTGTGGATGTCATAGAATCATCGAATGATACAGGACGGAAGGAGGCCACTCGGCCCATTGTGCCTATGCCGGCTCTTTGAAAGAGTTCCATACCCTGCTCTTTCCTCTAGTGAGACACACACACACATGGGGTTTGCAATGCCTCGACCCCACCCCTATGGTGAGATTCACTGTCTGAGCTCATGAAGAATGGCCAGTTGGGTGAGGTACTGGAGGGTGGCTCATTTTTAGGTGAGCGCATTCAAATTAGACGTTAATGCTGTGGTGGCATCACCTGTCCCATTTTCCATCATTTGATAATCATGCCAATGTAAAACTGGTGACCAGCCTTGCTTGATGCTCCCCTGAAGGTGGGAATAAATTTAGAGACTTGAGCACTAAATCAAGGCCGAGACTCCCAGTACAGTACTGAGAGAGCACTGGACTGTCGGAGGAGCCATCTTTCAGATGAGACATTGAACCATTCTATGCCCTCTTAGGTGGGCATAGACTATCCCATGGCACTATTTGAAGAAGAGCTGGCAAGTTCTTTCCAGTGTCCTGGGCCAATATTTATTCAACAACCAACATCACTAAAAACAGATTATCTGGTCATTATCACATTGCTGTTTGTGGGATCTTGCTGTGCACAAATTGGCTGCCGCGTTTCCCTACATTACAACAGTGACTACACTTCAAAAGTTCTTAATCGGCTGTAAAATGCTTTGGGACATCCTGAGGTCATGAAAGGGGTTATATAAATGCAAGTCTTTCTTTTTTCTTTTTAAAGGGACAACCTTATACATGGATGCGTACTGTAAAATCTTATCACTGTGTTACTTCTTTCATCTTTTGTTCGTTCCCTGTTGCCACCTACTTTTCCATCTGCCCTTTGTGCCATTTGCTGAGGGAGGTGCCTTTTTCTGCCCCTTTCCCTTTCATACAGGCTCCAGTGACGTGCCAACTGGGATCTTCCCTCCATCCCTGTCTTTCTTGGAAGAAGCAGAGGAGCCACGGAAGAATGCCCGGCCGCTGAGGCTGCCCCGCGGGCATACGGCACCCACGGTACCCCAAGCCGGGGAAAAACGGGCAAAGGAACTTCTACCTGCGAAGAGCAGTGCCTGCGGAGGTCCACTTTCCAAAGGAAGCTCTTTCAGAGTTATGCCCCCTGATGCAAGTGGATCCGTAGCCCACATCCCCCACCCTCACCACTCCACCAAGTGAATCCGTAGCCCACCTCCCCCACCCTCACCACTCCACCAAGTGAATCCGTAGCCCACCTCCCCCACCCTCACCACTCCACCAAGTGAATCCGTAGCCCACCTCCCCCACCCTCACCACTCCACCAAGTGAATCCGTAGCCCACCTCCCCCACCCTCACCACTCCACCAAGTGAATCCGTAGCCCACCTCCCCCACCCTCACCACTCCACCAAGTGAATCCGTAGCCCACCTCCCCCACCCTCGCCACTCCACCAAGTGAATCCGTAGCCCACCTCCCCCACCCTCACCACTCTAACAAGTGAATCCGTAGCCCACCTCCCCCACCCTCACCACTCCACCAAGTGAATCCGTAGCCCACCTCCCCCACCCTCGCCACTCCACCAAGTGAATCCGTAGCCCACCTCCCCCACCCTCACCACTCTAACAAGTGAATCCGTAGCCCACCTCCCCCACCCTCGCCACTCCACCAAGTGAATCCGTAGCCCACCTCCCCCACCCTCACCACTCCACCAAGAGGCTGCTGGGATCACTGAGAGAGAGAGAGAGAGAGGGGGGTCCTCTCCGGTTGGGAGCTGTATGGCCATTGATGAAGGGAGCATTTCTGGCTATGTAAGTGACGCCTTGGACTTTGGTGAAACCACTTGGCGACGTTGCTGTGCCCTGTCATGTGGGCGCTGGTTGTCCCTGGGGAGGCAATTGCTAGCTCGAGAGAACAAGGCATCCATCACTTGCTTGATACATCTGGTCACAGCTGTTGGGCTAATGTTACTGATATCCCACCTGTGGCAGTCCGTGTGGTGAAGGTTCTCTCACAGTGCTGTTAGGTAGGGAGTTCCAGGATTTTGACCCAGTGACGATGAAGGAACGGCGATATATTTCCAAGTCGGGATGGTGTGTGACTTGGAGGGGAACGTGCAGGTGGTGTTGTTCCCATGTACCTGCTGCCCTTGTCCTTCTAGGTGGTAGAGGTTGCGGGTTTGGGAGGTGCTGTCGAAGAAGCCTTGGCGAGCAGCTGCAGTGCATCCTGTGGATGGTACACACTGCAGCCACTGTGCGCCGGTGGTGAAGGGAGTGAATGTTTAGGGTGTTGGATGGGGTGCCAATCAAGCGGGCTGCTTTGTCCTGGATGGTGTTGAGCTTCTTGAGTGTTGTTGGAGCTGCACTCATCCAGGCAAGTGAAGAGTATTCAATCACACTCCTGACTTGTGCCTTGTAGATGGTGGAAAGGCTTTGGGGAGTCAGGAGGTGAGTCACTCGCCACAGAATACCCAGCCTCTGACCTGCTCTTGTAGCCACAGTATTTATATGGCTGGTCCAGTTAAGTTTCTGGTCAATGGTGACCCCCAGGATGTTGATGGTGGGGGATTCAGCGATGGTAATGCCGTTGAATGTCAACGGGAGGTGGTTAGATCTCTCTTGTTGGAGATGGTCATTGCCTGGCACTTATCTGGTGCGAATGTTACTTGCCACTTATGAGCCCAAGCCTGGATGTTGTCCAGGTCTTGCTGCATGTGGGCACGGACTGCTTCATTATCTGAGGGGTTGCGAATGGAACTGAACACTATGCAGTCATTAGCGAGCATCCCCATTTCTGACATTATGATGGAGGGAAGGTCATTGATGAAGCAGCTGAAGATGGTTGGGCCTACAACACTGCCCTGAGGAACTCTTACAATGATGTCTTGGGCCTGAGATGATTGGCCTCAAACAACCACTACCATCTTCCTTAGTGCTAAGTATGACTCCAGCCACTGGAGAGTTTTCCCCCTGATTCCCATCGACTTCAATTTACTCGGGCTCCTTGGTGCCACACTCAGTCAAATGCTGCCTTGATGTCAAGGGTAGTCACTCTCACCTCACCTCTGGAATTCAGCTCTTTTGTCCATGTTTAGACCAGGGCTGTAATGAGGTCTGGAGCCGAGTGGTCCTGGCGGAACCTAAACTGAGCATCGGTGAGCAGGTTATTGGTGAGTAAGTGCCGCTTGATAGCACTGTCAACGACACCTTCCATCACTTTGCTGATAACTGAGAGTAGACTGATGGGGCGGTAATTGGCCAGATTGGATTTGTCCTGCTTTTTGTGGACAGGACATACCTGGGCAATTTTCCACATTGTCAGGTAGATGCCAGTGTTGTAGCTGTACTGGAACAGTTTGGCTAGAGGCACGGCTAGTTCTGGAGCACAAGTTTTCAGCACTACAGCTGGGATGTTGTCGGGGCCCATAGCCTTTGCTGTATCCAGTGCACTCAGCCGTTTCTTGATATCACGTGGAGTGAATCGAATTGGCTGAAGACTGGCTTCCGTGATGGTGGGGATATCGGGAGGAGGCTGAGATGGATCATCCACTCGGCACCTCTGGCTGAAGATGGTTGCAAACGCTTCAGCCTTGTCTTTTGCACTCACGTGCTGGACTCTGCCATCATTGAGGATGGGGATGTTCACAGAGCCTCCTCCCCCCGTTAGTTGTTTAATTGTCCACCACCATTCACAACTGGATGTGGCAGGACTGCAGAGCTTTGATCTGATCCGTTGGTTGTGGAATCGCTTAGCTCTGTCTATAGCATGTTGCTTCCGCTGTTTAGCATGCATGTAGTCCTGTGTTGTAGCTTCACCAGGTTGGCACCTCATTTTTAGGTACGCCTGGTGCTGCTCCTGGCATGCTCTTCTACACTCCTCATTGAACCAGGGTTGATCCTCTGGCTTGTTGGTGATGGTAGAGTGAGGAATATGCCAGGCCATGAGGTTACAGATTGTGCTGGAATACAATTCTGCTGCTGATGATGGCCCACAGCGCCTCATGGATGCCCAGTTTTGAGCTGTTAAGTCTGTTCTGAATCTATCCCATTTAGCACGGTGGTAGTGCCACACAACACGTTGGATGGTGTCCTCAGTGCGAAGACGGAACTTCGTCTCCACAAGGACTGTGCGGTGGTCACTCCTACCAATACTGTCATGGAGAGATGCATCTGTGACAGGTAGATTGGTGAGGATGAGGTCAAGTAGGTTTCTCCCTCGTTTTGGTTCACTCACCACCTGCCGCAGGCCCAGTCTGTCAGCTATGTCCTTCAGGATTCAGCCAGCTCGGTCAGTAGTGGTGCTACCGAGCCACTCTTGGTGATGGACATTGAAGTCCCCCACCCAGAGTACATTCTGTGCCCTTGCTACCCTCAGTGCTTCCTCCAAGTGGTGCTCAACATGGCGGAGGACTGATTCATCAGCTGAGGGAGGACGGTGGGTGGTAATCAGCAGGAGGTTTCCTTGCCCATGTTTGACCTGATGCCATGAGATTTCATGGGGTCCAGAGTCAATGTTGAGGACTCCCAGGGCCATTCCCTCCTGACTGTATATCACTGTACCGCCACCTCTGGTGGGTCTGTCCTGCTGGTGGGACAGGACATACCCAGGGATGGTGATGGAAGAGTCTGGGACGTTGGCTGAAAGGTATGATTCTGTGAGTATGGCAATGTCAGGCTGTTGCTTGACTTGTCTGTGGGACAGCTCTCCCAATTTTTGCGCAAGTCCCAGGTGTTAGTAAGGAGGACTTTGCAAGGTCGACTGGGCTTGGTTTGACTTTGTGGTGTCATATCTCTCATATAAGTGGTGATTCTCATGGTGAGTTCAGGTTTATAAGGACATGTTCATTTTGCTATATAATGCACAATGTATTATTCTGCTGCTGAGGTCACAAAGCTTCATTGTTGTTAAGTAAACACCAAGTGAGGTCATTTAGAGTTTAATTGCTACTCAGGCTTCTGGACAGCACATTGGTCTTGCTTGTTTCGTTTTTAATAGTACTGCACCAATCAGTACACAGAAAGTATTCTGCACTGTACCAACTGAATTTCCTGTGCGCTGATTTTCAACCATTAAAATACCTTGACACATTGTCAAATAACAGAAACCCGCAAGACTCGTATTAATACCAATCACGTAATAAGCTGCAATGAAGAGTTCAGCTGATAACTGCAGAACCCTCAGATTTGTGGGGCCACACGTGTGTGTACAGTTGTCTGCGTGTGTTTGTTTGTTCATGTGTAGGTGTGTGTTCTTATGTCAGGGTGTGTGTATCTGGGGGTGTCTAGAGAAGCGTGTGTCTGCAGGTGTGTGTGTATAGGTGCATGCGTGTGCGTGTGCGTGTGCGTGTGCGTGTGCGTGTGCGTGTGAACACACATGTCTCTGTATTTGCATGTCTTTTTCTGCATATCTACGTCGATGTGTGGGTGCGAATGTGTGTGTATCTACGCAGGGAAAAGCACGTATGTGAGGGTATGTGTGTGCACGTGTATGCGGCTGTGGGTATCTATGTACATGCATGTATGGTTTGGTGTAAGTGTGTGCGGGGATGAGTGTGTGTGTGAGGGATAACTGTGTGTGGATGTATGTGGGGGTAGTAGCAGGACAATTGGAGACTCATAATACAATCAAGGAGAGTCAACATGGTTTTATGAAGGGGAAATCGTGTCTGACAAATTTATTAGAGGAAGTAATGGGCAGGGTGGATAAAGGGGAACCAATGGATGCAGTATATTTGGATTTCCAAAAGGCATTCGATAAGGTGCCACATAAAAGATTACTTCATAAGATAAGAGCTCATGGTGTTGGGGATAATATGGATAGAGGATTGGCTAACTAACAGAAAACAAAGAGTCGGGATAAAAGGGTCATTTTCAAAATGGCAATCTGTAACTAGTGGGGTGCCGCAGGGATCAGTGCTGGGGCCTCAACTATTTACAATATATATCAATGACTTGGATGTAGGAACAGAGTGTCTTGTGGATAGATTTGTTGATGATGCAAAGATAGGTGGAAAAGCAAGTTGCTATGAGGACACAAAGTGTCTGCAAAGGGATATTGACAAGTTAACCGAATGGGCAAAAATTTGGCAGATGGAATATAATGTGGGAAAATGTGAAGTCATCCACTTTGGGAGGAAAAATAAAAAAGCAAAATATTACTTGAATGGAGAAATACTACAAAATGCTCTGGTACAGAGGGATCTGGGTGTCCTCGTACATGAAACACAAAAAGTTAACATACAGGTGCAGCAGGTAATCCAAAAGGCAAACGGAATATTGGCCTTTATTTCTAGGGGGATGGAGTATAAAAACAGGGAAGTCATGCTACAACTGTACAGGGTGCTGGTGAGACCACACCTGGAGTACTGCGTACAGTTCTGATGCCCTTATTTAAGGAAGGACATACTTGCATTGGTGGCAGTTCAGAGAAGGTTCACTAGGTTGATTCCGGGTATGGAAGGGTTGTCTTATGAGGAAAGATTAAACAAGTTGGGTCTGTACTCATTGGAGTTTAGAAAAATGAGAGCAGACCTCATTGAAACATATAAGATTCTGAGGGCACTCGATAGGGTAGATGCTGAGAGGATGTTACCCCTCATGGGGGAATCTCAAACTAGAGGGCATAGTCTCAGAATAAGGGGTCACCCGTTTAAGACGGAAATGAGGAGGAATTTCTTCTCCCAGAGGGTCATTACCCCAAATAGCTGTGGAGGCTGAGTCATTGAATACATTCAAGGCTGGGTTAGACAAATTTTTGATCAGCGAGGGAGTCAAAGGATATGGGGAAAGGGCGGGAAAGTGGAGTTGAGGTAAAAATCAGGTCAGTCATGATCTCATTGAATGGCGGAGCAGGCTCGAGGGGTGCAGATGGCCTACTCCTGCTCCTATCTCTTATGGTCTTATGGTCTTCTGGGGTGTGCCAGAGTGTGTGTGTGTATGTGCATATATCACATGTGTGGGGATAAGCATATGTATGCGTGTTTGTGTGCGCAAGAATAAATGTGTGTGTGCACATGCGGGAATGAATGTGTGTATGTGTGTGTGTGTGTGTGTGCAGGGATATGCGTGTGTGTGCAGGGATGAACATGTGTGTGGGGATGAGTGTGTGGGCAGGGATGAGTGCGTGGGCAGGGATGAGTGCGTGTGTGTGCGCAGGGATGAGTGTGTGTGGGCAGGGATGAGTGCGTGTGTGGGCAGGGATGAGTGCGTGTGTGTGGGCGGGGATGAGTGCGTGTGTGTGGGCAGGGATGAGTGCGTGTGTGTGGGCAGGGATGAGTGCGTGTGTGGGCAGGGATGAGTGTGTGTGTGGGCAGGGATGAGTGCGTGTGTGGGCAGGGATGAGTGTGTGTGTGTGCGCAGGGATGAGTGCGTGCGTGTGTGTAGGGATGAGTGCGTGTGTGTGGGCAGGGATGAGTGCGTGTGGGCAGGGATGAGTGTGTGTGTGGGCAGGGATGAGTGCATGTGTGTACGCAGGGATGAGTGTGTGTGTGTGTAGGGATGAGTGTGTGTGTGTGTGTAGGGATGAGTGCGTGTGGGCAGGGATGAGTGTGTGTGTGGGCAGGGATGAGTGTGTGTGTGTGCGCAGGGATGAGTGCATGTGTGTACGCAGGGATGAGTGTGTGTGTGGGCAGGGATGAGTGTGTGTGTGTGGGCAGGGATGAGTGTGTGTGTGGGCAGGGATGAGTGTGTGTGTGTGGGCAGGGATGAGTGCGTGTGGGCAGGGATGAGTGTGTGTGTGGGCAGGGATGAGTGTGCGTGTGTGGGCAGGGATGAGTGCGTGCGTGTGCGCAGGGATGAGTGCGTGTGTGTACGCAGGGATGAGTGCGTGTGTGGGCAGGGATGAGTGCGTGCGTGTGCGCAGGGATGAGTGCGTGTGTGTACGCAGGGATGAGTGCGTGTGTGGGCAGGGATGAGTGCGTGCGTGTGCGCAGGGATGAGTGCGTGTGTGGGCAGGGATGAGTGCGTGCGTGTGCGCAGGGATGAGTGCGTGTGTGTACGCAGGGATGAGTGTGTGTGTGGGCAGGGATGAGTGCGTGTGTGTACGCAGGGATGAGTGCGTGTGTGGGCAGGGATGAGTGCGTGCGTGTGCGCAGGGATGAGTGCGTGTGTGTACGCAGGGATGAGTGTGTGTGTGGGCAGGGATGAGTGCGTGTGTGTACGCAGGGATGAGTGCGTGTGTGGGCAGGGATGAGTGCGTGTGTGTACGCAGGGATGAGTGCGTGTGTGGGCAGGGATGAGTGCGTGCGTGTGCGCAGGGATGAGTGCGTGTGTGTACGCAGGGATGAGTGCGTGTGTGGGCAGGGATGAGTGCGTGCGTGTGCGCAGGGATGAGTGCGTGTGTGTGGGCAGGGATGAGTGCGTGTGTGTACGCAGGGATGAGTGCGTGTGTGGGCAGGGATGAGTGCGTGCGTGTGCGCAGGGATGAGTGCGTGTGTGCGCAGGGATGAGTGCGTGTGTGGGCAGGGATGAGTGCGTGCGTGTGCGCAGGGATGAGTGTGTGTGTGGGCAGGGATGAGTGCGTGTGTGGGCAGGGATGAGTGCGTGTGTGGGCAGGGATGAGTGTGTGTGTGGGCAGGGATGAGTGTGTGTGTGGGCAGGGATGAGTGCGTGTGTGGGCAGGGATGAGTGCGTGCGTGTGCGCAGGGATGAGTGCGTGTGTGGGCGCAGGGATGAGTGCGTGCGTGGGCAGGGATGAGTGCGTGTGTGTACGCAGGGATGAGTGCGTGTGTGGGCAGGGATGAGTGCGTGTGTGGGCAGGGATGAGTGCGTGTGTGGGCAGGGATGAGTGCGTGTGTGGGCAGGGATGAGTGCGTGTGCGCAGGGATGAGTGCGTGTGTGTGCGCAGGGATGAGTGCGTGTGTGGGCGCAGGGATGAGTGCGTGTGTGTGGGCAGGGATGAGTGCGTGTGTGGGCAGGGATGAGTGCGTGTGTGGGCAGGGATGAGTGCGTGTGTGTGCGCAGGGATGAGTGCGTGTGTGTGGGCAGGGATGAGTGTGTGTGTGGGCAGGGATGAGTGCGTGTGTGTGGGCAGGGATGAGTGCGTGTGTGTGCGCAGGGATGAGTGTGTGTGTGGGCAGGGATGAGTGCGTGTGTGTGCGCAGGGATGAGTGTGTGTGTGGGCAGGGATGAGTGCGTGTGTGGGCGCAGGGATGAGTGCGTGTGTGTGGGCAGGGATGAGTGCGTGTGTGTGGGCAGGGATGAGTGTGTGTGTGGGCAGGGATGAGTGCGTGTGTGGGCGCAGGGATGAGTGCGTGTGTGTGGGCAGGGATGAGTGCGTGTGTGGGCAGGGATGAGTGCGTGTGTGGGCAGGGATGAGTGCGTGTGTGTGCGCAGGGATGAGTGCGTGTGTGGGCGCAGGGATGAGTGCGTGTGTGTGGGCAGGGATGAGTGCGTGTGTGTGGGCAGGGATGAGTGTGTGTGTGGGCAGGGATGAGTGCGTGTGTGGGCAGGGATGAGTGTGTGTGTGTGGGCAGGGATGAGTGTGTGTGTGGGCAGGGATGAGTGTGTGTGTGTGGGCAGGGATGAGTGTGTGTGTGGGCAGGGATGAGTGTGTGTGTGGGCAGGGATGAGTGCGTGTGTGTGCGCAGGGATGAGTGTGTGTGTGGGCAGGGATGAGTGTGTGTGTGTGCGCAGGGATGAGTGTGTGTGTGGGCAGGGATGAGTGTGTGTGTGGGCAGGGATGAGTGCGTGTGTGGGCAGGGATGAGTGTGTGTGTGGGCAGGGATGAGTGTGTGTGTGGGCAGGGATGAGTGCGTGTGTGTGGGCAGGGATGAGTGTGTGTGTGGGCAGGGATGAGTGCGTGTGTGGGCAGGGATGAGTGTGTGTGTGGGCAGGGATGAGTGTGTGTGTGGGCAGGGATGAGTGCGTGTGTGGGCAGGGATGAGTGTGTGTGTGTGGGCAGGGATGAGTGCGTGTGTGTGGGCAGGGATGAGTGCGTGTGTGCGCAGGGATGAGTGTGTGTGTGTGGGCGCAGGGATGAGTGTGTGTGTGTGCGCAGGGATGAGTGTGTGTGTGGGCAGGGATGAGTGTGTGTGTGGGCAGGGATGAGTGCGTGTGTGGGCAGGGATGAGTGTGTGTGTGGGCAGGGATGAGTGTGTGTGTGGGCAGGGATGAGTGCGTGTGTGTGGGCAGGGATGAGTGTGTGTGTGGGCAGGGATGAGTGTGTGTGTGGGCAGGGATGAGTGCGTGTGTGTGGGCAGGGATGAGTGTGTGTGTGGGCAGGGATGAGTGCGTGTGTGCGCAGGGATGAGTGTGTGTGTGGGCAGGGATGAGTGTGTGTGTGGGCAGGGATGAGTGCGTGTGTGTGGGCAGGGATGAGTGTGTGTGTGGGCAGGGATGAGTGCGTGTGTGGGCAGGGATGAGTGTGTGTGTGGGCAGGGATGAGTGTGTGTGTGGGCAGGGATGAGTGCGTGTGTGGGCAGGGATGAGTGTGTGTGTGTGGGCAGGGATGAGTGCGTGTGTGTGGGCAGGGATGAGTGCGTGTGTGCGCAGGGATGAGTGTGTGTGTGTGGGCGCAGGGATGAGTGTGTGTGTGTGCGCAGGGATGAGTGTGTGTGTGGGCAGGGATGAGTGTGTGTGTGGGCAGGGATGAGTGCGTGTGTGCGCAGGGATGAGTGCGTGTGTGCGCAGGGATGAGTGCGTGTGTGTGGGCAGGGATGAGTGCGTGTGTGGGCAGGGATGAGTGCGTGTGTGGGCAGGGATGAGTGCGTGTGTGGGCAGGGATGAGTGCGTGTGTGTGGGCAGGGATGAGTGCGTGTGTGTGCGCAGGGATGAGTGCGTGTGTGTGGGCAGGGATGAGTGCGTGTGTGTGGGCAGGGATGAGTGCGTGTGTGTGGGCAGGGATGAGTGCGTGTGTGCGCAGGGATGAGTGCGTGTGTGGGCAGGGATGAGTGTGTGTGTGTGCGCAGGGATGAGTGCGTGTGTGGGCAGGGATGAGTGCGTGTGTGTGCGCAGGGATGAGTGTGTGTGTGTGGGCAGGGATGAGTGCGTGTGTGCGCAGGGATGAGTGCGTGTGTGCGCAGGGATGAGTGCGTGTGTGGGCAGGGATGAGTGTGTGTGTGTGGGCAGGGATGAGTGCGTGTGTGTGGGCAGGGATGAGTGTGTGTGTGTGGGCAGGGATGAGTGCGTGTGTGTGGGCAGGGATGAGTGCGTGTGTGCGCAGGGATGAGTGCGTGTGTGGGCAGGGATGAGTGTGTGTGTGGGCAGGGATGAGTGTGTGTGTGGGCAGGGATGAGTGTGTGTGTGTGGGCAGGGATGAGTGCGTGTGTGTGCGCAGGGATGAGTGCGTGTGTGTGCAGGGATGAGTGTGTGTGTGTGGGCAGGGATGAGTGCGTGTGTGGGCAGGGATGAGTGCGTGTGTGTGCAGGGATGAGTGTGTGTGTGGGCAGGGATGAGTGTGTGTGTGGGCAGGGATGAGTGCGTGTGTGTGGGCAGGGATGAGTGCGTGTGTGTGCGCAGGGATGAGTGCGTGTGTGTGCAGGGATGAGTGTGTGTGTGTGGGCAGGGATGAGTGCGTGTGTGGGCAGGGATGAGTGCGTGTGTGTGCAGGGATGAGTGTGTGTGTGGGCAGGGATGAGTGTGTGTGTGGGCAGGGATGAGTGCGTGTGTGTGGGCAGGGATGAGTGTGTGTGTGTGGGCAGGGATGAGTGTGTGTGTGCGCAGGGATGAGTGTGTGTGTGTGGGCAGGGATGAGTGCGTGTGTGGGCAGGGATGAGTGCGTGTGTGTGCAGGGATGAGTGTGTGTGTGGGCAGGGATGAGTGTGTGTGTGGGCAGGGATGAGTGCGTGTGTGTGGGCAGGGATGAGTGCGTGTGTGCGCAGGGATGAGTGTGTGTGTGTGGGCAGGGATGAGTGCGTGTGTGTGCGCAGGGATGAGTGCGTGTGTGTGGGCAGGGATGAGTGCGTGTGTGTGGGCAGGGATGAGTGCGTGTGTGCGCAGGGATGAGTGCGTGTGTGTGCGCAGGGATGAGTGTGTGTGTGTGGGCAGGGATGAGTGCGTGTGTGCGCAGGGATGAGTGCGTGTGTGCGCAGGGATGAGTGCGTGTGTGTGGGCAGGGATGAGTGCGTGTGTGGGCAGGGATGAGTGCGTGTGTGGGCAGGGATGAGTGCGTGTGTGGGCAGGGATGAGTGCGTGTGTGTGGGCAGGGATGAGTGCGTGTGTGTGCGCAGGGATGAGTGCGTGTGTGTGGGCAGGGATGAGTGCGTGTGTGTGGGCAGGGATGAGTGCGTGTGTGTGGGCAGGGATGAGTGCGTGTGTGCGCAGGGATGAGTGCGTGTGTGGGCAGGGATGAGTGTGTGTGTGTGGGCAGGGATGAGTGCGTGTGTGGGCAGGGATGAGTGCGTGTGTGTGCGCAGGGATGAGTGTGTGTGTGTGGGCAGGGATGAGTGCGTGTGTGCGCAGGGATGAGTGCGTGTGTGCGCAGGGATGAGTGCGTGTGTGTGCGCAGGGATGAGTGTGTGTGTGTGGGCAGGGATGAGTGTGTGTGTGTACGCAGGGATGAGTGCGTGTGTGCGCAGGGATGAGTGCGTGTGTGGGCAGGGATGAGTGCGTGTGTGTGGGCAGGGATGAGTGCGTGTGTGTGGGCAGGGATGAGTGCGTGTGTGCGCAGGGATGAGTGTGTGTGTGTGCGCAGGGATGAGTGCGTGTGTGTGCGCAGGGATGAGTGCGTGTGTGTGCGCAGGGATGAGTGCGTGTGTGTGGGCAGGGATGAGTGCGTGTGTGTGGGCAGGGATGAGTGCGTGTGTGCGCAGGGATGAGTGTGTGTGTGTGCGCAGGGATGAGTGCGTGTGTGTGCGCAGGGATGAGTGCGTGTGTGTGGGCAGGGATGAGTGCGTGTGTGTGGGCAGGGATGAGTGCGTGTGTGCGCAGGGATGAGTGTGTGTGTGTGCGCAGGGATGAGTGTGTGTGTGTGCGCAGGGATGAGTGCGTGTGTGTGGGCAGGGATGAGTGCGTGTGTGTGCGCAGGGATGAGTGCGTGTGTGTGCAGGGATGAGTGTGTGTGTGTGGGCAGGGATGAGTGCGTGTGTGGGCAGGGATGAGTGCGTGTGTGTGCAGGGATGAGTGTGTGTGTGGGCAGGGATGAGTGTGTGTGTGGGCAGGGATGAGTGCGTGTGTGTGGGCAGGGATGAGTGTGTGTGTGTGGGCAGGGATGAGTGTGTGTGTGCGCAGGGATGAGTGTGTGTGTGTGGGCAGGGATGAGTGCGTGTGTGTGGGCAGGGATGAGTGCGTGTGTGGGCAGGGATGAGTGCGTGTGTGGGCAGGGATGAGTGCGTGTGTGTGCAGGGATGAGTGTGTGTGTGGGCAGGGATGAGTGTGTGTGTGGGCAGGGATGAGTGCGTGTGTGTGGGCAGGGATGAGTGCGTGTGTGGGCAGGGATGAGTGCGTGTGTGTGGGCAGGGATGAGTGCGTGTGTGGGCAGGGATGAGTGCGTGTGTGGGCAGGGATGAGTGCGTGTGTGGGCAGGGATGAGTGTGTGTGTGTGGGCAGGGATGAGTGCGTGTGTGTGGGCAGGGATGAGTGCGTGTGTGGGCAGGGATGAGTGCGTGTGTGGGCAGGGATGAGTGCGTGTGTGTGCAGGGATGAGTGTGTGTGTGGGCAGGGATGAGTGTGTGTGTGGGCAGGGATGAGTGCGTGTGTGTGGGCAGGGATGAGTGCGTGTGTGCGCAGGGATGAGTGTGTGTGTGTGGGCAGGGATGAGTGCGTGTGTGTGGGCAGGGATGAGTGCGTGTGTGGGCAGGGATGAGTGCGTGTGTGGGCAGGGATGAGTGCGTGTGTGCGCAGGGATGAGTGTGTGTGTGTGGGCAGGGATGAGTGCGTGTGTGTGGGCAGGGATGAGTGCGTGTGTGGGCAGGGATGAGTGCGTGTGTGGGCAGGGATGAGTGCGTGTGTGCGCAGGGATGAGTGTGTGTGTGTGGGCAGGGATGAGTGCGTGTGTGTGGGCAGGGATGAGTGCGTGTGTGTGGGCAGGGATGAGTGCGTGTGTGGGCAGGGATGAGTGTGTGTGTGGGCAGGGATGAGTGCGTGTGTGGGCGCAGGGATGAGTGCGTGCGTGGGCAGGGATGAGTGCGTGTGTGCGCAGGGATGAGTGCGTGTGTGGGCAGGGATGAGTGCGTGTGTGGGCAGGGATGAGTGCGTGCGTGGGCAGGGATGAGTGTGTGTGTGGGCAGGGATGAGTGTGTGTGTGGGCAGGGATGAGTGTGTGTGTGGGCAGGGATGAGTGCGTGTGTGTGGGCAGGGATGAGCGTGTGTGTGTGGGCAGGGATGAGTGCGTGTGTGGGCAGGGATGAGTGCGTGTGTGCGCAGGGATGAGTGCGTGTGTGTGGGCAGGGATGAGTGCGTGTGTGGGCAGGGATGAGTGTGTGTGTGTGGGCAGGGATGAGTGTGTGTGTGCGCAGGGATGAGTGTGTGTGTGTGGGCAGGGATGAGTGCGTGTGTGGGCAGGGATGAGTGCGTGTGTGTGGGCAGGGATGAGTGCGTGTGTGGGCAGGGATGAGTGCGTGTGTGTGGGCAGGGATGAGTGCGTGTGTGGGCAGGGATGAGTGTGTGTGTGGGCAGGGATGAGTGTGTGTGTGGGCAGGGATGAGTGCGTGTGTGGGCAGGGATGAGTGCGTGTGTGTGGGCAGGGATGAGTGCGTGTGTGGGCAGGGATGAGTGTGTGTGTGTGGGCAGGGATGAGTGTGTGTGTGGGCAGGGATGAGTGCGTGTGTGTGGGCAGGGATGAGTGCGTGTGTGTGGGCAGGGATGAGTGCGTGTGTGGGCAGGGATGAGTGCGTGTGTGTGGGCAGGGATGAGTGCGTGTGTGTGGGCAGGGATGAGTGTGTGTGTGGGCAGGGATGAGTGCGTGTGTGTGGGCAGGGATGAGTGCGTGTGTGTGGGCAGGGATGAGTGCGTGTGTGGGCAGGGATGAGTGCGTGTGTGGGCAGGGATGAGTGCGTGTGTGGGCAGGGATGAGTGCGTGTGTGGGCAGGGATGAGTGCGTGTGTGGGCAGGGATGAGTGCGTGTGTGGGCAGGGATGAGTGTGTGTGTGGGCAGGGATGAGTGCGTGTGTGGGCAGGGATGAGTGCGTGTCTGGGCAGGGATGAGTGCGTGTGTGGGCAGGGATGAGTGCGTGTGTGCGCAGGGATGAGTGTGTGTGTGTGCGCAGGGATGAGTGCGTGTGTGCGCAGGGATGAGTGTGTGTGTGTGCGCAGGGATGAGTGCGTGTGTGCGCAGGGATGAGTGCGTGTGTGGGCAGGGATGAGTGCGTGTGTGTGGGCAGGGATGAGTGCGTGTGTGTGCGCAGGGATGAGTGCGTGTGTGTGGGCAGGGATGAGTGCGTGTGTGGGCAGGGATGAGTGCGTGTGTGGGCAGGGATGAGTGTGTGTGTGGGCAGGGATGAGTGCGTGTGTGGGCAGGGATGAGTGTGTGTGTGGGCAGGGATGAGTGTGTGTGTGGGCAGGGATGAGTGTGTGTGTGTGGGCAGGGATGAGTGCGTGTGTGTGCGCAGGGATGAGTGTGTGTGTGGGCAGGGATGAGTGTGTGTGTGGGCAGGGATGAGTGTGTGTGTGTGCGCAGGGATGAGTGTGTGTGTGGGCAGGGATGAGTGTGTGTGTGGGCAGGGATGAGTGTGTGTGTGGGCAGGGATGAGTGTGTGTGTGGGCAGGGATGAGTGTGTGTGTGGGCAGGGATGAGTGCGTGTGTGTGCGCAGGGATGAGTGCGTGTGTGGGCAGGGATGAGTGTGTGTGTGCGCAGGGATGAGTGTGTGTGTGGGCAGGGATGAGTGTGTGTGTGGGCAGGGATGAGTGTGTGTGTGGGCAGGGATGAGTGCGTGTGTGTGGGCAGGGATGAGTGCGTGTGTGGGCAGGGATGAGTGCGTGTGTGTGGGCAGGGATGAGTGCGTGTGTGGGCAGGGATGAGTGTGTGTGTGTGGGCAGGGATGAGTGTGTGTGTGGGCAGGGATGAGTGTGTGTGTGGGCAGGGATGAGTGCGTGTGTGTGGGCAGGGATGAGTGCGTGTGTGGGCAGGGATGAGTGTGTGTGTGTGGGCAGGGATGAGTGTGTGTGTGGGCAGGGATGAGTGTGTGTGTGCGCAGGGATGAGTGTGTGTGTGGGCAGGGATGAGTGTGTGTGTGGGCAGGGATGAGTGTGTGTGTGGGCAGGGATGAGTGCGTGTGTGTGGGCAGGGATGAGTGCGTGTGTGGGCAGGGATGAGTGTGTGTGTGTGGGCAGGGATGAGTGTGTGTGTGTGGGCAGGGATGAGTGCGTGTGTGGGCAGGGATGAGTGCGTGTGTGGGCAGGGATGAGTGCGTGTGTGGGCAGGGATGAGTGCGTGTGTGGGCAGGGATGAGTGTGTGTGTGTGGGCAGGGATGAGTGCGTGTGTGGGCAGGGATGAGTGCGTGCGTGTGCGCAGGGATGAGTGTGTGTGTGGGCAGGGATGAGTGCGTGTGTGGGCAGGGATGAGTGCGTGTGTGGGCAGGGATGAGTGCGTGTGTGTGGGCAGGGATGAGTGCGTGTGTGTGGGCAGGGATGAGTGCGTGTGTGCGTAGGGATGAGTGTGTGTGTGGGCAGGGATGAGTGCGTGTGTGGGCAGGGATGAGTGTGTGTGTGGGCAGGGATGAGTGCGTGTGTGCGCAGGGATGAGTGCGTGTGTGCGCAGGGATGAGTGCGTGTGTGTGGGCAGGGATGAGTGCGTGTGTGGGCAGGGATGAGTGCGTGTGTGGGCAGGGATGAGTGTGTGTGTGTGGGCAGGGATGAGTGCGTGTGTGGGCAGGGATGAGTGCGTGTGTGTGGGCAGGGATGAGTGCGTGTGTGTGCGCAGGGATGAGTGCGTGTGTGTGGGCAGGGATGAGTGCGTGTGTGTGGGCAGGGATGAGTGCGTGTGTGTGGGCAGGGATGAGTGCGTGTGTGGGCAGGGATGAGTGCGTGTGTGTGCGCAGGGATGAGTGCGTGTGTGGGCAGGGATGAGTGTGTGTGTGTGGGCAGGGATGAGTGCGTGTGTGGGCAGGGATGAGTGCGTGTGTGGGCAGGGATGAGTGCGTGTGTGGGCAGGGATGAGTGTGTGTGTGTGGGCAGGGATGAGTGCGTGTGTGGGCAGGGATGAGTGCGTGTGTGCGCAGGGATGAGTGCGTGTGTGGGCAGGGATGAGTGCGTGTGTGTGGGCAGGGATGAGTGCGTGTGTGCGCAGGGATGAGTGTGTGTGTGTGCGCAGGGATGAGTGCGTGTGTGGGCAGGGATGAGTGCGTGTGTGTGCGCAGGGATGAGTGCGTGTGTGTGCAGGGATGAGTGTGTGTGTGTGGGCAGGGATGAGTGCGTGTGTGGGCAGGGATGAGTGCGTGTGTGGGCAGGGATGAGTGTGTGTGTGGGCAGGGATGAGTGCGTGTGTGTGGGCAGGGATGAGTGTGTGTGTGTGGGCAGGGATGAGTGTGTGTGTGGGCAGGGATGAGTGTGTGTGTGGGCAGGGATGAGTGCGTGTGTGGGCAGGGATGAGTGTGTGTGTGTGCGCAGGGATGAGTGTGTGTGTGGGCAGGGATGAGTGTGTGTGTGGGCAGGGATGAGTGTGTGTGTGGGCAGGGATGAGTGCGTGTGTGTGGGCAGGGATGAGTGTGTGTGTGTGGGCAGGGATGAGTGTGTGTGTGCGCAGGGATGAGTGTGTGTGTGTGGGCAGGGATGAGTGCGTGTGTGGGCAGGGATGAGTGCGTGTGTGTGCAGGGATGAGTGTGTGTGTGGGCAGGGATGAGTGTGTGTGTGGGCAGGGATGAGTGCGTGTGTGTGGGCAGGGATGAGTGCGTGTGTGCGCAGGGATGAGTGTGTGTGTGTGGGCAGGGATGAGTGCGTGTGTGCGCAGGGATGAGTGTGTGTGTGTGGGCAGGGATGAGTGCGTGTGTGTGGGCAGGGATGAGTGCGTGTGTGTGGGCAGGGATGAGTGCGTGTGTGGGCAGGGATGAGTGTGTGTGTGGGCAGGGATGAGTGCGTGTGTGGGCAGGGATGAGTGCGTGCGTGGGCAGGGATGAGTGCGTGTGTGCGCAGGGATGAGTGCGTGTGTGGGCAGGGATGAGTGCGTGTGTGGGCAGGGATGAGTGTGTGTGTGTGGGCAGGGATGAGTGTGTGTGGGCGCAGGGATGAGTGCGTGTGTGGGCAGGGATGAGTGCGTGCGTGGGCAGGGATGAGTGCGTGCGTGGGCAGGGATGAGTGCGTGTGTGGGCAGGGATGAGTGCGTGCGTGGGCAGGGATCAGTGTGTGTGTGGGCAGGGATGAGTGTGTGTGTGGGCAGGGATGAGTGTGTGTGTGTGGGCAGGGATGAGTGCGTGCGTGGGCAGGGATCAGTGTGTGTGTGGGCAGGGATGAGTGCGTGTGTGGGCAGGGATGAGTGTGCGTGTGTGGGCAGGGATGAGTGCGTGCGTGGGCAGGGATCAGTGTGTGTGTGGGCAGGGATGAGTGCGTGTGTGGGCAGGGATGAGTGCGTGTGTGGGCAGGGATGAGTGCGTGCGTGGGCAGGGATCAGTGTGTGTGTGGGCAGGGATGAGTGTGTGTGTGGGCAGGGATGAGTGTGTGTGTGTGGGCAGGGATGAGTGTGTGTGGGCGCAGGGATGAGTGCGTGTGTGGGCAGGGATGAGTGTGTGTGTGTGGGCAGGGATGAGTGCGTGTGTGGGCAGGGATGAGTGCGTGTGTGGGCAGGGATGAGTGCGTGTGTGTGGGCAGGGATGAGTGTGTGTGTGGGCAGGGATGAGTGCGTGTGTGTGGGCAGGGATGAGTGCGTGTGTGTGGGCAGGGATGAGTGCGTGTGTGGGCAGGGATGAGTGCGTGTGTGGGCAGGGATGAGTGCGTGTGTGTGGGCAGGGATGAGTGCGTGTGTGTGGGCAGGGATGAGTGTGTGTGTGGGCAGGGATGAGTGCGTGTGTGTGGGCAGGGATGAGTGCGTGTGTGTGGGCAGGGATGAGTGCGTGTGTGGGCAGGGATGAGTGCGTGTGTGGGCAGGGATGAGTGCGTGTGTGGGCAGGGATGAGTGCGTGTGTGGGCAGGGATGAGTGTGTGTGTGGGCAGGGATGAGTGCGTGTGTGGGCAGGGATGAGTGCGTGTGTGGGCAGGGATGAGTGCGTGTGTGGGCAGGGATGAGTGCGTGTGTGTGGGCAGGGATGAGTGCGTGTGTGCGCAGGGATGAGTGTGTGTGTGTGCGCAGGGATGAGTGCGTGTGTGCGCAGGGATGAGTGTGTGTGTGTGCGCAGGGATGAGTGCGTGTGTGCGCAGGGATGAGTGCGTGTGTGGGCAGGGATGAGTGCGTGTGTGTGGGCAGGGATGAGTGTGTGTGTGTGGGCAGGGATGAGTGCGTGTGTGGGCAGGGATGAGTGCGTGTGTGTGCGCAGGGATGAGTGCGTGTGTGTGGGCAGGGATGAGTGCGTGTGTGGGCAGGGATGAGTGTGCGTGTGTGTGCAGGGATGAGTGCGTGTGTGGGCAGGGATGAGTGTGTGTGTGGGCAGGGATGAGTGCGTGTGTGGGCAGGGATGAGTGTGTGTGTGGGCAGGGATGAGTGTGTGTGTGGGCAGGGATGAGTGTGTGTGTGTGGGCAGGGATGAGTGTGTGTGTGTGTGTAGGGATGAGTGTGTGTGTGTGGGCAGGGATGAGTGCGTGTGTGTGCGCAGGGATGAGTGCGTGTGTGTGCGCAGGGATGAGTGTGTGTGTGGGCAGGGATGAGTGTGTGTGTGGGCAGGGATGAGTGTGTGTGTGGGCAGGGATGAGTGTGTGTGTGTGCGCAGGGATGAGTGTGTGTGTGTGGGCAGGGATGAGTGTGTGTGTGTGGGCAGGGATGAGTGTGTGTGGGCGCAGGGATGAGTGTGTGTGTGGGCAGGGATGAGTGTGTGTGTGGGCAGGGATGAGTGTGTGTGTGGGCAGGGATGAGTGCGTGTGTGTGCGCAGGGATGAGTGTGTGTGTGTGCGCAGGGATGAGTGCGTGTGTGGGCAGGGATGAGTGTGTGTGCGCAGGGATGAGTGTGTGTGTGGGCAGGGATGAGTGTGTGTGTGGGCAGGGATGAGTGCATGTGTGTGTGTAGGGATGAGTGTGTGTGTGGGCAGGGATGAGTGCGTGTGTGTGTGTAGGGATGAGTGTGTGTGTGGGCAGGGATGAGTGTGCGTGTGTGGGCAGGGATGAGTGTGTGTGTGGGCAGGGATGAGTGTGTGTGTGTGGGCAGGGATGAGTGCGTGTGTGGGCAGGGATGAGTGTGTGTGTGGGCAGGGATGAGTGTGTGTGTGGGCAGGGATGAGTGTGTGTGTGTGGGCAGGGATGAGTGTGTGTGTGTGGGCAGGGATGAGTGCGTGTGTGTGCGCAGGGATGAGTGTGTGTGTGGGCAGGGATGAGTGTGTGTGTGTGGGCAGGGATGAGTGCGTGTGTGTGCGCAGGGATGAGTGTGTGTGTGCGCAGGGATGAGTGTGTGTGTGGGCAGGGATGAGTGTGTGTGTGTGGGCAGGGATGAGTGCGTGTGTGTGCGCAGGGATGAGTGTGTGTGTGTGGGCAGGGATGAG
Source organism: Heptranchias perlo (assembly GCF_035084215.1). NCBI lineage: Eukaryota > Metazoa > Chordata > Chondrichthyes > Hexanchiformes > Hexanchidae > Heptranchias > Heptranchias perlo. Next base: position 71,241,057 of record NC_090338.1, on the reverse strand, counting down.
TGCGTGTGTGCGCAGGGATGAGTGTGTGTGTGTGGGCAGGGATGAGTGCGTGTGTGTGCGCAGGGATGAGTGCGTGTGTGTGGGCAGGGATGAGTGCGTGTGTGCGCAGGGATGAGTGCGTGTGTGGGCAGGGATGAGTGCGTGTGTGTGGGCAGGGATGAGTGCGTGTGTGGGCAGGGATGAGTGCGTGTGTGGGCAGGGATGAGTGCGTGCGTGGGCAGGGATGAGTGCGTGTGTGCGCAGGGATGAGTGCGTGTGTGGGCAGGGATGAGTGCGTGTGTGGGCAGGGATGAGTGCGTGTGTGGGCAGGGATGAGTGCGTGTGTGGGCAGGGATGAGTGCGTGTGTGGGCAGGGATGAGTGCGTGTGTGGGCAGGGATGAGTGCGTGTGTGTGGGCAGGGATGAGTGTGTGTGTGGGCAGGGATGAGTGCGTGTGTGGGCAGGGATGAGTGCGTGTGTGTGGGCAGGGATGAGTGCGTGTGTGTGGGCAGGGATGAGTGCGTGTGTGGGCAGGGATGAGTGCGTGTGTGTGGGCAGGGATGAGTGCGTGTGTGTGGGCAGGGATGAGTGCGTGCGTGTGGGCAGGGATGAGTGTGTGTGTGGGCGCAGGGATGAGTGCGTGTGTGTGGGCAGGGATGAGTGTGTGTGTGGGCAGGGATGAGTGCGTGTGTGGGCAGGGATGAGTGCGTGTGTGGGCAGGGATGAGTGCGTGTGTGGGCAGGGATGAGTGCGTGTGTGCGCAGGGATGAGTGTGTGTGTGTGCGCAGGGATGAGTGCGTGTGTGCGCAGGGATGAGTGTGTGTGTGTGCGCAGGGATGAGTGCGTGTGTGCGCAGGGATGAGTGCGTGTGTGGGCAGGGATGAGTGCGTGTGTGTGGGCAGGGATGAGTGTGTGTGTGTGGGCAGGGATGAGTGCGTGTGTGGGCAGGGATGAGTGCGTGTGTGTGCGCAGGGATGAGTGCGTGTGTGTGGGCAGGGATGAGTGCGTGTGTGGGCAGGGATGAGTGCGTGTGTGGGCAGGGATGAGTGTGTGTGTGGGCAGGGATGAGTGCGTGTGTGGGCAGGGATGAGTGTGTGTGTGGGCAGGGATGAGTGTGTGTGTGGGCAGGGATGAGTGTGTGTGTGTGGGCAGGGATGAGTGCGTGTGTGTGCGCAGGGATGAGTGTGTGTGTGGGCAGGGATGAGTGTGTGTGTGGGCAGGGATGAGTGTGTGTGTGGGCAGGGATGAGTGTGTGTGTGTGCGCAGGGATGAGTGTGTGTGTGGGCAGGGATGAGTGTGTGTGTGGGCAGGGATGAGTGTGTGTGTGGGCAGGGATGAGTGCGTGTGTGTGCGCAGGGATGAGTGTGTGTGTGTGCGCAGGGATGAGTGCGTGTGTGGGCAGGGATGAGTGTGTGTGTGCGCAGGGATGAGTGTGTGTGTGGGCAGGGATGAGTGTGTGTGTGGGCAGGGATGAGTGCGTGTGTGTGTGTAGGGATGAGTGTGTGTGTGGGCAGGGATGAGTGCGTGTGCGTGTGTAGGGATGAGTGTGTGTGTGGGCAGGGATGAGTGTGTGTGTGGGCAGGGATGAGTGCGTGTGTGGGCAGGGATGAGTGTGTGTGTGGGCAGGGATGAGTGTGTGTGTGTGGGCAGGGATGAGTGCGTGTGTGGGCAGGGATGAGTGTGTGTGTGGGCAGGGATGAGTGTGTGTGTGGGCAGGGATGAGTGTGTGTGTGTGGGCAGGGATGAGTGTGTGTGTGTGGGCAGGGATGAGTGTGTGTGTGCGCAGGGATGAGTGTGTGTGTGGGCAGGGATGAGTGTGTGTGTGCGCAGGGATGAGTGTGTGTGTGGGCAGGGATGAGTGCGTGTGTGTGCGCAGGGATGAGTGTGTGTGTGGGCAGGGATGAGTGTGTGTGTGCGCAGGGATGAGTGCGTGTGTGTGCGCAGGGATGAGTGCGTGTGTGTGCGCAGGGATGAGTGTGTGTGTGTGGGCAGGGATGAGTGCGTGTGTGTGCGCAGGGATGAGTGTGTGTGTGCGCAGGGATGAGTGTGTGTGTGGGCAGGGATGAGTGTGTGTGTGGGCAGGGATGAGTGCGTGTGTGTGCGCAGGGATGAGTGTGTGTGTGCGCAGGGATGAGTGTGTGTGTGGGCAGGGATGAGTGTGTGTGTGTGGGCAGGGATGAGTGCGTGTGTGTGCGCAGGGATGAGTGTGTGTGTGCGCAGGGATGAGTGTGTGTGTGCGCAGGGATGAGTGCGTGTGTGTGCGCAGGGATGAGTGTGTGTGTGGGCAGGGATGAGTGCGTGTGTGTGCGCAGGGATGAGTGTGTGTGTGCGCAGGGATGAGTGTGTGTGTGGGCAGGGATGAGTGTGTGTGTGTGGGCAGGGATGAGTGCGTGTGTGTGCGCAGGGATGAGTGTGTGTGTGCGCAGGGATGAGTGTGTGTGTGGGCAGGGATGAGTGTGTGTGTGGGCAGGGATGAGTGCGTGTGTGCGCAGGGATGAGTGCGTGTGTGGGCAGGGATGAGTGCGTGCGTGGGCAGGGATGAGTGTGTGTGTGGGCAGGGATGAGTGTGTGTGTGGGCAGGGATGAGTGTGTGTGTGGGCAGGGATGAGTGCGTGTGTGTGGGCAGGGATGAGTGCGTGTGTGGGCAGGGATGAGTGTGTGTGTGGGCAGGGATGAGTGTGTGTGTGGGCAGGGATGAGTGCGTGTGTGTGGGCAGGGATGAGTGCGTGCGTGTGTGCGCAGGGATGAGTGTGTGTGTGGGCAGGGATGAGTGTGTGTGTGGGCAGGGATGAGTGTGTGTGTGGGCAGGGATGAGTGTGTGTGTGGGCAGGGATGAGTGTGTGTGTGTGGGCAGGGATGAGTGCGTGTGTGCGCAGGGATGAGTGCGTGTGTGTGGGCAGGGATGAGTGTGTGTGTGTGCGCAGGGATGAGTGCGTGTGTGCGCAGGGATGAGTGTGTGTGTGGGCAGGGATGAGTGTGTGTGTGTGGGCAGGGATGAGTGCGTGTGTGTGGGCAGGGATGAGTGTGTGTGTGCGCAGGGATGAGTGCGTGTGTGGGCAGGGATGAGTGTGTGTGTGGGCAGGGATGAGTGTGTGTGTGCGCAGGGATGAGTGCGTGTGTGTGGGCAGGGATGAGTGTGTGTGTGCGCAGGGATGAGTGCGTGTGTGCGCAGGGATGAGTGCGTGTGTGTGCGCAGGGATGAGTGTGTGTGTGTGGGCAGGGATGAGTGTGTGTGTGTGCGCAGGGATGAGTGTGTGTGTGTGGGCAGGGATGAGTGTGTGTGTGGGCAGGGATGAGTGCGTGTGTGTGCCAGGGATGAGTGCGTGTGTGGGCAGGGATGAGTGTGTGTGTGGGCAGGGATGAGTGCGTGTGTGGGCAGGGATGAGTGTGTGTGTGGGCAGGGATGAGTGCGTGTGTGCGCAGGGATGAGTGCGTGTGTGGGCAGGGATGAGTGCGTGTGTGCGCAGGGATGAGTGTGTGTGTGTGGGCAGGGATGAGTGCGTGTGTGGGCAGGGATGAGTGCGTGTGTGGGCAGGGATGAGTGTGTGTGTGGGCAGGGATGAGTGCGTGTGTGTGCGCAGGGATGAGTGTGTGTGTGGGCAGGGATGAGTGTGTGTGTGTGGGCAGGGATGAGTGCGTGTGTGTGGGCAGGGATGAGTGTGTGTGTGTGGGCAGGGATGAGTGTGTGTGTGTGGGCAGGGATGAGTGCGTGTGTGGGCAGGGATGAGTGCGTGTGTGGGCAGGGATGAGTGCGTGTGTGTGGGCAGGGATGAGTGTGTGTGTGTGGGCAGGGATGAGTGTGTGTGTGGGCAGGGATGAGTGTGTGTGTGTGGGCAGGGATGAGTGCGTGTGTGGGCAGGGATGAGTGCGTGTGTGGGCAGGGATGAGTGCGTGTGTGGGCAGGGATGAGTGCGTGTGTGTGGGCAGGGATGAGTGCGTGCGTGTGGGCAGGGATGAGTGTGTGTGTGTGGGCAGGGATGAGTGTGTGTGTGCGCAGGGATGAGTGCGTGTGTGGGCAGGGATGAGTGTGTGTGTGGGCAGGGATGAGTGCGTGTGTGTGGGCAGGGATGAGTGCGTGTGTGGGCAGGGATGAGTGGTGTGTGTGGGCAGGGATGAGTGTGTGTGTGGGCAGGGATGAGTGTGTGTGTGGGCAGGGATGAGTGTGTGTGTGGGCAGGGATGAGTGCGTGTGTGGGCAGGGATGAGTGTGTGTGTGTGCGCAGGGATGAGTGCGTGTGTGCGCAGGGATGAGTGTGTGTGTGCGCAGGGATGAGTGTGTGTGTGGGCAGGGATGAGTGTGTGTGTGTGGGCAGGGATGAGTGTGTGTGTGTGGGCAGGGATGAGTGTGTGTGTGGGCAGGGATGAGTGTGTGTGTGTGGGCAGGGATGAGTGCGTGTGTGTGGGCAGGGATGAGTGTGTGTGTGTGGGCAGGGATGAGTGTGTGTGTGTGGGCAGGGATGAGTGCGTGTGTGTGGGCAGGGATGAGTGCGTGTGTGTGGGCAGGGATGAGTGTGTGTGTGGGCAGGGATGAGTGCGTGTGTGTGCGCAGGGATGAGTGCGTGTGTGTGGGCAGGGATGAGTGCGTGTGTGTGGGCAGGGATGAGTGTGTGTGTGGGCAGGGATGAGTGTGTGTGTGTGGGCAGGGATGAGTGTGTGTGTGTGGGCAGGGATGAGTGTGTGTGTGTGGGCAGGGATGAGTGTGTGTGTGTGGGCAGGGATGAGTGTGTGTGTGTGGGCAGGGATGAGTGTGTGTGTGGGCAGGGATGAGTGCGTGTGTGTGGGCAGGGATGAGTGTGTGTGTGTGCGCAGGGATGAGTGCGTGTGTGTGGGCAGGGATGAGTGCGTGTGTGTGGGCAGGGATGAGTGTGTGTGTGGGCAGGGATGAGTGTGTGTGTGGGCGCAGGGATGAGTGCGTGTGTGGGCAGGGATGAGTGTGTGTGTGTGGGCAGGGATGAGTGTGTGTGTGTGGGCAGGGATGAGTGTGTGTGTGTGGGCAGGGATGAGTGTGTGTGTGTGGGCAGGGATGAGTGTGTGTGTGGGCAGGGATGAGTGCGTGTGTGGGCAGGGATGAGTGCGTGTGTGTGGGCAGGGATGAGTGTGTGTGTGGGCAGGGATGAGTGCGTGTGTGTGGGCAGGGATGAGTGCGTGTGTGGGCAGGGATGAGTGTGCGTGTGTGGGCAGGGATGAGTGTGTGTGTGGGCAGGGATGAGTGCGTGCGTGTGCGCAGGGATGAGTGTGTGTGTGGGCAGGGATGAGTGTGTGTGTGGGCAGGGATGAGTGTGCGTGTGTGGGCAGGGATGAGTGTGTGTGTGGGCAGGGATGAGTGCGTGCGTGTGCGCAGGGATGAGTGTGTGTGTGGGCAGGGATGAGTGTGTGTGTGGGCAGGGATGAGTGCGTGCGTGTGCGCAGGGATGAGTGTGTGTGTGCGCAGGGATGAGTGTGTGTGTGGGCAGGGATGAGTGCGTGTGTGTGGGCAGGGATGAGTGCGTGTGTGTGGGCAGGGATGAGTGCGTGTGTGGGCAGGGATGAGTGCGTGCGTGTGCGCAGGGATGAGTGCGTGTGTGGGCAGGGATGAGTGCGTGTGTGGGCGCAGGGATGAGTGCGTGTGTGGGCGCAGGGATGAGTGCGTGTGTGCGCAGGGATGAGTGCGTGTGTGTGGGCAGGGATGAGTGTGTGTGTGGGCAGGGATGAGTGCGTGTGTGTGGGCAGGGATGAGTGCGTGTGTGGGCAGGGATGAGTGCGTGTGTGTGGGCAGGGATGAGTGCGTGTGTGGGCGCAGGGATGAGTGCGTGTGTGGGCGCAGGGATGAGTGCGTGTGTGGGCAGGGATGAGTGCGTGTGTGGGCAGGGATGAGTGCGTGTGTGGGCAGGGATGAGTGCGTGTGTGGGCAGGGATGAGTGCGTGTGTGCGCAGGGATGAGTGCGTGTGTGCGCAGGGATGAGTGTGTGTGTGGGCAGGGATGAGTGCGTGTGTGTGGGCAGGGATGAGTGCGTGTGTGCGCAGGGATGAGTGTGTGTGTGGGCAGGGATGAGTGCGTGTGTGGGCAGGGATGAGTGCGTGTGTGGGCAGGGATGAGTGCGTGTGTGGGCAGGGATGAGTGCGTGTGTGGGCAGGGATGAGTGCGTGTGTGGGCGCAGGGATGAGTGCGTGTGTGGGCAGGGATGAGTGCGTGTGTGTGGCAGGGATGAGTGCGTGTGTGGGCAGGGATGAGTGCGTGTGTGGGCAGGGATGAGTGCGTGTGTGGGCAGGGATGAGTGCGTGTGTGGGCAGGGATGAGTGCGTGTGTGGGCGCAGGGATGAGTGTGTGTGTGGGCAGGGATGAGTGCGTGTGTGTGTAGGGATGAGTGCGTGTGTGGGCAGGGATGAGTGCGTGTGTGGGCAGGGATGAGTGCGTGTGTGTGGGCAGGGATGAGTGCGTGTGTGGGCAGGGATGAGTGCGTGTGTGGGCAGGGATGAGTGCGTGTGTGGGCAGGGATGAGTGCGTGTGTGTGGGCAGGGATGAGTGTGTGTGTGGGCAGGGATGAGTGCGTGTGTGTGTAGGGATGAGTGCGTGTGTGTGTAGGGATGAGTGCGTGTGTGGGCAGGGATGAGTGCGTGTGTGGGCAGGGATGAGTGCGTGTGTGGGCAGGGATGAGTGCGTGTGTGTGGGCAGGGATGAGTGTGTGTGTGGGCAGGGATGAGTGCGTGTGTGTGTAGGGATGAGTGCGTGTGTGTGTAGGGATGAGTGCGTGTGTGGGCAGGGATGAGTGCGTGTGTGTGTAGGGATGAGTGCGTGTGTGTGTAGGGATGAGTGCGTGTGTGTGTAGGGATGAGTGCGTGTGTGGGCAGGGATGAGTGCGTGTGTGTGCAGGGCTGAGTGCGTATGTGTGCGCAGGGATGAGTGCGTGTGTGCGCAGGGATGAGTGCGTGTGTGTGCAGGGATGAGTGCGTATGTGTGCGCAGGGATGAGTGCGTGTGTGCGCAGGGATGAGTGCGTGTGTGTGGGCAGGGATGAGTGCGTGTGTGTGGGCAGGGATGAGTCCGTGCGTGTGCGCAGGGATGAGTGCGTGCGTGTGCGCAGGGATGAGTGCGTGTGTGCGCAGGGATGAGTGCGTGTGTGGGCAGGGATGAGTGCGTGTGTGCGCAGGGATGAGTGCGTGTGTGTGCAGGGATGAGTGTGTGTGTGCGCAGGGATGAGTGCGTGTGTGTGGGCAGGGATGAGTGCGTGTGTGTGTGCAGGGATGAGTGCGTGTGTGTGGGCAGGGATGAGTGCGTGTGTGTGGGCAGGGATGAGTGTGTGTGTGGGCAGGGATGAGTGCGTGTGTGTGGGCAGGGATGAGTGTGTGTGTGTGCGCAGGGATGAGTGCGTGTGTGGGCAGGGATGAGTGCGTGTGTGGGCAGGGATGAGTGCGTGTGTGTGCGCAGGGATGAGTGCGTGTGTGGGCAGGGATGAGTGCGTGTGTGTGCGCAGGGATGAGTGCGTGTGTGGGCAGGGATGAGTGCGTGCGTGTGCGCAGGGATGAGTGCGTGTGTGGGCAGGGATGAGTGCGTGTGTGTGCGCAGGGATGAGTGCGTGTGTGGGCAGGGATGAGTGTGTGTGTGGGCGCAGGGATGAGTGCGTGTGTGTGGGCAGGGATGAGTGCGTGTGTGGGCAGGGATGAGTGCGTGTGTGTGCGCAGGGATGAGTGCGTGTGTGGGCAGGGATGAGTGTGTGTGTGTGCGCAGGGATGAGTGCGTGTGTGGGCAGGGATGAGTGTGTGTGTGGGCGCAGGGATGAGTGCGTGTGTGTGGGCAGGGATGAGTGTGTGTGTGCGCAGGGATGAGTGCGTGTGTGGGCAGGGATGAGTGCGTGTGTGGGCAGGGATGAGTGCGTGTGTGGGCAGGGATGAGTGCGTGTGTGGGCGCAGGGATGAGTGTGTGGGCGCAGGGATGAGTGCGTGTGTGTGGGCAGGGATGAGTGCGTGTGTGGGCAGGGATGAGTGCGTGTGTGGGCGCAGGGATGAGTGTGTGTGGGCAGGGATGAGTGCGTGTGTGGGCAGGGATGAGTGTGTGTGTGTGCGCAGGGATGAGTGTGTGTGTGGGCAGGGATGAGTGCGTGTGTGGGCAGGGATGAGTGCGTGTGTGTGGGCAGGGATGAGTGCGTGTGTGGGCAGGGATGAGTGCGTGTGTGGGCAGGGATGAGTGCGTGTGTGGGCAGGGATGAGTGCGTGTGTGGGCGCAGGGATGAGTGTGTGTGGGCAGGGATGAGTGCGTGTGTGGGCAGGGATGAGTGTGTGTGTGTGTGCGCAGGGATGAGTGCGTGTGTGGGCAGGGATGAGTGTGTGTGTGGGCGCAGGGATGAGTGCGTGTGTGTGGGCAGGGATGAGTGTGTGTGTGCGCAGGGATGAGTGCGTGTGTGGGCAGGGATGAGTGCGTGTGTGGGCAGGGATGAGTGCGTGTGTGGGCAGGGATGAGTGCGTGTGTGGGCGCAGGGATGAGTGTGTGTGGGCAGGGATGAGTGCGTGTGTGGGCAGGGATGAGTGCGTGTGTGGGCGCAGGGATGAGTGTGTGTGGGCAGGGATGAGTGCGTGTGTGGGCAGGGATGAGTGCGTGTGTGTGGGCAGGGATGAGTGCGTGTGTGTGGGCAGGGATGAGTGCGTGTGTGGGCAGGGATGAGTGCGTGTGTGGGCAGGGATGAGTGCGTGTGTGTACGCAGGGATGAGTGCGTGTGTGGGCAGGGATGAGTGCGTGTGTGGGCGCAGGGATGAGTGCGTGTGTGTGGGCAGGGATGAGTATGTGTGTGTGTGCGCAGGGATGAGTGCGTGTGTGGGCAGGGATGAGTGTGTGTGTGGGCGCAGGGATGAGTGCGTGTGTGTGGGCAGGGATGAGTGTGTGTGTGCGCAGGGATGAGTGCGTGTGTGGGCAGGGATGAGTGCGTGTGTGTGGGCAGGGATGAGTGCGTGTGTGGGCAGGGATGAGTGCGTGTGTGGGCGCAGGGATGAGTGTGTGTGGGCAGGGATGAGTGCGTGTGTGGGCAGGGATGAGTGTGTGTGTGGGCGCAGGGATGAGTGCGTGTGTGTGGGCAGGGATGAGTGCGTGTGTGGGCAGGGATGAGTGCTGTGTGTGGGCAGGGATGAGTGTGTGTGTGCGCAGGGATGAGTGTGTGTGTGTGGGGCAGGGATGAGTGTGTGTGTGTGCGCAGGGATGAGGTGTGTGTGGGCAGGGATGAGTGGCGTGTGTGTGGGCAGGGATGAGTGTGTGTGTGCGCAGGGATGAGTGTGTGTGGGCAGGGATGAGTGCGTGTGTGGGCGCAGGGATGAGTGTGTGTGGGCAGGGATGAGTGCGTGTGTGGGCAGGGATGAGTGTGTGTGTGTGCGCAGGGATGAGTGCTGTGTGTGGGCAGGGATGAGTGCGTGTGTGGGCAGGGATGAGTGCGTGTGTGTGGGCAGGGATGAGTGCGTGTGTGGGCAGGGATGAGTGTGTGTGTGGGCAGGGATGAGTGCGTGTGTGTGGGCAGGGATGAGTGTGTGTGTGGGCGCAGGGATGAGTGAGGCAGGGATGAGTGTGTGTGTGCGCAGGGATGAGTGCGTGTGTGGGCAGGGATGAGTGCGTGTGTGGGCAGGGATGAGTGCGTGTGTGGGCAGGGATGAGTGCGTGTGTGGGCGCAGGGATGAGTGTGTGTGGGCAGGGATGAGTGCGTGTGTGGGCAGGGATGAGTGCGTGTGTGGGCGCAGGGATGAGTGTGTGTGTGGGCAGGGATGAGTGCGTGTGTGGGCAGGGATGAGTGCGTGTGTGTACGCAGGGATGAGTGCGTGTGTGGGCAGGGATGAGTGCGTGTGTGGGCGCAGGGATGAGTGTGTGTGTGGGCAGGGATGAGTGCGTGTGTGGGCGCAGGGATGAGTGTGTGTGGGCAGGGATGAGTGCGTGTGTGTGGGCAGGGATGAGTGCGTGTGTGGGCAGGGATGAGTGCGTGTGTGGGCAGGGATGAGTGCGTGTGTGGGCAGGGATGAGTGCGTGTGTGGGCAGGGATGAGTGCGTGTGTGGGCAGGGATGAGTGTGTGTGTGGGCAGGGATGAGTGCGTGTGTGCGCAGGGATGAGTGCGTGTGTGGGCGCAGGGATGAGTGCGTGTGTGGGCAGGGATGAGTGCGTGTGTGGGCGCAGGGATGAGTGCGTGTGTGGGCGCAGGGATGAGTGCGTGTGTGGGCAGGGATGAGTGCGTGTGTGGGCGCAGGGATGAGTGCGTGTGTGGGCAGGGATGAGTGCGTGTGTGGGCAGGGATGAGTGCGTGTGTGGGCGCAGGGATGAGTGCGTGTGTGGGCGCAGGGATGAGTGCGTGTGTGGGCAGGGATGAGTGTGTGTGTGGGCAGGGATGAGTGTGTGTGTGGGCAGGGATGAGTGTGTGTGTGGGCAGGGATGAGTGTGTGTGTGGGCAGGGATGAGTGCGTGTGTGGGCAGGGATGAGTGTGTGTGTGTGGGCAGGGATGAGTGTGTGTGTGGGCAGGGATGAGTGTGTGTGTGGGCAGGGATGAGTGTGTGTGTGTGGGCAGGGATGAGTGGTGTGTGGGCGCAGGGATGAGTGCGTGTGTGGGCAGGGATGAGTGCGTGTGTGCGCAGGGATGAGTGCGTGTGTGCGCAGGGATGAGTGCGTGTGTGCGCAGGGATGAGTGTGTGTGTACGCAGGGATGAGTGCGTGTGTGGGCAGGGATGAGTGTGTGTGTGCGCAGGGATGAGTGTGTGTGTGGGCAGGGATGAGTGCGTGTGTGCGCAGGGATGAGTGCGTGTGTGGGCAGGGATGAGTGCGTGTGTGGGCAGGGATGAGTGCGTGTGTGTGGGCAGGGATGAGTGTGTGTGTGGGCGGGGATGAGTGTGTGTGTGGGCAGGGATGAGTGTGTGTGTGGGCGCAGGGATGAGTGTGTGTGTGGGCAGGGATGAGTGTGTGTGTGGGCAGGGATGAGTGTGTGTGTGGGCAGGGATGAGTGCGTGTGTGTGGGCAGGGATGAGTGTGTGTGTGTGGGCAGGGATGAGTGTGTGTGTGGGCGCAGGGATGAGTGTGTGTGTGTGGGCAGGGATGAGTGCGTGTGTGGGCAGGGATGAGTGCGTGTGTGGGCAGGGATGAGTGCGTGTGTGGGCAGGGATGAGTGTGTGTGTGTGGGCAGGGATGAGTGTGTGTGTGGGCAGGGATGAGTGCGTGTGTGTGCGCAGGGATGAGTGTGTGTGTGGGCAGGGATGAGTGCGTGTGTGTGGGCAGGGATGAGTGTGCGTGTGTGGGCAGGGATGAGTGTGTGTGTGGGCAGGGATGAGTGTGCGTGTGTGGGCAGGGATGAGTGTGTGTGTGGGCAGGGATGAGTGTGTGTGTGGGCAGGGATGAGTGTGTGTGTGGGCAGGGATGAGTGCGTGTGCGCAGGATGA